>NC_136430.1:296306565-297506565 GCF_052849685.1 Lactuca virosa
TGTCTAAGTCCATAACTATAATTGGTAAGACTTGACCCGACCCGGCATGGTCCATTTGGGTTGCATGGCATCATGCATTTGGATAGACTATAATGAGAGAAATAACACTTAAGGTTGGTTAATATATTATAAGTTCTAATATATTAATAAGGTTATTTAATTAGTATTGATCAAGAATTAATTTGGAATTAATTAAGTGATCAAAAGGAGACTAATTAAATATATGGGTTGATTGTGTAAATCATTCATTCTTATATATGTGGGCTTGTGATCCAAGATTCCTTATGTTGGACTAAGTCCATGGGGTGACCCATGGATACTCCATGGAGGTTAAAATCCATGGAGCATAAGGAATGGGTAAAGTTATGAGTTACATGGTGTAACCCTAATAGCCACCATATAAAAGAATCCCATGGCTCAAGAAATCGTGTACTAATGTGTAAGTGTGAGGGCTAGACGATTTCAAGGAGTGTTCAAGTTTCTCTCAAGTTATTCCAAGTGTATTTGGTGTTGTGTGAACCATTTGAGTTGTCACACTTGGGGCACTAGGCACTCAAGCTTCATGAAGACATTCTACATCAAATAGGTATGTATTCTATCTTGTTATATTTATTATTTTGTATGCTAGATTAGGATAATACCTTGGATGTTCATAATTGTATGTATAATAGAGAAAACATAGATCCAAGGTATTTAGGGTTGCATGTACACTTAGGAGTGTTAGAATGCTCATAACCCAACAGTTATATCTGCTTGACGTTGGTATTTTGGGGGTAACTCACTAAGCCTTCGAGCTTACATTTATCGATTATTGTTTTAGGTACTTCTGATGATCGCGGGAAGGCAAAGGCGTGATCGTACCGCTCCTCACACTTTATGATTTCATGTTTTGATTCTGGGATACTCTGACGATATACTATTTTGCAAACAAGTTTTGTAATAATCATGGGTTTTGAAATGTTTTAAAAAGTTTAAATTTGGCATGATTTCTATGAATGTTACACAGGTTTTGGAGGAAGTTTCACGAAGAGTTGGGCACCCAGTTACATTTAAGTACTGCTTACCACCCCCAGACAGATGGCCAGAGCGAGAGGACGATACAGACGCTCGAGGATATGCTTCGGGCATGCGTATTGGATTTTGGAGGGAGTTGGGATACATACCTCCCACTAGCAGAGTTTTCATATAACAATAGTTATCAAGCTAGTATCGACTGACCCCCGTTTGAGATGTTGTATGGTCGGACTTGTAGGACCCCAGTTTGTTGGGGTGAGGTTGGGCACCGAGTCATGGGAAGCACCGAGGTGGTGCTTAAGACTACCGAGCTGATCCATCAAGTGTGCGACAGGATGCGGGTCGCATAGAGCCGGCAGAAAAGATATGATGACCGGCGTCGCTCGGATCTCGAGTTTCAGGTGGGAGACTTTGTTTTGCTGAAAGTGTCACCATGGAAGGATGTCATTAGGTTTTGGAAGAGGGGAAAGTTAGGGCCCCGATTTATTGGTTCATTCATGATTTCTGCCCGGGTGGGTAAGGTGGCTTACAGTTTGGATCTACCGACCGAGCTTAGTCAAATCCACAACACCTTCCACGTGTCCCAACTTCGGAATTGTGTAGTTGATGAGGCGGAAGTCTTTTCCTTGGATGAAACCTATAGCGATTTTAGACCAGAAAACGAAAGCCCTACGGAACAATGAAGTAACGTTACTTAAGGTGCAATGGCAGCACCGAAGAGGCTCCGAATGGACCTGGGAGCCGGAGGATGAGATGAAGAAGCATTATTCGGACCTATTTGCATCAGCATACTTCGAGGACGAAGTCTAGTTCAAGTGGGGGAGATTTATAATGCTTGGTCCAGGAATTATTTAGTTCTCAATATTTTAGGGTTTTGGGCTGGAACTCGACGAGTTGGGGAGCTCCAACTCGTCGTGTAGGGATTTATTTGGACGCAGATTAAGGACTCAACTCGACGAGTTGGGGAGCTCCAACTCGTCGTGTAGGGATTTATTTGGACGCGGATTAAGGACTCAACTCGACGAGTTGACGCTGCGAAGGAAAAGCCTAATTTTTAGGGTTTGCACCCTATTTAAAGGCCTTAAGCCTCATTGTTAGCATCCCTTATCGCCCCCTTTGTCCTGAGAAACCCTAGTTCACCCATTTCCTCTTATTTTGTGTGTGTGTGTGTGTGTGAGCTTGGAGAGTGATTTTTGGTGCTCTTTTGGAAGGAACTTGAAGCTTGAAGAGGTTTGATTGAGTGGAAGGCAGTAGATCCAGGATTTCCTCCAGTGTTGCAGCTACATTGAGGTATAAATTCAGTACCTTGATCATTCATTTGGTAGATCTCCCCATTAGAGGGTTTAGTGTCATTTTTTAGCTTATTCTTGGGTCATTCTTGGATTTGAGCATGTCTTGAAGCTATTACTTTAGATCTGGATATCTTAGGGCCTCCATGGACTTAAATTTGCCATATTTATTAAGTCTTGGCCCTCCTTCATGCCCTAAATCCCTTAATAAGCTATGTTTGAGTGTTTTAGCCCCCTTAATGCCATGCATGGACGTAAAGTTAGCAACTTTGTGTGGTATCTTCACACTTGGGGATCAGATCTATGGGTTGGGGCTTTGGACTCGCTCGAAAAGTGGCTGAATGTGTTAAGACTAGGAAAATTCGACGAGTTCCCCTGCCAACTCGGCGGGTTGACCCGGGATTCCCCGATCCTCTGGACACTATGCGAACTCGATGAGTTGTCCTGTCAACTCGGCGAGTTGACTAGGGTTTTTCCCCGGTCTTCTGAGAACTAAAGGAACTCGACGAGTCAGCAAGTGCACTCGATGAGTTGGGTCAACATGGACTGTTGACCTTGACTGTTGACTTTGACTTTGACAATGGTTGACCAAGTTTGACTTTAAGGGTATCTTTGGTATTGCGGGATTTTGAATAAGTTAGTCTCATGGTGGTTGTAGGCAGTTGAGTTGGAACTGTGAATTGGGATTTGATCTTATCAGTTCAGCATTTCTTGAGAGGTGAGTCTCCTCACCATACCAATGGATCGAAGGCACCAAGGCCGGCCCATTTTTTGATATGTGGTAAACTAGTTGATTTTGTGATATGTTGTATACTAGTTGGTTAGGTGCTATGTGGTGTGCTAGTTGTCTCTGTGATACTTGCATGAAAAACCATGGGGGAGCCAGTGCACTTGGATATCAGACCATATGGGGGAGCCCATGGCATTCCAGGTAAAGACCATGGGGGGAGCCCATGGCACATAGGTGTAAGACCCTGGGGGTAGCCCACGGCATCCTGGAGTAAGACCCTGGGGGGAGCCCACGACATCCCTATATGTTATATGCATGACTTATATGATTGATATGGATTATGTGGGGTATGCTCTGGGGAACTCACTAAGCATTAGCTTACAGTTTGTTGATTGTTTCAGGTACTTCAGGAGCTAAGGGAAAGAGCCCGGCGTGAAGGTGCAACATGCACTCTCTGGTGTTTTAATTGGGACACTCTGATATTATGAATTATTTATCTGATGTTATGGATTTTGAAAACAAATGTGAGTGAGATTTTATATTCATGGAAATGATTTGGTTATTTAAAATGAAAAATTTTATTGGAAATTTGGACTGTTATAAACATGAGGTGAGTTTCCTCACTTTTCTTCGTGGGTCAAAGGCACCAATGCCGACCCATGGTTTATTATTATTAGGATGCTAGTTGTCTACGTGACTCTTGCTTGTATGATATTTGATATGTATACCGGGCGGGGCCTGATGAGTATATTGTATGTTATTTATCTTTGTGATTCTTGTATGTATTTATGTGTTTATATGTATACCGGACGGGGCCTGATGAATGTTATGAGGCGGGGCCGATCTCATATTTATGACAGACTTGTATACCGCGCGGGGCCTGTTATATGTTTAATATGTATGGTATGTGGTATTTTGTGGAAGTCACTAAGCTTCGTGCTTACGGTTTTTAGTTTATGTTTCAGGTACTTCCAGATCTAAGGGGAAGAGCTCGGGGTGATCGCATCGCACACACCATATTGTTCTGTTTTTTATTTGACACTGATGTATTTATATGTTTTGGTTATACTTTGATTCTATTATGGTTTTATGAACATGTTTTGAAAGATGGATTTATTATTCTAAAATTAAAATTTTTGGTATTGATTTTTGGTACGTTACATTACTGCATAAGTAAAAGATGAAAAATGGTAAGTTACTTTTGGCTTGTTGTAAAAAACACTCTAGTTAAATACAAATTGAAGATTCATAGCAACATTACATCCACTCATAAGGTTGGCCCATTCAGTCAAGTGGCATGGTGTTGTTATTTCCTTCGTATTAGTACATTTTCATTATTGAAAATTATGAATATAGATCAACAAACCTTTAAAAAATATAGCACATCAGTAGAAAAAAACAGAGATCATAAATAAAGATTTTGTAGTGCCGATACTTACCTTTCGTTCTCTCTCAGACATTTCTTCAAACACTTTGTGTACACTTTCCTCGAGCATGTTAATTGCTTATGTTCTCAGTGTTACTCCCATCAAATCATTCCTTAACAACCTTTGTGTGACCTCCCTTTTTATATAAATTGGAATCCAATTCGATGGTGGTGAGACGGAAATAAGGAGTCGGTAAAGTTTGTCGTAGGGTCGATCGTTCATGACGGTTGGCAGACTTTCCGCTTTCTTGTGACATCTCCATCGCTCCAACCGATTCAAAATCCCAGAAACCCATGTAATCTGCACATAAAACCATATCGAATAAATTGAAAATTCATAAAAAAATGAAGATAAGCATAATTTTATTTGTACCTGTGTTTTGGGTAAAATTGAAAACCCAAAACCCCATGACTTCACAGAAAAACGTAATAAACAAAAAACTGTATAGAAGAAATCGACAATTCATCAAAAATCGGTAATGAAATCCCTCAAAACACCAACGCCCTTACAGAAAAAATGAAGAGAAGCATAATTTTATTTGTACCTGTATTTTTCGTATCGCAAAGCAGCTCCAATTATAGAAAGGTTGGTAAAGTCTTTGAGTTGGTGAATCGTCGCAGGTGGCAAAAAAATAGGGAGATAACCATATGAGTAAGAAAGATCTTCCGAATTCCGCTGCTATAGAAAAAACTTCAAATTATGACTAGAAAACACTACCTTCATATGAACAGACACCCAAATCGATGGAAAGTTCAATCGATTTAAAAAAAAGAGTAGAGGTCAAATCCTAAATCGGGGAGGACACAAATTAGAGGAATTGAATATCATGGTAAGTTGTGAAGAATCAAAATAAAAGGAAGAAGCTACGAATGATTAATAGGAAAGCGATGGTAAAACTTAGGGTTTCAATGTATGATTGGAGAAAGGGTTAATTGGTGTCACTCAATATTTGGAATGGAGAGACAAATAGAGATAATCGAAAACAAAGGAGAACCAAAGAAACATGAAGGGAAGAGAAGACGATGAGAAAAGACAATTGGAAACGGACGCCTGGAATTCGAGGGCCAGTGGACACGTCGTGAAATGGAAGAGGATTAAACAACAATGATTAGGTATGTTAATTCAGAGGAGAACACGTATCAATTACATTTTTGGGACGATTGGAATAGAACGTGTATCATTTGTATTGGGAGGCGGTGCTAAGAATCATTATGTTATGAAAGGGAACAATTTTAAAAAAGGACCACAAATGTCAAATTAAAAGAAAAATCGGGGCAAAAGGGTAAACAGCCAAATGTTACTGTTCCTAAAGGTTATATATATATATATATATATATATATATATATATATATATATATATATATATATATATATATATATATATATATATATATATATATATATATAGGTTTAGGTTTTATGGAAAAAAAAAACCCTAAAAATCATAAAAATGCGTAAAAAAGACTTAAAGATCACAAATCTTTTTTTTTTGACTTTATAGATACAAAAATCGCTAATTTTCATTAAATTCACGGAAAAAAGTTTTGAAAAAAAAATCAATTTTTTTTTCAACGAATTTGTAAAAATACTTGCGGTTTTTTGGTAAAAAAAGTAAAAAAAAAAAAAAAAAAGAGTTGTCATCTCTAAGTATTTTTTTTATGGATTTTTATGATATATATATATATATATATATATATATATATATATATATATATATATATATATATATATATATATAAAGTTCAAATAGGATAATTAACTTTTTAAAGATCAATATTATCACTTTTTCAATTATTATTTTAGAGATTATCTACTATTGAAAAAATATTTATAATTATTTAAATTCTTTATTTTTTAACCACTTTCCATATTGATATTCGAAAAAAATTCTATGAATAATGTGCGTAATATGCAAATTTTTTGTTAAAAAAATAATTTTTTGAATTTTTTTTTCAACAAACCATCTTCTATATTAACATTTTTGACAATAAAGACATTTAAAAAAATATCTAGAAAAAGTTCAAAAAATGTGCATATATGCAAAAACTCAAATGTGTATGATTTTTCAAACATTGTTTTAAAACTTATCTTATATTGAAACAAATAAATAAAAATATATAAATTCATCATTATTAACATTTTTCCATATTGATATTCGAATTTTATTTACATAAAATATGCACCATATACACATATACACAAAATGAAAATATGCATATATGCACATCTGAATATATGGGCATTAATCCACAGATGAAAAATCTTAATAATTAAAGAAACTACTATAGAAGATGGTTTTTTTTTTAAAATAAATTAAAACAATTGTTTTTATACTGATGTGCATATGGTGCACATTTTACATTATATGCAAATATTTTTGAATATAAGTATGGGCAGTGGTTAAAAAAATGATGAATTTACTAATTTTAAAACGGATTCATACGAAGAATCTACAAGGTTGCAAAGTTGGAAAAAAAAGTTAATGAAAGCTGATTTAGAAATTTGACAACTGCAAGGTGTCAACTTTGGAGCTTAACAAGTCGATATCTATAGCTGATTAAAAATAACTTCAAAAGGTAAAGTTATAATCTATAAAACAAAGAATATACAGGAAAAAGAATAAGATAAAACAGATGTGTAACAAATGGGATATGGTTGTTTGAAGATTGGTTATTCAAACACATGAAATGTTGAAATGTTCATACCTCAATGTTCACGGCAGAATAATTCCAGTTATGGAAAGATTTAGATAAAAAATAATAATATGAAACTTGTAGTACTCCTGACAGGCTTAACAATGTCTAAATTTGGAGTTCGTATGATCAAGTTAAGAGGCTTTAAAGATTGAAACAAATCACAAGTTTTGCTGGGATCTTTTCTAAGGCATGAACGGAAGGGTATTTTCAGAATTTTATCAAAACTTGACCAGGTGAAAATCAGATAGTTGGGCTTATAAACCAACATACGTTTCTTTTTTTTTTATTTGGCAAACCAAAACAGAACACATACATACACAATCGATATGTGTGTGCTCGCGTGTTAATCAACGGGAAAGAGAAGGAGACAGACCATCGCCTCTCTCGATTTGCATATGTATGTGTGTGTTGTGATTCAGAGACCGAAGGAGAGGGAAATTGATATGAAGATCAATTTGGGAGGTAGTGAAACGTCAAGGGCTGCTTTTTGTGACGAGACTGGTGGCTATAGGTACCATGGTGGTCAACGACAGCACCTTGGTTGCTGGAAACCTCGAGTTCACCCACCCTAATATTCTGATTCCAGTTTACAGATACAAAATATGAAGGTTTGATGCAAGTCTCAGATCGAACGATTCTTGGAAACAAATAAGACGAAGAGCTAGTGGAATTGTGTAGCCAGACATACCTAGCTACTAAGGTGAGTATCCACATTCCTTTCCTAGATGTTTGATATCTAGTTATGTGATGAGTAATATTTTATGTTATGGTGTTACTAACGATGTAAAACCATGCTTTGAATAATTTTGACCCTTTTATAAACTGTTAATGATTTTTTTGTGTATGATATTATTATTAGATTCATTGAGTTGAGAATTTATAAATATTTATATGGCTGGAATAGTTAGAAATTAACTAATGATGTCAGGGGATGACATTGTGATTTGATATTTGTTGGAATGCCACGGGCTGACATTGAGATTCGATACTTGTTGGAATGTCACAGGCTGACATTGTGATTCGATATTTTTTGGAATGTCACGGGCTGACATTGTGATTCGATATTTGTTGGAATATTATGCGCTGACATTGCGATTTAATAGTTCTTGGAATGTCACAGACTAACATTGCGATTCGATACTTGTTGGAATGTCATTGGCTGACATTGTTATTTGATATATGTTGGAATATTACATTCTGACATCGTGATTCAATACTTGTTGAAATGTCACAGGTTGATATTATGATAAAATGTTCCTTGAAATGTCACAAGTTGACACTATGATAAAGTCTTCCTAATAATGACATGATCTGACAATGAGATCAAATAATCCTTATGGAGGGACAAGGTAATATTTGATGATGAAAACAGGAGTTGAGAACATATGTGGTTACGCCTTTGAGAGATCATAAGGCTTAATCAAAATGGAAAAATGTACGATTTACGTTGTAATATTAATCGTTGAGGAGTCTGAGTCCTATGATGAATATTTTAAGGAAGTTATATGTTTGGTGATTGGTATGAGTTTATTTATTTATATGCGAAAGGTGTGCATGTTTAATTATGTGAAAAAACAACTAGTGATTCGATGGATCTAGTGTTGTTTTATTGATTTAACTAATGTGCATACTTATCATATGCAATGTAATTAAGGATTACTCACTAAGCTATATATCTTAAACTTTGTGGTGTAGTTCCTTTTAGGTTCAAGAAAACTGCATAGAGAAGTATGGAGTTAGTAGCACCAGGGTTGGTTCGTTGTTGTAATCCTTAATGGTAACTACTTGTATCTAGTTGGTTAGCATCATTGTACTCCATGTTTTAATGTTTACAAGTTTAGAAAAAACTGGGGTTTACTTTGTGTTAAAAACCTAGGTGTTACAAGTTGGTATCAGAACCGTGGTTTAAGTGAAGTGGGTTCTTATAGTAGATTCCTAATCTTAAACCATGGAGTAAAGCTTATATTTGATCTGATCTAATGATTATGAGTTAGATAAAGTAATTGATACTTAGGGAATTATGATATATATATATATATATATATATATATATATATATATATATATATATATATATATATATATATATATTAATTCATTATAAATAATGTCATGAAGCATTTTAGAGAGAGTTGCAGAGCTTGATTGTTAGATCCACAATGAAATACATAGTGGAGATACGTGACGTGGTAGTTAGAGATACACAATGTAGTTAGATCGATAAATAGAAATGTACTTTACAGACCACGATGCGGACGGAGTGTAACACCCATAATATTTGAGCAAATTTAAAACTTTTTAAATCATTTAAAACCATTCATTTATTACAATTAGTTTTCAAAATAGTTTAAACATCAGAGTTCCCAGAAATCATGTTCATCAATCGAGGAAGTGTACGGTCACGCCTTCGCCATCCCGCGGTCATCCGCTATACCTGAAACAATAATCGATAAATGTAAGCTCGAAGGCTTAGTGAGTTACCCCTAAAATACCCATACACACAACAATACACATATAATAACAAACAACATACTATGGGTCCAATCAACCATCGGGTTGGAATACCCCAGGCCCCTCAACCATCGGGTTGGAATGCCAACATACTCTGGGTCCAATCAACCATCGGGTTGGAATACCCCAGGCCCCTCAACCATCGGGTTGGTATGCCAACGTACTACGAGTCCAATCATCCTCGGGATGGAATACTCTCGGCCCGCAACCATCGGGTTGGAATGCCCACACACTACACACATAACACATATATTATGGGTCCACTCATCCATCAGGATGGAATACCCCAGGCCCCTCAACCATCGGGTTGGAATGCCAACATACTATGGGTCCAATCAACCATCGGGTTGGAATACCCCAGGCCCCTCAACCATCGGGTTGGAATGCCAACGTACTACGAGTCCAATCATCCTCGGGATGGAATACTTGTTGGGTTATGAGCATTCTAACACTCCTAAGTGTACATGTAACCCTAAATACCATGGATCTATGTTTTCTCTATTATACATACAATTATTAACATCCAAGGTATTATCCTAATCTAGCATACAAAATAATAAATATAACAAGATAGAATACATACCTCTTTGATGTAGAATGTCTTCATGAAGCTTGAGTGCCTAGTGCCCCAAGTGTGACACCTCAAATGGTTCACACAACACCAAATACACTTGGAATAACTTGAGAGAAACTTGAACACTCCTTGAAATCGTCTAGCCCTCACACTCACACATTAGTGCACGATTTCTTGAGCCATGGGATTCTTTTATATGGTGGCTATTAGGGTTACACCATGTAACTCATAACTTTACCCATTCCTTATGCTCCATGGATTTTAACCTCCATGGAGTATCCATGGGTCACCCCATGGACTTAGTCCAACATAAGGAATCTTGGATCACAAGCCCACATATATAAGAATGAATGATTTACACAATCAAACCATATATTTAATTAGTCTCCTTTTGATCACTTAATTAATTCCAAATTAATTCTTGATCAATACTAATTAAATAACCTTATTAATATATTAGAACTTATAATATATTAACCAACCTTAAGTGTTATTTCTCTCATTATAGTCTATCCAAATGCATGATGCCATGCAACCCAAATAGACCATGCCGGGTCGGGTCAAGTCTTACCAATTATAGTTATGGACTTAGACATTAATCCAACAGTCTCCCACTTGGATAAGTCTAAAACTATTAGTGTGTATGACTTCAGGAACCGATCAGCAATCGTAGCTCTCAAAAGCTTCTGTCGAACTCTGACCTTGTCGATGAACTCTGACCTTTGTCAATGACTTGTCCATTAGATAAGGGATCATATATTCCTCCATTCTAGATATCATATGGATTGAGACATGGATTATCAATCATTCTCTCTGTCCATTTGTTGTTTCCCGATTTCCGATTCATGATGACTGACTGATTGAACAAATCAAATCAGTCCTGGCTTGGCCAAGCACTCACATGTATCATCTTTAAATCATCGAGGGGCCCACAGATATCGCTTTTATCCCGAAGGTAAAAGGAATGGATAAACTTCGACTCATATGGCTTGTTCTACTACTTGTTGAATCATACACAAAGGCACGTTTTATAACATCGAGTTACCAATGCGTTTTCGTGCAATCAATGTATAACCAACTCATAGTAACAACTCATATCTCTAGGTTTGAAGAATATAAGATATTATCGTCTCATGATCACTCGTGATAAAATCCATGAAGTGATTCAAATGAGCGCGGGTTGAATCCAATACTCAGAACTTTTGAGCACTCATGAGTGTTGTAGCACCACTTTGTCCACCAACTTGGACCTCTACAAACCAACCCATGACAGTCTTGATTCATATCTACTTCCAACATATGACCAACTGTGGATGGTTTGAATAACTTAATCATTTAGGAAGAGCGACTTAGTTATTCTGGAAGTCAAAACATGCAAAGTGAAACACAAGAATAAATGAATCAAATATGGTATCAAACCCTATGAATATAAATAAACACTTTTATTTATCACCATGCTGATTACTCATTATTCATTGTTTCGGTTTTATCAACTTTATACTTGAATTTAAAACAATAGTTGTCCCATGCTCCAAGCATGTACACTATGTTTTCTAAACACTAGTCATGCCATACACCAAGTATGCATACTATGTTTGTCTATGATCTTTACTTTGTAAAATAGATCAATTTAACATCACTCCAATGATCCTCTTTTCACAGTCCCAAATCCTTACTGCAAATGCAAGAATTCCAAATTCATGCCATTTACTGAAATCTGTTAGATTCTAAACTTATATGCATTGATCCTCTTAATGATTATGCACGAAGTCAGAAAGACTTGACAACAATCATTACAGAGCATTCCAAAGGAGATCAGCTCCTTGGAAACATCCTTCTTTCATTAAGTTTCCTAATCTTACACAGATTGAATAATTTCTAACTTTGAAACATTTCCATATTCCATTTTGACTATCACTTCTGAACAAGAGTTGCCTCCTTACAGATTATGTCAATATGGTCCTTCCAGAATTAACATTATACTTCCAACTGTCCTTGAGCAACCAATCTTTGGTAAACCTTAGATTGTCCTCGACAATTGCTTAATCATTTTAGTCATATCCAATTCTAGACCTTTTCCCTTTATAATGCCCCAGGCATTTGGAAAAATTTAAAAAGGATGAATATAGCACATGTAATCGATCCTATATCCGAAGCATATGGGACACGATTCATGATGTCTCACATAAAGACTAAACCAGTCTTTTGCTATAATATTTCCATTTCAATTTGCCAAGTTCTCAAAATTTAGATTATGAAAAGGGATGCCGTAATCATAATCGAATTTTAGAACGCAAATAATGGACCCATATATAGAATTTCCTTATGTTGAGCCATTCCAACATGAAATTCATATATATATCCTTGATTAAATACGATTAAAATCTCAATCTAAGCTTTTAGAATTGAAATGAAGTATAATTTCCTCTCCCTTAATTATAGCAAAACAACTTTTTCAACCCCTGCAACCTCACGAATTGAAACTTTTGTTTTCTATAATTAACATTGCTAACTTGCAGCCTTTGTCATAATTATCATGCTCCCACTAACATGATGATTATTAGCATAACACTTATGCTCCCACTAGCTTTGACATGTACTCAGAAATCAGCTGACTTTCTTACCAAAGTTCAGATTTCTGATACTAGATTGTTTTGATAAAACTTTATCAAAATCATACACCTCTCTTAGATAGCTCACATGTGTGTCTAAACAATTTTAGAACTATGAAAAGGGATGTCGTAATCATAGTCTCAATTGTTTAGACCTTTGCCACTTCTCACAAGTCCATGTTAGTGTGCCGGTAAACCACACACGCTCCACTAACGACTTTGAGAATGCAAATATCACAATTGCTATCTAGCTAAAATCTACTTAGTGAAAGTGTTTCCTCACCATCATTTTCATGAATCGGAGAGAAACCTTATGACACTTAGATTTAATAGTGTATGTGTTCTTATCCATGTGAATTTGTCAAAACCATAATCACAAGACAAGGTTAGTGACAAATCCAAACTCATATTGATTAAACTTGTGCAATCTTAAATTCTTGCCATTTGGCAGCTCAGGTGCCTGCCATTGCTTCCAAGTAGTTGTGCAACCAATTGAGAACTCTCAGAACTCCTATGCAAAGCCAACTTGAATAGGCACAAAAATTTCAACATGATAGGTTATAAACCTCAAGTCGTGTGCTAGTGAAGGACTTTAGGTTTTATTCTTGATTAAGTCTTGAAACTTTCAAGAGCTTTAAGACTCCCACTGTCCTCTTGACATATAAGACTCCCTTGTCAAATATTCAAGAGATAGTGCGGATTCTTTATCAAGACTAACACTTTACACAATTGGCCTAAGTTGGTCTCTGTTTTATCCAAAACATCACAACTTACCGATTTCAAATGTACAAGAGTAGATAACCTTTTACTCTTACATTTGACTAGTGTTAACAAACCCTCTTTAAGATATGTCACTCAAGTTACAATCTTGGAGTATGACTCTAAGAATTGTTTTGGAACGAAGTATGACTCATCTTTTTGATTTAACCATTTCAACAATTCATGACTCCTCTTCTTAGTCATAAGAATGCACTAAGATGACTTTAGAGGACCAATTGTGATATGGTATCTTAATCATTAAGATGATCATAAACATGATACTAAAGTACTCTCCCATCTTTTCAGATTTGAGAAACTTTTATCTTTCTGCCATACATTGATTCTTCTTATTCGTTCTGTCTCACATTGAAACTTTTCCAATGCTACAGACTTATACTTAAACTTATAAGTATAACCATATTTACTGAACTTAAGTAAATCATGACGAATAGTCTTCTTGATCTTTTGTGGTGGACTTGACCAGTGCACAAGAATGTGTACTCGATCCCTTAGTCCTTTCCTTATTCACATAAGGAATTAGTCTTAATTTTCCAAGCTGAAAGTTCTCATTCATCATAGTATACAACTTGCATGATTCCAAGTTTCGGTCCAATTGAACCTTGGGTGATGAGAATCTTTCCTTATTTGGTAATATTAGACACTACCACAACCGAAAGAATCAAATCCATTTTTCCAATATTGCTATCAATGGAATCTTATAAGCAACAACTTTTCACAAATGCCATTGTAAGGATACTTAAAATAAATAAAATCAAAACCTTTTTCTTTTATTTTAAAACTTTACGGAAAAACTTATCCTTACAATCCATATGAAAACCTTGTTGTTATCTATTCCTAAGCAATATAAATATCATAACTCTTAAGTAATAGCCCAAAATTCTGATCACCGAACCATGCGATTGAAATCCATCTTCGCGATCAGAATCAGCATGTACTTAATAGAGTTAGACAATGGACTTTACCTGAAGTAGAGCCAAACTTATTGACTTTAACATCCTTAGGTAAACTTGGCAGCTTCGTAACCAATGCCCCTTCCTTTGGCAATAGTTACCTATGGACCCTTGATAATGGGACTATCTCAGACTTCGCCTCTCTCTTTACCATTGGGTCAACCGAGTTGACTATGGCCGATCCCTTTCCATTGGGAAGAGAGAGCTTTACTGGATATCCAATGTCATCATTGTCAATGTCCATAGCGTTTTAGGAAGTTGATCTTAGCAAATAGATAAGATCATTAAGGGTCTTGTCTTAGTCTGTTTCATAGGATTCCCAAAAGAACTCACTATGTGACTTAGAAAGTAGTTGAGCCACCAACTTTCTCAAGACTTTGACACCCAACTCTCCCGGCTTGTCAATATGTGACTACATCTCCAAGATGTGATCACACCTAGACCTTGCCTTGCCAATAGGGCTTGAGTGACCTTAAACTTTTTAGGAACTTGTGGGTTAGGGAGAATAATTGGAGGAGGTGAAAGAAGTATGATATCCATGGGACATCATCTTCATTTAGGAAAGCTTGTTTCAAGAGATTTGGGAAGATCATAAATGTCTAGACCAGACATCTTTTTGGGAGATATTCAAGATAGTTGATTTAAAGTCCTTAATATGACACCCAATATGAAATATTAAGGCTAGGACCCAACAAACTATTTTATAACTTAGAAGAGGGATGCCGTAATCCAAGCTATAAAATATTTGAAGGTAGGTGAATGACGATTCACCAATTTCCACCATGAAAAATGAAATAATTTATTAGGTTTTAATTGGATTTGAAAGTCCTATATCTTTGAGATTCATTGAACTGTTCAAAGGCATGTTTCAATCTCGAGTGTGCCCTTCAGGTTTTGTAACTGGGATGCCGAGGATCACAAAACAAGGTGTGAATAACCATGCAAATATACTTGGTACCCTTAATATTTACCCCTTAATCAGTGTGCCGGTTAACCACACACGCTCCACCGATACTATGATAAATATTAAGTTACCCTTTGCCTACCTTGTTAAGTCCAGGTTAGTGTGTCGGTTAAGCACACACGCTCCACTAACGACTTAAGCAAAGTGCAAAGTGTAATTTCATGGGTTAGCACCAAATTCACATTTTCCTAAGTAACTAAGATTGGGTATTAATAAGAGTTTAGTTACTTAGTATTTATCATTAATACTTTTAATGAAAAGAGAATTATAGTCCTTGTCCTACCCGTTCGGCTAACGGCCCTCCACCAGTCAAGGAAGCGGTGGGTGAGAGTGGACACCTATTAAACTGCCATTTTATAGGCTGTAACCTTATACCCCCCTTATAGACCGGCTTCGTGAATGAGGCCTACTAACGGTAAGACTGACTTTACTCTTATACATATATATAAATATTATTAACTTATAATATTATAAAGTATAAGGGTTGAATTTTAAGTTTTAAAATTCTAAGGGCTAACTTGGAATGAAAGTATTTATAAGTGAAAACTTTTCAAATTCCAAAACTTGAGGGCAAGTTTTGAAACTATACTAAACTAATTAATTCCATAACTTATGAGTTTAAAGTAGTTTTAATTAAAAAAAAAAACTCTTCAAGTTCCATAACTTGAGGACAAGTTATGGAAGATTTTAAACTAATTAATAAAAAAAATAACTTTTTTTTCATTGTAACTTATGGAACTAATTCAGGTTACACTTTTTTTTTAATTTAATGAAGAGACTCTTGAACCTCCATAACTTGAGGACAAGTTATGGAGTCATAAAACCATTTAATTAGAACTAGACTCTTCATTTTGTAACCTTTGCCAACTTTTATGAGTTTTATGATTCTTAAATGTGACTTTTCATATAACTTGAGGACAAGTTACAAAAACACACTTTGGAATCAACTCTTAGATTAAAATGGATTGAAAACAACTATTTCACACAACTTTTCTATTAATCTAAGAACCTCATAAGAACAAGATAATTCAAATCATCAATCTTTTAGAAATTAGCATGAACATACAAACAAATACAAATCTTGAAATTATGACAATTATCTTAGAAATTGGATTAGCATGAACATTACCACATCAAAAACAAGTTTATAAGTCCAAAAACATCTTAGGGTAATGTTCCTAGTCCAATTCTAGCCAAAACAATCGAATATATGCATCCAACTCGATTTTTCAGCTACTTTTGCAAGTATAACAAGAAAACAAGCCTAGGCTCTGACACCACTGTTGGGTTATGAGCATTCTAACACTCCTAAGTGTACATGCAACCCTAAATACCTTGGATCTATGTTTTCTCTATTATACATACAATTATGAACATCCAAGGTATTATCCTAATCTAGCATACAAAATAATAAATATAACAAGATAGAATACATACCTCTTTGATGTAGAATGTCTTCCTGAAGCTTGAGTGCCTAGTGCCCCAAGTGTGACACCTCAAATGGTTCACACAACACCAAATACACTTGGAATAACTTGAGAGAAACTTGAACACTCCTTGAAATCGTCTAGCCCTCACACTCACACATTAGTGCACGATTTCTTGAGCCATGGGATTCTTTTATATGGTGGCTATTAGGGTTACACCATGTAACTCATAACTTTACCCATTCCTTATGCTCCATGGATTTTAACCTCCATGGAGTATCCATGGGTCACCCCATGGACTTAGTCCAACATAAGGAATCTTGGATCACAAGCCCATATATATAAGAATGAATGATTTACACAATCAACCCATATATTTAATTAGTCTCCTTTTGATCACTTAATTAATTCCAAATTAATTCTTGATCAATACTAATTAAATAACCTTATTAATATATTAGAACTTATAATATATTAACCAACCTTAAGTGTTATTTCTCTCATTGTAGTCTATCCAAATGCATGATGCCATGCAACCCAAATGGACCATGTCGGGTCGGGTCAAGTCTTACCAATTATAGTTATGGACTTAGACATTAATCCAACAATACTCTCGGCCCACAACAAATCAAACATGTGCACCTATATGAGATAATCATGTAACAGACTATAGAGATAACATACCAGGGTCCTATCATCCTCGGGATGGAATACCCTCAACTACCAATCAATCATGTGCACATAAAACAGGTAATCTCCTACCAGCATACACCCAGTCAGACCAACTACACGTCTCTAAGCATAACCACATCCTCTCTACCAGGATACCGATTTATCATACCATACCAACATATAACCATCTTGTCTACCAGAATACCGACCTAACAGATCATACCAACATACAACCATCCTATCTACCAGGATACCGATCTAACATATCATAACAATATCAATTCCAAATACAAATCAAAGGGCCAACCTTGGTGGCTTAGATCCTTGAGTACAGTGAGGATAACTCACCTTGCAAGTAGCTCGGAAGGTAGTGTCAAACTCTTCCAAATATAGCTCCAACTCCAACACCTATATTCATCAATGTCCTTTGCTATCAATATTCAATTTACCAAAATACCCTCAGAAGTCAACTGGTCAACCCTTGGTCAAGGTCAAAGTCAACTATCATGGTCAACAGTCCATTTTGACCTCAACTCGTCGAGTACTCTCAGCTACTCGCCGAGTTCCTGACATAACTCGCCAACTCGCCGAGTCACTTGAGTGACTCGTCGAGTTTCTAGTGTTAGTGGCCGTAAACTCCTTGGCCAACTCGTCGAGTTTTCCCCTTACAAATCGCCACGTTCATACGTGTCCAAAGGTTGGGAAACCCTAGCCGACTCGTCGAGTCACTCATCTGACTCGTCGAGCCCAAGGCAATCTTCATCGGACTCGCCGAGTTGTTCATCCAACTCGTCGAGTTCATGACCATCTTCATATGACTCGCCGAGTCGACCTTGCGACTCGCCAAGTCCCTTCAATCCTTCAACCATACAAATTCTTTTTAGGTCATGCAAAGACTCCATACTGCAGATCTGAGTTTCTAGGGCATGTTTATCACGTAAAGTTGCAAACTTTACGTGCATGCTAGGTGATAATGGCCCAAAACAAGCTAAAGGAGTGGCTTAAGGTAAGGGAAAGACCATCACTCAACAAAGACTGGAACTTTATGACAAAAAGGGGCTAAAGGAGTCCAGATCTGAGATTGCAACCTCAGATCTTGACCCAAATTGGAGAACCACCACAAAAACCCTAAAATCCCAACCCATAATGAGGAGATCTAACTAAGAGAGAGCCAAGGTAACAACTTGTTACCTCCAAAATGATGCCAATACAGAGAAGAATTTGGATCTATAACAGCCCCTTGCTCCAAACTTCTTGAACTCCAAGCTTTTTACTCCAAAGATCCCTCTTCCCAGCTAAGGAGCACACAATTATAGAGAGCAACCACGAATTAGGGTTTCTGAACTCAAGGGAGGCAGTAAGAGAGGATAAGGGGAATAAGTGGTCCTTAAATAGGGTGAAAATCCCCGGAATTTAGGGTTTCATCTGCCAGCTCCTACTCGTCGAGTCCCTTCTTGGACTCGGCGAGTAGGTCACATAAACTCGCGGACCAACCCGCTGCTACTCGGCGAGTCAGGCCACCAACTCGTCGAGTAGACCTTAAAACTATGAGAATTTATAGCTATAAATTGATACTCGGGAATCAGGGCGTTACAATTCTCCCCCACTTAAACTAGACTTCGTCCTCAAAGTCTGCTGTGGTGAACAACCTTGGATAGTGCTCCCGCATCCCTGCCACCGGCTCCCACGTTCATTCGGATCCCCTCCGATGCTCAAAATGTACCTTCACCAAAGATATCTCCTTGTTCCGTAGAATCTTCACCTTCCTCTCTAGTATGGCCACGGGCCTCTCGACATAGTTCAGGCGCTCCTCGACCTGTATGTCATCCAAGGATACCACCACCTCCTGGTCCATAACGCACTTTCACAACTGCGAAGCGTGGAACGGGCTGTGAATCCGACTAAGCTCCTCCGGAAGCTCTAGCCTATATGTCACCTCGCGAACCTGACAAAATCCTGATGATCCAAAGTAGCGGGTACCCAACTTTCCCTTTTCCTGAAGCGAACCCCTTTGTGTTGACAGGATAATGCGTTCTTCAGCCCCCAGAATATCATACATAATCAATCCACTAATAAACATGAACACTCAGGCCTGGCCCAATCAACCTCGGCTAGAATACCAGGCATGCCTACGACGAGTCGGGTCATCCCTAAGATTGGATACCCTCGTATCACACATATGTTTGGCCTAATCAACCCTCGGGTTGGAATACCAAACATGTCAGGTCCAGTCAATCATAGGGTCCGATCATCCCTAGGATGGAATACCCTAGATTGGAATACCACTGAATACATAACCCGGGTCTAAACTCATAACTTGAGATCCAATGATCTATCCTTACGTCCCATCCAAAATCCTCTGATTCGTCACAACCGAGTGCAACTCCCCCGAATCTCACAACACATCCAATCCGAGCGCGCTCCTACCAGAGACATAACCAACACAATCCCTACGCCCACAACCTATGACTGGAATGCTCAGTATAGGTCTTGATTACCTTTGAGCCCACATCATGAGTCTGGTATGCCCTCTCCGGTCCTCAGCTCATGACTGGAATGCTCCCGATAACCTATCGACATCGCTGTCGTCGCTACGGATGTCCAGCTCTCCATCCTGCAGGTACTCACCTCCCCTACTTCCCAAGAAGGCCTAATCAATGTCCTTCACAACACCAACAAGTGTCACAGTGCTGAACCTCACCCTACACTATCCACTTGCAGAACAAGTTGCTACCCCATACCACATATATACTCAGAACCTGACCATATAACTAACAAAACCCATACAAAATCTTCAGCATACTCCATCAGCATGTTCAATACTTGGGGGCAGATCTACTGATTGCTATAGCATAGCAGCATACTCAATACCCACGCATAGATCTACAAACACATACAAAGTCTTCAGCATGACTGGACTGCCCCTACCGGGCCTTCAGCCTATCTGGCCCACTCTCCGAACCTACAGCATGTCTGGTCCGCCCTGACTGGGCCTACAGCCTGTCTGGACCGTTCTCCGGGCCTCTGGCCTGACTGGTCCGCCTCGCAGGGCCCTCAGTCTATCTGGGCCGCTTTGGGTCTGTTGAGCAAAATCTTGAACCCGTCCCGGTGCCCCTCCCTAGATAGCCCATTCTCCCCCACTTAGATCACTAACCACTACCCGCTGATGGAGAACCGATACACGATTTAACCGTCCCAACCGAGTATTATCATTCTTAACTTTAGAGGGGTTAACCCACGCAAGACCATCCTCCTGATACGAAGTAACAAACTTCAAGAAAATCCGAATTCCCGCTGATGATCTCTGAATTTATGGATTACAACTGCTCGTCCTAGACTGGCGATTCTTTATCCTAACTCCTCATCCTCGAATGCATCTTCGGATCCTAACTATCTACAATCCCCTGACAATAATTTATCCCTAACATCTCCTATGTCCTAATAATTCATGCAGAAAGAAAACGAAAGCTCGTAATACGATTATAAACAAATAGACAGGAGAAAAGACATATCGGTCGCCACATTAGGTACTGTCCTGGCCTCCTCGGCTGTAAGCTGGAAGGCGCGTCCTTGAGCCTTCGGAGGCTCTGCTCTACCCTGAGCCCCACCAGTAATCCTTAGGGTGGCCGGCGCTGGAGCCTGCACCGGCCTGGAAGCTAGTAGGGGACACTGGGCCTTCATATGGCCCATCTGCTCACAATGGTAACAAATCCTGACACCAGCCCCTGGAGACTGCTGCCTACAATCCTTCGCGATGTGACCCTCCTTGCCACACTTGTGGCATCCTGAAGAAGATCGGAAAACCCCATCATGTACCTTGTCGCACTTTCCACAAGTACAACCCCTCTGATTCTCCTGTTTGTAATCAGCGGCCCTAAACCGTTTTGGCGCAGGCTGTGACTGCGTCAGGGCCTGCCTCTGCTCTCTCAGCTGAAGTTCAATCTCCAACTCTCTCCGCCTGGCGGCCTCCTGTAACTCTAGCAAGGTATCACATCTCTGTGTGGACATGAACTGTCTGATGACCGTCTTGAGAATGCTCAGATATCGGGTCATCTGAACCTGCTCTGAAGCACACTCAGGGCAAAACATCGCCCTCTCAGTAAACTTGCGGGTGATCTCTGTCACCGACTCTGCATCCTGTCGCAGATCCAAGAACTCCTACGCTAGCCTCTCACGCTCAACCCGCGGGACGTAACGGGTACGGAACATATCCCGAAATCGATCCCAAGTAACCGCAGCGCGCTGCTCATCCGAATATGATCCAGTAATCAACCTCCACCAATCCTTTGCTCCGGACCTCAGCAGGTTCAGAGCACACCTGACCTTCTAGTCAGCAGGACATAAACATGTGAAGAAACATCCTTCCACGTCGGATAGCCACCTCGTGGCTATGATCGGATCCTGAGTACCATCAAATGTCGGGGGCTTCGTGTTATCGAAGTCCCGGTACTGAAAAGCTCGCTCGGCTCCTAACCCTGCCGTCGATACAGCTGATGTGGCTGCGGCGGCAGTCGCCTCAGTGAGAGTTGCGTATTTGTCATCAAAGTACTCCATCATAGCGGACTTAATAGTCCCAAACAACTCTGGAATCTGACCCCGGACAATCTCGACCACCTCCTCGCGAATGATCTCCCTGACCCGATCCTCTGTCAACACCGGCTCCTCCTGGCCGATAATCTCAGGCGCCACTGGGGCCTCCCGATCACCCTGTCCGGACCCGGATCCGGATCCAGTCACGAAACGCCTCATAACCACCATTCTGAAATATAACAGGAAGATATCAGGCAATCCACACAAATAACCGGGAACTAACTCCCTACCAAACCCTAGGGGTTGTGACTTCCTTGCTACGTGTATGGGTCCTGTGCTTTCAGTAGTATGGGCCCCTACTACCTTCCACACCTACCCATATTTGTCTCAAGTATCACCACAACACCCTAACACTATACATCCACCTGATGGTCGCTCAACCTCACTCCTAGAGGAAGGCTAACTGTCTCACAACTGAGCTACTGGTCTCACAAAACCCACCCATCCATGAAACTTCCACCAACCCTGCAATACTAGTGTATGCTATCCATACATAACGCTGGACTCTATAGACTTTCGAATATCCAATCCTACCCTAAGCTCCCAATCAAACAAGAACAGAACATAAGGCCAAATCAAACATTCTCAGGCTATAAGATCTTAATTATGTATAACCGTGATACATACACTAAGCAACTACAATAATGATGTCAATCTCATATAAAGGAAACCCTAGGCTAGCAGGCATCATGTAATCAGGCAATTCTATCAAGCAATTCCTGAAGATCCCTATCCTAGCACTAGCATGCTATTCTAGCATATCACATAATCAAATAACTTGTATGGTATTTTGGGGTCTATTTACTGGCTCCGGCTGATCGTACACTTTGCATCCTCCTTTCTTATTTTGAAAACCTTTTAAGAAATCATTTTGAAAATCTTTTCCTTGGTTTGAGACTGGATTCACACGAATGTTCCTCCAATTCACTCAAACCAAGGCTCTGATACCAACTTGTAACACCCATAATATTTGAGCCAATTTAAAACTTTTTAAATCATTTAAAACCATTCATTTGTTACAATTAGTTTTCAAAATAGTTTAAACATCAGAGTTCCCAAAAATCATATTCATCAATCGAGGAAGTGTACGGTCACGCCTTCGCCTTCCCGCGGTCATCCGCTGTACCTGAAACAATAATCGATAAATGTAAGCTCGAACGCTTAGTGAGTAACCCCCAAAATACCCATACACACAACAATACACATATAATAACAAACAACATACTATGGGTCCAATAAACCATCGGGTTGGAATACCCCATGCCCCTCAACCATCGGGTTGGAATGCCAACATACTCTGGGTCCAATCAACCATCAGGTTGGAATACCCCAGGCCACTCAACCATCGGGTTGGAATGCCAACGTACTACGAGTCCAATCATCCTCGGGATGGAATACTCTCGGCCCACAACCATCGAGTTGGAATGCCCACACATTACACACATAACATATATACTATGGGTCCACTCATCCATCAGGATGGAATACCCTAGGCTCCTCAACCATCAGGTTGGAATGCCAACATACTATGGGTCCAATCAACCATCGGGTTGGAATACCCCAATCCCCTCAACCATCGGGTTGGAATGCCAACGTACTACGAGTCTAATCATCCTCGGGATGGAATACTCTCGGCCCACAACAAATCAAACATGTGCACCTATATCAGATAATCATGTAACAGACTATAAAGATAACATACTAGGGTCCTATCATCCTCGGGATGGAATACCCTCAACTACCAATCAATCATGTGCACACATAACAGGTAATCTCCTACACGCATACAGACAGTCAGACCAACTACAGGTCTCTAAGCATAACCACATCCTCTCTACCAGGATACCGATCTATCATACCATACAAACATATAACCATCATGTCTACCAGAATACCGACCTAACAGATCATACCAACATACAACCATCCTATCTACCAGGATACCAATCTAACATATCATAACAATATCAATTCCAAATACAAATCAAAGGGCCGACCTTGGTGCCTTAGACCCTTGAGTACAGTGAGGATAACTCACCTCGCAAGTAGCTCGGAAGGTAGTGTCAAACTCTTCCAAATGTAGCTCCAACTCCAACACCTATATTCATCAATGTCCTTTGCTATCAATATTCAATTTACCAAAATACCCTCAGAAGTCAACTGGTCAACCCTTGGTCAAGGTCAAAGTCAACTATCATGGTCAACAGTCCATGTTGACCTCAACTCGTCGAGTACTCTCAACTACTCGCCGAGTTCCTGACATAACTCGCCAACTCGCCGAGTCACTTGAGTGACTCGTCGAGTTTCTAGTGTTAGTGGCCGTAAACTCCTTGGCCAACTCGTCAAGTGTTCCCCTTACAAATCGCCACGTTCATACATGTCCAAAGGTTGGGAAAACCCTAGCCGACTCGTCGAGTCACTCATCTGACTCGCCGAGCCCAAGGCAATCTTCATCGGACTCGCCGAATTGTTCATCTAACTCGTCGAGTTCATGACCATCTTCATATGACTCGCCGAGTCGACCTTGCGACTCGCGGAGTCCCTCCAATCCTTCAACCATACAAATGCTTTTTAGGTCATGCAAAGACTCCATACTGCAGATCTGAGTTTCTAGGGCATGTTTATCACGTAAAGTTGCAAACTTTACATGCATGCAAGGTGATAATGGCCCAAAACAAGCTAAAGGAGTGGCTTAAGGTAAGGGAAAGGCCATAGCTCAACAAATACCGGAACTTTATGACAAAGAGGGGCTAAAGGAGTCCAGATCTGAGATTGCAACCTCAGATCTTGACCCAAATTGGAGAACCACCACAAAAACCCTAAAATCCCAACCCATAATGAGGAGATCTAACTAAGAGAGAGCCAAGGTAACAACTTGTTACCTCCAAAATGATGCCAAGACAAAGAAGAATTTGCATCTACAACAGCCCCTTGATCCAAACTTCTTGAACTCCAAGCTTTTTACTTCAAAGATCTCTCTTCCAAGCTAAGGAGCACACAATTATAGAGAGCAACCACGAATTAGGGTCTCTGAACTCAAGGGAGGCAGTAAGAGAGGCTAAGGGGAATAAGTGGTCCTTAAATAGGGAGCAAATCCCCGAAATTTAGGGTTTCATCTGCCAGCTCCTACTCGTCAAGTCCCTTCTTGGACTCGGCGAGTAGGTCACTTAAACTCGCGGACCAACCCGCTGCTACTCTGCGATTCAGGCCACCAACTCATCGAGTAGACCTTAAAACTATGAGAATTTATAGCTATAAATTGATACTCGGGAATCGGGGCATTGCACAGAGAGTGACCACAATGTGGTCATAATGTAGAATGTTATAGTTGAGTTGCAAAGAACACAATGTGGAGAGGATGAGACCACGACGTGATTGGATCACCATGTTGTGGTTGTGATCAAACCACAACATGGTTACTTGAGTGAGTAGATATAGTTAATATACTTAGAGTGGCCGTGATGCGATGAGAGTTTTCCACGACACGGGCTGAAAATAGATTGATATATGATTAGTTATGATGATAGACCGCAACGCGAGGAGAAGTTTAGTATGACACGGTGTTTAAATGGAAATTTAGTTGGAGTACACGCAGACATAAATCGAGTGGTAACAAGAGAATAAATGCCAAGAGTATATAGAGTATGAGAGTAGGATTTGGAGTAATGATATAACTCCTAAGATGATACGAGAAACTATAATGAGAACGTTTTATTAAGATAAGAGGTGATTAGATCCAAGAGAAGTATGATGAGATATTTATTAAATGAGAGAGAGAGAGAGAGATAGAGAGATGTAGTTATGATGAGATTAAGTAATGAGAATTTTGGAGAGATTATGAGATTTACATGTTTAGACCCATAAGAGGTGATTAGGATTATTTGTGTAAACCATATTTATATAATAAGAGATAATGAGATAATTTATGAGTAGACCTCTGAGAGATAAAGAGATCGATTATAAGAGAACATTTTCCTGATGATTACTATGAGGTATGTTTATCCCGTGCTGATTTGATTTTGAAGAGATATGTACTTAAGTCTCCGAGAGGTGATGACGCTTAATCACGTGGTCAGATCTCTGAGAGGTGACAAGGTCTAATCACATGAGATTTTCTCTATGACGATTACTATGAGATGCGCGATTACGTCTCCGAAATGTGATGAGACCTAATCCTAACATGAGATTCATGTACTGATCATTACGAGATATGTGGTTAAGTCTTTGAGAGGTGACGAAATTTAATTATACGGGAACCATCTCTATGATAATAATTAGGAAATGTATTATATGGTGATCATTGAAATTGTATATATATATATATATATATATATATATATATATATATATATATATATATATATATTGATATGAGTAATTGATTCGGGTGATCTGATTGATCTGATTAATATGAGTGGTTAATCTGGTTGAACGAGATTGATCCAATTGATTTGATTGATTTATTGATCTGAGAGATCTAAGAAATTAATCCAAGTAATTGATCTGATTGATTTGTCTGCTCCAAGTGATTGATCTGAGTAATTGAGATTAATCCGAGTGATTGATAATGATCAGAGAAATTAATTTAAGTAATTAATCAAAGAGATTGATTTTGATCTAAGTGATTGATTTGAGTAATTAATTTGAGCAATCTAAATGATTAATTTGAGTAATAGATGTTGATATGAGTGATTGATCTGATAAATTTAAGTAACTGATCTCAGTGATTCATGGATATTAGTAGATTAACCACACTGCGAGTATCACACAGGTTAGTGTGATTGAGATTGATTTTAGTGATTCGTGAATTTGATGTAGTTATTAGGAAACGAGTAGTAGTATTTGAGATATGATTTATAATGAACCAACTTGCTGAGAGTCTAGTCGATATCCATTTTATGAGGTAGTTTATGAGTTTTAGTCTATGTGGGAGTGACATGATTTATGTCACTATTTTACAAGGTATATGAGTTTTACATGAATATGGTGTAAATGGAGTAAGTACAAAGGTAACTTGTAGTGCCCTTGGAAATGAACCAATAGCCAAAAGAATCAGCTTAAAACGAGTTCATACGAAGAATCTACAAGGTTGCAAATTTTGACAAAAAGTAAATGAAAGCTGATTTGGAAATTTGACAGTTGCAATGTGTCAACTTTGGAGCTTAATAACTCGATATCTATAGCTAATTAGAAATAACTTCAAAGAGTAACATTACAGCCTATAAAAAAAGAATACACAAGAAAAAGAATAAGATAAAACAGATGCTTAACGAATGAGATATGGTAGTTCGAAGATTGGTTGCTCAAACACATGAAATACTGAAATGTTCAGACCTCCATGTTCATGACTGAAAAACTCAAGTTATGGACATATTTAGATAAAAAAATAATAATATGAAACGTGTAGTACTCCTAACAGGCTTTCCAACGATATAAAGTTTTTCTCAATTGGATTTCGTATGATCGAGTTATGAGGCTTTGAAGATTTAAACAAATCATAAGTTTTGCTAGGAATTTTTCTATGTCATGAATGGAAGGGTATTTTCAAATTTTTTTTTAAAACATGATCAAGTTAAAATCAGATGGTTGGGTTTATAACCCAGCATGTGTTTATTTTGTTTTTACCAAACCAAAACAGAACGCACATATACACAATTGATGTGTGCGTGCTCATGCGTTAATCAATAGAAAAGGAGACATATCATCGTCTCTCTCACTTTTCGTCTGTATGTGTTTGTGTTGAGACTCAGAGGCCAACAAAGAGACAAAGTCGATTTGGGAGGTAGTGAAACATCAATGGCTGATGTGTGTGATGAGACTAGTGGCAATAGGTACCATGGTGGTCAACGGTGGGACCTTGGTGGCTACAAAACTCGAGTTCAACCACCCAAATATTATGATTTTAGTTTATGGACACAAAATATGATGGTTTGATGCAAGACTCAGATGGAAGTATTCTTGGAAACGAACAATACCAAGAAGTAGTGGAATTGTGTAGCTAGACATACCTAGCTACTAAGGTGAGTATCCACACTCCTTTCCTAGATCTTAGATATCTAGCTATGTGATGATTAATATGATATGTTATGGTGTTACTCAGGATGTAAAACTATAATTTAAATAATTTTGACCCTTTGATAAATTGTTAATGATCTTTATGTTTATGATATTAATATTATATTCATTGAATTGAGAATTTATAAATATTTATACGGCTAGAATGGTGAGAGATTAAGTAATGATGACACGGGTTGACATTGTGATTTGATATTTGTTGGAATGTGACTGAATAACATTGAGATTCGATACTTGTTGGATTGTCATGGGCTGACGTTGTGATTAGATATTTGTTGGAATGTGATGGGCTGACATTGCGATTCGATACTTGTTGGAATGTCATGGGCTGACATTGTGATTTGATATTTGTTGGAATGTCATGGGCTAACATTGTGATTTGATACTTTTTGAAATGTCACAGGTTGATATTACGATAAAATGTTCCTTGAAATGTCAGAGGTTGATAGTATGATAAAGTGTTCCTAATAATGTCATTAGTTTATAATGAGATAAAGTAATTCTTGTGGAGGGAACAAGGTAATATTTTATGATGAAAACATGAGTTGAGTACATATGTAGTTACACCTATGAGAGATGATAAGGATTAATCATAATGGAAAAATGTAAGGTTTACTTTGTAATATTAATCGTTAAGGAGTCTTAGTCCTGTGATGAGTATTTTAAGGAAGGTATATGTTTGGTGATTGGTATGAGTTTATATATTTATATGCAAAAGGTGTTTATGTTGAATTGTGTGAAAACCCGCTAGTGATTCGATGGGTCTAGTTTTGTTTTATTGATTTAACTAATGTGCATAATTATCATATGTAATGAAATTAAGGATTACTCATTAATCTTTATAGTTTAACCTTAGTGTTGTTGTGCCTTCTAGGTTCAGGGATCCCACATAGAGAAGTATGGAGTTAGTAGCACCAGACTTGGATCATTTTTGTAATCCTTAATGGTAACTTTCAATTCCGCCACAAGGGATGCTAATCGCTATTATGTAATATTTACTGATGATTATAGTAGATACAGTTATATATATATATATATATATATATATATATATATATATATATATATATATATATATATATATATATATATATATATATATATATATATATATATATATATATATATATATATATAGGCAAGAAGATAAAATTGCTCTGATCTAATAAAGGTGGAGAATATCTTAGTATCGAGGTTCACAACTGACACCTCCTAGAACACTACAACTTACTGGTGTAGCTGAGAGGCATAATTGAACTTTGCTTAACATGGTTCGTTCCATGATATGTAGAGCTTCACTCCTATATCATTCTAGCGGTATGCCTTAGAGACATCCGCCCATATCCTCAATCTTGTTCCTACCAATAATGTTTCGAAAACACCTCATGAGATGTGTATAAGGAAACCTCACTCTCTCTCACATATCAAGGTATGGGGTCGTGAGGCTCTCGTTAAGCATGATAACCAAGAAAAAATGGAACCCCGAGCTGAGAGGTGTATTTTCATTGGTTACCCACATAAGTCGTTTTGATACTTGTTCTACATACCTTTTGATATTGTGATATTTGTAGCTCAAAGGGGAATCTTTCGTGAGAGAGAGCTCATATCTAAAGAGGACAGTGAGAGTACGATTGATCTTGAAGAAATTCAATAGTCATCCTATGAAGGAACCTCATATGACACTAGCTCTCAAGCTGAGGATGAACCTGTTGAGCCCACTGACAATTTGTTACCTCTTTGTCGATCCATTAGAGTTAGTATGCCACCTGAGTTTTATGGTTTCCATTTAACGACATATGGAGACATGTTTATCAATGATAACACACTAGTAAATTTTGGTGAGTCGGCTAACTACAAGGAAGCGATGGTAGGACCTGAGGCTGCAAAAAGGAATGAGGCAATGGATAACGAGATCCAATACATGTACGATAACTAAGTATGGAATTTGGTGTACCACACACCTAGTCAAAATACGGTGGGGTGTAAATGGGACTTTAAGAAAAAGACTGAAATGGATGGTAGTTTACAAACCTTCAAAGAAAGGTTGGTTGCAAATGATGTTTACATAGCTCTTATCATAACTATGATGAGACATTTTCACCAGTTTACAAGATTAATTCAATTAGGGTAATGATTGCCATAACTTCTTATCATAACTATGAAGTATTGAAACTGGATTTAAAAACTGTTTTCCTTAATGGGAAACTGACTGAGGATGTTTACATAGCTCAACAAGAAGGTTTTGAACATGCCAAATTCCCTAATAAGGTGTGAAAGATTGAAAAGTGTATCTATATACTTAAACAAGCATCTCATAGCTACAATATTTTCTTCCATGGAAAGTTCAAATAGTTTGGGATTTTCTATAAGTGATAATGAGTCTTGCGTGTACGTCAAATCTAGTAGGAGTGTAGTGACCTTTCTAGTTTTGTATATTGATGATATACTCCTTATAGGAAACAATGTTCCAACTTAGCAAGAGGTGAAATCTTGTCTTAGGAAATGTTTCGCTATGAAGGATCTAGGTAAGGCTATGTACATTCTTGGCGAATATGTTTGCTTGAGCTTAGCCATAGTACTTACCAGGATAAAATATTGAAACGGTTTACTAATGTGAATTCCAAGAAACGATATTTAGCTATACATCATGTTGTTAAATTTAGTAAGGCTCAATGTCCTAGTAGTGATATGGAAATAGATGCTATAAGTCTGGTCCTATATGCTTCGGCTATATGATTGATCATGTATTTTATGACCTATACTCGACCTGATGTGGCTTATGCTTTAAGCATGGTTAGCGGATATCAGGGAAATCCTAGGTACAGCTCACCGGACAGTAAAGAAAAACATACTTAAGTATTTTCAAAAAAAAAAAAGATACGATCTTAGTTTTTGGTGAGAAAGATGAACTTAAAGTGAGTTGTTATAGTGATGCCGGGTTTCAAAGAAATTGGAATAACAGTTACTCACAATCTGGTTGGGTTTTTCTATTGAATGGCAAAGCAGTAACTTGGAATAGTTCCAAGCAACTAACAGTGACTAATTCGACTTCTGAATCAGAGTAAATAGCAGTAATTGAGGCTGAAAAGGAAATAACATGGTTAAAGATTTTTATTGGAGATCTTGGAGTTGTTCCATCAATCCAAGAGCCTATGTAGATTTTCTGTGACAATGAAGGTGTGGTTGCTTTGACCAAAGAACCAAATGATCATGGTAGATTAAGGCACGTCGAAATAAAATACCATTATATCTAACATCAGGTTGAAGAAGGAAAACTCATTGTAAATCGTGTATCATCAGAGGAGAATCATGTTGATCCTCTCATAAAGGTTTTAAGCAAGATCAAGGACTTCGAGCATGCTAGGAGCATTAGGCTAAGAGATGATATTAGATTCTATATTTTAGTAGTTAGTTGATAGTTTTTTGAAACAATGTAACAACAATAAATTGTAATTGAATGGTAATTAAGTAATAGAGATTTATTTCTGTTGAAAGTGTATGATACCATAGTCAATTAATTTATTCTTATTTTTCACTTTGCATGTTTTACTTCCTATATATTAATTTATTCGAAATGTCATAGCCGGTCATACGTAAGGGAGTAAGTATTGGTTTAAGATTGTCATGGAATATTTGTGGCTTGTCCATAGGGATTGGACATTGTGTAGGAATTTGCTGCAATATTCATGAGTACTTACAAAAATGATCATTTTGAGTATTGGTTAAAACCACGATTAGAGATTACTTCATGGATTAAATCATGAGTAATTCTAAAACGATAATATCTTCTTTTCTTTAAACAGAGATATATATAATTCATAGTTGATGAATCTATTGTGCATTGGTGGTACATCAATGCATCCGTAACTGGATGTTATAAAATGTAATGTCATGTGTGATGTGATTTGTAAAAGGTTTGGTTATATAGGCAAAGTTTATTCATTCATTTTTCGTATTAAGGAAAAGTGATACTCTTGGGCCCCTAAATGATTTGATGTTGACATTATAGTGATGGGCCCATCTAGGACTAAATTGATATGTTCAATTCGTAGTCTAATGGTGTCATCACAAATCGGTAGATCAAGAGAATGAATCTTGGACTATGAGATTGATTCTAATCCATGTCTCACTTCCATACGATATCAGGAAAAACGAAGAGATAGTTGGTCACTTATATTAGGGTTGACGTCTGATTTGATAAGAGTTTAGTTGTCTTTGAAAATCACATTTTACTAGTTATTCGAAGTTATACTTTCAATTGTAGGTGGGGACTTATCCAAGTGGGAGACTGTTGGATTAAATGTATAAGGTCTTAAATAAATTGGTATATTCTTAGTGAATAAAAGTAAATTCCTTTTGGGTTGCCCTCACAACCAGGAAATAGCTTGGATTGATATTAAGAGATAGACAAATGATTTATTAATGTATTATATGATTAATATATTAGTTAGAAATAATAAATAATTAATTAAGAATTAATCAGAACTAATTTAATTACTGATTTTGGTTTAATTAGAATTAATTATGGGTACAATGGTTAGAGTGTAATTGTTCAATAGTTGAACAACGGATGCATTCTAGAAATAAACAATGGTTGATGGTTTTGGGAGCCCTTATTAGGGTTTCTTGAAGCCTTCATTTGCTGATATGGTAAGTGATTTGAATCAGATTAAAATATTATTCTCCAACCCATATTTGTTTTCCACTTTTGACTTTTGATGTCTTTATTCTTCGACTTTGACCTTAAATATTTTGTTTTTGATATATAATACTTGATGCAAAAAATATGAATTGATTGTGTTTTAAATTTATTTTCATTGTTAAAGTTTCAACAAGTAATTTATAACATAAATAAAAATATTTAAGATAAAAGTTGAAGAGTAAAGACTTCAAAGTCAAAAGTGGATAATAAATATGAGACGGGGGGAAGTATTATTTTAATATCAAATCGGGTTTCCTACAGCTATAAATAGAGACATATAGAGGTCTTGAAAAACCCTAGACAATTCATACTGAAGTTCGAAATTACTCTTCCTCTCTCTCTCTCTCTCTAATTTTCGATCCTAGGGTTTCTTATGGTTTGGGTGTGACACATTACAGGCTTACACATTTTTGGAGCTATCATTCCAAGAAGGTTTTCAAGAGAGGCGTTTAGATTAATTCGAATTAAGAAAATTCATGATCTCTTTCATGTAATTTTTTATTACATAAGGTTAATTAAATTAGTTTTCAAAGTATGTTTCTATTATGAAAAAAACCATAGATTTCTAGGTTGCATGTGCCCATAATTGTTTATGTAACATTCTGTTGTGCAAATCATGTTTGATTAATTATTATTGTAACCTAGAAAACCCATCAAGACCTGCAGTTGAAATTGGCACTCAACCCGAGGTTTAACAACCTATTAAACAAACTGGCATAATTTTAACTCCTCCCCCATGCAGATATAATAGAGTTTGTCTTCCTCTGGAATTCTATGGTTTTAATATTGAAACAGAATGATACATACTAATTAGTGATCGTATATTGGCTAGTATGGATGAACCATTCAACTATAAGGAAGCTATGACAGGCTCCGAAGCTTCTAAATGGAAGGAGAGCATGGAAAGTGAAATACAGTCCATGTATGCTAACCAAGTTTGTAAATTAGTTGTTACCACACCTGAAATTAAAACCATTCGGTGCAAATGGATCTTCTAGAAGAAGACCAACATGGATAGGAATGTGTTCATATTAAAATATATGTTTATTGCGAAAGGTTACACTCAAACTCAAGGAATTGATTATGAGGAAACCTTTTCATCGGTAGCCAATATTAAATCTATTAGAATATTACTTCCCATAGTTTTTTCTGTGATTATGAAATATGGAAAATGGATGTGATGACTTCTTTCCTCAATAGGAAAATCTTAGAGGATGCATATATGGCAAAATCAAAAGGCTTCAGATCCAAAATATCACAAAGCTAGAATATTTGCTTTGAAGAAAAGTTTAAGGAATTTGGATTTTGTGGAAGTGAAGAAGAGTCTTGCGTGTATGCCAAAGCCAGTGGAGTGATATAGTATTTCTAGTATTGTATGTCGATGACATACTCCTTATACAAAACTATATTCCAACGTTGCAAGGTGTTAAGGCTTGGCTTGGGAGATGTTTTTCTATTAAGGACCTTGGAGATGAAACTTATACATAGCAAGGTTGTAAAAAATGTTAGACGTTTCCTAGTCGGTGGACTGGGTTTAAGGGATTAATCGGCTAGACGGGCATTAATCGGTGACCATTAATTGCTAATTCAGTGAATTTTAAATAATTAAATATGACTAATTTCAAAACAAATTTCATAATTGCCACTAATATCATAATAAATTGGTTAATATGATTAATATGACACTAATCATTCCTCAAATAGTTTCTATTGAGATATAACTTCTTCAAGTGTTAAAATTACATATTTTCTACTGATTCACTCATTTTTCTATGCATGCATTAAACGCTAGGTGCCCTCTAAGGACTATGGTCATTCTAGACACATACTCAGAAAGTACCACTACGTTCGATATAGAGTAGAAGATGAAGACATCATTGTGAATAGGGTGTCATCGTATAATCATGTTCATCCTTTCATGAAGCCATTATCAAGATACAAACATGATGGTCATGCTAGGACCATTGCCATAACTCAAGAATGATATGATGTAATAATTTAGTTGATTAATTTGATTTATTTGAAACATATAACAATATGAATTGTGACCATTTTGATGTTTATTTTCAGGGAGTGGGTAAAGGATTTAAGACTGTCATGAGTACTAGTTTTTTTTACTTCTTTTTGAATCAGCAAATCTAATATAGTCTTAAACTACTCCTTAATTCCACTTATGTCCACGATGGAACTTGAACCCTCAACCTCAAGGAGGGAGGGAAACAATGGATATTGTTGGGCTAGAAGCCCTTTGGTGTGTATTAGTTGATTGGCCAATTAGAATGGACATTAGAGATTGCGCTAACACTAATGAGTACATGAAATAGAGCCTTAAGTATTGGAACAACTCGCGCTTAGAGATTACTTCATGGATTTAGTTATGGATAATTCTAAGATGATAATATCTTTTTTTCTTCAAACCAATATACATATTGGGTTTTGTTTACGAAAATTGTTGTGTATTGGTCTAATCACACTATCGATAACTAGTAGTCGTAAAGGGTATGTCCATGTATGATATGACTAGTAGACAAAAACTATGAAGTCAAGTTTAATTGTTCCTTTTACATAACTGGAAAGTGATATGTTTGGGGTCCTCGATAATTTGGTGTTGACATCTGAAGTGATTGGCCGATCCCTGACTTAATTCGTGTGTTCGATTTAGAAGTCGTATGTGATCATCATCAATCTTTATCGGGAAACATAATTTTGAACATTAAGATTATTTCTTATCCATGTATCCTGTTCAAACAAATATCTAGAACAAAGGAATAATCGATCACTTATGTAAGGACTAAATTTTGATTCCTACCAGATTTTGATAGATTCAATGCATGACAACTCTATGTAGATTATTAATGAAGTATTAGACTTTAGAAATTTAATGACGTGGCCAAGTGGTAGATTGTTGGAAACAATGACCATGGTCATTAACAGTTTGATAATATTTCTAATAATAGCAAGATTCGTTTGGGTTGGCCTCATAACACAATTAGCAATAAAGAAATGGAGAAACATAAGTATTTATTTTATTAAGTAATTAATAAATTAATTGAAAATTATTTTAGAATTAGTTAAATAGTTTTTATTATTTAAAGGGCTTGAATATTAATTAATTCCTAGAGATTAATTGGAATACTATAGAAACTCCTGGAAGGTAGCATGGGATGGTTTTTATATCCCTAGGATAGGGACAAGGCAGTTTTTAAATAAGTTAATGAGTATACTAAGAGTTTAAATCCCTTAAGGATTTATCTATTGTCTCTAAATAAACTGATATGGAACAAACCCTAGCTACTAGTTCATTCCCAGAAACCATCAACTCTCTTTCCCTTTCTCCTCTCTACAAAAATTATAACTCCTATCCTAGGGTTAAAGAATTTTCAAAAAACCCTTCACTAGGGTTAATCCTTGTTATCTTTTTGGAGTTTTTGGTTTGACTACATTAGAGGGATTCTACTTTGTGCCCTTCATCCATTGCAAGAGTTGGCAGTTACGAGATCATAGTTAAAGCAACAAGAGGTTAGTATTTTATCCTTCTCTTGTGTAATTTTAAATTAGGTGGCTATAACTAGTAAAACCTAGATCCTAGGGTGCATGTATACATATGTTTTCTATTTTGTTTCCGTTTCCTTGACCGTGTGTATAGATGCACAGAAAACCCAACAAAAGCCACCTACTACTCATCATCCCATCTAAATGTAGCCCTCTTTTTGGACAATTAAGTCAAGTAAGTCGTAAGCTTGGAGAAATACTAGATGAATCTCTGATAATACCCAACCAAACAAAGAAAATTCCAAATCTTAGAGGGAGTGTTTGGGACCTCCCACTGCATTGGCTGGATCGACCAGAATACCATTCTGATTGACGAGATGCCCCAACAATTGAACCTCTCGCAACCATAAATTACTCTTGGAGAACTTGACATAGAGCTTATCCTTCCTTAGAACCTCTTACACCTCCCTCAGTTGATCCTCATGTTGCTCTTTTGTCTTCGCGAAGACCAAAATCTCATTAATAAACACAATCACCGATCGATCAATCATGAGTCTACATACTCGATTTGTTATATCTATTAATGTGGATAGTGCATTAGCGAGCCAAAAAGATATCACTATGAACTCGTAATGGCCATATCTCGACCTGAAGGTTGCCTTTAGTATATCCTCCTCTCATACTCTCATCTAATGATAACTCAGATAAAGATCAATCTTAGAGAACCATATGCTACGTGTAACTGGCCAAACAAGCTGTCAATCCTCGATAATGAGTCATGCTTGTTCACCGTGAGCTTGTTAAGATCTATCTAATAAAAGCACATCTTGTGCAACCCAACATTCTTCTTAACGAACAAAATCGTCGCTCCCCACGGCGAACTGCTTGGCTGAATAAACTCCTTGTCCAAAAACTTCGAAAGTTAATTGGACAACCCATGCATTTCTAGAAGTGCCATTTGATATAGTTCGTTGTGTATTAGAGCCACACCTAGAATCAGATCAACCCTTAATTCAATCTGTCGCTTAGGAGGAACACCCAACAAATCATTGATAACCACATCTAGAAACTCCTGAATCATTGGTTCCTTGATGATAGTCCTCTTCTTCTCTTCTTGGGTGTTGATCACATAGGTCAAAAATATGGTGAATCCCTACTGAAAATACCTCCTAGCTCTTGCATCCGAATAAAAAGTCGCACTGCACCTCGCACGCTTACTTTGAATGGTCAGCTTTCCCCCACTTGGGGTTCGAACTATCAACTACAGTTGGTCGCAAACAATTAGACCCCCGAACCGGCTCAATAAATCCAAAGCTACCACAATGATGATCTCTCCCATAGGGATGGGGATGAGATCTATTGAAAACCTTACCCAAAAACATATAATGTGTAATATCTATAGACTCGCAATGTTGAAATCGTCCTATCATCAACTACTTCGACCACAAATGGGTGGGCAAATGCTTATAGAGCAATATTAAAACCCTCACTAAAATCAAGCGATACGAAAGAATGGTTCACCCTGGAGTTAAATAAAACTACAACATATACATAGTTGACTAGAAACATACCTAACAATATAAATAACAATGAGGACATAAATAAATAAAAATATAAAATTTAAATGGACATATACTAGTGACCACATCTAGTGCTGCTCTTGCCTCCTTTGTTGTGAGGTGGAAAGCTTTTCCCTTGGCCCCCAGGGCCTCTAATATCCCTTGACTTCCATCAATGATTCTCAATGGAGCAGGTGCTAGAGCCTACACCGCTTCTTTCTCCAATCTAGGATAATTAGCCTTAATATGGTCAATCTAATCACGATGATAACAAACCTTGGCCTCATGATTACAATCCCTTTTGTAAAAGCCCTCCTGTCCACACTTGTAGCATACAACCGTACGAGACGAAACCTCATATTCCTTCTTGCACTTACCATAACAATCGTGGCTTCTTTATCCATCGCCTTGAATTTCTTGGTTGTTGTCGATGGTGCCTGAGTCGACACTAGTTTCCTCTTCTTTTAATGAGTGTCCAGCTTCATCTCTCTCGATATGGCCGCAACCACCATGGCGGTAAGTGTCTGACACTTAGAAGTAAGCACGAACGAATGAGTTTTTATCCTCAACATGTCAGAATACCTAGATAACTTCATCTTCTCAGTACCATCGTACCTTATACATCTATCCTCAGAACCCTTATGTGACTTTTCCTGACCTACGTAGGTATCATGTGCTTCTGGGAGTGCGGGCCCATCCCAACTTCTATACATATTCGTACGTGTTCCAACAATTTCCCTAAAGTTACTAACTCGCCCCTTACAACCCTATTAATAATTCTATCATACAGGTGCATGTCTACATGTGTACATACCACTAATTTTCCTATACTCTTTCGTGAATTCCAACCCTGCTCGTTCCTACTTCGGATGAAACCTTTAATAATACCGACAGGTCGTCTCGTGAATGTGAACTTGTATGTAACTAAGAATTAGATAGACAATCAAATAAATGATCTTAACCTAAGGCCTTAACCAAACAAGGAACAAGCAATAAGGCTAAATCGAAAATTCTAACGTTGTCTGATACTAACTGCATACAACCCTAAAGCATTCATGTAATAACTTGCTAATATCATCATAAATTCCAAGTAGCACATAACGACAACACATAAGCCTAATAAAGTTTTATCTCTTAAGGAACCAATATAGCATGCAATTCCTGAGCAGGTCCTTAGCTTACATTCTATCATGCATTAGTATCAATCGCATAAACAAAACAAATTAATATGGATATATTGGGAATCACTTTCCTTTTTCGAGTTCCGACTGAATATACACATCATATCTTTTTCCTTTTATAAAATTCCTTTTTTAAAAAGTTTTGTAAAAGTTGTTTAAGCCTAGACACCCACCTGTGTTATTCTAAATCACTCAAACCATTTTTCATAATAGATAAGAATTTTCAAAACCAAAAACATGAAATTTCTCGATGTGTATACAGTCAATCTAAGGCCTCGACTTTGTCAGAAGAACAACCAAAAAAACATTTAACTTCAAAACGTTAGCATAAAGCTTAGTGAGTTCCCTAATATACCACATATACCATTATAAAAACTATGCACACAGTTGCAAACATCATGACCATTTTATGATAACTACTCACGACCACTTTCGTGGCAGCTATCCACAAGGTTGTAGAACTCGTTACTCGGTACCTGTTCGGCTGACTACCGAGTAGCGAGTACTCAGGAGTATTCGGGAGTACTAGGGGAGTACTCAGATTCGGTAATTCATGTATAAATATTTTTAGGGAACTTATATATGTCAAAATCATAAGTTAAAATCTTAAGTTGATTGAAATATATAACAAAATTTGATACATGTAAATACACAAAAAATGAAAAACACATAATGGTCTCACTTCATGAATAATTATTGAAAATTTAAGATATATATATATATATATATATATATATATATATATATATATATATATATAGTAATAATCACAGGTATGTGTGTTAAATAATAAATCGTTAAGTATATTATACATATTATTCACCGAGTTGACCGGGTTTGACAACACTGCTCAGTTCAGTAAGGGCCCGATCGGGGAGTACTCGGGATTCTATAACTCGCCTCGGTAAGGGGCAGAGTAACGAGTATTCGAAAGAGTAATCAGCCAACTCGGCGAGTTTTACAACACTGGCTATCCATGACCACTATCAGGACATATGCTAGCAAACACTTTCGTAATTACGATTCACGACCACTTTTGTCAAACTCACCCCTCGGTCAATAGGCTCATGGATGGAGCCATTCCGCCATCATCCCATATAAAAGCATATTTATACATCATATTGCTATCAATCAGTCAAGTTAGACTTCACTTGTCTAGCTACTCATACAATCATATCATAACATTACGCATGCATCCTACACACAAAGGATCCAATAAGGAAACACATAATACAATAAGAAAACTCACCTGAACTAAAAAAAGGTAAATTACACACTCGCATCCTCGAATGAACCAGCTACACAAACCATCTAAATCATCATTAGGTACAAATCAGTGACCAATACTAATTGGAGGTCAACCCTTAGCTAAAAACTCTTAATCCACCAAAGTTTAACCTAAAGTCAAACTGGTCAAAAAGTCAATATTCAACTGTTAAAAGTCAACAATCAACGTGTCAACGTATCGTGACCAAACTCCTGGTCACATCGCGATCACTAGGCGATAAAATTGTCACGATTCCAATTTAAATCTCGTATCGTGCCCTTCCTTGGTCGCGTCGTTCTTTTTGAGGCATAATTTGTTTTCTTATTAAACACTTACTCCCTTAAGACCAAGGCTTATAATTTCCATAGTACCTCAAAATATGGCCTTAATGGATAATGTTTCCAACTTTATCCATTTGTATGCCCCAAACACAACCAAGCCTAAACATATGTCTAAAATTAGTCCAAAATGCCATAATCTTCATCCATGGTTCAAATCGAAATATAAACATACATTCAAAATACGATAATTGGTCCAGAAGATCAACCAAAACTAGATTTGGACCTGGAGTTCTTCAATCTCCATAGGAATAATGACAACAGGGGACCAAACAAGCTTAAAACATAGATGTAGCATGCAAAGACCTTTAATATTGGAACTTGAAGAGTTATAGAGCTTGAGAAGGTTATTAAAAGGTATAAATCTATGGAGTTTCCTTCAATTGATGCAAAATAGCAACCAACTTCTTCAAAATCCCACTCTAAGGCACCTAAATCCAAGAAAGAAAGGTTTGGATATTAGGGTTTCTCTCTAGGTGATGGAGGCTGATGAATAAAGCAAACCGTAAATTTTAACTCCTTTAATTAGGGTCAAAATCTCAAAACTAGGGTTTTTGTGCAAATAACGACATCGTGCCGCGACCATCACTTAATTCGCGTCGCGACTAAGGGTTTAGCTTCGTGTCGTCACCAAAGCTTAGTCGCATCACGAAGTTGCTCCCTATAAAAACCATTCTTTCTTAATTACTTGAAATTAATTAAATTGATATAAAGCATACCCGGAAAATAGGCGTTACAAAATCGAATTCAAGAGCAGGTTCACTCATGACGGTCGCTTCTTGGAAATATCATCCCCAAAATCGAAGCATTAGTCGACTTTTTGTGATGGAAAGGTTCCGGGCAACACCGTAATGGTGAAAGTGAAGGTAAAGAGAAAAATATAAAAAGAAGTAGATCTAAGGGGATTAGGAGATGGGACCAACATCTGATTTATCAGTTTGCTACAATAATAATAATAATAATAATAATAATAATAATAATAATAATAAGAAGAAGAAGAAGAAAAATACCAAGAAGGGAAAAATAGTTTTTTTAAAAGTGGTCACGACCAAAAACACAACAAACCCACACAATAGCCACTATCCTAATTAAAAAAGAGTTAGGGACCTACCTCACAGATTATCCCAAACCATAGGGACCATTGGTGTAATTTACACATTACAAATAAACAACTGTTTTTGTGTCCACAAACCGTAGCGGTTTTCCCAATTTTTTTCGAGGTTATGAGGTGGAAGATCGCCTATGGCAATAGGCTAAACCTTAAAACCACCCCTTTGCAATTGCATCACACGCTCTATGCATGGCCATTGAAACAATGGCAACACCTGTATTCAAACTTGGGTAGATGAGATTACATCCACATCATTATCGGTCGTTATTGTGCCGATATTCAATCCTTCATTTTGGGGTGGGGAGGGGGGATATAATTTGTATAAAAATTGGTGAATAGGAGGGATCATAGTCAAAATTTTATATTTTTGAACCTTATATTTATAAAATTAAAGTATAGAGACTACTTCTACAAAAAAAAATCATGGAGGGGGGGGGAACCCTCTAGCCCTATATAAGATCCGCCCGTATGTATAGATATAGATATAAAGAGTTATTATATTTCGAGATTTATTAAAAAGTTTGATAAAGAAAAGCTATTCTATTTGTGGATATTGTGTGCATCACGTACTAAAATTAATTTGGTATCGATTGTCATAAAATTTTTATCTACGTAGAATAAAATAATCAAGTACTGTACGATCAGCAACAAAGTTATTGTTAAACTAAACATTTATTTATTTAAAAGACAACTTCCTCAAAACTTGCAATAACTTTTGTAGTTGCAAGCATTGTTGAATAGAGTTATAGAATGTTAAATTTGTTTGTTAGTACAGTGTGGGAGACATCTCCATGATTTTATATTAAAAGCATGGTTACGCAAAAGTCACAAGGTTATTTAATTAATTTTATGTTTATTTTAAATTATGCTTTTTTAGGAATCTTTTTGATAAAATCTCATTTACTTATTTTGAAACGAAAAGAATGGATTGACCACTAAGGTCCAAGCGTATGTCGGTATGAGATTAATAAATTAGTTACCTGTAAATCATGTGAACCGCATCAAACTTTACGTATCGATGGTATGCAGAGGATAAACACGAATTCAGAAAAAAATAACTTACATTGGTTTTAGTTGGCACGAATTAAAACGTGAAGCTAATCGTAGGTCATTTTCGATATTTAGATTCTTATTGATTTATATTTTTGCATTTCGGGTTTTTATCAATTTTTATTTATCAAAAATTTCTTGTTACATGTTCTCTAATACTTAATTTGTTTAGAATGTTCTTTTAGAAATTAATTAATTTATGTTTATTTTTTAATATTATATAGACTTACTTTTAGGGTCGGTTTTGAGGATTGGACGAGGCGAAAAAAGACTCTTGGGCCTAACATGTAACGAAAGAAATAGGTCATTCTAGCTTAAATTGATTACAAAAGATGAAAATGTACCCATCTTTAACCTTGCTAACATTGAATATGAAATCAAACAAGGTGTATGACGTTTTAGAAGAAGGAAATAAAGATGTGATAAGACACTTAAGAGTGTAATGAGACAATGACAAAAATAACCCTCCATTAGCATTAAATGTTGTTGATGAAAAAAATGATGCAATGAAACCGAATTACCGAATCATAAGAGATGAAATGAAGTTGCATATTTCATTGAATCTTGGAAGCAATTTGCTTCTAGATAGGATTTTTTTCATCAAAATTGGATCCCCTTTTCCTCTCAAACTAAATTTTGTTTATGAAAAAATGTACATGAAACCAGTAACTCCTAAAACCATCATTTTCATAGCACAAACTTCACTTTCTTTATTCATTGTTCTTATTTCATTAATTCAAGGGAGGTGTTGTGACAAGAAATGAAACCAAAAAAATAAAGATAACCCACATAAAACTGAAGCAAGACACTAAAAGATCATCTCACAAAAACCGTCATAAGTATAGGGTATTGGGAATTGAATCGGATTTGCTTGAGGTTTCAATTCGGTGTAACATCCATAAAATTCAAGCCAATTTAAAACTTTTTCAACATTCAAAACCAATAATTATTTTAAATTGTTTTCAAAATAGTTTCATTGCAGAGTATCCAAGAAATCAAATCATAAAAACATGAGGAGGTGCACGATCACGCCTTCGTCTTCCCGCAATCATTTGTAGTACCTGAAACAAAATCAACAACTGTAAGCCCGAAGCTTAGTGAGTTCCCCCAAAATAACCGCACAACATATAACACATATACAATAACAACATACTATGGGCCCAATCAACCATCAGGTTGGAATGCCCCGGGCCCTCAACCATCGGGTTGGAATGTCAACATACTATGGGTCCAATCATCCTCGGGATGGTATACCCTCGGCCCACAACCATCAGGTTGGAATGCCCACATACTAAGAGTCCAATCCTCCTCGGGATGGAATACTCTCGGCCCACAACCATCGGGTTGGAATGCCCAGGTCTGTTGGCTCATGCACAAGCAGACGCCTCAACCACCAATCAAACATGTGCACACATATCAAATAACCACATAATAGTCTACAGACAGTCAAGCCGATCTACAGATCACTAAGCATAACAACATCTTATCTACCAGGATACCGATCTAACAGATCATAATCATATAGAAACATCCTATCTATTAGGATACCGATCTAACAGATGATAACAATAACAAAACATGATAGCAATACAAATGGTTGACCTTGGTGCCTTAGACCCTTGAGTATAGTGAGGAAAACTCACCTCACGAGTAGCACTGGATGATGATGTCAAACTCCCCAAACATAGCTCCAAACTCAAATACCTACAATCATCATAGGACCAATTCTATGAAGACCCAAATTACCATAATACCCTTAGAGTCAAACTTGGTCAAAGTCAACAGTCAACAGTCAAGGTCAACGATCCATGTTGACCCAACTCGTCGAGTGCATCTAGAAACTCGTCGAGTCCCCTTAGAACTCAGAAATTGTGAAAACCCCAATCGACTCACCGAGTTTCCAGACAACTCGTCGAGTCTATACAGTGTCCAGAATGTCGGGAAAACCCTAATGACCTCGTCGAGTTACCTCTCTAACTCGCCGAGTTCATGCAGAATCTAGAAAACGGGAAACCCTCATCCAACTCGTCGAGTTCCTTCAGTCAATTTCTCATTCAGACGCTTTTAAGCGAAACCAAAGCTCCAACCTGTAGATCTAGGCTCCTAGGGTGTAGTAATCACGTAAAGTTGCTAACTTTACGTGCATGCAAGGCTTTAAGAAGCTAAAGCACTCAAACTAGCCTTATAAGAAGGTTTTGGACATGGAAAAGGGCTAGGGCTAGATAAAGTCAAGAACTTTATGTTCATGAGGGCCTAGGGGAGTCTAGATCTAATACCACGTTCTCATGACAAGCTCAAACCCGAGCATGACCCCCCCTTTTGCACCAAAATTCCCATATACAAACATAAAAAGAGATCTATGAAATGGAAAGCCAATGTAAGGACTTCTTACCTTCTACTGGATGCCAACACGATGTGGATACTGGATCTACAAGCTTCTTCCTGTTCCAAACCTCTAAATCTTCAAGCCTCTTCAAGGAATGCACCAAATACACACTTTAATCTCACACATACACACACACACACACTCACTCAAAAATAGGGTTAGATCTATTAGGCTTTGCTTCTGGACGTCAAAAGTGGAAAAGGTGGCTGGGGGATAGAACTTAAGGTCCTTTAAATAGGGTGCAAACCCTAAAAATTAGGGTTTTCATGCACAACCTCTACTCGTCGAGTTGGGGTCCACCAAATCGTCGAGTAGGTTCCATAAACCACGCGTCCATAACCGATTCTACACGACGAGTTGGGGCAAACAACTCGTAGAGTAGGTCTCTAACAATGAATATAAAACTTTAAAATTTATACCTGGGAGTCAGGGTGATACAATTCTCCCCCACTTGGACTAGAATTCGTCGTCGAAGTCTGCTGCGGTAAACAACTCCGGGTAATGCTCCCGCATCTCTGCCACCGGCTCCCAAGTCCACTCGGATCCCCTCCGATGCTCCCATTGTACCTTTACCAAAGGCACCTCCTTGTTCCGTAGAATTTTCACTTTCCTCTCCAGCACGACCACTGGTCTCTCCACGTAATTGAGGCGCCCGTCCACCTGAATGTCATCCTAAGACACGACCGCATCCTCGTCTAATATGCAATTCCGCAACTGTGAAACATGGAAAGTGTTGTGAATCTGAATGAGCTCCTCCGGGATATCCAGTCTATACGCCACTTTGCCAACCCTGACAATGATCCTGAATGGCCTGATGTATCGGGGACCCAACTTCCTCCTCTTCCTGAAGCGAATCACACCCTTCCAGGGTGAGACCTTCAGTAGTACCATGTCACCAACCTGAAACTCTAACTCAGATCGATGCCGGTCGGCGTAACTCTTCTGCCGACTCTGAGCAGTCTGTAGCCTCTGTCTGATCTGCTGAATCATCTCAGTAGTCTGCAGAACTACCTCGGTCCGTCCCATCACCTTGTGACCAACCTCGCCCCAACAGATTGGGGTACAAGATCTCCGTCCATACAACAGCTCATAAGGTGGAGCACCTATGCTGGAGTGATAGCTGTTGTTGTAGGAGAACTCTGCAAGGGGTAGGTAGGAGTCCCAGCTCCCACCGAAGTCAATAACGCAGGCAATCAACATATCCTCGAGGTTCTGAATGGTCTGCTCGATCTGGCCGTCTGTCTGCAGATGATAAGTTGTACTGAAATGCAGCCGCATGCCCAGTTCTTCGTGGAACTTCTGCTAGAAACGGGAGGTGAACCGAACATCACGGTCTAAAACGATAGAGACTGGAACCCCATGGCGAGCGACAATCTTGCGTATATACACATCGGCGAGCTTCTCGGCCAATGAGCTCTCCCGAATGGGCAGAAAGTGGGCACTCTTGGTCAATCGATCCACGATGACCCATATAGTGTCGAAACCCTTTGCCGTTCTCGGTAATTTGGTGATGAAGTCCATCGTGACCTGCTCCCATTTCCACATGGGAATCTCTAGAGGCTGCAGCTTGCCATGCGGCCTCTGGTGCTCGGTCTTGACCATCCTGTAGGTCAAGCACCTCTCTACGTACCAAGCAATCTCTCGCTTCATGCACGGCTACCAGTAACTCAAAATCAGATCCTGGTACATCTTGGTGGCCCGCGGGTGAATAGAGAAGCGAGACTTATGAGCCTCCTCCAGTACTATCTGTTTGACCCCACTAGACATCGGAACCCATACCTGACCGCAACTGGTCAATAACCCCCGATTGTCCTGCACAAATCGGGTGATCTCGCCTCTAATCTGCTCAAGCTTCTAATTCTCCTGTCGTACACCCTCAGCCTGAGCTTCCCTGATCAAGCTCACAAGTGGAGAATCCACTGATATCAAATATTTGAGTCCATGTATAAAATGTAAGATCAATGCCATTTTCACCCACAATCCTCTTCCTCTCATCACCACCACCATAATATTTCTCACCACCATCTCCACCTTCAGAAAAAAAAACGAGAAATAAAAAATGTTTTCAGAGTAAGAGAATTTTTGTAGCTGAGTTGGAGGAAGGGTTTCAGAGGTGGTGTGTTCGGAGACTGTAGAGTCATAGGTTGCGTGATCTGGGGAATTAATCTGCATTTTTGTGTTTCAGTGGAGGAAACAATTAGGGTATATTGGGGATTCTCTATTTTTGCCCAAGTTTTTCCCGATCCTTCAATGTTACATAGGGACCCAATAACCAAAGATCCATGGACCGAGTCCACCGTATTAAAAGGGATATCAAACATATGAATTGGATATTTTGGACATACTCCACATTTGGACCCAATTAGAATCCAAACCAAACACACCCTTAGTTACCCTCTTCATACCCCTCTCCTTGAAATAAAAATATATTTTGTTTACTCTCCCTTATTTTTAATATTCTGGAGATCCTACTAAATTACTTCATTTACCGACCTAAAAATTCTTTACCAACCCCTCTTACTGTATATAAGATTCCATAGACCCAGAAAACTACTCCATTTAACCTTATTTTCACTTTTAACCCTTAACTTTTAAATTTTAACCACTTTTTATACAATTTTAAAAACAATTTAAAAAATTATAAATTAATAACAATTCGAAAAGTTACAAATTTTATAGATTTGATTAAATTTATACACTTTTATAATATTTTTGTACATAGAATAATATATCAACTCCTAATAATTCAAAGAATAATACATCAACTCTCAGTAACTTAGAGAATAATACATTAACTCTTAATAATTCATAAAATAATACATCACTATTAATAACTCAAAAAATAACACGTCACATCTTAATAATTCAGAGACTAATACATCAAATCTTAAGAATTCAGATAATACATAAATTTTTAATAATTTGTAGAGTAATACATCAAATCCTAATAATTCAGAAAATACTTCTTACAAATTCTCATTCATAACTTCTAAATTTGCATTCACTTTAGCCTCGGCATTGTGTCTAAATGCAGCAAAAATCTAATAGCCATACATACATGTCACAAGTTCCAGTGATATTTAATCCGTATATTGAAGATATACAAAATGTTAAAGGTGATGTAAACTATGGTTTTCAATAAATTTCTTCTTGTCTCGGTTTCCATGAAGATTGTGGACCCCGAATCAGGAAGGAGTTAGTCGATAAGTATGACGCATCATTCGAGGAATATGTTATCATATTTGATAGGGATTGGAAGGAGGTTTACCGATCATTACATTTTTATATTTCTCTAACGCCAACTGAGTATTGGATGATTTTTCCTGAACTAGGTATCCTAATTGCCTTAAGATATAATCTTGTCTTATGTTGTTTAAATAATCAACAATACATGACATACTTACCCCTTTAAATAGATGCATCTATGTATGCCTATCAACATCTAATTACAATTGGATTGTAACAACCAAAAAATCAAGGAAAAATTTTCATTTTTAAAACCCAACCAAAACCATAATTTTTTACAAAACGTAGTTCTAAAAAATAATAGTCACAATCAAAGTATCCCAAAATTAAACATCATAAAACCAGAAGGATGTGTACGATCAAGCCTTTGCCTTGCCCATGTGTTCTAAAGTACCTGAAACCATAACCATCAAATTGTAAGCCAAAGCTTAGTGAGTTATACAAGGTACCACACACAACCAATGCACATAACAACATACATATATGAGACTTCAGCCTGACTGGATCGCCTCGAAGGGCTTACAACCTATCTGGATCGCTCTCTGGGCCTTCAACCTGACTGGACACCTCTCGGGCCTTCAACCTGACTGGACACCTCTCGGGCCTTCAGTCTATCCAGACTGCCCCTGGTATCTTGGCCTTCAACATAAAGCAGGACCGCCTCAACCCAACAAACCAAACATGTCGACATATACAATAACAATAAATAACTAGCAATAATGTACTCATAGATATCTACCAATATAACACATACTCAGTGAACACAATTAATCATACAGATCTACCAATCTATCATATACCCAACATATCATCAATCCAATATACCATGATACATAATCTAGTGGGCAGGCATTGGTGCCTTCGACCCACAAGTACAATGAGGAAAACTCACCTCACAGTCTAAAAAGATAGCTGAACAGATCACAGCTTCAACTGCTGACACTACAGGTCACATATACAGCAAACAATGACCTAGTGTCAAACTACTGCTCAATATACCCAAAATACCCCTAACTCAAACTAGGTTAAACTATCAGTCAAAGTCAAGTAAAAAGTCAAATATTCCACATGGGCTAAGTATGCCCTACGTACTCCCCTCTAAGCCCATCGTAGAGGGTGCCTTTATAGTCACAGGTTCGAGACCTGGTACGCACAACGTACCTCTAGGTATGCCCCACGTACAAGCACTGAATCCACATTCCATTGTTAAGTCATTATTTCATTAAATCATAGCACCAAACTTCATATCCAGGTAAAAATGGACGTCTTAATGGAAAAAGTCTCCGACTTTATCCATTTGCATGCATACAAAAGGGTATAAACTCAAACCTTTGGTCCAAAAGTCATCCAAAGCACCAAATCTCTTGCATGGCTTAATAAGAGTGTCTGCGCTCTCATTTATATCAATTTATGAGCTCAAAACTATAGTAAACTACATTCCAAGGACCCGGAGTAGCTTATACTCCATTAGACCAAATCTATAGGACCAAAAATGCACACAAACTCTATACTAGCAAGATCTAAGTAAATAACACATCAAGATCCAAGCTTTATACCTTCAAATGACGCTTGAGAGCGAGATACTTCTAGATCCAAGATGTCTTGAGCTTCCAAGATGATTTCACCTATTTCTTTTTCCTTCAAGATCACCAAAAACACACTTTCAAGCTTAAAATGCTCACACAATGGATTAGGGTTTGCAAGAGACGATTTGGGAGATGGAGGCTGATGAGGGAATGGGTCTTGAGAAGTTAATGATGTTTAAATAGGTCTCAAACCCTAAAAATTAGGGTTTGGACATCCGTCACGTACGCCTGACACACACTAGAATACGCCCAACGTACTTACTCAAACTCGCGTTTCTCATTTAATGAGCCAAGGGACCAATTTTGCAATTAAATTTCATACCAAGGGTATAAATATAAAATACCTACGCGTAAGAGGAACCATTTTTGTCAAAATATCATTACAAGGATTGTACCTAATACGTGAACTTGTGTCACAATGTAGATCCAAAAGTAACTATTACACAAAGAAATGGATTGATATTTATAGAGATAGAATAGATTTGAATTTGTAAAATTATGGTATTAAAAAATCTTATGTTGTATTAGATTCATGATAGATAAAAGGTATAATAGATTTGTATTTGCAAAATTTTGCTTGTTAAAAAAATATTATGTTGCAAAATATTTTAAAAAACCTAAATATTGTAAAAAAAACATAGTTAAAAGTTTTTTTTAAAAAAAAGTAAAGGTATAAAATAGTAATTTAACAATCAAAAGATGTAAATTGAAAAATAAAAATAGGTAAATATAGAATTTAAGGGGTAAGGAAAGTCAATCTATTATTAGTTTAAAAAGTTATTAAACTTTGACTATTTGTTTTCATTTTAATCTATAATATTAAATATTAATTTATAATGGTTATATGTTATTTTTTTAGCTCTAATTCTATCAACTTTTTGTTTATAAAAATATCAGTCATTTGTGAAATTTTATTTCTCTATTGATTTTATGTGATGTATTGTTTTTAAAATTTTATTATTATCACGTATGCTTAAAATATTAAATTAGATGAGGATTTTGTATGCAATGGTGAAAAACAAGAATCTGGATTTTGCTCAACTGATTTCTGATTAGCTCGTCAAATCAATCACGGGAATGAAAAGATCCACTTATGTTCCCTATCCTCATTGGTTCTTACTGGTGCTTGAACATGTAAACTCAGGGTATACTGGAGATGATCATCACTCAATAACCAAGTGTTTATGTCATCAAAGTTGATTAATTCATCACCCAAACGCACCGATCCTCAAATTACTTAGTGGATGGCTAAGTAATCACTTAGTGGATGGCTAAGTGGGTGTCGAATCCTTATAACGCTGATCGTCGCCCCTATACTCAACTAGGCATCCGTAAAACTTTGTATCCTTCTGATGAGGATGAATCTGAAGTTGTATCTGAATTTGATGAAGAAGAATTTGACAAAGAATACACTGATTCTGAAGAGACTGTAACTGAAGATAATGATGATGACGTTGAAGATATGCAAGATGTTGATGTCGAAGCTGATTTGTTTAATATTGAAATTTCTTCAGGGCCCTCATCTCAGTCTCCTTGTATTACTATCAGGCAGGCTGTAATTCCTCGCCTAAGCTTGTTGCTTCATCCACTATTGTTAAGTCTTCACTTAGAGCAAATAAGCATATTAATTTCAAGTATTCTTCCTCATCATCCCTTGGTTTCCCGTAAGTTCCTTTCTCAATTTGTGCTCAGCCAACACATTTCTTTGGATGTCGTCAGTTTCTTTCTCCTCTTCCACAACACGAGGAATTCTCAGTCAGCACATAATATGTCAATATGTGCTCAGCCTGAGGGTGAGCATGGTAATGCACAACAAGATTCTCAAAGTCAGATTTTACAAACTCTTCGAACCCCAATTGAGGTCACTAACATATTTTCTCAATGTATGGAACGTCTTGAGACACATGTTTCCACTATTAAGAGAGCAAATTTTCAATCTGGTTCAACCAATACACCTTCACAAAATAAACCGCCACATCCATTATCCACCAATTAATGACTTCCTTATGATCTTCCCATGCAACCACCATCACGTACTCAGCCTTGAACTTAAGAATAACAACCGCCTCCTACAGCTCCTACTGGTCCTACCTCTACTTATTCTGCTAGTACTCATGTGGATGATGTCAAGAGAGGGAGAATTTAAACCAACAATTTGTTAATGAAATTGATGATGAAGATAATGTTGATTAGGCTTCATACTATCCTACTGATCTCGATGGAGAAGGATTTTTAAATCTTGATTGATTCAGTGCATGCTCATGCTATACATATTCAAATATCTACCATTTTCTTAACTGGATCACAAGCTGAGGGGGAGTCTCTGCCTTAGGAGGAGCAACATGTCAACAGTAACATTGCGTGTGATGATCATAAACCTTTGTCAAGAAAAAGGAAGTCCTCTGCCACTGCCTCTAGTTCTACTGAAGGAAAACATCAAAAGACCATTCGTCTCTCTAATGTTGTTGTTGAATGTGGTCTATAAATTGAAGAAGCAATATCTTTTACAGCAAAGAACAATGCAGAAGCTCGTGATAGATCTACTGAAAGACTTGATGAAAAAGTTGTTCCAATAGTAGATTCTTTTAAAGGAAGCGTGGATGATCAAAGGAAGGAACTTAAGCATTTTAATACTGAAGTTGACAAGAAGAAGAGTTGAAGAAATTCTCAACAAGATTTATCGTTCTACTTATACTGATGTTTTCTTAAGGAGAGTTTCTCCTGACCCTATTGTAAAGGTTAGGTGCACTAAACCTAAAGATGAGAAGATTCTTACTATATACCTGACTAGAGGACATTCTAAAGGAGAATAACTTGAAAGAATTCTTATAACCAAGCTTGTCAAATACATATACACTTAGTGGTTATAAATTCAGGGTATTATTAAGAATCACAAGGGTATTCATGCATAGGAGCTGAAGCTTGCTATTATCCTGGTGATTAACAAAGTCCAGGATCCCAACTTATTTCTTCTTCTAGATGTAGCTTTAACATCGACAACTCTAATTTCCTTAGGCAAAAGGATCAAGTCCAATCATGCAAAGCTTTTATTGCCTTTTGGAACGTCTACATTAATTATTCTTTGCTAATAAGTTTAGACCCTATTCAACATCTCTTAATATGAGATCCATAACATGGAATGTTAAATGTTGATGATTAAGACCACATGTGTTTTCAACGGTCAGCTGATCTTTGCAAAGCTCCTACTAAACATTTATTTCACTTATGGCTTGAGTGCAAAGACAAACCAGAAGTTGATAATTATCACTGGCTTCTGTCTTTCGAGTTGAATAAAAGAAGAAAATAACTCTTGTGTGATGACTTCAAATGGATCAAGCCAAAAATTTGATTGAAGCTGATAAAGTCTGTCTTCATGAATTTCATCTAGATTAGGTTTTGACATCATCAAATTGGGGGAAATTGTAAGGTCAAACCTTATAATTGGATGTGTAAAAACCTTATGTCACGCTGATATATTTTAACATCGTTATCGGTTGTTGTTCATGGTCTTTCTCTACAACATGATTTTTACTTAAGAAACAAGTTTCAGATCCTTTATCTTAGTGATAAGAACTTTGTATGTAGATTATACTACATCTGTCCCATATTTATTGTCCACTTTTGACTTTTGAAGTATTTATTCTTTAACTTTGACCTTAAATATTTTTATTTGTGTTATAAATTACTTGATGAAACTTATAACAGTAAAATGACATTTAAAACACAATCCATTCATATATTTTTCATGAAGTATTATATATGAAAAACAAAAATATTTAAGGTCAAAGTTAAAGAATAAAAACTTCAAAAGTCAAAAGTGAAAAATAAATATGGGATAGAGGGAGTATATCTTTTGTATGTAAATCCGTGATACGTAGAGATCTCGTTCTAGAATAGTATTTATCCAAGTATATAAGTTACACTAGGATCAAATATAAAATACATCGCTTTGTGCATTCTCTCTTTGTGAGAGTTTTTAATTGAATTTGGTTTTTTATTATTCTTTGTTATTTTGCTTGATATATTATGTTATTTTGATCCTTTATACTTCTTAATCACATAATTTTCCATAGGTTCCCTCCCATTTCGGAACTTGTTCTTGGGTTCTTTTTGATAGAATGTATTCCATCAAGGATATTAGACAAATGTTTCTTTTCCATCGTTTACCTCTTATTTGGGAAAAAGGGAATCCCCTTGGCAAAATATATTAAGTATAGGAAGAGATACAAAAGAAAGGGCAAACGCCCAAGAAAAAGAAAAAAAGACTAGCCAAGCTAAGGGACATGCCCCAAAGGAAAGACAAATCAAACAAACACCTAGAAACTAACTAAGTAAAGACCTAAAATCGTCATCCCTGATCAATTGGAGAAGAGAAACAACCACCATGAGAAGACCTCGGCATTGCGTCAGAAGCTGGGTGAGTAGTACTCGAATGTATAACAGGAGGGACACGAGAATCATCATCAATATCATCCACTCTTTGATGGGAAAGAGCATCAAACATGTTAGTGGAAGCTTTTTTCTTTGGCTCTACATGGGTTACTGGTTTATAGACTTGAGAGATCTTTATAGCAGGGCCTTTTTCTTTACGGTTGTCAATGGGGATCTTCTTTTTTGGAATTGGAAATGTTCTAGATCTCCTCTTGACCATTTGGTATCCTTCATTATCAACGTGTTTTGGAGTGGGCATATCCGACTTTGGGTCGGGGGTACTAATCGTGTGAGTGGGGCATGTGTCGTGGTCATGACCAAAAATTTTGCAATGATCGCATCTCATAGGGTTCCACGAATACTCCACTCTAAGTGTTGTAGATGTAGCACCTTTAGCCGTGATCGCTTTGATTTAGATCTTGTTCCCAGGTTCCTTCTCGTTCGAAACTTTTTTCCGGATTCTCTCCCATTTTGAAACTTGTTCCATCAATCAACTAGAAAATAACATAATATGATTTGTGGTCATACAATTCACACATAATAAGTCACAACCTCAAGCATAATATTTACCAACAACATTCATTTACCTACACATATGTCATATGCAATTTATAAACCCAACTCTATAGGTATGTGCTATACATAAAACAATAGAATTTACGGATGGTATATGTGTGAAATTATAACATTAAGTCACATGCATTTATATCTTTTGCCATTAACATATATAAGTTATAAGATTTCTTAGATTTACCAAAATAATAAAACAACCCTCTATTCCTTTTACCAATATAACAAAACAAGCCATCGTGTATTTTACCAAAATAAATACATAAGTTTTTTCTAGATTTTACGAAACAAATATGTAAGTTTTTTAGATTTTACTAAAACAAATAGATAAGCTTTACTAGCTTTTACCAAAATTATAGTTATAAACTTTTGTAGCTTTTTTTAATAAAAATGTACCATGTTGGGAAAAAGATCACCAAGTACTCATCTTGAGAAGTTAGATAAACTAACTTCTCTTATTCTCCCTAATTTACTCTACCTTCCAAACATGCCTATTTTATCCTAATATAGTTGATTAAAAGCCTAAAATTTATGTCATTACTAATACATAAAATTAAGCTACTTAATTGTTTTCCTTCCTTCTCATTCCTCTTTACTACCACATAATTCCGTTTTTCATGATAGTATATACTCGAATTTATTTGGTCTATAAATTTAATTTAACTTGTTGGTAAGATTTTTGTAAATATTCTCTTGATTCGATTTATACATATAACTTTGACTTTCATTAGTCAACAATATAATAAACAAAAATGGGTTTGATCCAACATTTGGGTTTATGTAACCAAACTTTATCACAATACATTCAGCATATTTATTTTTGCATGTTGACTGTGAAACAATTTGCTACTTAATCATTTTAAACTTGTAGTTAGACTTTTGACCCATTTTCACTCAATAATTAAAGATTTAAGTTCTATTCACATCATCTTAAAAATATTCCTTGATAATAATGCTCAAACTTCTATTATCTCAACTTATTTCATATATGAAAGATCATTACAAATGATAGGGTTAATGATATAAGACTATAAGTTTAAAGCATTTACCATAGAAAGGACAGTAGGAAGTTAATACCTTTAGATTTCAAGTTTGATGATGAAATCCCTTTTTATTTTCCATTGACTCCTATTTTGATTGTATTTTCATACACTACCTCATCTTTATTTACTCCCACTTAAAGTCTCTATAAGTTTAGATTCTTAAATTATACGACAGTATGAGTTCTCTCATTTAAATTTGTAGGCCAACACAAAGTTAAAGTTGGTCAACTTTTGACAACATACAAAATGTATCTGTAGATATCTTTATACTTTTATAACTTTTGCATATAAGCTACAAAAGAGTTGATTCTTTTTTTTTTCTATGTTTTCCTTGTTGTCTTAGGTACATATTGAGCTCAATAATGGAATTATTTGATATATTATTTCCCTAATTTCATGGTCATTTCCAAGATATTTTACTCATTTTCATTAATTGTTCACAAGGAATCATTATAGATATAAGTAATCCATATTACAGACATGCCTTTATTAAGGATATATCCTTATTACACACATGTTTTTACTTGTATTCTATGCATACACTTATTGCAGACACATGCCTACCCTCATTGCAAACAAATCACACCCTTATTGCATGCATACTCTTATATATATATATATATATATATATATATATATATATATATATATATATATATATATATATATATCCATTATTTTATATGTGTGCCTAACGATATTGCTATAACCCTTATTGCATACCTATGCCTACTCTTATTCTAGATATACCCCCTATTTCAGACGTATGTGTACCCTTATTATATACACACACCATTTGTTATAGATGAATGTCTACCTTTATTTCAAACATACCTATTTTTGCAGACATGGACTAAAATAACGTTCTAAGTCATTTTTATGCAAATTATGATGTTTGAAAGAGTGTAACCATTTTGTTATAAGTTAAATGGACCCGAATCTTTTTCCATTACATTTTCCCAACTATATAATGAAATCTTTAAATCAAAATTATTATTCTTGTAAGTTTGATTTCCATTGCTCTAAACATGGATACTTTTCCTTATATACTTGTAATTAACATTTTTTTGTTACAACATTTTTTTATGTCAAATTATTAGTATTGACAACATGTCATAATAAGCAATGACAAGTGTTTCTTTCATATAAGGAAGTGTTACATTAATTGATGTCATATGTTTATGATAAAATAATGTTGCACTTGGTTTAAATGGTGTTCTCTTTTAAAAGTGTTGCACTTGTAAAATATATGCAACACTTCAGAAATGTGTTTGCATATTCTAACAAAAGTGATGCATTAGACCTAAAGTGACATTACCTGAAGCAACACATGCCAAAGTGATTTATTAGGCATAATGCAACACTTTAGAGGTGTTCCATTATATTTAGTTTGTTGTAGTGAATAATATTTAAAAATATGACCAAATCATATATAATGCCCAACATTGATTGGACTGTGATTTCAACATAGTCTATGCATTTGTAAGCCACCCAAATAGGTTTACAAACAACAATTAGATGTAAAGGATGGGTTTGATTGAGTCTTATTCATAACAATATGTGACATATCATAAATTAAAGTTAGAGGCACATCATTAAGTAGGTTAATACCAAATTAGGATACTCACCAATCAAATAACAAACCTAACTTAAAAAGAGAAGACATAGGTTATTTTGGCTATGTTAGGATAAATTTTATATATATATATATATATATATATATATATATATATATATATATATATATATATAGGGTAGTTTTAGGTTGGAATATCATCCTTATAACCGGGACGAGCCTTTTTATCTACAAGGATAAGAAAATATAGTTTATGAAACCAATACAATATAATTATTAATATCAAACTAATTATTTTACAAAATATGAAGTAATACTTATTTTTTTCTTTATTGTTGGATATTTTTAAATTTATTTAATGTAATAAGGCAGTCTAAATGCATTTAAATGAAAATTTATAGTTTAATATGTATTTAGTAAAAAACTTAACCATCATTTTGACTAAGTGTACAATATTCACCAGTTTCAGCCCCCACATCTACATTTCTCTTAAATTTGAAATAAACTATGTTTATAAAAAGAAATAAATTGTCTTTTATTTTAGTAAAATCCACAAAAATTTAAATCAAACATATCAGAAAGCATAAGATAAAGACTTAAAGTATGAAAAAAAGTTACTTATACACATCCGATGAATGTTGTTTTTCTGATCCCCATATCAATCTTTAAATGAATATTGCATCATCTAACCTCTTCTGACCATGATCCACTGCTAAAAAATTACACTTTCACATACTTGATACACCTATAATTCAGAATAAGATAAATATGTAAATCCTATTTTTTTCTTAGTGAATAAAAATAAATAAACAAACTACATTATTACCTTAAATCACAAATCCCACTTTATACTAAATAAAGGGTCGTTGGTATAGGAGTTTTCAAAGAAATGCTTAGAAAAACATAATTATCATCATCATATGATGCTAAAATGGCCTTCCTTCATTTGTCAGATTTTAATTACTATCAAGCCAAGAAGTGTTGTCAAAAGTTAACTAATATTTTAAGGCTTCAATAACGCCTCTCACCTGTAAAATTTTGCCGATATCTTTGTGTTGAGATTTCATTTAGAAAACACTGAACCAAACAGCATATATGATTATAATATTATTTTGCAAGAGAAAGTTAACATTTAGAAGATATTGGTGCTAGTGTTGGATAACTTTAATAAGATCATCTACTGGCAATATGGGCTTCATGAAACATGTTGTGGAAGACATCACAAAATGGAAATTAGGGGAATCTAAAAAGCAAAATTTTTACAAATTGTCGGCTTACCAATGTTACCTTGATATATAGGTTTCCTGATGGACCCATATCTATTGACATTCTTCCAACTGCGCAAAAAACCAGCGACCCAAATTCATTATCGTGCTTTTCAAAATCCATGTCTTATCTCTCATTGGTTGTTCCAATACGTCATCATTCTTCCTTCCTATCTTCCATCAATATATTTCGAAAGGGTAACGATAGTGCTGATGATAAATGGTGGTGACGATGAGTGGTATTCGTGGTGTTAACCAAGGTTTGTGGGGGGGCAGCGACCATCGTCTATGCATTAGTGGTATGCTTGTATTAAAGGTCGTGGGCACGGATGTTTATATGGATGGTTGTAGTAGAATTTGGTGTATAAATAGGCCAATTAGCAAGGGTGAGACAATGATGAGCGTTGTAGGGTATGATGTTGGTGAGGATAATCAGTGGTTGGAACAACATGGTAGTGACATAGAGAGCGATATATATATATATATATATATATATATATATATATATATATATATATATATATAAATATATATATATATATATATATATATATATATATATATATATATATATATACAGAGAGAGAGAGAGAGAGAGAGAAAGATAGAGAGAGCGGGGAAGGGGGAGGGAGAAATAAAGAGGAGATTATGGTTTGAGAGAGTGAACATAATGGTACAGACTTGTAAAGATTGTAGGGTTTTAAAGTTGCTTTAATTAGTTAGACAATATGTGTAGGGTCTTATGGTGGTTCGTAACCTTTTGTGACTCTTATTATAACTTATATATATATATATATATATATATATATATATATATATATATATATATATATATATATATATATATATATATATATGTGTGTGTGTGTGTGTGTGTATGTGTGTTGGTAATTTCAGTGTCATCAACGTTCTGTTGTAGATTATAATTACTAGATAGACTGAGTTTAGTTTGCTATCCGAGGCTGAAGGTGCTGGGTGCACACTTAGAGTGTTACATATGAACAATGGTATACGAGGTTCTGGAGGTAGCACCCCTAAGTAAATTGTTCGAAGGGCAAGCGCCCTGGCGAGGTCTAGGGGTAGTATACCTAGCGGGTCCAAGGGGTTGAGCCAATGGTAGTGGCATCATGATGATGTAGGCTATGATTTTGTCTAATAACTACCCTTAACTACACGCTGATCAAATTTACCGTAAAAAACCTCTCATCATGATGTAGGTTACGATTTTGTCTAATAACTACCCTTAGCTACCGTTTTGGTGCCAATATTTTTTTGTATAACCACCAATTAACCACTTTCTTCATGGTAGAAAAGATGGATGAAAGTTCCATAAAAGGATTGATATTTTTTCCATACTCGGAATTGATCATTTACATCTCTTTTTCTCACAGGAACACAAATCATGACATGGTATTTTGTGATTTATGATGATGGATTAGGCCTATATTCCAAATTAGATTTCTTGGATTATCCTATTTCTGAATTCATGTAATGCTAGATAATAAGGGACACATTACAGATTTCAGAAAGTGTTTTAATCACAAATTTTAGAAAGATTTTAGAAATTGTTATTCTAAAATACTATATTTAACATTTGAAATCCATAATTTTGTGAAGGTATAACAACGGTAAAAGAACAAGGTCAAAATTTGATTTCTGGAAAACTACTGTTGTTATATATATATATATATATATATATATATATATATATATATATATATATATACACACACACACACACACACACACACACACACATCTTGTGTAACATCTAGTTCAGGTAAACGTTTTATTATGTTTTGGGCAATTAAAAGAGTTAAAAAGGGTGGATTTTATGATGGCAATGACGTAGTGAAGGATAAGCCACGACGTGGCCATGGAAGTAAAAATGCATACCATTCCTCTTGTACCACGATGTGGTGAGCTTGTGGCCACGACGTTGCGTCCGCTTAGGTGCTTAACGCTAATTTATGGGGTTTGTGCCCCTATGTAAGGGATGTGAGGGCTAGGGTTTGTACACCCTCAGTCGCCATTACCTCCCTTCACCTTCAAGAAAACCCTAATCATGCATTGTTCATTTGTTAATCTCTTGGTGGGTTTTTAGTGCTTTGAATAAGAATAAGGTGTGTTTGGTGCTTTGTCCAAGCAAGAGAACCTCCCATCATCATCTTGTGCCATTTATGGACTCTTGTAAGTCCTTAAGATCTTATCTTTTTCATTATATCATGCTAGATCTAGGTTTCTACCCACCTTTGTCCATGTTTGGGTTGAGTTAAGTGCATGGATTCCATAAAGTTAGCAACTTTATGGGTATTTGAGGTCCCTAGTTGGACATATGTTCTAGATTTGAAGTTTGTTGGTGTATTGAGCTCCATACATGAGATCTTAGTGTTATTTCTCCATTTTTGACCTAGTTTGTGTATTAGTCTTGCGTTGGACATACATGACTGAAAAGCATCTATTTTTATGATGTATTTTACCTTAGTAGGCTTTTTGGAAAGCTTGGAAGAGTGGCTTAATGGACTGATAGATTAATCCATTAGGCTGTGAAAGCCTAGTTTCCACAACATGACAGTCTGCTCGTCACGACGTGACGACTAGAGGGTTGCCAGACTGTTTTGTCGAGAAGCTCCTACGACGTGGCCTATGGGTGGCGACGACTTGGAGACTTGTTGAGGTTGACATTGACCATTGACTTTTGACTATAGCTGATCTTTGGTCCATTTAAGGGTTTTAGGGTGTAGATTGAGAGGGTAATTCTTTATTGTTGTTAGGTGTCTCATTGTACCGGTCTTCACTGTGTCTGAGCTATTGTGTTTAGCTGCTATCTGCGAGGTGAGTTTTTTCACTGTATTACTTAGGTCATCGTGTATGCATATTGACCAGTTGGGTCTTATTTGCTGATTGTTGTTATGTGTTACTAAGCTGCTGATTAGGACTGCTGATAGTCCCCAAGGTTGTTGATAACCTACAGAGCGTGCTGTAAGCCCAAGATATGTTGTTAGCCCATTGAGACTGATTATAGTCTCCAAGGTTGTTGATAAACCATAATTGTTTATTTATGTTGTGTTGCATGTGATATTTTAGGGAACTCACTAAGCTTCGTGCTTACAGTTGTGGATTTAAAAGTATTCCAGGTATTTCAGATGATCCTAGGAAGGCGAAGGCTTGAATGTAGGCTCTCATCATAAACTTTCATGATCCTGCATTTCGAGATACTCTGATTTTGGGATGATTGTATTTTGATACTTATGATTTTCTTGACTTGGTTTTTTTGGTAACTACCTTTTTATATAATCTAAAAATGAAAATTTTGGTTGTGATTTTTGGGATGTTACATCTTGTATCACTTATTCCTGAGGCATTTTATGTGCATGACGATGATTATGCTTGGTGGATTGAAATAGGAGCGACGATTCATGTAAGCAACGATCGCCACTGGTTTAAGGAGTATAAAGTAGTAAATGATGGCTAAGTGATTTACATGGGATACCATAATAAAGCATTTGTTGTTGGTCGTGGTTATGTATCTTTGTTATTTAGCATTGGAAAGAGTCTTCATCTTAGTAATGTCATACATGTTCCTAATATTAGGACGAACTTGGCGTCATGTGGTGTTTTAAATAAATGTATGTTATAAAATTTTTTATGAGTCGGATAAGTATATCTTATCAAAGTATGGTACATTTGTTGGATTTAGGTATTTCACTTGTGGTATGTTTAAGTTAAATGTAAATAATAATATTAGAGTTATATATATATATATATATATATATATATATATATATATATATATATATACATCTTGTTCTAGTGTTGATGAATCTTCTCTTTGGCATGCTCGATTAGGAGTTGTACATTTTAAAAGAATAACTGAAATGTCTAAAAATAGTTTAATTACATCTTTTTGATATTAACATAGAGAAGTGTAAAACCTGCATGTTTACTAAAATAACTAGTGAAAGATCTAGTATGCATAAGAGTTATTATAGAATGATATTGCTAATAATAAATGATCCTATAGGATCACACCTTATAGCAAGTTACAATCAATTGATTATTTATTAGTATAATTTGATTATTAATAAATATATCAACACTTGTATTTAATTGGAAAATTATTATTTCATGGAAATAATATTTTATTAATTGGGAACTTATTATGTGTGGAAATAATATTTATTGGAGAAATAACAACTTATGAAATATATCATAAAGTATGATTACTTATGAGGCATGCTTTTTCTCGAAAATTGAAAGGGAGACCAAGCATGGCTCTCTTTTGAATTGTTTAATGGTGCATGCCATGCTTGGAAGAAGGTTGTCCCATGTTCCTTTTGCTTTATGGTCTCCCTTTTCTTTTTGGTCCTAGTATATATGAGAGTGTATGGAACTTTTGACTGAGGGCTTGCAACTTCTTTCCTCTCATTTTTACTCATAGAATTGAAAATAGAGAGCACCATGAGGGCTGCCAAAATTTTAGAATTTGAAGGCTTCTCCCTCCTCAATTATCATGCATTTTGATGTCAAAGAATATCCCTTTGTTGCTTCACTTTTGAACATATATTTGGTATATATTTCAAAGGCTTATGAATAACAAATCACAAGTGTATACTAGCATATTTTGATGGTTCTACTCTTGCTTGGCGGATACTTCTAGAGAACTCTTGTTTTAGAGTTTCATGTCACACTTCATCAACTTCCAACCTCCCATGAGGATCAAAGTCTTCAAAGGTTGTTATGCTTTCCCTTCTATGGTTGTTTTAATCTTTCTAACTCTTGCAAAATGATCCGTGCTGGGTAAAATAGTTTTAGTTTTATTCAACATTTTTAAAGCTTCCGTTGTCATTTTTACCGGTTGTGAAATCGGATTTATGAATAAAAAACCCAACAACTAGACAACCATTTTCAACTGTAAATTTTTTTGTTATGCTTAAATTAATACATAGTGATCTATGTGATTTTCATGCAACTCCATCCTTAGGTAATAAGAAATACAAAGTTACTTTTATTAAAGATTATTCTCATTTTTGATATGTGTACTTGTACCATTCTAAGGATGAAGCCCTTGATAAATTCAAAATTTATAAAAATGAAGTTAAGTTGCAATAAAATGATCTAATCAATAAACTTCATATTGATGGAGGTGGTGAGTATAATGATCCTAGTTTTTTTTTCCAATCTGTAGGAATCATACATGAAACTATAGTTCCTTATACCCTTACCAAAATGGTATATTAGAAAGGAAAATAAGAGTTCTTAAAGAAATGGTGAACTCTGTGTTGTCATACTCAGGTTTGAGTGATGGATTCTATGGAGAAGTTATGCTAACAACTTGTTATTTTTTAAATAGGGTTTCAAAAAAGAGGAACACAATAACTCCTTATGAACCGTGGTACAAGAAGAAAACAAACTTGGGATATTTGAAAGTTTGGGGTGTGGAGTAGTTGTCAGACTGACTGAACCAAAGGGAAAAAATGGGTGAAATAGGTATATATTGCATCTTTATTGATTATGTTGAGCATTCCAGGGCCTATAGGTTCTTTATTTTAGAACCCAATGATTATGTTTTAGTAAATACTGTCATAGAATCAAGAGATGAAATATTTGATGAAAATCATTTTTTATCTACACCTTGACCAAGTGACATGCTTCCTAGTTTTAGCTTGTGGAACAAATAAGGAAGATGAAATTGTACCTAATTCTTAGGAATCACACGAGCTTCGAAGAAGAAATAGAGAAAGAAAATGTAAATCATTTGGTTCAAATTTTCAACTTTATCTAGTTAAGGGCTCTAGAGATGAAATTGGAAATCAATATTCAGATTGTTTTAGTGTTGAATAGGATCCTAAAAGATTTGATGAAGCAATGAAATCTCAAGACGCTACTTTCTAGAAAGAAACAATAAATGATGAAATGGATTTCGTCATGGGAAATAATATTTTTGTATTATTTGATCTTTCTCTTGGGTACAAACCTTTAGATTACGATATGAATGTTGATGGATCAACTGAAAAATTCAATGCTCGATTGGTTATTCAAGATTTTAAAGAAAAATTGGGATTGATTATTTTGACACTTATGCACCCGATGCACATATCTCTACTATTAGATTGTTGATTACCTTAACATCAATTCATAATTTGGTGATTCACCAAATAGATGTTAAAATTGCATTCATGAATGGTGATTTGGATGAAGAGGTGTACATAAAGAAACCGGAGGGTTTCATTATGCCTGGAAATGAGCACACACTATGCAAGTTGGTTAAATATTTGTATGAGATGAAATAAACACCTAAACAGTGACATCAAAAGACTGATAATGTTGTCTTGAGTAATGGTTTTAAACTAAATCAACGTACAAGTGTTTATATAGTAAATTAGATGTGTCTGGTGAAGGTGTGATCATATCCTATATAAGGATGATATGTTGATCTTTGGTACTAGTCAAATTCAGGTTAATATGTGTAACATCCCAATTTTCAAGACCAAAAATTTTGTTTTTAATTAAGTAATTTATAAAACAGTTTACTGAAAAACATCAACGATTCATATCATTTCATAAAACCTTAGTCACGTTTCTCAAAACCATAATAGTAATAATGTCAGAGTACAATCCCATGGATCTCAAAATGCGGAAATCATATGTGTGCGATACGTTGCTACCGTGTCGGCTCCTTCCCCTTCGCTGAAGTGGTACCTGAAACAAAATTAAGAACTGTAAGGATGAAGCTAAGTGAGATCCCCCATCATACCACATACCATACTATAAACATACTGTCAGGCATATATGGTTACCCGACCTACCCTGCTAGGCATATCGGGGTGCCTAACCTACCCCTGTCAGACATACTGGGGTGTCCGACCTACCCCTCCGGTTTATCTCAACCGGTTACGGGGAATATTTCACCCCTTACTACTACCGCATAATAACATAACGTAATCATACAGTCAGGCATACCGGGGTGCCTAACCTACCCCTTCGGTCCTTACAACCGTAACATGGGGACTATTCCCCCTACTACCCTATCACCTAATATCATATCATACTACCATATAAAACATATCAGATAGTGGCAAACCCAAGTAATTATCACAAAGACAACTACTTAACAAACAATCGCTACTAGTGGGCCGACATTGTGGCCGTAGACCCACTTCTACTGGAAGGAAACTTACCTTAGTGTCGTAACGTTTCTGAACTGTCCTTACTGTCGGAATCAACCCCTCTCAGATCCTACACATAACAATCTTCCTTAATTACCATTTCTTGGTCGACTCAGGTCAAAGTCAAAGTCAACACCTTGGTCAAAGTCAACTCTAGGTCAAAGTCAACATTCAGTTGACTCAACTCGCCGAGTTGACCCAACAACTCACCGAGTCCCCAAATCCTCAAAACACTAGAACCTCGACCCTACTCGCTGAGTTATCCTTCATACAAAGTCGGAACCTTCTACAACTAACTCGTTGAGTTCATTCTTGAACTCGTGGAGTCCTTCTTCATGTAAGAAGACACATTTAGTCAGGGGCTCGCCGAGTTCCTTATGAACTCATCGAGTTCATCTTCATGCAGTTGGGACTTGTCTTGAACTCATCGAGTTCCATAATATTCAGGTCCATATTCACATTCATCTTGTTGAGTCCTCTTCTAGGCTCAACCAGTTCGATCAAAAACAAAAAAGGCTGGGGAACTATACCCCGACTCGTCGAGTCCCAAGTACGACTCGCTAAGTCCCCCAAAGTCCATGTCCATACAGTCGATTTCATTCGAGTTTAATACATCCAAAACATAGATCTAACCTCCTAGGGTCCATCATATACATAAAGTCACAAACTTTACGTTCATGCATGGGGTATTTGGCTCAAATGGCCCTAAAATGGAGTCTACAAGATGCATGGGGTTCTTATGGCAATAACGTTGGCATCTTTTTGCCATGGGAACCCTCAATGGTTCCTGATATGAAGTCATACCCCCTTAGAACCACAGAATCTCGAATATGGCTCTACTAAAGCTTAGAAAATGTAGAAATGAACCCTAACTAGAGATCTAAGAGATAGATGGTCAAGGTTGAAGCTTTTTACCTTGAATGAACTGAAAATGAAGGAAAACCTCTGGAGCTACTTGCTTCTTCTGGAACCACCACGCTTTTACTTCCTTGTTCAAGCTTATAACAACCAAAAACACACAAAATGGGTCAAGAACTCTCCAATTGATTTAGGGTTTCGAGTTAGGGCTTTTCTGGACTGAAAGAGACGATGGAGGCTGGGTTGGGACAAGATAAGGTGTTTAAATAGGGTGCAAACCCTAAATATTAGGGTTTCATCCAGACAGTCCTACTCGCCGAGTCGGGCTCCCGACTCGTCGAGTAGGTTACTTAAAACCCACATCCAAAGTCTAGTCTACTCGACGAGTTGGGCCTCCAACTCGCCGAGTCCCAGTGTAAAATATTAAATTTTTAAATTTAAAATACGTACTAGGAACCGGGTGTTACAACTCTCCCCCACTTATTTCAGACTTCGTCCTCGAAGTCTGCTGCTGCATCCGAAAAAAGCTCGGGGTAGTGCTCTCTCATCTCGTCCTCTGGCTCCCAAGTCCATTCTGAGCCCTTGCGGTGCTGCCATTGCGCCTTCACCAACTCGACCCTCTTGTTCCTCAGATTCCTCGACTTCCTGTCGACGACAGCCGCTGGTCGCTCAATGTAATTCAGACTGTCATCCACCTGAATTTCCTCTAGTGTTACCACCACTGAGTCATCTACTAGACACTTCCGTAGCTGGGAGACGTGAAACGTGCCGTGAATCTGACTAAGTTCAGCTGGCAGGTCCAGCCTCTACGCTACCTTGTCCACCCGGGCTGCAACCCTGAAAGGACCGATGTATCTGGGGCCCAATTTTCCCTGCTTCCTGAACCGGATGACACCTTTCCAAGGTGACACCTTCAGGAGGACCATATCCCCGACCTGGAACTCCAGGTCCGAACAACGCTTGTCGGCATAATGTTTCTGCTGACTCTGAGCAGTCTGGAGCCTGCTCCGGACCTGCTGGATCCTCTCTGTCCAACCTCACCCCAGCAAATCGGGGTCCTGAATTTCCTCCCGTATAACATCTAGAAGGGAGGACGGCCGATACTCGCATGGTAGCTATTATTGTAGGAAAACTCTGGATGGTCCGCTCGATCTAACCATCCGTCTGCGGGTGAAAAGCGGTGTTAAAGTGCAGACGAGTACCCAACTCGTCGTGGAATTTCTTCCAGATTCTGAAAGTGAACCGTACATCCCTATCAGAAATCACGAAGACTGGCACTCTGTCGAGCTACAACATCTGGAATATAGATGTCGGCCAGCTTCTCGGCCGAAATTCTCTCCTGGATCGGTATGAAATGGCCACTCTTGGTCAACCGATCCACGATGACCCATATGGAATCCACTCCCCGTGCGGTCCTGGGAAGCTTGGTGATGAAATCCATGGTAATATCTTCCCATTTCCACATAGGGATATCCAACGGCTGCGTCTTGCTGTGAGGCCTATGGTGCTCGGCCTTGACCTTCCTGCAGGCCTGGCATCTCTCGACGTACCAGGTACATCTCGCTTCATGCAGGGCCACCAGTAATCAGGACGAAGATCTCTGTACATCTTCGTCTCCCGGGAATGAATCAAGAATCGAGATTGGTGCGTATCTTCCATCAAAATCTGACGCACCCCTCCATGATATGGAACCCACACTCTACGGTGTAGTGTCAAAAACCCACGGCTCTCATGGTCGAAGGAGGAAACCTGACCCACAGTACGCCCGCTCTTCCGATGTTCCTCCTTCATAGCCTCCTGCTGGGCCTCTCAGATCTGCTCCAGAAGCGAAGTCACCACTGTCATCCATAAGCAAATGTATCTGATCGGGGCTGCCTTGCAGCTAAGTGCATCGGCCACAACATTGGCCTTCCCCGGGTAGTAGAGGATCTCACAATCGTAATTCTTCACCACATCTAGCCACTGACGCTGCCTCATGTTCAGATTCGGATGATCCATGAGGTACCTCAGACTCTTGTGATCCGTGTAAATGGTACAACGGACCCCATAGAGGTAATGTCACCATATATTGAGGGCGAAGTCGACCGCCCCCAACTCCAAATCATGCGTCGGGTAGTTCGCCTCATGAGACTTCAGCTGCCTCGAGGCGTAGGCGATGACGTGCCCTCTCTACATCAGTACTGCGCCCAAACCCGATATGGACGCATCGCAGTACACTACGAAATCCTCCACGCTCTCTGGCAGGGCGAGGATCGGCGTCTCGCATAGTCTTTGTCTCAATGTCTCAAACGCTGCCTGCTGCTCAGGCCCCCAGTGAAATACAACGGCTTTCTTCGTCAGTCGGGTCATGGGTACGACTATCTTGGAGAAGTCCTGAATGAATCTCCGGTAATAGCCTCCCAATCCTAGGAAACTCCGAATGTTAGATGGAGACTTCGGAACCTCCCATCTCATCACAGCCTCCACCTTGGCCGAGTCAACCAAAATCCCATTCTGATTGACAAGGTGCCCAAGAAACTGCACCTCGTGCAACCAAAACTCACACTTGGAGAACTTGGCATACAAGCTCTCCCTCCTTAGAGTATCCAACACCTTCCGTAAGTGCTCCTCATGTTGCTCCTGCGTCTTGGAGTAAACCAAGATGTCATCTATGAAAACTATCACAGACCGATCCAGCATCGGTCTGCATATGTAGTTCATGAGATCCATGAACTCGGCAGGAGCATTGGTGAGCCTGAAGGGCATCACCACGAACTCGTAGTGGCCATAACGAGTCTGGAACACAGTCTTCTATACATCCTCGTCTCTGACCCTCATCTGATGGTAGCCTGAATGTAAATCTATCTTGGAAAACCAAGATGCCCCCTGAAGCTGGTCAAGGAGATCATCAATCCTCGGGAGTGGGTAACGGTTCTTCACCGTTACCTTGTTCAGCTCCCGGTAATCTATACACATCCGATGCGACCCGTCCTTCTTCTTCACAAACAGGATCGAGTCTCCCCAGGGTGAACTGCTCGGTCTGATGAATCCCTTGTCTAACAGCTCCTTGAGCTATGTAGACAACTCCTGCATCTCGGGAGGAGCCAACTGATATGGTGCCTTGGCTATCGGAGTCGCACCGGGGACCGGGTCGATCCTAAACTCCACCTGCCTCTCCGGAGATATCCCAGGAAACTCCTCTGGAAACACATCCGGGTACTCTCGCACCACTGGCACATCACTCATAGTCGCCTTTCCTTCCTTCCGGGTATCCATGACGTAGGCGACATATCCGACACAACCCTGCTGAAGGTAGCGCCTAGCCCTCACTGTTGAGCATAAAGCTAGTCCATGATGTGGCCTCTCGCCCTGAATCACCAGCTCTCCCTCGCTTGGGGTCCTGACGCGTACCAACTACTGCGGGAAGTCAATCACAGCCCCATTAGGGCTCAACCAGTCCATACCGATGATGACCTTGTTCCCACGTGATGGTATGGGAACCAAGTCTACCAGGTAGCGCTCCTCGAACAACCTCAAAACACAATCTTTGAAAACCTCTGATACTCGAACTGATCGGTCATCCACAATATCGACCTCTAGAAGGAAATCCAACATACCCGAAGACTCAGGGAACCTCTTGCCGAGTGCAAGAGAGAGAAATGATCGGGTAGCACCCGAATCGAATAACACCTGAACTAGAATACCGTTCACATGGAACGATCTCGTTACCAGATCGGGTGCGGCGCGTGCCTCCTCGGTTGTCAACTGGAAGGCTGGACTCCTCACCACTGGAGCCTCTGACTTGCCCCGCCGACCATCATTGATCCGCAGGGTCGTTCGAGATGGCACCGCCACTGGCGCTGCCGCTGCTGTCAATCTCGGGCAGTTGGCCTTTTTATGGCCCTTCTGATTGTAATGAAAGCAAATCAAGTCTGATGCCTGGAAGGTGGGAGTAGGGGCAGTACAATCCTTGCCCAAGTGCCCAGTCTTGCCGCACTGGTAGCAACCCGATGACCCTAGTCCACAAACCCACTCATGTGTCTTGTCGCACTTCCCGCAACGGCTCCGGCCCTGATGTCCCTTCGACTTAGAGTCGAACCCCTTGGGTTTCTTCCCCGAAGCCCCAGTTACCTGTCCCTCCTCCACCTTCCTCTTCCTGATGTGCTCCAAATCGATCTCCCTCTCCCTCGCCCTGGCAATCATAGAATCCAGGGTCGGGCATGCCGAGTCGCTGACAGGCTCCCGTATATCAGCTCTCAACATATCATGATAGCGGGTCCTCCGAATCTCTTCATCTCCTGCATACTGAGGTACCAATAAGGCATTCTCCCGAAACTTGGCGGTTATCTCCGACACCGTCTCTGTCGTCTACCTCATGTCAAGAAACTCCCTGGCCAGCTGCTGAAGCTCCACAGCCGGCACAAACTCAGCCCTAAACCTGGTCACAAAGTCCGACCAGGTCATATTCTCAATGTCTGGGGCTCCCAAAGAATCACCAACTGACTCCCACCAATCTCTAACCCTGTCCCTCAAGCAACCCGCAGCGTGCCGAACCTTTGACCCCTTAGGGAAGAAGCTCGTCAATTGGCCAGACTCCATGTCTGCAATCCATCTCCTGGCATGTCACACCCCAAAACTAAGAACGGCGGAAACGTTCGGGGGTGGAGGACGTCATGTACAGTATCACAACAATGAATAGTAGTAAACAAGCAACAACATCATCCATTGCATTAATAATATAATTTAATACAAGTGTGTTCTGTCAAGTTATATAGACACCAAAATATAAATCAAAATAAAAGATGAGTCTTGAACGAGCTCCATCTTCTCAAAACCTGGCACCGGTACATGTATACTGGTGACCTGAGAATACAAGTTATTTTGAAAGAGTTTATCAGCTTTAAAGTTGGTAAGTTCATAAGTATATTAGTGTCTGAGTTTGTATGAAAGTGGTTGTAAGTATGTAATGTATAAGTTTGATAATGTTTGTAAGTGTTTGAATTTCCCTAGAAAACCCTATGTTTCCTACTAAAAGTAGCCTTCTACCAAGGCATCAAGTGTCTGTGTGTGTGTCTCTTGTAAGAGTTTGTATTTTCCCAAATCTGATTATCATTAACCAAAAATATAGTTTTTACATTGCTGTTTATTGTGTGAAGATCACAAAGTGAATGTAAAGGGGAAAATGAAATAGTACTGTAGTGTTGTATTAAGTAACTACTGCTGTACTAACTACCTTAAACCAATTGTTATTTAAAGTACCATGTGATCGGCATGTATCCTGCTACCAACTATAAACACGACAATGTAAGACGTCGGAAGAAATGACGTTTGGCACCCGTAGACTTGCAAGTCCCACTATAGCGAGCAACAAGGTGTAGGATAGTCAATCCAGTATAGATCTATACACAAACTCATACGCTCCCCACTTAAGGAGATTCTGGATACAAAACGGGCCATGAAAGGTGATGCCATGCCCCGTTACGTGGCTCACATAACTGTAGTAATGTTCTAGTATATGTATGTGCTAGCTGTATTGTGTGTTCTCTCCCTGTCTAGCATGTATGTATGTTCTCTCTGTATGGTATTGTATGTTCTCTCTGTATGGTATTGTATGTTCTCTCTGTATGGTATTGTATGAACTGACTCTTTGTATGTTTCACTGTTCTAGTAATAGTATTAGTATCTCCCTAAACTATACCTATTATAGCTTACTAGTAATGTTGTTTGAATGTATGAACATGTGTATATACCTTTGCTACCCAAAGGTATTGAACTGAATGAAAGAAGGAACTTTTATATCTATATAAACATACATAATATATAACTAGGATTCAAACGACCTTCGGACAAATAACCTGAATACCCTAAGTCCACAACCAAACAAGGAACAGGAAGTAAGGTGAGCTATCATTCCTAAGTCCTTTCAACCCTACTTATATAACTATATCTATATAGATACCCATTTACCAGAATATAAGTTTAAAAGAGTTTAATAAAAGTATTTGATATGTAAAAGAGTTTGTAAAATAGTTTGAAGTAAAAAAACAGTTTGATAACACAGTTTGAAAAGTAAGAAATCCACTTGTTTGGTAGTTATTAATCACATGTGATTGATATAATAACTATCATAGTTCAACTTGTATTCCCCCCCCCCCCCCATAAAAGCATTTAAAATCATTGAAAAGGTTAATTAAGGGGTATGAACTCACCTGTAGTGAGTGATTTGGATGAACAGATTGTTATAGGATGCTAAGTGTCAAGTGAAGACTTGAGCACACACAAGGATCCTAGTTAACATATAATAACACATATATGTATCCAATTAGTCATTAAACAACTAATTAACCAAGTTAAGACATCCTAAGACATGTAAAACACTTGATTCAAGTGCTATAAGTACTAAGGATTGCATCTAAGGGTTGTAGGACTTGGCTATTGAGTTTAGGGTCCAAGGGTAAGCTCTTTATAAGTTTACGGTTTTGGGACCAACTCCATTGGAGTTTACGGTCATAAACCCATGATTTTACGGCCGTAAACTCATGGTACTTTTACCATTTTGTGATTTGAAGCTTATAAGTCCTAAAGAAGCATTCCTACTTCAAGTCTAAGCCTTTGGAAGTGATTAGGGCACCATTTCACCCCTTTGTGGAGTTTACGGCCCATGGACCATTTATCCATGGGTTTACGGCCGTAAACCCTAATGGTTTATGGTCTTTTTGATGTTTAAGGTCCTAAGCACTTTAAGGATATGATCTAGACTAGTATCCATGGCTTGGTAAGGGACTAGGGCACACTTTGGCCCCTTCATTAGGGTTTACGGTCTAAGAACATTTTGGACCGTAAACACCTTTGATATTGTGTTTCCTTGTGTTTTCTAGATGATTAAGAAGTGTAGCAAGCCTTATAACAAGCCAAGGTAAGAGTACTTACTATGTAGAAGCTTGAAAGGGTGTTAGAAGTCCAAGAACACTAGTGTGTGTTCTTGGTGAAACTAAGAACACTTGAAGATCTACACAAATGGAATGATTTCACGGATGGAATCACGTAAGATCACTAGATTAAGTAAGATAGAAACTTATTAGGGCAAGAAATACTTACATAGTTGAAGATAAAGAAGGAAATTCGGATGCTACTTGAGAGGATTTGAGTTTCTAGTTCTTGAAAATGTGAAAAAGTGAATAAAATGGCTAAGTGCCATATTTATACCCCTTGGGGTTTACGGCCGTAAACACCTTGTTTAGGCCGTAAACTCCAAACTCTTGGAGTTTTGGGACTTTATTGGTGCACAATAACCCTAGGGTATCCTCTCTCCTGTTATCTCTTGAAGTACTAACTTTAAAACACTCAGACTGACTCTAAAAAGCTTGAAAGTTAGCAGAAACACTTCTGACTTCTATTGAAGTGAATGGTTGTGCAGAATAGAAATTTCGGGTTGTCACTGTTGGATTAATGTCTAAGTCCATAACTATAATTGGTAAGACTTGACCCGACCCGGCATGGTCCATTTGGGTTGCATGGCATCATGCATTTGGATAGACTATAATGAGAGAAATAACACTTAAGGTTGGTTAATATATTATAAGTTCTAATATATTAATAAGGTTATTTAATTAGTATTGATCAAAAATTAATTTGGAATTAATTAAGTGATCAAAAGGAGACTAATTAAATATATGGGTTGATTGTGTAAATCATTCATTCTTATATATGTGGGCTTGTGATCCAAGATTCCTTATGTTGGACTAAGTCCATGGGGTGACCCATGGATACTCCATGGAGGTTAAAATCCATGGAGCATAAGGAATGGGTAAAGTTATGAGTTACATGGTGTAACCCTAATAGCCACCATATAAAAGAATCCAATGGCTCAAGAAATCGTGCACTAATGTGTGAGTGTGAGGGCTAGACGATTTCAAGGAGTGTTCAAGTTTCTCTCAAGTTATTCCAAGTGTATTTGGTGTTGTGTGAACCATTTGAGGTGTCACACTTGGGGCACTAGGCACTCAAGCTTCATGAAGACATTCTACATCAAAGAGGTATGTATTCTATCTTGTTATATTTATTATTTTGTATGCTAGATTAGGATAATACCTTGGATGTTCATAATTGTATGTATAATAGAGAAAACATAGATCCAAGGTATTTAGGGTTGCATGTACACTTAGGAGTGTTAGAATGCTCATAACCCAACAGTGGTATCAGAGTCTAGGCTTGTTTTCTTCTTGTACTTGCAAAAGTAGCTGAAAAATCGAGTTGGATGCATATATTCGGTTGTTTTGGCTGGAATTGGACTAGGAACATTACCCTAAGATGTTTTTGGACTTATAAACTTGTTTTTGATGTGGTAATGTTCATGCTAATCCAATTTCTAAGATAATTGTCATAATTTCAAGATTTGTATTAGTTTGTATGTTCATGCTAATTTCTTGAAGATTGATGATTTGAATTATCTTGTTCTTATGAGGTTCTTAGATTAATAGAAAAGTTGTGTGAAATAGTTGTTTTCAATCCATTTTAATCTAAGAGTTGATTCCAAAGTGTGTTTTTGTAACTTGTCCTCAAGTTATATGAAAAGTCACATTTAAGAATCATAAAACTCATAAAAGTTGGCAAAGGTTACAAAATGAAGAGTCTAGTTCTAATTAAATGGTTTTATGACTCCATAACTTGTCCTCAAGTTATGGAGGTTCAAGAGTCTCTTCATTAAATTAAAAAAAAGGTGTAACCTTAATTAGTTCCATAAGTTACAATAAAAAAAAATAATTTTTTTTATTAATTAGTTTAAAGTCTTCCATAACTTGTCCTCAAGTTATGGAACTTGAAGAGTTTTTTTTTAATTAAAACTACTTTAAACTCATAAGTTATGGAATTAATTAGTTTTGAATAGTTTCAAAACTTGCCCTCAAGTTTTGGAATTTGAAAAGTTTTCACTTATGAATACTTTAATTCCAAGTTAGCCCTTAGAATTTTAAAAGTTAAAATTCAACCCTTATACTTTATAATATTATAAGTTAATAATATTTATATATATGTATAAGAGTAAAGTCAGTCTTACCGTTAGTAGGCCTCATTCACGAAGCCGGTCTATAAGGGGGGTATAAGGTTACTGCCTATAAAATGGCAGTTTAATGGGTGTCCACTCTCACCCACCGCTTCCTTGACTGGTGGAGGGTCGTTAGCCGAACGGGTAGGACAAGGACTATAATTCTCCTTTCATTAAAAGTATTAATGATAAATACTAAGTAACTAAACTCTTATTAATACCTAATCTTAGTTACTTAGGAAAATGTGAATTTGGTGCTAACCCATGAAATTACACTTTGCACTTTGCTTAAGTCGTTAGTGGAGCGTGTGTGGTTAACCGGCACACTAACCTGGACTTAACAAGGTAGGCAAAGGGTAACTTAATATTTATCATAGTATCGGTGGAGCGTGTGTGGTTAACCGGCACACTGATTAAGGGGTAAATATTAAGGGTACCAAGTATATTTGCATGGTTATTCACACCTTGTTTTGTGAGCCTCGGCATCCCAGTCACAAAACCTGAAGGGCACACTCGAGATTGAAACATGCCTTTGAACAGTTCAATGAATCTCAAAGATCCAGGACTTTCAAATCCAATTAAAACCTAATAAATTATTTCGTTTTTCATGGTGGAAATTGGTGAATCGTCATTCACCTACCTTCAAATATTTTATAGCTTGGATTACGGCATCCCTCTTCTAAGTTATAAAATAGTTTGTTGGGTCCTAGCCTTAATATTTCATATTGGGTGTCATATTAAGGACTTTAAATCAACTATCTTGAATATCTCCCAAAAAGATGTCTGGTCTAGACATTTATGATCTTCCCAAATCTCTTGAAACAAGCTTTCCTAAATGAAGATGATGTCCCATGGATATCATACTTCTTTCACCTCCTCCAATTATTCTCCCTAACCCACAAGTTCCTAAAAAGTTTAAGGTCACTCAAGCCCTATTGGCAAGGCAAGGTCTAGGTGTGATCACATCTTGGAGATGTAGTCACATATTGACAAGCCGGGAGAGTTGGGTGTCAAAGTCTTGAGAAAGTTGGTGGCTCAACTACTTTCTAAGTCACATAGTGAGTTCTTTTGGGAATCATATGAAACAGACTAAGACAAGACCCTTAATGATCTTATCTATTTGCTAAGATCAACTTCTTAAAACGCTATGGACATTGACAATGATGACATTGGATATCCAGTAAAGCTCTCTCTTCCCAATGGAAAGGGATCGACCATAGTCAACTCGGTTGACCCAATGGTAAAGAGAGAGGCGAAGTCTGAGATAGTCCCATTATCAAGGGTCCATAGGTAACTATTGCCAAAGGAAGGGGCATTGGTTACGAAGCTGCCAAATTTACCTAAGGATGTTAAAGTCAATAAGTTTGGCTCTACTTCAGGTAAAGTCCATTTTCTAACTCTATTAAGTACATGCTGATTCTGATCGCGAAGATGGATTTCAATCGCATGGTTCGGTGATCAGAATTTTGGGCTATTACTTAAGAGTTATGATATTTATATTGCTTAGGAATAGATAACAACAAGGTTTTCATATGGATTGTAAGGATAAGTTTTTCCGCAAAGTTTTAAAATAAAAGACAAAGGTTTTGATTTTATTTATTTTAAGTATCCTTACAATGGCATTTGTGAAAAGTTGTTGCTTATAAGATTCCATTGATAGCAATATTGGAAAAATGGATTTGATTCTTTCGGTTGTGGTAGTGTCTAATATTACCAAATAAGGAAAGATTCTCATCACCCAAGGTTCAATTGGACCGAAACTTGGAATCATGCAAGTTGTATAGTATGATGAATGAGAACTTTCAGCTTGGAAAATTAAGACTAATTCCTTATGTGAATAAGGAAAGGACTAAGGGATCGAGTACACATTCTTGTGCACTGGTCAAGTCCACCACAAAAGATCAAGAAGACTATTCGTCATGATTTACTTAAGTTCAGTAAATATGGTTATACTTATAAGTTTAAGTATAAGTCTGTAGCATTGGAGAAGTTTCAATGTGAGACAGAACGAATAAGAAGAATCAAAGTATGGCAGAAAGATAAAAGTTTCTCAAATCTGAAAAGATGGGAGAGTACTTTAGTATCATGTTTATGATCATCTTAATGATTAAGATACCATATCACAATTGGTCCTCTAAAGTCATCTTAGTGCATTCTTATGACTAAGAAGAGGAGTCATGAATTGTTGAAATGGTTAAATCAAAAAGATGAGTCATACTTCGTTCCAAAACAATTCTTAGAGTCATACTCCAAGATTGTAACTTGAGTGACATATCTTAAAGAGGGTTTGTTAACACTAGTCAAATGTAAGAGTAAAAGGTTATCTACTCTTGTACATTTGAAATTGGTAAGTTGTGATGTTTTGGATAAAACAGAGACCAACTTAGGCCAATTGTGTAAAGTGTTAGTCTTCATAAAGAATCCGCACTATCTCTTGAATATTTGACAAGGGAGTCTTATATGTCAAGAGGACAGTGGGAGTCTTAAAGCTCTTGAAAGTTTCAAGACTTAATCAAGAATAAAACCTAAAGTCCTTCACTAGCACACGACTTGAGGTTTATAACCTATCGTGTTGAAATTTTTGTGCCTATTCAAGTTGGCTTTGTATAGGAGTTCTGAGAGTTCTCAATTGGTTGCACAACTATTTGGAAGCAATGGCAGGCACCTGAGCTGCCAAATGGCAAGAATTTAAGATTGCACAAGTTTAATCAATATGAGTTTGGATTTGTCACTAACCTTGTCTTGTGATTATGGTTTTGACAAATTCACATGGATAAGAACACATACACTATTAAATCTAAGTGTCATAAGGTTTCTCTCCGATTCATGAAAATGATGGTGAGGAAACACTTTCAGTAAGTAGATTTTAGCTAGATAGCAATTGTGATATTTGCATTCTCAAAGTCGTTAGTGGAGCGTGTGTGGTTTACCGGCACACTAACATGGACTTGTGAGAAGTGGCAAAGGTCTAAACAATTGAGACTATGATTACGACATCCCTTTTCATAGTTCTAAAATTGTTTAGACACACATGTGAGCTATCTAAGAGAGGTGTATGATTTTGATAAAGTTTTATCAAAACAATCTAGTATCAGAAATCTAAACTTTGGTAAGAAAGTCAGCTGATTTCTGAGTACATGTCAAAGCTAGTGGGAACATAAGTGTTATGCTAATAATCATCATGTTAGTGGGAGCATGATAATTATGACAAAGGTTGCAAGTTAGCAATGTTAATTATAGAAAACAAAAGTTTCAATTCGTGAGGTTGTAGGGGTTGAAAAAGTTGTTTTGCTATAATTAAGGGAGAGGAAATTATACTTCATTTCAATTCTAAAAGCTTAGATTGAAATTTTAATCGTATTTAATCAAGGATATATATACGAATTTCATTTTGGAATGGCTCAACATAAGGAAATTCTATATATGGGTCCATTATTTGCGTTCTAAAATTCGATTATGATTACGGCATCCCTTTTCATAATCTGAATTTTGAGAACTTGGCAAATTGAAATGGAAATATTATAGCAAAAGACTGGTTTAGTCTTTATGTGAGACATCATGAATCGTGTCCCATATGCTTCGGATATAGGATCGATTACATGTGCTATATTCATCCTTTCTAAAATTTTCCAAATGCCTGGGGCATTATGAAGGGAAAAGGTCTAGAATTGGATATGACTAAAATGATTAAGCAATTGTTGAGGACAATCTAAGGTTTACCAAAGATTGGTTGCTCAAGGACAGTTGGAAGTATAATGTTAATTCTGGAAGGACCATATTGACATAATCTGTAAGGAGGCAACTCTTGTTCAGAAGTGATAGTCAAAATGGAATATGGAAATGTTTCAAAGTTAGAAATTAGTCAATCTGTGTAAGATTAGGAAACTTAATGAAAGAAGGATGTTTCCAAGGAGTTGATCTCCTTTGGAATGCTCTGTAATGATTGTTGTCAAGTCTTTCTGACTTCGTGCATAATCATTAAGAGGATCAATGCATATAAGTTTAGAATCTAACAGATTTCAGTAAATGGCATGAATTTGGAATTCTTGCATTTGCGTAAGGATTTGGGACTGTGAAAAGAGGATCATTGGAGTGATGTTCAATTGATCTATTTTACAAAGTAAAGATCATAGACAAACATAGTATGCATACTTGGTGTATGGCATGACTAGTGTTTAGAAAACATAGTGTACATGCTTGGAGCATGGGACAACTATTGTTTTAAATTCAAGTATAAAGTTGATAAAACCGAAACAATGAATAATGAGTAATCAGCATGGTGATAAATAAAAGTGTTTATTTATATTCATAGGGTTTGATACCATATTTGATTCATTTATTCTTGTGTTTCACTTTGCATGTTTTGACTTCCAGAATAACTAAGTCGCTCTTCCTGAATGATTAAGTTATTCATACCATCCACAGTCGGTCATATGTTGGAAGTAGATATGAATCAAGACTGTCATGGGTTGGTTTGTAGAGGTCCAAGTTGGTGGACAAAGTGGTGCTACAACACTCATGAGTGCTCATAAGTTCTGAGTATTTGATTCAACCCGCGCTCATTTGAATCACTTCATGGATTTTATCACGAGTGATGATGAGACGATAATATCTTATATTCTTCAAACCTAGAGATATGAGTTGTTACTATGAGTTGGTTATACATTGATTGCACGAAAACGCATTGGTAACTCGATGTTATACAACGTGCCTTTGTGTATGATTCAACAAGTAGTAGAACAAGCCATATGAGTTGAAGTTTATCCATTCCTTTTACCTTCGGGATAAAAGCGATATCTGTGGGCCCCTCGATGATTTAAAGATGATACATGTGAGTGCTTGGCCAAGCCAGGACTAATTTGATTTGTTCAATCAGTCAGTCATCATGAATCGGAAATCGGGAAACAACAAATGGACAGAGAGAATGATTGATAATCCATGTCTCAGTCCATATGATATCTAGAATGGAGGAATATATGATCCCTTATCTAATGGACAAGTCATTGACAAAGGTCAGAGTTCATCGACAAGGTCAGAGTTCGACAGAAGCTTTTGAGAGCTACGATTGCTGATCGGTTCCTGAAGTCATACGCAATAATAGTTTTAGACTTATCCAAGTGGGAGACTGTTGGATTAATGTCTAAGTCCATAACTATAATTGGTAAGACTTGACCCGACCCGACATGGTCCATTTGGGTTGCATGGCATCATGCATTTGGATAGACTATAATGAGAGAAATAACACTTAAGGTTGGTTAATATATTATAAGTTCTAATATATTAATAAGGTTATTTAATTAGTATTGATCAAGAATTAATTTGGAATTAATTAAGTGATCAAACGGAGACTAATTAAATATATGGGTTGATTGTGTAAATCATTCATTCTTATATATGTGGGCTTGTGATCCAAGATTCCTTATGTTGGACTAAGTCCATGGAGTGACCCATGGATACTCCATGGAGGTTAAAATCCATGGAGCATAAGGAATGGGTAAAGTTATGAGTTACATGGTGTAACCCTAATAGCCACCATATAAAAGAATCCCATGGCTCAAGAAATGATGCACTAATGTGTGAGTGTGAGGGCTAGACGATTTCAAGGAGTGTTCAAGTTTCTCTCAAGTTATTCCAAGTGTATTTGGTGTTGTGTGAACCATTTGAGGTGTCACACTTGGGGCACTAGGCACTCAAGCTTCATGAAGACATTCTACATCAAAGAGGTATGTATTCTATCTTGTTATATTTATTATTTTGTATGCTAGATTAGGATAATACCTTGGATGTTCATAATTGTATGTATAATAGAGAAAACATAGATCCAAGGTATTTAGTGTTGCATGTACACTTAGGAGTGTTAGAATGCTCATAACCCAACAGTCACATCATCCTCCCGTTAGAAGGAATTTTGTCCCGAAATTAGAGTTTAAGCAAATAAGTAGTTACAAATAACTAAGTAAAAAGACGAGGATATTTCAGTTTCATCTGATCCTCTCGCTCCCAAGTGAATTCAGGTTCTCGCTTGGCGTTCCAGCAAACCTTCACTATCGGGATACGGCTTTGTTTCGTTTGGTTGACCTCCCGGTCCATGATCTCTACAGGTTCTTCCACGAAGTTGAGGCTCTCGTTGATCTCGATCTCGTCGAGTGGGATTACAAGAGTCTCGTCGGACAGACACTCTTTCAAGTTTGAGACGTGGAAAGTAGAATGTACGTTACTGAGTTCACGTGGTAAGTTAAGTTTGTAAGCTACAGGGCCGATTCTGGCAAGAATCTCGAAAGGCCCAATGTACCTTGGATTTAGCTTTCCACGCTTTCCGAAGCGTATCAAGCCCTTCCAGGGTGAGACCTTCAATAGAACACGGTTGCCCACCTGGAATTCCAACGGTTTCCTTCGTTTATCAGCGTAGCTTTTCTGTCTGTCTCTAGAGGCTTTCAATCGTTCACGAATCTGAACGATCTTCTCTGTCGTTTCCTGAATGATCTCCGGACCCATGAGAGTTCTTTCAGGAACTCGTCCTTTAGCTAACTGGGTATCACCCACCTCAGCCCAGCACAGAAGGGATCTACACTTTCGGCCATAGAAGGCCTCGAATGGAGCAGCCTTTATGCTCGTGTGATAACTGTTGTTGTAGGAAAATTCGACAAGGGGTAAATGAGTATCCCATGCTTTCCCAAAGTCGATCACACAGGCTCGCAACATATCTTCCAAGGTTTGGATAGTCCTCTCACTTTGCCCGTCGGTCTGTGGATGGTAGGCTATACTCATGTCCAGCCTAGTTCCTAGGGAACTTTGTAGCGACTGCCAGAACCTCGGAGTGAATCTACTATCTCTGTCCGAGATAATGGATATGGGAACACCGTGAAGTCGTACAATCTCCCGAATTTAAGTTCTTGTAAGCTTCTCCATCTTGTCTGTTTCCTTGATAGGCAGGAAGTGTGCGAACTTGGTCAATCTATCGACGATGACCCATATGGTATCAAGTCCACCCATTGTCTTGGGCAACTTGGTTATGAAGCCCATAGTGATCCCCTCCCACTTCCATTCCGGTATCTCTGGCTGTTGTAGTAGACCCGAGGGTTTCTGGTATTCGACCTTGACCTTAGCGCAAGTAAGGCATTTAATCACGAAGATAGCAATCTCTGCTTTCATGTTAGGCCACCAGTATAGCTTTTTAAGATCCAGATACATCTTATCTGAACCTGGGTGGACGGAATAACGAGTGTTGTGCGCCTCGTTCATGACCAAGTCTCTAAAACCACCGAGTTTCGGGGTCCAGATCCGATCCATGAAATAATAAGCTCCGCCACCCTTAACTTCCAAGTTCTTATCCATCCCTCTCAGGGATTCACCCGCCACATTTTCAGGTTTCAAAGCATCGAGCTGAGCTTCCTTAATTTGCGTGGACAGGTGTGAATGGATAGTCATAGTCAAAGATTTGACTCTACGACTAGAATATTCTTTCCGACTTAGGGCGTCAGCTACTACGTTGGCTTTACCCGGATGATAACGAATTTCGCATTCGTAGTCACTGAGTAGCTCGACCCACCGTCGTTGTCTCATGTTGAGCTCCTTCTGGTCGAATATATGTTGTAGGCTTTTGTGGTCGGTAAAGATAGTGCTTTTCGTACCATACAGGTAGTGTCTCCAGATCTTCAGAGCAAACACAACTGCTCCTAACTCCAGATCGTGGGTAGTGTAGTTGACCTCGTGTGTCTTTAGCTGTCTCGAGGCATAGGCGATGACCTTACCTCGCTGCATCAGAACACATCCGAGCCCTTGATTTGACGCATCGCAATAGACAACGAAGTCTTCTATCCCTTCAGGGAGGGATAGTATTGGTGCGGTGCACAAGGCTCGCTTGAGCGTTTGGAACACTCTCTCCTGCTTCTCTTCCCAGTCAAAGGCCATGCCCTTCTGGGTCAGTGTTGTAAGAGGTTTTGACGAATTTCTGTAGGCGTCTTCGGTGCTGACCAGCTCTCAATGGCTTTGATTTTGGAAGGGTCCACGTGTATTCCCTCTTCGCTAACCACGTGCCCTAAGAATTCGACTCTTCGGATCCAAAATTCGCATTTCGAGAACTTCGCATAGAGCTTCTCCGAACGTAATGTTTCTAAGACTAGTCACAGATGTTGACTATGTTCCTCCTTACTACGAGAGTAGATAAGTATGCCATCGATGAAGACGATGACGAACTGAACCAAGTAAGGACGACACACCCTATTCATTAAATCCATGAATACTGCAGGCGCGTTAGTTAATCAGAACGACATCACTACGAATTCGTAGTGCCCATAACGAGTTCGGAAGGCTGTCTTCGGAACATCCTCCCCTAGCACTCGTAGTTGGTGATATCCGGACCTTAAGTCGATTTTTGAAAAGAAGTTCGCCCCTTGAAGTTGGTCAAATAAATCGTCAATACGAGGCAAAGGATAACGATTTTTGACGGTCGCTTTGTTGAGCTCCCTGTAGTCGATGCACATACGAAACGATCCGTCTTTCTTCTTGACGAACAAGACTGGAGTTCCCCAGGGTGAGAAGCTTGGTCTTATAAAGCCCTTGCTGAGCAGTTCGTTAAGTTCACAGGACAGTTCTTGCATCTCTGCAGGTGCTAGACGATAGGGCGATTTGGCTACAGGAGTAGCCCCTGAAACTAAGTCGATTCTGAACTCGACTTGACGTTGCGGAGGTAATCCTGGGAGTTCTTCTGGAAAGATATCGGGAAAGTCGCGTACTACTGGAATGTTCTGAATGTCTTTCGTTTCTTGGCTCACATCGACCACATGAGCAAGGAATGTGCGACATTCCTTTCGCAAGAATTTCTGGGCTTGAATGCTAGAGATGATACGAAGGTTCGTGCCGGGTTTCTCGCCATATACTACTAGAGTTTCGCCAGACGACAGATTAAGGCGTACAGCCTTTTCGTAACACATGATGTCGGCACGATGAAGACTCAACCAATCCATGCTGATAATGACGTCGAAACTTTTAAGTGAGACCGTCATGAGGTCGATCGAAAATGAATGGCTATCTAGAGTTAGGGTACACCCTATGAATATACTGCTAGTGCTCTCCGTCTTTCTATTAGCCATTTCTACAGTGAACGGTTCTTTAAGTGCTCGTGATTTTTGCTTAAGTAAATGAGCAAATTTTTGGTTCACGAAGCTCCTCTACGCTCCACTATCAAACAGTATGCATGCATAAGAGTTATCGAGGAGAAACGTACATGTGACCACTGTGGGGTCGGCAACCGCTTCCTCGTGGCCTATGGCCAGAACTCTTCCCACTCTACCGGTATTCCCTGCCTTAGGGCAGTCCCTCTTGTAGTGGCCCACCTCGCCACAACCGTAGCAAGCTTGGCCCACTCCTGTGTCGGTGACTTGGTTGAGTGGCCTCGCCGGAGCTTTGCAGAAACGGACGGTATGCCCCTTCCTGTTGCAGTTCGAACACTGCATTTCCCGGCAGGCTCCTGTGTGGTGGAAGTTGCACTGGTTGCACTTACGCAAGCTTCCAGCGTACTGCTTTACCGGAGCAACAGTAGTGGCAGGTGCTATCGCAACATGAACTGCCACGATCTGCTGCTTTTTGGCAGCCTTCTTCTTCTTTTTGTCATCCCGGAACTTCCGCTTGGAATCAGCGGTTTTGGAAGGTTCTGAGATGGCCAGGGTTGTTGTTGCGGCCGGGGTACGAACCCCATGGTCTATAAGCCGCTGTGCCAATCGCTTGGCACTATCGAATGTAGTGGGGTTTGAAGCCAAAACATTTCCCTGGAATAGAGGCACCAGCCCCCATATGAATCTCTCTATCTTCTTCCCCTCTTTGTGAACCATGTTGGGACAGAGGGCCACCAGTTCACAGTTCCTCCTCCAGTTTTTGGATTTCACCCCTCAGGCAGTACTCCTCAATCATTAGCTCTTTCAGAGCTTCCCAGCCCATACCATTTGCCACTATTAGGGATAGTGACTTGACATGGCTATACCACCATGTCAGGGCTTTTTCTTCAAAGGTGCAAGCAGCGAACTTGACCTTGCTCCCTTCTGGGCAAGACCAGATTTCGAAAACCGATTCGGTCTTCTCGAACCATTGCGAGAGGGCAATGACTCCGCTAGTACCTCTAAAGGACTTGGGCTTGCAGTTAGTGAAGTCCTTATAGGAGCACTCTCTCAAGCGCACAGGAGCTTCACCAAGAGTAGATTGAACAGGGGTTCCTCCTCCAGTGGAACCAGAAGAATGATATTGTGCCATGGCTGTAGCCACAGCCGCAGCTACAGTAGCATTCAGAGCTGCCGTATCGATTTGAGGAGCAGGTGTTGTTTCAGTGATTGGAGGATCGCGTCTTGTCGATCGGCGTGGAGGCATCTTTTAACTATAAGTTTAGAAAGATGAAGATATTGATAAGAATTTAATAGGAAAATTTGATGAGAATAACTCATGGACTAACTCTCCATAGCCCAACAGCACAATTGAATAGTATGATTGATTGTAGATGAAAGCATTTGGATATAATTTCCATGAGATTAGATATCTGTCAATAATACTGGAATTACAGATGTAACAAGTTTGGGAAAAATGGCCTAGAATTAGGCCTTACATCAACCAAGATGGGAAAATTTTCACAGATATACGACCTAATCAAGACCTAACAGCTCCAAGTTCTAACAAAGATAGGAATTTAGACTAGAGTTTTTACATAAACTACGTTATATCCAAAAGAGAAGTCGATGGGACTCTATCGGCGACGAGAACTACTAGAATGAGTTCTTGACTCCGACAGAAGACGTTCTATGTCCCTCATACGCCTTTTAGATCTTGCTTGCTGAGTTCGAAGTTCTCTGACTTCAGCTTGGGTTTCAGCAAGTTCTCTCTGCAGAGCTACATTGCGGACCTGAGTCCTCTCATGAGCAGACTCTAGCTGGCGAATGCGGACTGTGTTAACGCCAGAGTTGGCGTCAATCTCCACGACTCGGTCGATAGTGGCTCGACCTTGCTCGGTGTTCCAAGCAATCCTACGGACCATGACGGGTAGGACCCTGTCAGCTGAACCTCCCTCGGTGAGGTTGTAGAAGCTTCTGTCTCCATTGTAGGGAATGGGTTGACCCTGTTCCTGACTCCATTTATTCAAGTTTGTGGCCCACAGAGGTGTGAGTCCTTGAAATGCTGGATGAGGGTTTGGGTCTTGAGCAGCTGGGGGTAGGTTGTTGACTTTAGGTTCCGAGTCAGAACCATCAGAAAAGCCTTCAGCTTCATGATCATCCAAAGGGATTGGGTGATCATCTTCTGGCTCTTCTCCAAGCCATCCAGCATTGCCTTCGTTGGGATAGTATGGGTCTCCGGGGATATGGAATCCAGCCATGATATGTACGCGAGAAAAGGGATAAAGAAATAATTAATAGACGAACTAACTAGATAATTATAAGAGGATCCTTATCAGTTACTCCAATACTTGTTTAGTGCATACAAGTTATACGTACTCAAAATAGGATAGACCTTCGAATAGGTGACCCTAACTCTAAGCCCACAACCAAACAAGGAACAGGAAGTAGAGCAAAGATCACAGATTCTAAGTCTATGACATCCTAGTACATATAACCTTAGCATATCCACTCAGCAATTATTGGCATACTAATAAAGACCTTTTTAGTTCTCAGATAAGTAGTTATAGTAACACAAAATACTCCTATAGTATTTTAAGTTTATGTTCTGTTCTACTGTTCTCATTATAGTAGTGTTGGTAAGTTTTTAGACTTGTTGCAACCTCACAACCACACTTAGGCACATGCTAGTCACTCCTCGGATAATATAGTTGATCAGGCTATATCTTCCCAGGGTTGACCATATGTCTCTAAGTCTAATTGTGTTGCCCAACAATCATAATACTTTTGTTCTGTCCTAGTGACACTGATTTTAGTATGTATACTTGGTTAAATATATTATTATTTAAAAGTATAAACTCTTTATCAGAGTATTTTAATCCCGCTGTGTTTATAGTTCGTATATTTTATATGGGTTGATATACTCGATTCGCTATAAACAATGCTCTGATACCAATCTATCACACCCCAAAACCAAGAACGGCGGAAACGTTGGGGGGTGGAGGACGTCATGTATAGTATCACAACAATGAATAGTAGTAAACAAGCAACAACATCATCCATTGCATTAATAATATAATTTAATACAAGTGTGTTTTGTCAAGTTATATAGACACCAAAATATAAATCAAAATAAAAGATGAGTCTTGAACGAGCTCCATCTTCTCAAAACCTGGCACCGGTACCTGTCTACTGGTGACCTAAGAATACAAGTTATTTTGAAAGAGTTTATCAGCTTTAAAGCTGGTGAGTTCATAAGTATATTAGTGTCTGAGTTTGTATGAAAGTGGTTGTAAGTATGTAATGTATAAGTTTGAAAATGTTTGTAAGTGTTTGAATTTCCCTAGAAAACCCTATGTTTCCTACTAAAAGTAGCCTTCTACCAAGGCATCAAGTGTCTGTGTGTGTGTCTCTTGTAAGAGTTTGTATTTTCCCAAATCTGACTATCATTAACCAAAAATATAATTTTTACATTGCTGTTTATTGTGTGAAGATCACAAAGTGAATGTAAAGGGGAAAATGAAATAGTATTGTAGTGTTGTATTAAGTAACTACTGTTGTACTAACTACCTTAAACCAATTATAATTTAAAGTAACATGTGATCGGCCTGTATCCTGCTACCGACTATAAACACGAGGATGTAAGACGTCGGAAGAAATGACGTTTGGCACCCGTAGACTTGCAAGTCCCACTGTAGCGAGCAGCAAGGTGTAGGATAGTCAATCCAGTATAGATCTATACACAAACTCATACGCTCCCCACTTAAGGAGATTCTGGATACAAAACGGGCCATGAAAGGTGATGCCATGCCCCGTTACGTGGCTCACATAACTGTAGTAATGTTCTAGTATATGTATGTGCTAGCTGTATTGTGTGTTCTCTCCCTGTCTAACATGTATGTATGTTCTCTCTGTATGGTATTGTATGTTCTCTCTGTATGGTATTGTATGAACTGACTCTTTGTATGTTTCACTGTTCTAGTAATAGTATTAGTATCTCCCTAAACTATACCTATTATAGCTTACTAGTAATGTTGTTTGAATGTATGAACATGTGTGTATACCTTTGCTACCCAAAGGTATTGAACTGAATGAAAGAAGGAACTTTTATATCTATATACACATACATAATATATAACTAGGATTCAAACGACCTCCGGACAAACAACTTGAATACCCTAAATCCACAACCAAACAAGGAACAGGAAGTAAGGTGAGCTATCAGTCCTAAGTCCTTTCAACCCTACTTATATAACTATATCTATATAGATACACATTTAACAGAATATAAGTTTAAAAGAGTTTAATAAAAGTATTTGATATGTAAAAGAGTTTGTAAAATAGTTTGAAGTAAAAAATCAGTTTGATAACACAGTTTGAAAAGTAAGAAATCCACTTGTTTGGTAGTTATTAATCACATGTGATTGATATAATAACTATAATATTTCAACTTGTATTCCCCCCCCTCATAAAAGCATTTAAAATCATTTAAAAGGTTAATTAAGGGGTATGAACTCACCTGTAGTGAGTGATTTGGATGAAGGGATTGTTATAGGATGCTAAGTGTCAAGTGAAGACTTGAGCACACACAAGGATCCTAGTTAACATATAATAACACATATATGTATCCAATTAGTCATTAAGCAACTAATTAACCAAGTTAAGACATGCTAAGACATGTAAAACACTTGATTCAAGTGCTATAAGTACTAAGGATTGCATCTAAGGGTTGTAGGACTTGGCTATTAAGTTTAGGGTCCAAGGGTAAGCTCTTTATGAGTTTACGGTTTTGGGACCAACTCCATTGGAGTTTACGGTCGTAAACCCATGAGTTTACGGCCGTAAACTCATGGTACTTTTACCATTTTGTGATTTGAAGCTTATAAGTCCTAAAGAAGCATTCCTACTTCAAGTCTAAGCCTTTGGAAGTGATTAGGGCACCATTTCACCCCTTTGTGGAGTTTACGGCCCATGGACCATTTCTCCATGGGTTTACCGCCGTAAAACCTAATGGTTTATGGTCTTTTTGATGTTTAAGGTCCTAAGCACTTTTAAAATATGATCTAGACTAGTATCCAAGGCTTGGTAAGGGACTAGGGCACATTTTGGCCCCTTCATTAGGGTTTACGGTCCAAGAACATTTTGGACCGTAAACACCTTTGATCTTGTGTTTCCTTGTGTTTTCTAGATGATTAAGAAGTGTATCAAGCCTTATAACAAGCCAAGGTAAGAGTACTTACTATGTAGAAGCTTGAAAGGGTGTTAGAAGTCCAAGAACACTAGTGTGTGTTCTTGGTGTTCTTGGTGAAACTAAGAACACTTGAAGATCTACACAAATGGAATGATTTCACGGATGGAATCACGTAAGATCACTAGATTAAGTAAGATATCAACTTATTAGGGCATGAAATACTTACATAGTTAAAGATCAAGAAGGAAATTCGGATGCTACTTGAGAGGATTTGAGTTTCTAGTTCTTGAAAATGTGAAAAAGTGAATAAAATGGCTAAGTGCCATATTTATACCCCTTGGGTTTTACGGCCGTAAACACCTTGTTTAAACCGTAAACTCCAAAATCTTGGAGTTTTGGGACTTTATTGGTGCACAATAAACCCTAGGGTATCCTCTCTCCTGTTATCTCTTGAAGTACTAACTTTAAAACACTCAGACTGACTCCAAAAAGCTTGAAAGTTAGCAGAAACAGTTCTGACTTCTATTGAAGTGAATGGTTGTACAGAATAGAAATTTCGGGTTGTCACATTGTAGCAATGGGGTCCTTCACCCCGTGGAAGTATGGCGCATCGCATCCCCTGAAGTCCTTAAAGGACAATGTGTACGCCCCGTGCTGGCTGGCCGCCCAGTCACTCCTAAACGCCCTGAAGCGATCATCTTTCAGCTCAATGATCCCTTCCTTGATCGACCCGAAAATCAACGGGGTCAAGTCAAGGATGCTTCTAGTGATCTCAGAATCAATGAACTCACGTAGTCCCTCATCAACTGGCTCGGCACCTGATCCCGAACCTGATCCTGAGCCTGATCCTGACCCTGAACCTCATCCTCCTCCGTGTCGCTTAATCATCACCAATCTGAAATAAAACACATAATCGTCAGGGTCATACATAACCTCAGAAGGTTTCACATATTAGAAGTTTCCTGGTTCTATCTCGGCCCTTCTTGACTCGAGTACGGGTCCTCTGTTTTCAGTAGTACGGGCCCATACTACCTTCCACATCTATCCGTAACTTTCCTCAAGGTTTGCCTTGATTTTACCAAGTCCCTTCTACTGCTACTGTTCTCTATACTAGTCTCATCCTAGGCTTACCCTAGGGCAACTTTCCAACCTACTCTCCGCCATCAGCTGCATAATTAATTCCTGCCACCCTTACCTAACTAGCTTGCGAATACCATTATATATCACTAAGACCAGATAATTCTTCGAATGAGAGGCCCAACGCTACAATGGTTGGACTTAATCAAGAGCTGTGCAATAGGGCTAGACCTAACCTACTGGAATTATTTAGTCCTTGCAATATTTAACTTAGAGTATTCATTTACTTGTTAGCTAAAGATAACTAGAACTTCTTAAAGCACAAAGCAAGCAACATTCGAGCATTGAGTAACCATACCAAGCATATCCTATTAAGGCATCTTCCTAGATCCTTAGCCCTAATCTAGCAATGAGTTGTAACATCCCAAATTTCAAGTCCGAAAATTTCATTTTTAATTAAGTAATTCACATCATAGTTTACCAAAAGATTTCCCATGCCATGTCATTGGTAAAAAAAAACTTAACAATGTTTCTGGAAATCATATCGTCAAAAGCAAAATAAATCACAGTACATTCCCAGAAAACTCCATACGGAGACCATATGTGTGTGTGATACGCCGCTACACCACCGACTCCTTCCCCTTAGACGAAGAGGTACCTGAAACCAAAACTAAAACTGTAAGCACAAAGCTTAGTGAGTTCCCCCATCATACAACATACCATACAATCACATAACATACATACTGCAGGGCAATTCTGGGGTGCCCGTCCTACCCATGTCAAGCCATTCCGGGGTGCTGACCTACCCATGTCAAGCCATTCTGGGGTGCTGACCTACCCATGTCGAGCCATTCTGGGGTGCTGACCTACCCATGTCAAGCCATTCTGGGGTGCCGACCTACCCTCCGGTCTTTTAACCGAACATGGGGACTATTTCACCCCTACTGCTAACACATAATATCATATCTCAATCATGCTGTCAGACATATCTGGGGTGTCCGACCTACCCGTTGGTCCTAACGACCGATTCGGGGACTAGTCCCCTCCTACTGATACTATCTCGCATAACATAGCAAACTAGCTTAGTCACATATCAAGCAAACTAGCATACTCGCATATCAAGCAAAAGCATACCAGACAATAATCACAAAGACAATCATCTCAGCTAAACAACTACTAGTGGGCCCGACTTGGTGCCTTAGACACACTTCTACAGGAAGGTAACTCACCTCGATGTCATGTAGTGTCTGAACTGTCCTCGGTGTGAAGGTCGCCTCTCCTCGACTCCTCAATCCCTACACGACAACCTTCAAGTCATCAAACCGAACATACAACCCAACCAGGGTCAATACCAAAACCAGTCAAAGTCAACATCCAGTTGACCTAAATCGCCGAGTTGGTCTACCAACTCGTCGAGTCCATGCTCCACTAACCCGATCCAACCCCGAGACCACTCATCGAGTCTAGCGAGTACTTGTCGAGTTCTCCTTCATTCAAACCATAAGGACCATCTTCATCCGACTCGCCGAGTTCCAAGAAAAACTCAACGAGTTCATCTCCCTTTTAAGAACGTGTCTAGTCTATGACTCGCCGAGTTGTATGAACAACTCGTCGAGTTCATCTTCAAAGGTTGGGAGATTGCCTTGGACTCGCCGAGTCTGTTCATACACTCGTCGAGTCCCATGATTCCCAGTTCCCTTTACGAGTCTAAACATTTACGGGACTTCCTTCCCGAACCACTGGTCCATCCACAGAAAGGATTTAGTGGTCATTACACACCGACTCGCCGAGTTCCAAGAACAACTCGTCGAGTCCCTTCTTGACCCTTACTATACAGTCAATTTAAATGGGTCTTAACACGTCAAAACCATAGATCTGGCCTGCTAATGTCCATTTTATACGTAAAGTTCCAAACTTGGTGCACATGCATGGGGTTATTGGCTCAAAAATCCATAAAAGGTGCTCTACAATGAGGATGGGGCTCTCATTGCCATAGAGTTGGCACCTTTATGACATGAGACCCCTCCAATGACTCAGATCTGAAAGTAGAACTCCATGAATCACTTCACAAATCTGAAAATGGCTTAGAAAGCACCCAAAATCTAAGCCCTAAAGATGAACAACCAAATGGAAGACCAAAACAGGGGGCATTTACCTTGACTGAGCTTAAGATGGAATAAGATCTCTAGATCTACAAGCCCCAACTCGGATTCCCAAGCTTCTTCCTTCCTTTCAAGCTTCACAAACCACCCAAAAGCACCAAAAATGGACTTAGATCTCTCAAAGCGGCTAGGGTTTCGATATGAGGTGTTCTGGGAGCATGAGGGACGATGGAGGCTGCAATAAGACGTTTAAATAGGGTGCAAACCCTCAAATTTTGGGTTTTACCCAAACAGCACCTACTTGCCGAGTCAGTCTCCGACTCGTCGAGTAGGTCACTTAAACTTCCTGTGGATCCCGTCTCTACTCGACGAGTTGGGCCACCAACTCGTCGAGTCCTAGAGAAAATACATAAAATTTCTTGAATTAAAGACATACCAGGAATCGGGTGTTACAAATTTCCCCCACTTATCTTAGACTTCTTCCTCGAAGAGTGCTGCTCGATCCTGAAAAAGCTCGGGGTAATGCTCCCTCATTTCGTCCTCCGGCTCCCAGGTCCATTCTGAGCCCTTTCGGTGCTGCCACTGCACCTTTACCAGCTCCACTCTCTTGTTCCTCAGATCCCTTTACTTCCTGTCAAGGATTGCCATTGGCCGCTCGATGTAGTTCAGGCTGTCATCAACCTGAATATCCTCTAAAGGCACCATCGCCGAATCGTCTACCAGGCATTTCCGCAACTGAGAGACATGAAATGTGCTATGAATCTGATTGAGTTCGGCTGGCAGATCCAGCCTATATGCCACCTTGTCCACCCGGGCTATAACCCTGAAGGGTCCAATATACCTGGGGCCCAGCTTGCCCCGCTTCCTGAATCGAATGACGCCCTTCCAAGGCGACACCTTCAGGAGCACCATATCCCCGACTTGGAACTCCAGGTCTGACCAACGCTTGTCGGCATAACTTTTCTGCCGACTCTGAGCAGTCTGGAGCCTGCTGGATCCTCTCTGTAGTCTTGAGTATCACTTTGGTACTCCCCATGACCCTCTACCCAACCTCTCCCTAGCATATCGGGTTCCTGCACTTCCTCCCATACAACATCTCGAAAGGAGGACGGTCGATGCTCGCATGATTACTATTGTTATAGGAGAACTCTGCCAACAGAAGGTAAGTATCCAAACTACCTCCGAAGTCTAAAACACACGCCCGCAGCATATCCTCCAAGGTATGGATGGTCCGCTCATTCTGACCATCCGTCTGCGGGTGAAAAGCGGTGCTAAAATGCAGACGAGTACCCAGCTCGTCATGAAACTTCTTCCAAAACCTGGAAGTGAACCGCACATCCCTGTCTGAAATCACTGAAACTGGCACCCTGTGCCACGCCACTACCTCTCTGATGTAGATGTCGGCCAACTTTTCAGCCGAAATACTCTCCTGAATTGGAATAAAATGGGTGCTCTTGGTGAATGGATCAACGATGACCCAAATCGAATCCACTCCTCGCGTGGTCCTGGGAAGCTTCGTAATGAAGTCCATAGTAATATCATCCCACTTCGACAGCGGGATATCCAACGGCTGGACCTTGCCGTGAGGTCTCTGGTGCTCAGCCTTGACCTTCCTACAGGTCAGGCACCTTTCCACAACACAAGCTATGTCCCTCTTCATACAGGGCCACCAATAATCGAGACGAAGATCCCTGTACATCTTCGTCGCCCCGGGATGTATAGAGAACCTGGACTTGTGCGCCTCTGCCATCAATACCTGGTGCACACCCCCATGATAAGGGACCCACTGTTGGATAAGGTGTCTAAGTCAATAACTATTTCTGGTATGTACTTGACCCGACCCGGCATGGTCCATTTGGGTTGCATGGCATCATGCAACTGGATAGACTAAAATGAGGGAAATAACACTTATGGTTTATTAATATATTATAAGTTCTAATATATTAATAATATTATTTAATTAGTATTAATCAAGAATTAATCCAGAATTAATTAAGTGATCAAAAAGGAGACTAATTAAATATATGAGTTGATTGTGTAAATCACCCATACTTGTATAGTGGGCTAGATGCTCCATGGATTATCTAGTTGGGCTAAGGTCCATAGGATGCTCCATGGATGCTCTATGGGAGTTACAACCCATGGGTCATGGAAATGAAGAGCCATGTTACATTAGGGTTTACATGGTGTAACCCTAATGCAACATACTATATAAGCATGCTTCTAGCAACCAAAATCGGCTACACACTAGTGAGTCAAGAGGGCAAGGCCGATTTCAAGTGTTAGCAGATTCTCTCAAAGTTTATTCCATGAGCATTTGGTGTTGTGTGAAACATTTGAGGCATCAAACTTGGGGTGCTAGGCTCTCAAGGTTTTCAGGGAATCAAAACAACTACAAGGTATGTAATTCTAGCCATCTTTTATGATTAAAGTTCCCCATGTATGCTAGATAGGATTATAAGCCTTGGAAAAAGTATTTTGCATGTATTTTAGACAAACATAGATCCAAGGTTTTTCTAGGGTTGCATGTACACTTAGGAGTGTTAGAATGCTCAAAACCCATCAGTGGTATCAGAGCCTAGGCTTGTTTGTTGATACTTGATGCAAAATAGTGAAAAAAGTCGAAATTCTTGTTGTCTGCATAGGGGACTCGCCGAGTCTATGGGGGGACTCGACGAGTCCAAGCGTATCTGCAACCAACTCGGCGAGTCAGTTGTTGCACTCGACGAGTTGGCCAGGCAGAGTGCAGATTTTCGACTTTTGCTGCTGCAAATGGACTAGAAATATTACCCTAAACTGTTTTGGTGTTATTAAACTTGTTTTAGATGGTGTAATGATTGTTCTAATCCTTTACAATGGCTAATATCAAAATTACATGATTATATGTGTTCATATGTTCTTGAAATTTTGATATGATTATTCATGTTCTTATGAGTTCTTGATAGATAATAGGGATTACTTGGTTAATGCTGAATTCATGATCTTTATGTGTTTTAATGGAGTCCATAACTTGTCCTCAAGTTATGGATAACCAAAATCCTCTTTGTTTTAAAGCCATTAAAAGAACACATAAGTTACAAAAAATGAAGAGTCTTCATTTTAACAACTCATAAGTTATGAATTGAAAGGTTTTGTAAAGTTACAAAACTTGCCCTCAAGTTTTGGAACATGTAAAGTCATCTAGTAAACTTTAAGTTCCAACCCCTGGAATTTTAAAAGTTAAAATTCAACCCTTATACTTTATAATATTATAAGTTAATAATATATATATATATATATATATATATATATATATATATATATATATATATATATATATGTATAAGATTAAAGTCGTTTTACCGTTAGTAGGCCTCATTCGTGAAGCCGGTCTATAAGGGGGGTATAAGGTTGTTGCCTATAAAATGGCAGCTTAATGGGTGTCCATTCTCACTCAGCGCTTCCTTGACTGGTGGAGGGTCGTTAGCCGAACGGGTAGGACAATGACTTAAAATTCTCATTAAAAGTATAATGATTATTATAAAGTAACTAAATGTTTTTATAAATTCCCAACTTAGTTACTTTAGGAAAAATGTGAATAAGTTGCTAACCCATGAAATTACACTTTGCACTTTGATTAAGTCGTTGGTGGAGCGTGTGTGGTTAACCGGCACACTAACTTGGACTAAACAAGGTAGGCAAAGGGTGACTTAAGGTTTTTCATAGGTCGGTGGAGCGCGTGTGGTTAACCGGCACATCGATTAAGTGAAAAACATTAAGGGTACCATGTAATTTGCATGGTTACTTCACACCTTGTTTTGTGATCCTTGGTATCCAAGTCACAAAATATGAAGGGCACACTCGAGATTGAAACATGCCATTGAAAAGTTTAATTTATCTCAAAAGAATCTAGGAGTTTCTAAAAACCGAATAAAACCTAATAATTTATATATTTCGTTTTTTCATGGTGGAAATTGGTGAATCGTCATTCACCTACCTTTCAAATATGTTTTAGCTTAGATTATGGCATCCCTCTTCTAAGTTATAATATATTGTGATCGGATCCTAGCCTTAATATTACATTTGGGTGTTTTATTAAGTACTATCTTTATATCTAAACTAAACTTGTATTTTCTTCGTTTCAGGTGTCTTCAAACAATGCTGCTTCTGGCTCAAACCCTACCGGATCCTTCTCTCTCATGAACCTTTGTGGGAGAGTCATCTTTGATGGATCCAACTTTACAGATTGGATCAGGAACATCAGGATGGTCACTCGATATGAGAACAAAGAATATGTTATCGACAAGAAGCTTAAGGTACCCGAGCCGACTGCTACTCCTGAGAAGCTTGCTGAATATGAGGCACATAAAAGAGATGCTACCAAAGTGGCATGCATCATGATGGCCACTATGACAGCCGAGCTCCAAAAGTCCTATGAGGACTACTATCCTTTTGAGATGCACCAGGATTTGATGGACCGCTACCATCAGAGTGCTCGTCAAGAGCGATATGAAATAATCTCCTCCATGATAACGACCAGGATGAAGGATGGTGAACCCATCACTGGTCACATGCAGAAAATGCAAAGGCATGTGGACCGTTTGATGAAGCTGAATGTGAACTTCCCAGAGGAGTTAGCAATAGATATCATTTTGCACTCCTTACCATCGTGTTATGATCATTTCCGCATGACATACCACATGAACAAGGAAGAAGTCACTCTCAGCAAACTTCAGGGACTCCTAAAGACCGCAGAATCAGGTCTTAAAGGTAAGTCGGTTGTTACCACTCCTACTCCTACTCCAAACTCTGCACCTGTCCTGGCAATCGGGAAAGGTAGAGGGAAAAAGAGGAAGAACCCTTCGAAGGGTACCAAGGGTAAGACCCTTGATGGCTCCTCTTCGAGCGAAACCAAGAAAGGTTTCGTCACTCCTTCTTCTGATCCAAAAGAGGCTGAATGCTTCTATTGCCATGAAAAGGCGCACTGGAAGCGGAACAGCCCAAAGTACCAGCAAGATTTGAAGGATGGGAAAGTAAAACCCAACCATGCAGGTATTTACACTATATTATCTAATAACTCACCCTATTCTAACTCTTGGGTCCTTGATACCGACTATGGTATTCATATTTGTTCTGATTTGCAGGGACTAAGAAGTAGTGAGAATGTGGAGCATGGAAAAATAAACTTGATCATGGGGAATAGGAAAGTTTCACCTGTCACCAAGATTGGAGTTTATACTTTGTTCCTAAGTAGTGGGTTTACTTTAGATTTGAATAAATGTTGTTATTCGCCAGAAATGGCAAGAAATGTTATTTCCTTTCATGCTTTGTACAAACAAGAGTTTACCTTTTCTTTTGATAATGAAGTTGGTGGAATAAATGCTTTCTTTAATAATGTGTTTTATATTAAAGCATTACCTTGTGATGGTGTGTATGAAGCTGTGTCTGTTGTAGATAATTTAAGAAATAATGTGTTTCGTATTGATTCTACGAATGATAATAACTTGGATAAAGCATCATTATGGCGTAGTCGTCTTGGACATGTAAGCAAGAAACGCATAGGCCAACTCCAAAAGGATGGGGGTCTTGGAGTCATTTGACCTAAAGTCAGATGATGGTTGTGAATCATGCTTACTTGGAAAAATGACAAAGTCACCCTTCATAGGTTCCTGTGCTAGGGGTGAAGGTTTGTTGGATCTAGTGCACACGGATGTGTGTGGACCCTTCAAAACTGCCACAAGGGATGCTAATCGTTATTATGTGACTTTTACAGATGATTATAGTAGATATGGATATGTCTACTTAATCAAGCATAAGTCAGAGACTTTCGATAGGTTTAAAGAGTTTAAACAGGAAGTAGAGAATCAATTGGGCAGGAACATTAAGATGCTTCGATCCGATCGTGGTGGTGAGTATCTTAGTACAGAGTTCCTCGACTATCTTAAGGAATGTGGGGTTGTCTCACAATTGACACCTCCCAGGACACCACAGTTGAATGGTGTAGCTGAGAGGCGTAATAGAACCTTGTTGGACATGGTTCGTTCCATGATGAGTCGAGCTTCGCTACCAATCTCATTCTGGGGGTATACCTTAGAGACTGCCGCCCATATCCTTAATCTGGTCCCTACAAAGAAGGTTGCCAAAACACCTCACAAGATGTGGACTGGAAAAGTTCCTAGTCTAGCCCACATCATGATTTGGGGTTGCGAAGCTTTCGTGAGACGCGAGACTCACGATAAGCTCGAACCTCGAAGTGAGAGGTGTATTTTCATCGGCTACCCACTGAAATCCTTTGGTTACCTCTTCTACAGACCTAGTGAGAATGTGGTCTTTGTAGCAAGGAGGGCTGTCTTTCGAGAGAGAGAGTTCATAAGCCAAGAAAACAGTGGGAGGCAAATTGACCTTGAAGAAATTTAAGAGTCAAGTGGTGAAGGAACCTCAAACCCTAGCAGTCAACTTGAGGAGGAAACTCTTGTTGATCCAATTGACAAGTCTGTACCTCTGAGACGTTCCATAAGGGTTAGGAATGCACCTGAGCACTACTATGGTTTCCATATTACTGTGGAACGTGAGACACTTATCAGTGATGAGACACCGGTAAGTCTGGAGGAACCTAACAGCTATGCGGAAGCCATGGCAGGCCCCGAGTCTGCTAAATGGAAAGAGGCAATGGACAACGAGATACAGTCCATGTATGACAATCAAGTTTGGAACTTGGTTGACAATGTACCAGGTCGTAAGACAGTTGGGTGCAAATGGATCTTCAAGAAGAAGACCGACATGGATGCTAATGTACACACTTATAAGGCGCGACTGGTTGCAAAGGGCTTTTGTCAAACTCCGGGAGTTGATTATGATGAGACCTTTTCACCAGTAGCCAAGATTAAGTCTATTAGGGTATTATTAGCCATTGCTGTAACGACGTGAATTTTCAAACAATTTTTCATTTTTCGAACACAATAAAAATCATATAATATTCTCAAAATCTCATGTATATTAAATGTCATCACAATAAAACATATCCCAGAATCTCAAAAACATAATCCTCTGACAGTGTGTACAAATCATGCTGGCGCCTTCCCGCGATCCTATGAGGTACCGGAAACACATAACACATAACACGGTAAGGACGAAGCTTAGTGAGTTCCCCAATATACCACATAATGCACATAAGCCACTCGAGGCTATAACTCGGTATGACCCTCAGATCAATGTGTCTCAGCGGGACCCTCCAGTCCCGTAGCTCGTTGGACCCTCCAGTCCGTTCTAGCTCGTTGGACCCTCCGGTCCGGTCTAAATCGTTGGACCCTCCGGTCCAGTCTAAATCGTTGGACCCTCCGGTCCGGTCTATATAACACATAGCATACATATATCACAATGCACATAAACTCAAACATACACATAACTCATAAGACCCTCCGGTCTGCACATAGATACCACTCTAGGTAATGTATAGTGAGAAGACTCACCTCGTATGATGTCTAGTAGACTCTCGTGCTCGATATCCCCGATCCAGCCTCCTCCTATCAAAATGATAATATCTCTAATCAATACTCTCTTTACGTTCTCATCTCTAAAGAATGGGTAGAAGACCATCCTACCCCTCCATAGCCTCACTTAAATCAGTTTGACCAAACCCTAAGGTCAACTGAAGTTAACTCCAGTCAACGGTCCAACTTGACCAGACTCGTCGAGTGCACTCGGGTGACTCGGCGAGTCCATGTGTGTCCTCTAAATCCCCCTAAGGCCTCACTCGACTCGTCGAGTCAACCTCTCACTCGACGGGTTACCACCGATCACGAATCGCGGGGCAACCCGATCCGACTCGTCGAGTCCTCTCATGGACTCGACGAGTTTCCTCCATGGCAACACTCATTTGACCTTCTGAGGTCAGGTCTGTTTCTCTAACTTATAGATCTGGCCTTCTAGCACCCAAAAGTCACGTAAAGGTTCAATCTTTATGTCCATGCACCACACAACAAGCTCTATTTGATGAAATAACCCTCAAAATGGTAACCTAGACCCAAAACTCTTATGGGACTGCATAAAGCTGGAAGATTGGGACTCTCTGGACCTCTCAAGGTCCAGATCTAATGTCTATGCCTCAAAGGACTCCACATGCTCCATAATCTCTACTAAAAAGGGTAAAGAAACCCTAGATTCACGAGATCTACTTTATACACGAAATTAGGCATGGATTCATACCTCAAACAGCAACCTTTGAAGAAGTGATAGTAGATCTGAGCTCCTCAATCAGCCTAGCTTAAATCCCCTCCTTCCTTCTTGCAAGAACACACTAATGGTGATGTAATTAGCTCCTTCCCTCACTCCCTATGTTCTCTGGTTCGTTAGGGTCTCTTAGGTGTGTGTGTGGCCGCCAATGAAGGCCATAAGGACCATTAAATAGGGCACATGCCCAAAGATTTAGGGTTTCTGTCCACAGCGCTGACTCGGCGAGTCATCTCTCCGAATCGTCGATTCCATTCATTAACCACGTCACCAAGTCGCGACCCTACTCGACGAGTTGAGGCACCAACTCGTCGAGTCCCTCTAAAATCCTTGAATTAAATACTCAAAACAATAAACCTGGTAAACCGGATGTTACAATTCTCCCCCACTTGAATTAGATTTCGGCCTCGAAATCGCTCCTCAACAACATATAGATCTAATCCAATAACCGAACAACACCATCGAAAGGATCTCATACCACACAACTATCTTCCTCTCTGGGCACCTGAATCCAAACAGGAACTCCTCCCTGGAAAAGCACAGACCCATCTGCCACTACGCTACCCCTTCTGACTCTCAAGAATCTGGAAACTCTAGTAGCATGATACACAGCCAGACCGCTCTCTCCAGATGTCACCACGTTATTCCCTCCTCGAATAACAAACCCCGATAGCTCACCGCCCCTCTGATTCTCTGGTGGGGACCGATAAAAACAAGTCCATGCCCAAAACTGGCTACCGATCACTCGTCCCAGACATGATAAACAATCCAGATCATATACCCAGGAATGAAAGGATCACATCACACTAGGGACTCATCCACTGTACTGTAATCACAACCCTTCTGAACAACGAACCCTCAACACCTTGACCTCAGGCACAAAAAATGATCACGCTTGTTCAGAAACGTCCTCCGACATCCGACAAACATAAACCTCATCTCCCTTCTCAATATCCCTTTCAAGACTGAGCACCAGGTCATCTCCCGACCCAACAATTGAACCTCCAAAGGTTACCCATTGCATGTACCAAAACTTCTCACTGACTTCCTTATCAATACAACTATATCGGCCCAGTGTGACACACATGTCACGAAGTTCGCTTTACCTCAAGCGAATACGGAATTCGACTCACTCTCGACCTCTGTCGTCTACTACTCATTAGTTCCATACGTTTCGCGGTTTTCTCGTACGAACGATTTGACCCACTCCAGTCTAAGACACCAGATGGAAACAATACCCCCTTCCAAATGAAATTCATCTCTGAATCCGGAATCTATTTCTATCTACTCAATACACCACTAGAATCGAACTCAACTCGAGAATCTGGTCCGACACAGAATTGGAACCACTCGTCCCAACGAACCACTCAACTCATGAATCATGACCCGCAACCCATGCGTTCCTCACTTATCCACTTCCCTTTCGTTGCGACATCCACTACTCAATTCAGAATATAACGACTCCCGACAAATATGGAGACCCCAGTCTCGCCTCTGGTTCGACCACCAGGCTCCCACAAACTCAAATATTAGGGCTACCCAAGCCTAAAACTCTTCTGCATCACGCTCTGATCAGAGAGTACTTCATCACAACATTCTCTCGCTGACTAGTGGGTACTACAGCTCCCCGCAGTATCACAACGACCTCTCACTGAATAATGAGTACTACGGCTCCCCGCAGCATCACAACAACCTCTCACTGATTAGTGAGTACTACGGCTCCCCGTAGCATCACCACAACCTCTCACTGAGTAGTGAGTACTACGTCTCCCCGTAGCATCACCGCAACCTCTCACTGAATAGTGAGTACTACGGCTCCCCGTAGCATCACCGCAACCTCTCGCTGAATAGTGAGTACTACGGCTCCCCGTAGCATCACCACAACGTCTCACTAAATAGTGAGTACTACGGCTCCCCGTAGCATCTCCACAACCTCTCACTGAATAGTGAGTACTACGGCCCCCCGTAGCATCACCACAACCTCTCACTGAATAGCGAGTACTACGGCTCCCCATAGTCTTACCGCCCTTGCTCTTACCACTTCACAATCTCATCCTCAGGTCGACGCCACACTGCGATCATTAACTCATGCCCTGCGTACCAACCATAGGTGTACACACTTACCCAAATTATGCATTGCTATTTCTGACGACATCCGTCATAACAAAACACCTTTCCCTGCTGCAATCCACATTCGTGAATAATCCCGCTTGATGTCAATTAGCTGAATGGGCTCCCACTGGAACCATAGATACCTCATACACCACTCGTCATCCCATAACTCAAATCTCAAAATAATCCGAAATTTAGAACATCATACTCGGATACCTCGGTACACCATCACAGAACCTCATGATGCCCTGTCTCCACCACTGATCTCCTACTTACCGCATTATACACAGATACAACAATGCGTTCCTTCAGGATTCACAACTAATCTTCATGCCACATACGGTCTTCGACCGACGGCCACCTGCCGTGGAGACACTCATCCTTTCCTTAACACGTACAACATGCATTATCTCGATCTGCCCTCGCCCTGACCACCAGTAACTCTGGTCTCATGAATCCATAGTGCATGTCTCTATCCAGCTCCCTAACCGCTCTTGAACAAATCTCTGATCCTCTCAATAAAATACCCGGTTCTCCCCCACTCAGGGTTCGAACCATCACCAATTGGCGCACCAATAATCTATTCCACAGACTGTTTCCACCAGGAACATCACACTTACTCTTGGAAGGTACTACGCAATGCTCGGTGGTATCCCCGATAGAGACCCTCCAACTCCAAATACCCCGAATCTCAGATCAAATCCTCAGAAACTTCTCATCATGATTACCTCTAATCATACGGAATCTCATACCATCCCATTACTGGACATCTCAACTGTCCAGTAGTAACTCTGACTCTTAATCTGAAAATAATGAACTATCATACTCCTCATTCTCGACTCCTCAACCAACGTTCCATCACGTGGGTTGTAATAAGACCGGAGACCTCATTACCACCCTCGATACCCATCATAGACAATAAGAGCCTCCGCCCCAATATCCTCTTCTTGATCATCTGCCTATGCAGCTAATACATGCCCTACTATGCTTAAATAGGGTGTATCCTTGTCCTTAACCATCTCAGTCCCCACTGACAACCTGCTCATGCTCTGACATTACCTCTCGGCAGACATACTGCCTAAATACTCTGATGGAAGGTCGCCATCAATGCTAACCCGCAGGGTTTTACCCCCAAGCTCAGAAACCGAAATCTAAACACCTCTTATGTTTCCCACAGGAAACGTAAATAATACCACCCAGGTCACAGAAGGTGACATCTCCGCTATCGGCTGATTGCTCAACTCATGTCACAATCCTCTATAAACTCCATCTCTACTCATCCTTGAGCCTTGCGACTTCATCTGACATCTCACCAAAAATACCTTGGAATCATCTCGACTTCCCTCACAAGGGATGCTTTGTTGAAACTCGTTCAACATGGACCTCTGGCTCCATACTCTTTCACATCTGATCTCAGACTAACCAATCACAATAGAATAACTGGCAAACCAGAAGCACTAACCGCCACGAGTCATGGTACTCGAACCATGTGGCCACCTCTCGATCTACTATGAACCATGGTACCCGAACCACGTTATCTCTTCTTAATCCGCTACAATCATGGTACTCGAACCATGTTCTCTCTTCTCAATCCACTACGAATCATGATACTTGAACCATGACATCACCTCTCGATCTGCTGCAAATCATGGTACTCGAATCATGAAATCACCTCTCGATCTGTTGCAAATCATGGTACTCGAACCATGAAATCACCTCTCGACCTGCTACAAATCATGGTACTCGAACCATGACATCACCTCTCGATCTGCTACAAATCATGGTAGTCGAACCATGAAATCATCTCTCGATATGCTACAAATCATGGTACTCGAACCATGGCATCACCTCTCGATCTGCTACAAATCATGGTACTCGAACCATGAAGTCACCTCTCGATCTGCTACAAATCATGGTACTCGAACCATGAAATCACCTCCCGATCTGCTACTTAAAACCTCTGGAATGTTCCCTGTATCGAGTATGGGTCCTCTGTTTTCAGTATTATGGGCCCATACTACCTGCCACATCTACCCATACTTTCTACACAGACCATCCCCGAGTTCCTAAGTAGCTGCTCAACCTTCTTGATCACCAATCCCGTCACGCGTGTTCGCTCCTCTGCGTAATGCTCTTCTCTGTCAGCATACTCATCTGACTAGGGTCACCCTTTCCTAGGCTCATCCTAGGTTCTCACACTTCTCCGCCATCAGCTGCTGAAGAACTCCTTATGATGCCAGCCATCTACCTCCTGAATATCGTCATATTCACTTAGTAGCTGACTCTCATCATCAAGAGTTCCACAAAGCACGAAGCAAGTAGCATTCGGGCATCGAATAATCTCTACTAACATGTAAAACCACTCTAGGTTATTACCCACTTGCTCTCCTCATACTCAAAGGATATCACCGAACTCAAGCAACTTTACCCCACGCGGGAATCTGACTACTCTCTCAGTAGACTCCTCAAATGCTCATCTAGGTATCTCTCCTAGATTACTCCTCTACTCAAATCCCTCTCTAGAGGATTCCTGCTGGATACTCTTACTCAACACATACTCGAAAGCACATCACATATAACAGCAACTTCTAGGCTAAGGCATCACAAATCAAGCCACTCTAGTCCTAAATTATGAATTACCTAGCCTATCTCTAGCATGCATGATATCTCATAAAATATCTCATAAATATCTCTTAACACAAAAGTAAGGGTATTTTGGGAAATCACCGTTCGGGCTTTGGCTGATTGTACACACTGCTCCAACTCGTTTTCTTTTAAAATTCTTTCTCATTTTTAAAAAAATTATCTCTTTTGAAAATTTCTCTCAAATCCTCAGTTTGAGTCCAGATTTACCCGAAGGCGCATCCGAAACACTCAAACCAAGGCTTTGATACCAACTTGTAACGACGTGAATTTTCAAACAATTTTTCATTTTTCGAACACAATAAAAATCATATAATATTCTCAAAATCTCATGTATATCAAATGTCATCATAATAAAACATATCCCAGAATCTCAAAAACATAATCCTCTGACAGTGTGTACAAATCATGTCGGCGCCTTCCCGCGATCCTCTGAGGTACCTGAAACACATAACACATAACACGGTAAGCACGAAGCTCAGTGAGTTCCCCAATATACCACATACATCACATAAGCCACTCGAGGCTATAACTAGATATGACCCTCCGGTCAATGTGTCTCAGCGGGACCCTCCAGTCCCGTAGCTCGTTGGACCCTCCAGTCCGGTCTAGCTCGTTGGACCCTCCGGTCCGTTCTGAATCGTTGGACCCTCCGGTCCAGTCTAAATCGTTGGACCCTCCGTTCCGGTCTAAATCGTTGGACCCTACGGTCCGGTCTATATAACACATAGCATACATATATCACAATGCACATAAACTCAAACATAAACATAACTCATAAGACCCTCCGGTCTGCACATAGATACCACTCTAGGTAATGTATAGTGAGAAGACTCACCTCGTATGATGTCTAGTAGACTCTCGTGCTCGATATCCCCGATCTAGCTTCCTCCTATAAAAATGATAATATCTCTAATCAATACTCTCTTTACGTTATCATCTCTAAAGAATGGGCAGAAGACCATCCTACCCCTCCATGGCCTCTCTTGAATCAGTTTGACCAAACCCTGAGGTCAACTGAAGTCAAGTCCAGTCAACGGTCCAACTTGACCAGACTCGTCGAGTGCACTCGGGTGACTCGGCGAGTCCATGTGTGTCCTCTAAATCCTCCTAAGGCCTCACTCGACTCGTCGAGTTAACCTTTCACTCGACGGGTTACCACCGATCACGAATCGCGGGGAAACCCGATCCAACTCATAGAGTCCTCTCATGGACTCGGCGAGTTTCCTCCATGGCAACACTCATTTGACCTTCTGAGGTCAGATCTGTTTATCTATTTGATGTCCATGCACCACACAACAAGCTCTATTTGATGAAATAACCCTCAAAATGGTAACCTAGACCCAAAACTCTTATGGGACTGCATAAAGCTGGAAGATTGGGACTCTCTGGACCTCTCAAGGTCCAGATTTAATGTCTATGCCTCAAAGGACTCCACATGCTCCATAGTCTCTACTAAAAAGGGTAAAGAAACCCTAGATTCACGAGATCTACTTTATACACGAAATTAGGCATGGATTCATACCTCAAACAGCAACCTTTGAAGAAGTGATAGTAGATCTGAGCTCCTCAATCAGCCTAGCTTGAATCCCCTCTTTCCTTCTTGCAATAACACACTAATGGCGATGTAATTAGCTCCTTCCCTCACTCCCTATGTTCTCTGGTTCGTTAGGGTCACTCAGGTGTGTGTGTGGCTGCCAATGAAGGCTATAAGGACCCTTAAATAGGGCACATGCCCAAAGATTTAGGGTTTCTGTCCATAGCGCTGACTCGGCGAGTCATCTCTCCGAATCATCGAGTCCATTCATTAACCACATCACCTAGTCGCGACCCTACTCGACGAGTTGAGGCACCAACTCGTCGAGTCCCTCCAAAATCCTTGAATTAAATACTCAAAACAATAAACCTGGTGAACCGGATGTTACAATTGCTGCATTTCATGACTATGAAATATGGCAAATGGATGTCAAAACCACTTTCCTTAATGGGAAGTTGGCTGAGGATGTTTACATGAGTCAGCCGGAGGGTTTTTTTCAGTACAGAGAACCCTAATAGAGTTTGTAAGCTTGAGAAATCCATTTATGGATTGAAAAAAGCACCTCGCAGATGGAATCTTTGCTTCGATGAGAAAGTCAAAGAGTTTGGTTTTTCAAGGAGTGAAGATGAATCTTCTGTATATGTCAAGGCTAGTGGGAGTATAGTTAGCTTTTTGGTACTGTATGTGGATGACATACTACTCATAGGAAATGACATCCCAACCTTACAGGAAGTGAAGTCCTGGCTTGGGAACTGTTTCGCTATGAAAGACCTAGGAGAAGCTGCCTATATTCTAGGGAAAAGGATTCTGAGAGACCGGAGTAAAAGACTAATTGGACTTAGTCAGAGTACATACCTGGATAAGGTGCTGAAGAGGTTCAGCATGCAAGATTCCTAGAAAGGAGAGTTACCCATCCAGAGTAACGCTAGATTGAGTAAGACTCAGAGCCCGAGTGCTAGATTGAGGTTCAGCATGCAAGATTCCTAGAAAGGAGAGTTACGCTTCTGCAGTAGGCTCGATTATGTATTCTATGACCTGCACTCGTCCTGATGTAGCCTTTACTTTGAGCATGGTTAGCAGGTATCAGGGGAACCCTGGTAAGGCTCACTGGACTGCGGTAAAGAACATTCTCAAGTACCTGCGAAGGACTAAGGACTGGGTCCTTACCCTTGGTGGGAGTGATGAGTTGAGAGTTGTAGGGTATAGTGATGCTAGCTTCCAGACTGATAGGGATAATTTCTGCTCTCAGTCGGGCTGGGTATTTACCTTAAACGGAGGAGCAATTTCTTGGAAAAGTTCCAAGCAGGAGACAGTGGCTAATTCAACTTGCGAATCAGAGTATATAGCGGCAAGCGAGGCAGCAAAGGAGGCAATATGGCTGAAGAACTTCATTGGAGACCTTGGAGTTGTACCAGCTATAAAGGAGCCCATAGAGATTTTATGTGATAGTGAAAGTGCAGTTGCCTTAGCAAAAGAACCAAGGGATCACGGGAGATCCAGACACATTGACAGAAAATACCATTTCATCATACATCGAATAGAAGAAGGACTCCTCGTGGAAAAGAGGGTATCATCAGATGAGAACCCAGCAAATCCCCTCACGAAGGGACTGGGTAGGGTTAAGCATCTTCAGCATGCAAGGAGCATAGGGCTGAAGGATGATATTAGTTTTAGTAGTTAGATAATTTTGAAATTTGTAAAGTGTAATTGACACTTGATGATGAATAAAAGTTGTGTTTATTTATGACTAAAGTGTTGCTATCTTTTGTCAATCGTTTACTATTATTTCTTTTGCATGTTTTGACTTCCAGAATATTTATGTTGTGTTTTACATATTATTCAAATTATTCACAGTCGGTCATATGTTGGAAGTAGATATGAAGTAAGACTGTCAAGAGGTGGTCGTAGAGGTCTAAGTTGTTGGACATGGCCTCAACACTCATGAGTGCTCATAATTTCTGAGTATTGGATTCAACCCACGCTCGCTGGTATCACTTCATGGAATTTATTTCGAGTGATCGCGAGACGGTAATATCATATAAGTCTTCAAACCTAGAGATATGTCTTGTTGCCTATGAGTTGGTTATGCATTGACCATACGAAAACACATTGGTAACTCGATGTTATAAAACGTACTGTTGTGTGTGATTCAACAAGTAGTAGAACAAGCATATGAGTCGAAGTTTATATGTTCATTCTTGGATTAGAAGCGATATTTGGGCCCCTCGATGATTTTGTTTTGACCTATGTACCGGGCCCGGTCAGAACTAAGTTGATGTGTTCAATTAAGTTCTATGGCACACAAATCGGAAATCGGGAAACAAACTGCTGGACAAAAGTAAGACATTGTTCCATGTATCTGTCCGACTGATATCTAGAACAAAGGATTATATGATCACTTATCTTAAATGGCGTATCATAATCTTCTCAGTTCCGAGAGACCTTGAAAAGAGCTACGATTGCTGATCGGTTCCTGAAGCCATACTTGCAGTTATGGTTATTAGACTTATCCAAGTAGGAGACTGTTGGATAAGGTGTCTAAGTCCATAACTATTTTTGGTATGTACTTGACCCGACCCGACATGGTCCATTTGAGTTGCATGGCATCATGCAATTGGATAGACTAAAATGAGAGAAATAACACTTATGGTTTATTAATATATTATAAGTTCTAATGTATTAATAATATTATTTAATTAGTATTGATCAAGAATTAATCTAGAATTAATTAAGTGATAAAAAAGGAGACTAATTAAATATATGGGTTGATTGTGTAAATCACCCATACTTGTATAGTAGGCTAGATGCTCCATGGATTATCTAGTTGGGCTAAGGTCCATAGGATGCTCCATAGGAGTTACAAACCCATGGGTCATGGAAATGAAGAGCCATGTTACATTAGGGTTTACATGGTGTAACCCTAATGCAACATACTATATAAGCATGCTTCTAGCAACCAAAATCGGCTACACACCAGTGAGTCAAGAGGGCAAGGCCGATTTCAAGTGTTAGCAAATTCTCTCAAAGTTTATTCCAAGAGCATTTGGTGTTGTGTGAAACATTTGAGACATCACACTTGGGGTGCTAGGCTGTCAAGGTTTTCAAGGAATCAAAACAACTACAAGGTATGTAATTCTAGCCATCTTTTATGATTAAAGTTCCCCATGTATGATAGATAGGATTATAAGCCTTGGAAAAAGTATTTTGCATGTATTTTAGACAAACATAGATCCAAGGTTTTTCTAGGGTTGCATGTACACTTAGGAGTGTTAGAATGCTCAAAACCCATCACCCACACCCTACCGTGAAGACTCAACAATCCTCGGCTATCATAGTCGAAGGAGGAAACCTGGCCCACAATTCGCTCGCTCTTCCGATGTTCCTCCTTCATGGCCTCCTTCTGGGCCTCCCGAATCTGCTCCAACAGTGGAGTCACAACTGTCATCCTCATACAGATATCCCTGATCGGCGCTGCCTTGCGGCTAAGCGCATCGGCCACAACATTGGTCTTCCCCGGGTGGTAGAGGATCTCACAATCATAATCCTTTACCACATCAAGCCAGTGACGCTGCCTCATATTCAGATTTGGATGGTCCATGAGATACCTCAGACTCTTGTGGTCCGTGTAAATGGTACAGCGAACCCCATAGAGGTAATGACGCCAAATCTTGAGGGCGAAAACAACAGCCCCCAACTCCAAATCATGCGTCGGATAATTCGCCTCGTGAGGCTTCAACTGCCTCAAAGCGTAAGCAATAACATGCCCCTCTGCATCAATACCGCGCCCAAAACTGAGATGGACGCCGCGCAGTATACAACAAAATCCTCCATGCCCTCTGGCAGGGCTAAGATTGGCGCCTCGCACAATCTCTGTCTCAATGTCTTAAACGCAGCTTGCTGCTCAGGCCCCCAACGAAAGACCACGACTTTCCTTGTCAGCCTGGTAAGGGGCACGACTATCTTGGAGAACTCCTGAATGAATCTCCGATAGTAGCCTGCCAATCCCAGGAAGCTCCGAATCTCAGATGGAGACCTCGAAACCTCCCACCTCATCACGACCTCAACCTTGGCCGGATCAACCGATATCCCGTACTGGTTGACAAGGTGCCCAAGAAACTGCACCTTGCACAACTAGAACTCACACTTGGAGAACTTAGCATACCAGCTCTCCCTCGGCAAAGTACCCAAAACCTCTCGCAAGTGCTCCTCATGCTACTCTTGCGTCTTGGAATAAACCAAGATGTCATCGATGAAAACTATCACGGACCAATCTAACATCGGTCTGCAAACGCGGTTCATGAGATCCATGAACGCGGTAGGAGCATTGGTGAGCCCGAAAGGCATCACCACGAACTCATAGTAGCCATAACGCGTCTGAAACGCAGTCTTCTGCACATCCTCCTCTCTGACCCTCATCTGATGATACCCTGAACGCAAATCAATCTTGGAGAACCAAGATGCTCGTTGTAGCTGGTCAAAGAGGTCATCAATCCTCGGAAGTGGGTAACGGTTCTTCACCGTTACCTTATTCAGCTCCCTATAGTCTATACACATCCGATGCGACCCGTCCTTCATCTTCACAAACCGAATCGGGGCTGCCCAGGGTGAACTGCTCGGTGTAATGAATCCCTTATCTAACAGCTCCTGCAACTGTGTAGACAACTCGTGCATCTCAGGAGGAGCCAACCGATACGGTGCCTTGGCTATCAGAGCCGCACCAGGGACTAGGTCGATCCTGAACTCTACCATCCGATCCGGAGGTATCCCAGGTAACTCCTCGGGGAATACATCCGCGAACTCTCGCACTACCGGCACATCGCCCACTGTCGCCTTACCCGCCTCCCGGGTATCCATAACATAGGCGACAAATCCTGCGCAACCCTGCTGAAAGTAGCGCCTAGCTCTCGCTGCTGAACATAAAGCTGGTCCTCGATGTGGCCTCTCATCCTGAATCACCAGCTCTCCCTCACTTGGGGTCCTGATCCGCACCAACTGTTGCGCGCAGTCAATCACTGCCCCATTGGGGCTTAGCCAATCCATACCAATAATAAACTTGTGTTGGGTTTTGGTATACTACAACATCCTATGGTGCACATACAACCCTAAATACCTTGGATCTATGTTTTCACTAATTATACATGCAAATGGTTTCCAAGGTATTAATCTTACAACTAGCATGCATTTAACATAAAATTATAATATACTAGTTAGCATGACATACCTTTTGATGGAGCTTGAATTCTTGGTGTATTTGGCCTTAAAGAGCTTAGCCCCAATAGTGTGGAAGCCTCAAATGGAATCACAACACACCATGGACAAAGGATGAACTTGAGAGAGAATTCCATGCACACAAAAGACACCATGAACTCAAAAAAGATACAAGTGGCGATTTTGGGCAATGAAGTATTTATTTATATGTGGGATTTCTAGGGTCATGGATATAACCCAAATCCATACCCATGGGTTTTATGATCCATGGTTCATGTGGCCCAACTCTTTATGTATCCATACATAAACTTGGTCCAACATGGATCATAAGCCCAACACATATAAATATAACTAATTATCATAATTAGTCCCCATAGATTTAATTAGTCTCTTTCGACCACTAAATTAATTCCAAATTAATTCTTGATCACTACTAATTAAAACATATGATTTCATATTAATATATTATTACTTATAATATATTAATAAACCATAAATAACTTTCTCTCAAAAGTCCATCCTAACAAATTGTCCTGATGATAGGCAACCCAAATGGACCATGCTACTCTCGGGTCGAATACATACCAATAATAGTTATGGGCTTAGACACCTAATCCAACAGTCTCCTACTTGGATAAGTCTAAAACTATTATTCAAGTATGACTCCAAGATCCCGACTAGCAATCGTAGCTCTTAAAGCCGCTGTCAAACTCTGAACAAATCAAATGACATGTCCATTAGATAAGGGATCATATATTCCTCCATTCTAGATATAATATGGACTGAGACATGGATTATAATCATTCTCTCTGTCCACTTTTTGTTTCCCGATTTCCGATTTATGACGACTGACTAATTGAACAAATCAAATCAGTCCAGGCCCGGCCGAGCACTTACGTTTGTCATCACCAAATCATCGAGGGGCCCACAGATATCGCTTTTATCCCAAAGGTAAAAGGAATGGATAAACTTCGACTCATATGGCTTATTCTACTACTTGTTGAATCATACACAAAGGCACGTTTTATAACATCGAGTTACCAATGAGTTTTCGTGCAATCAATGTATAACCAACTCATAGTAACAACTCATATCTCTAGGTTTGAAGAATATAAGATATTATCGTCTCATGATCACTCGTGATAAAATCCATGAAGTGATTCCAATGAGCGCGGGTTGAATCCAATACTCAGAACTTATGAGCACTCATGAGTGTTGTAGCCCTTTGTCCAACATCTTAGACCTCTACAAGCCAACCCATGACAGTCTTAATTCATATCTACTTCCAACATATGACCGACTGTGGATGGTTTGAATAACTTAGTCATCCAGAACAATGACCTAGTTTATTCTGGAAGTCAAAACATGCAAAATGAAACACAAGAATAATTGAATCGAATATGGTATCAAAACCTATGAACATAAATAAAACACCTTTTATTTATCACCATATGATTACACATTATTCATTGTATACTGTTTCAGCTATCAACTTTATTCTTGAATTTAAAACAATAGTTGTCCCATGCTCCAAGCATGTACACTATGTTTTCTAAACACTAGTCATGCCATACACCAAGTATGCATACTATGTTTGTCTATGATCTTTACTTCGTGAAATAGATCAATTAAACATAACTCCAATGATCCTCTTTTCATAGTCCCAAATCCTTACTGCAAATGCAAGAATTCCAAATTCATGCCATTTACTGAAATCTGTTAGATTCTAAACTTATATGCATTGATCCTCTAGTAATGATTATGCACAAAGTCAGATAGACTTGACAACAAACATTACAGAGCATTCCAAAGGAGATCAACTCCTTGGAAACATCCTTCTTGCATTAAGTTTCCTAATCTTACACGGATTGAATAATTTCTAACTTTGAAACATTTCCATATTCCATTTTGACTATCACTTCTGAACAAGAGTTGCCTCCTTACAGATTATGTCAATATGGTCCTTCCAGAATTATCATTATACTTCCAACTGTCCTTGAGCAACCAATCTTTGGTAAACCTTAGATTGCCCTCGACAATTGTTTAATCCTTTTAGTCATATCCAATTCTAGACCTTTTCCCTTCTTAATGCCCCAGGCATTTGGAAAATTTTAGAAAGGATGAATATAGCACATGCAATCGATCCTATATCCGAAGCATATGGGACACGATTCATGATGTATCACATAAATACTAAACTAGTCTTTTGCTATAATATTTCCATTTCAATTTGCCAAGTTCTCATAATTCAGATTATGAAAAAGGATGTCGTAATCATAATCGAATTTTAGAACGCAAATAATGGACCCTATATTAGAATTTTCTTATGTTGATCCATTCCAACATAACATTCATATATATACTTGACTAAATACGATTAAAACCTCAATCTAAGCTTTTAGATTTGAGATGAAGTATAATTTCCTCTCCCTTAATTATAGCAAAACAATTTTTTCCCAATTGAAACCTTTTGTTTTCTATAATTAACATTGCTAACTTGCAACCTTTATCATAATTATCATGCTCCCACTAACATGATGATTATTAGCATAACACTTATGCTCCCACTAGCTTTGACATGTACTCAGAAATCAGTTGAACTTCTAGAAAAAACAATACTTTATTGACTTTCTTACCAAAGTTCAGATTTCTGATACTAGATTGCTTTGATAAAACTTTATCAATATCATACACCTTATCTTAGATAGCTCACAGGTGTGTCTAAACAATTTCAGAACTATGAAAAGGGATGTCGTAATCATAGTCTCAATTGTTTAGACCTTTGCCACTTCTCACAAGTCCATGTTAGTGTGCCGGTTAACCACACAGCTCCACTAACGACTTTGAGAATGCAAATATCACAATTGCTATCTACTTCAAATCTACTTGGTGGAAGTGTTTCCTCACCATCATTTTCATGAATCGGAGAGAAACCTTATGACCCTTAGATTTAATGGTGTATGTGTTCTTATCCATGTGAATTGTCAAAACCATAGTCACAAGACAAGGATAATGACAAATCCAAACTCATATGGACTGAACTCAATCTTAATTTCTTGCCACCTGGCAGCTCAAGGGCCTGCCATTGCTTCCAAGTTGTTGTGCAACCAATTGAGAACTCTAAGAACTCATATGCAAAGCCAACTTTAACTGGAATGGGCACATAATATGTCAACACGATAGGTTATAAACCTCAAGTCGTGTGCTAGTGAAGAACTTCAGGTTTTATTCTTGATTAGTTCTTGAGACTTTCAAGACCTTTAAGACTCCCACTGTCCTCTTGACATATAAGACTTTCTTGTCAGATATTCAAGAGATAGTGTGGATTCTAATCAAGACAAACACTTCACACAATTGGCCTTAGTTGGTCTTTGTTTTATCCAAAACATCACAACTTACCAATTTCAAATGTACAAGAGTAGAAAACTTTTACTCTTACATTTGATAAGTGTTTTAAACCTTCTTTAAGACATGTCACTCAAGTTACAATCTTAGAGTATAACTCTAAGAATTGTTTTTGGAACGAAGTATGAATTATCTTCTTGATTTAACCACTTCAATAATTCATAACTCCTCTTCTTAACTATCAGAATGCACTTAGAGGATGAATTGTGATAAGGTCTCAAAATCATTAAGATGGTCTTAAAACATGATACTAAAGTACTCTCCCATTTTTTCAGATTTGAGAAACTTTTATCTTTCTGCCTAAATTGATTCTTCTTATTCGCTATGCCATACATTGGAACCTTTTCCAATGTCTCAGAATTACACTTAAGCTTGTAAGTATAACCATATTTACTGAGCTATAGTAAATTATGACGAATAGTCTTAACGATCTTTTGTGGTGGACTCTGACCAGTGCACAAGAATGTGTACCCGATCCCTTAGTCCTTCACTTGACTCACACACCCATGTGAACAAGTAGTTAGTCTTACTTTTTCCAATGCTCGAAAGTTCTCATTCATCATGCTATACAACTTGCATGATTCCAAGTTTCTATCCAACTGAAACTTGGGTGATGAGAATCTTTCCTTATTTGGTAAATTTAGACACTACCACAAATGAAAGAATCAAATTCATATTTCCACTCTTGCTCTTAATGGAATCTTATAAGCAACACAGATTTTCACAAATGCCATTGTAAGGATATTTTAAAATAAATAAAATCAAAAGATTTACCTTTTATTTTAAAACTTTGCGGAAAAACTTATCCTTACAATCCATATGAAAACTTGTTGTTATCTATTCCTAAGCAAAATATCATAACTCCTAAGAAGTAGCTCAAGAATCCGATCTTCAAACTATGCGATAGAAATCCATCTACGCGATCAGATTCAGCATATTCTTTCTTTAAGTTTCTTCACTTTTCTTTGATTCTTAAAACATCAACATGTGACCCAGTCACATCATGTATCAAGAATCTCAGAATAGAAACTTAGCAGAGTTAGATAGTGGACTTTACCTGAAGTAGAGTCAAACTTATTGACTTTAACATCCTTAGGTAAATTTGGCAGCTTCGCAACCAATGCCTCTTTCTTTGGCAATATAAACATATGGACCCTTTGGTAATGGGACTATCTCAGACTTAGCTTTTCTCTTTACCATTTGGTCAACCGAGTTGACTATGGCCGATCCATTTCCATTGGGAAGAGAATGCTTTTTTGGATTCCCAGTGTCATCATTGTCAATGTCCATAAAGTTTTTAGGAAGTTGATCTTAGCAAATAGATAAGATCATTAAGGGTCTTGTCATAGTCTGTTTCATAGGTGTTCCAAAAGAACTCACTATGTGACTTAGAAAGTAGTTGAGCCACCAACTTTCTCAAGACTTTGACACCCAACTCTCCCGGCTTGTCAATATGTGACTACATCTCCAAGATGTGATCACACATAGACCTTTGCTTACCAATAGGGCTTGAGTGACCTTAAACTTTTCAGGAACTTGTGGGTTAGGGAGAATAATTGGAGGAGGTGAAAGAAGTATGATTTCCATGGTACATCATCTTCATTTAGGAAAGCTTGTTTCAAGAGATTTGGGAAGATCATAAATGTCTAAACCAGACATCTTTTGGGAGATACTCAAGATAGTTGATTTAAAGTCCTTAATATAACACCCAATATGAAATATTAAGGCTAGGACCCAACACAATACTTTTATAACTTGGAAGAGGGATGCCGTAATCCAAACTATAAAATATTTGAAGGTAGGCGAATGACGATTCACCAATTTCCACCATGAAAACGAAATATATATTATTAGGTTTTAATTGGTTTTTGAAACTCCTAGATCTTTGAGATTCATTGAACTGTTCAATGGCATGTTTCAATCTCGAGTGTGCCCTTCAGGTTTTGTGACTGGGATGTCGAGGATCACAAAACAAGGTGTGAAGTAACCATGCAAATTACTTGGTACCCTTAAGTGTTTACCCCTCAATCGATGTGCCGGTTAACCACACACGCTCCATCGATACTATGATAAACATTAGGTTACCCTTTGCCTACCTTGTTAAATACGAGTTAGTTTGCCGGTTAACCACACACGCTCCACTAACCGACTTAAACAAAGTGCAAAGTGTAATTTCATGGATTAGCACCTTATTCATTTTTTCCTAAGTAACTAAGATTGGGTATTTATAAAAGGTTTAGTTACTTAGTATTTATCATTAATACTTTTAATGAAGGGAGAATTATAGTCCTTGTCCTACCCGTTCGGCTAACGACCCTCCACCGGTCAAGGAAGCGGTGGGTGAGAGTGGACACCCATTAAACTGCCATTTTATAGGCAGTAACCTTATACCCCCCTTATAGACCGGCTTCGTGAATGAGGCCTACTAACGGTAAGACTGACTTTGTTCTTATACATACATATATATATATATATATATATATATATATATATATATATATATATATATATATATATAAGTATAAACTATTAATATTATAATAGTATAAGGGTGTATTTTAAACATTTAAAATACTTGGTGGTTTAATCTATTAATTAAACTATACTCCTAATTTAATTAAACTTAAACCATGTCTTTATGGAATTATTAACTCTTTTAACTAGACACTTTAATTAATTTAATGAAGTCCATAAAGTTTGAACTTTAACTTTTAAAAATCTTGGGTTTGGAATTAAAGTGTATATGGGGTTTGACTTTACAAATTCCAAAACTTGAGGACAAGTTTTGAACAATTCACAAAACTTATGGTTTCCATAACTTATGAATTTTAAAGTGGTTTAATGGAAAAAACCCTTCAAGTTCCATAACTTGTAGACAAGTTATGGAAGACTTTAAAATCATTAAAAATGTGACTCTTCATTTTTTCATAACTTATGGAATTTTTATGGGTTTTAAAATTCATAAATGTGACTTTTCATGTAACTTGAGGACAAGTTACAAAAACACATATTATGAACAACTTCAAGATTAATTTGGATTGAAAACAACTATCTCATAATTTTTCCTATTAATCTAAACAAACTCATAAACATGAACATTCATAATCAACATTTTTCAAGCATCATATAAACATGTATAAAACTTGAAACTTTGATTATTATCCTTTATTTGGATGAGAATAAACATTACCATAGTATCAAAAAACAAATTTTATGAACAAAAACACTTTGCGGTAATGATTCTAATCCAAAACAGGCCAAAAAACTCGAAGATAAGCTGTCAGGGGGTCCAACTCGTCGAGTGCATGAACCAACTCGACGAGTTTGATGAATTTGTTCATGGACTCGTCGAGTCCATCACTGGACTCGTCAAGTCTGCTGTCCCGACAGCAAAAAATTCGATTTTTTTTCAGTTTTTTTTCAGCAACTTGCATCAAGTATAATTGAAAACAACCCATGGCTCTGATACCATTGTTGGGTTTTGGTATACTACAACATCCTATGGTTCACATACAACCCTAAATACCTTGGATCTATGTTTTTACTAGATATACATGCAAATGGTTTCCAAGGTATTAATCTTACAACTAGCATGCATTTAACATAAAATTATAATATACTAGTTAGCATGACATACCTTTTGATGGAGCTTGAATTCTTGGTGTATTTGGCCTTAAAGAGCTTAGCCCCAATAGTGTGGAAGCCTCAAATGGAATCACAACACACCATGGACAAAGGATGAACTTGAGAGAGAATTCCATGCACACAAAAGACACCATGAACTCAAAAAAGATACAAGTGGTGATTTTGGGCAATGAAGTATCTATTTATATGTGGGATTTCTAGGGTCATGGATATAACCCAAATCCATACCCATGGGTTTTATGATCCATGGTTCATGTGGCCCAACTCTTTATGTATCCATACATAAACTTGGTCCAACATGGATCATAAGCCCAACACATATAAATATAACTAATTATCATAATTAGTCCCCATAGATTTAATTAGTCTCTTTCGACCACTAAATTAATTCCAAATTAATTCTTGATCACTACTAATTAAAACATATGATTTCATATTAATATATTATTACTTATAATATATTAATAAACCATAAATAACCTTCTCTCAGAAGTCCATCCTAACAAATTGTCCTGATGATATGCAACCCAAATGGACCATGCTACTTTCGGGTCGAATACATACCAATAATAGTTATGGGCTTAGACACCTAATCCAACAACTTGTTCCCCCGCAAAGGTATGTGAACCAAGTCTACCAGGTAACGTTCTTCGAACAGCCTCAAAAAACAATCTCGGTAGACCTCAGATGCTCGCACTGACCGGTCATCCACAATCTCGACCTCTAAAGGGCAATCCAACATGCCCGAAGACTCAGGAAACTTCTTGCTAAGCGCAAGAGAGACAAACGATCGGGTAGAACCCGAATCGAACAATACCTGAACTGGGATACCGTTCACATGGAACGATCCTAAACAGAGCACATACATAACATATCAAAATCACAGCGTCATAACATAAAAGCATAAGAAAGAAACCGTACCCGTCACCACATCGGGTGCAGCGTGCGCCTCCTCGGTTGTCAACTGAAATGCTCGGCTGTGCACCACCGGAGCCTCTGCCTTGGCCTTTCGGCCATCTGTAACCCGCGCTGTCACTGGAGTCGGTGCCACCGCTGGCGCTGCTATCAATCTAGGGCAGTTGGCCTTCTTATGGCCCCTTTGATTGCAATGGAAGCAAATCAGGTATGACATATGCACTGTGGGGGCGGGGGCAGTACAATCTCTGCCAAAGTGCCCCGTCTTGCCGCACTTGTAGCGGCCGATCGATCCCACTCTACAAGCTCCCTTATGCGGACTGTCGTATTTCCTGCAGCGGCTCTGGCCTGGCTGGCCCTTTGACCTAACGTCGGATCCTTTGGGTTTCTTCCCCGAAACGCCTGTCACCTGCTCAGTCTCTGCTTTCCTCTTCCTGACGTTCTCCAAATCGAGCTCCCTCTCCCGTGCCCTAGAAATCATAGACTCGAGGGTCTGGCAGGCTGAATAGCTGACATGCTCCCGAATATCAGCCCTCAACATATCATGGTAGCGGGTCTTCCACATCTCCTCATCTCCCGCATACTGGGGTACCAACAATGCACTCTCCCGGAACTTGGCGGTGATCTCCGTCACAGTCTCTGTAGTCTGCCTCATATCCAACAACTCTCTGGCCAGCTGCTGAAGCTCCACAGCCGGCGCAAACTCAGCCCTGAATCTGGTTACGAAATCTGACCACGTCATAGCCTCGACGGCTGGAGCTCCCAACGAGTCACCAACCGACTCCCACCAGTCTCTAGCTCTGTCCCTTAAACATCCCGCAGCAAAACGGACCTTCTACCCTTCCGGGCAGAAGCTCGTCAACTGCGCAGACTCAATGTCTGCGATCCATCTCCTGACAGCAATGGGGTCCTTTTCCCCATGAAAATTCGGTGCACCACTCCCTCTGAAGTCCTTGAAGGACAGTGTGCGCGTACCCGCCTGGCTAGACGCCAGATCACTCCTAAATGCCTGGAGGCGATCCTCCATCAGCTCAACAATCCCCTCCTTGATCGACCCGAAAATAACCGGGGTCGACTCAAGGATGCCTCTCGTGATCTCAGACGCGATGAACTCGCGTAGCCTGTCATCAACCTGCTCGGATCCTACACCCGAGACTGATCCTGATCCTGATTCTGAACCTCCCGCTCCATGTCGTGTGATTGCCATACTGCAAATAAACACATAAACATCAGGATCATACATGCTCTCGAGAGGTCTCACACACTCTCCAAGTTTCCTGGTTCCATCTCGGCCCTCCTTGACTCGAGTACGGATCCTCTGCTAACAGTAGTACGGGCCCATACTACCTTCCACATATATCCGTACTTTCCCCAAGGATTGCTTCAACTTCACCAAGTCCCTTTACTGATACCTTTTTCCACTAATCTCGTCCTAGGCTCTCCTAGGGCACCCTCCGACCTACTCTCCACCATCAGCTGCACTAGGAGTCCCTACGTCCTTCCCTAACTAGCTTGCGAATACTGTTACATATCCGTTCACTAGTTAGTTAAAGTTAGCCAGAACCCTTATAACACAAAGCAAGCAGCATTCGTGCATTGAGTAACCAATTCAGGCATAACCTATACATGTCATCCTACTTCTGACTAAACAGTCCTAGCATACAGCTCATATAACAGGCATATAAGGCATCCTTCCTAGATCCTTATCCCTAATCTAGCATGCAGTTCTCAGAATCATATATATCATATAACTTATCATAACAAGTATGGGTATCTTGGGGAAAACTTACTTGAGCTCGTCCGGTTGCACGCATCACACACCTTGTTCTTTCTCAAAACCCTTTGACTCAGATTTTTGAAAACCATTTTCTAAAAAAAATCTTCTAATCCCTCGGTTTGAGTCCAGACACCCCCGAGGGTGTGTCCGAATCCCTCAAACTAGGGCTCTGATACCAACTTGTAACATCCCAAATTTCAAGTCCGAAAATTTCATTTTTAATTAAGTAATTCACAACATAGTTTACCAAAAAATTTCCCATGCCATGTCATTGGTAAAAAGAAACTTAACAATGTGTCAGAAAATCATATCGTCAAAAGTAAAATAAATCAGAGTACATTCCCAGAAAACTCCATGTGGAAACCATGTGTGTGTGTGATGCGCCGCTACACCGCCGACTCCTTCCCCTTAGACGAAGAGGTACCTGAAACCAAAACTAAAACTGTAAGTACAAAGCTTAGTGAGTTCCCCCATCATACCACATACCATACAATCACATAACATACATACTGCCGGGCAATTCTGGGGCGCCCGTCCTACCCATGTCAAGCCATTATGGGGTGCTGACCTACCCATGTCGAGCCATTCTGGGGTGCTGACCTACCCATGTCAAGCCATTCTGGGGTGCCGACCTACCCTCCGGTCTTTTAACCGAACACGGGGACTATTTCACCCCCTACTACTAACACATAATATCATATCTCAATCATGCTGTCAGACATATCTGGGGTGTCTGACCTACCCGTTGGTCCTAACGACCGATTCGGGGACTAGTACCCTCCTACTGATACTATCTCGCATAACATAGCAAACTAGCTTAGTCACATATCAAGCAAACTAGCATACTCGCATATCAAGCAATAACATACCAGACAATTATCACAAAGACAATCATCTCAGCTAAACAACTACTAGTGGGCCGGCCATGGTGCCTTAGACCCATTTCTACTGGAAGGTAACTCACCTCGATGTCATGTAGTGTCCGAACTGTCCTCGGCGTGAAGGTCGGCTCTCCTTGACTCCTCAATCCCTACACGACAACCTTCAAGTCATCAAACCGAACATACAACCCAACCAGGGTCAATACCAAAACCAGGCAAAGTCAACGTTGGTCAAAGTCAACATCCAGTTGACCTAACTCGCCGAGTTGGTCTACAAACTCGTCGAGTCCATGCTCCACTAACCCGATCCAACCCCGACACCACTCGTCGAGTCTAGCGAGTACTCATCGAGTTCTCCTTCATTCAAACCATCGGGACCATCTTCATCCGACTCGCCGAGTTCCAAGAAAAACTCGGCGAGTTCTCCTCCCTTATAAGAACGTGTCCAGTCTATGACTCACCGAGTTGTATGAACAACTCGTCGAGTTCATCTTCAAAGGTTGGGAGATTGCCTTGGACTCGTCGAGTCTGTTCATACAGTCGTCGAGTCCCATGATTCCCAGGTCCCTTTACGAGTCTAAACATTTACGGGACTTCCTTCCCGAACAACTGGTCCATCCACAGAAAGGATTTAGTGGTCATTACACACCGACTCGCCGAGTTCCAAGAACAACTCGTCGTGTCCCTTCTTGACCCTTACTATACAGTCGACTTAAATGGGTCTTAACACGTCAAAACCATAGATCTGGCCTCCTAATGTCCATTTTATACGTAAAGTTCCAAACTTGGTGCACATGCATGGGGTTTTTGGCTCAAAAATCCATAAAAGGTGCTCTACAATGAGCATTAGGCTCTCATGGCCATAGAGTTGGCACCTTTATGCCATGAGACCCCTCCAATGACTCAGATCTGAAAGTGGAACTCCATGAATCACTTCACAAATCCGAAAATGGCTTAGAAAGCCCTAAATGCACCCAAAATCTAAGCCCTAAAGAAGAACAACCAAATGGAATACCAAAACAGGGGGCATTTACCTTGATTGAGCTGAAGATGGAATACGATCTCTGGATCTACAAGCCCCAACTCGGATTCCCAAGCTTCTTCCTTCCTTTCAAGCTTCACAAACCACCCAAAAGCACCAAAAATGGCCTTAGATCTCTCAAAGCGGCTAGGGTTTCGATATGAGGTGTTCTGGGAGCATAAGGGACGATGGAGGCTGCAATAAGACGTTTAAATAGGGTGCAAACCCTCAAATTTAGGGTTTTACCCAAACAACACCTACTCGCCGAGTCAGTCTCCGACTCGTCGAGTAGGTCACTTAAACTTCCCGCGGATCCCGTCTCTACTCAACGATTTGGGCCACCAACTCGTCGAGTCCCAGAGAAAATACATAAAATTCTTGAATTAAAGACATACCAGGAATCGAGTGTTACAGCAGTTCTCATATGCAACAATAGGCATATCATATCATAACATCACATGTATGGGTATCTTGGGGAAAACTTACTTGAGCTCGGCCGGTCGCATGCATCACACACTTTGTTCTTTCTTAAAACTCCTTATGTTAAAATTTTGAAAAATTATTTCATTGTAAAAATCTTTCAAACCCTCGATTTGAGTTCAGACACTCCCGAAGGTGTGTCCGATTCCCTCAAACCAAGGCTCTGATACCAACTTGTAACATCCCAATTTTCAAGACCAAAAATTTTGTTTTTAATTAAGTAATTTATAAAACAGTTTACTGAAAAACATCAACGATTCATATCATTTTATAAAACCTTAGTCACGTGTCTCAAAACCATAACATAAAAAAGTAATAATGTCAGAGTACAATCTCATGGATGTCAAAGTGCGGAAATCATATGTGTGCAATGCGCTGCTACCGTGTCGGCTCCTTCCCCTTCGTTGAATAGGTACCTGAAACAAAACTGAGAACTGTAAGCACAAAGCTTAGTGAGTTCCCCCATCATACCACATACCATACTATAAACATACTGTTAGACATATCTGGGTGCCCGACCTACCCTGTTAGGCATACCGGGGTGCCTAACCTACCCCTGTCAGACATACTGGGGTGTCCGACCTACCCCTCCGGTTTATCTCAAGCGGTTACAGGGACTATTTCACCCTACTACTACCACATAATAACATAATGTAATCATACTGTCAGGCATACTGGGGTGCCTAACCTACCCTTTCGGTCCTTACAACCATAACTTGGGGACTATTCCCCCTACTACCACTATCACCTAATATCATATCATACTAGCATATAGAACATATCCGCTAGTGGCAACCCAAATAATTATCAAAAAGACAACTACTTGACAAACAATCCTTACTAGTGGGCCGATATTGTGGTCGTAGACCTACTTCTACATAAAGGTAACTCACCTTAGTGTCGTAACGCGTTTGAACTGTCCTTGCTGTCGGAATCAACCCCTCTCAGATCCTATACATAACAATCTTCCTTAATTACCATTTCCTGGTCCACTCAGGTCAAAGTCAAAGTCAACACCTTGGTCGAAGTCAACTCTAGGTCGAAGTCAACATTCAGTTGACTCAACTCGCCGACTCACCAAATCCTCAAAACACTAGAACCTCGACCCTACTCGTCGAGTCTTGCACGCACTCGCCGAGTTATCCTTCATACAAAGTCGGGACCTTCTACAACTGACTCGCCGAGTTCATCCTTGAACTCGTCGAGTCCTTCTTCATGCAAGAAGACACATTTAGTCCTGGGCTCACCGAGTTCCTTATGAACTCGTCGAGTTCATCTTCATGCAGTTTGGGACTTGTCTTGAACTCATCGAGTTCTATTCTTGAACTTGCCGAGTTCCATAATCTTCAGGTCCATATTCACATTCATCTTGTTGAGTCCTCTTCTAGGCTCAACCAGTTCGATCAAAAACATAAAAGGCTGGGGAACCATACCCCGACTCGTCGAGTCCCAAGGACGACTCGCCGAGTCCCCCAAAGTCCATGTCCATACAGTCGATTTCAGTCAAGTTTAATACATCCAAAATATAGATCTAACCTCCTAAGGTCCATAATATACGTAAAGTCACAAACTTGACGTTCATGCATGGGGTATTTGGCTCAAATGGCCCTAAAATGGAGTCTATAAGATGCATGGGGTTCTTATGGCAATAAAGTTGGCATCTTTATGCCATGGGAACCTTCAATGGGTCCAGATCTGAAGTTATACCTCCTTAGGACCACAAAATCCCGAATATGGATCTACTAAAGCTTAGAAAAGGTAGAAATGAACCCTAAGTAGAGATCTAAGAGATATATGGTCAATGTTGAAGCTTTTTACCTTGAATGAACTAAAAATGAAGCAAAACCTCTGGATCTACTTGCTTCTTCTGGAACCACCAAGCTTTTACTTCCTTCTTCAAGCTTATAACAACCAAAAACACACAAAATGGCTCAAGAACACTCCAATTGCTTTAGGGTTTCGAGTTAGGGCTTTTCTGGACTGAAAGAGACGATGGAGGCTGGGTTGGGACAAGATAAGGCGTTTAAATAGGGTGCAAACCCTAAATATTAGGGTTTCATCCAGACAGTCCTACTCACCGAGTCAGGCTCCCGACTCGTCGAGTAGGTTACTTAAATCCCACGTCCAACGTCTAGTCTACTCGACGAGTTGGGCCTCCAACTCTCCGAGTCCCAGTGTAAAACATTAAATTTTTGAATTTAAAATACGTACCAGGAACCGGGTGTTACAATATGACCAAATATTTCTTATTATCCATTCTCCATGAAGGATATGGGGTATGCTGAAGTGATTCTTAGAACAAGAATCAAGCTTGAACATCAACGAAATTCTATTTCTCAATCCTATTACATTAAGAAAGTACTTAAAAAGTTCAACTGTTTTTATTATTATCCAGTAAGTACCCATTTTGATTCAAATATGAAGCTTATTCCTAATATTGGTCAAGCGGTTTCAAATCTTGAATATTCAAGGTCACAAGTTGTTGATGTATGTCATGACCAGCAAAAGGCATGATATTTCTTTTGCTGTAGGAAAGCTAAGCAGCTTTACTAGCAATCCAAGCAGTTATCACTGTCAAGAAGTAAAGAGGATATTGAAGTATTCGAAGAGAACCATGGATTATGGTTTGAATTACGTAGGTTTTCCTTTTATGATATATGGGTATAATGATGCTAATTTGACTACAAACATTGAGGACCACTCTTCTAAAAGTGGTTGGGTATTTCTTCTTGGAGGTGGTAAAATCTCCCGGGCATATAAGAAGCAAACATGTATAACAAATTCAACTATGGAATCATAATTTATAGCCCTTGCAGCTGTGGGAAAGGAAGCAGAATGGTTAAGGAATTTGATCTATGGGATTCCTTTGCGGCCAAAGCTAATTTCACCCATTTTTATTCACTGTGATAGTTTTGACACTTTGGGAAAGGAATATAGTCAAGTGTATAATAGAAAGTCGCGACATTTAGGTGTAAGACATATTATGGTATTTCAGCTTATAACTCATGGAATCATTTCTGTTGATTATGTTCTATCTTAATAGAAATTGGTTGATCACTTGACGAAAGGCTTAGGTAGAGACTTGGTAAGAAACTCTGTGATAGGCATGTGTTTATGGCACACTTGATATCTCAATGGGTGAAATACAAATTCCCTACTAGTATAATGTTGTTGAAATTAATGTGGAAAGTTTACTTATAGAGATTGGAGCACATTTGTTTCACTACATCCCATGCTATGTGCTTATAACCTATATAATTAATGTAGGTTGAATTAAGTTCTTAATAGTTCATTTGTAAAAGTGCATTACATGTGCATAATTTAGAAGAACTTCCTACATGAGTGTGAAGTCTTTCCGCTTCAGAAACCTTAGGCTAGACTTTTATGCACTCCTGAATGGATAGGACACATTGTTGTATTAGTGTAAAGTTTAAACATTAAAATTTGTGTTAAACTTATGTGTATAATATCTTCAGTTACTCAAATGAGTTAACGGGTTCAATTCATATGAAATCCAGATTCTCGAGTATTTGAAATGTATGTTATACTAATGTGAAAATTCGATCTTCAAGATATTTTTGTTTATGCATGAGTTTGGTTTTGTGATTGCTATTTTAGTTAATTAAGGATTACACTAAAATAGGGGATGAATTTTCGTAACTTTAGTGTTATCAACATATTTTAGTGTAGATTATAATTACTATCGAGTTAGGCTAAGTTTAGTTTACCAATCCGAGACTAGAGGTGCGGGGTGCACACTAAGAGTGTTGACTTGGGTATTATTAAAATGTTGTCGCAGATGTTTTAAAGAAATAAATTAGCACTGATTGGTTTCTCTAAAAGAATAATACAGGTAAGCAAGGTCGAAAGCATAGAGACACAACCTAAAAATCAATGCCTCTTTGCGTAAGGCACATACTAGTCAAATGCATAAAATAATAAGATGGGAGGGGGAGGGGGTTGTGAAGTAATAACTAAAAATAAAAGTGAATGAAACTAAAGAAAATCCAATAATTAAAAGTGAATTATGCTCTGATGTGACTTTCCTAATCATGCAATCAACACAAACTTGCTTATTTAAGATACGTTCTATCTAAGCTTCTATGAAAACGACTAACAAGCTCTAGTGAGTTCTCCTTTACCTAGTTAATTAACCAAAACAAGCTCTTCAGCTAATCATAACGTTTTTACTTACCTAATTAAACAAGCTCTTTATCAAGTCAGAAAAGCAACATTATGATATGTTTAAATTTCCCACCAATATATAATACTTCTCACAAGCTTGGAAGCGCAAAAATATGAAATTTAGTTTACAACAGAGTCAAATCCCAACACGGAACCGATCTGTTACTTGTTACTTATTACCCGTTTATAAAAACAATTATGGATTTCAACAACTTATTAACTAGAATGATTTAATCCTAAATGAGGTGATCAGGCTAAAAAGAACTAAAATCAAACATTCATTAAGCGCAAAACCGAAACAACTAGATTGAATCACAGATCAAAAATCAAGTCTAATGATTAACTAAATAAAAATTACTCATCTTGCAAAACTGAAAACTAGGGTTTTAGCCAGACATGACTATAATCTGATCTAGAACAATGAAAAGAGAAATTAAATGACTAATCTTACTAAACTAATTTAAGGAGATGATCCACAACCTTTGGATCTTCAAGAATTGGTCAAAAATTGTAGAAATCGCCTCTAAAAGTCGTCTCTAGTCGTCTGGGAACGTCTACGGTTCTAACTGGAACAAATGGGAACTATATATACGAAGATAACAACAAAATATGCTGAATCCAGAGAAACATGAGCCAAGCGCGCCACACCTTTTAAGAGGCGCGCTGCATCTATTAAGAAGCGTGCCACACCCTTCAGAAAATCATGCGAATTGCTCGTTTAATGAAGCACATTACTATATGGGACCCGTATATGAAAAAACAGATCGTGCTTTACAAAGAAACACGATCTTGTAAAGGCGTCGAAGTCCTGATATTCGATTTTTGGCCCAAAAAGTTGCGAAGATGAAGCATGATCAAAAAGACGACCACATAGAGAAAAACATGATTGTGTAAATCATAAAACGCGTGTTTCGGACTCGAATTCTTCAGTTTCAGCAAATCTAACCCAAGTTCCAGCTTCCTCAGGTACTCTAGCTCTATTAAGCTCCAAAAATGCTTCCAAGATGCGTCTAAAATACTGCTCCGTTTGAAATATCTGAAAACGACATAACAACATGAGAAGTAAAGAAGATCTAGTGATGAACATGAGCTGAACATTATTTAAACTATTGCATATTAAAAAGCAGAAAATATGATACACAGTACTAATAAAAACTACTATAAAAGATACATAAAATGATATATAACATATATACTATCCGAGAAAGGCCGATTTCTGTTTATTACCTTAGATTAAAGGTGTGGACTGCACACTCGGAGTGTTAAATTTGGACTCGGAGTGTCAAATGCGGGCACGAGGGTTAGGTGGCAATGCCCCTTGGTACATGGTTCCAAGGGGTAGCACCCCTGGCGAGGTCCAAACATGTATTTCCCGCCAAAAACCTGCTGATGACATCAAGATGATGTAGGTTGCGATTTTGTTTGATAACTACCCTTAACTACCTTTTTTCTCCAATTTTGGTATATAACCACCAATTAACCACTTTCTTCTTGGTATAAAAGAAGGATGAAAGTTCTAGAAAAGTATTGATGTTTTTTCAGTACTTGAAGTTGATCATAAACATCTCTCTGTGTCACAAGAACACAAATCATCACAAGGTATTTCACGTTTTATGATTTTGGATTAGGCTTGTATAATCCAAATCAGATTTCTTGGATTATCTCACTTCAGAATTCGTGTAACCCCAGACAACAAGGAATAGATTACAGAGTTCAGAATGTAATTTAATCACAATCCAAGTAATATCCAAATATCAATGTTGTTGTAAAATCCTATATATAACAATATATAAATGATGTAAGAAACAAATAATCATATTTCACACCCTCTGCATGTGCACGTGTATAGGTGTTAGAGTAAAACCATACATAGAAGCTTGTAAACCCATTACACAACTATGCTTATAAACCCACTAAGAGTTTGCATTTTTCCTATGTTAGGCACGATCTCATACCCACTTTATTTGTTAATTTTATTTCCAAATAATCATATTTGAGCATACCCACTTTATTTGTTAATTTTATTTCCAAATACTCATATTTGAGCATCGATATCTTCTTTACAGATTTTTCGTTTTGGACACAACATATATTGTTTCGAAGCTTTCACGAAAAAGAACATAACCCATTAAAGGTTAATAAAATATACAATATATATTTATATTTATATGTGTCTAAAGTTTAATAAAAATACATAATTTTTTATTAAACTTCCAACATGGGTTTTCTTTGCCCTCTTTTTACATTGATTGTTTCTTTGGATTTTAAAATTTAAGTTTTCTGGAAGCATCCCTATCCTGTCTCTCTTGTACTCTTATTGTGAGGACAACATGGTCCACCATCGAACATTATAATCCAACAGTGTTTTTTCCTGAATTTTGGGTGCTCAACTCAATTAAATAGTGTCACCTTCGTTTTGACGTACAGTTTTCATTAAGATATATATAAAAATCTATTTAGATTAATCTTTTCTTTTTTCGTTAATTAAATAGAAAATATTTCTAACATGTATGAATCTTTAGTTTATAATAATATCTCTTGTAGAATATATTATCAACCTACTTGTTTAAAGTATAGCTTTTACAAATCCATACGAGAAAAAGGAAAAGATAATGCTACTTCAATATGCATTTTCGACATAAACACTGTGCAAATTAAGCTTTTTATTATTGTGTCTGATTTAAACACTAAATGGTGAACCGATAAAAAGAGCAACCAAAAAATTATACCTTGTATTTACATAATTGGTGTTCGATTTGAGCAAGATTTACATCAAATACATATCTTAAGAGCAAAAGGTTTCTAATTAGCTAGTTGCATGCCCAAAATCTAAACATGGGGCAATTAGATGCCATTTTTACTTGATGGGATATTATAAACATTTTAATGAACTAGCTAGTGGGGTAGAAATGAAACTTAACATAATATGTATACTATCTACTCCCTTAATCTTTAAGTATTTATGATTTGAAATGGTGCTTTCCCTGTTATTTCCCTTTGCTATATGGTGATGGTTTTTGTGTGCTACTAAGAGGCCTAGGTTCACTCGCACATATAGGGTAGTACTCCTAGGGGAATTTATGACCCTTAATTTCCTTTGGATCTACGATCCGTCCTTAAGTTTTTGAAGACAATTGGTGCACCATATTGCGGATGAAGTAGCATAAGAACAGTTGGTGCATGTTGATACTTTGGAGACAACTTGAAAGAGAATCTTTGTAATATGATTGAAATAGTCAATTTTGCTTGTAAAATTGCAAGATTTTGTCCAATGCATGTGCGAACTCCTAACCCGAACGGAATGAAGGCTACAGGATGTTTAGCTGCACGAGCTATTCCATCTGAGAATCGACTTGGATTAAATTCATTAACATCATCACCCCATATGGTTTGATCATGATGAATTGCCAAGATTGGAATGAGAAGTTCAGTGCCACGCGGGATCTTGTACCCTCCTAATTCAACATCAGCTTTTGCTCGTCTGATCGATGCCACTATTGGAGGGTATAATCTCATGGACTCGTTGAGTATTATGGTCAACTGCATGAGAATAAATGTCACTTCAAACTAAATATAATAAATGTATATTAAAATAGATTTTGTTTTTGTGGAATTTAAAGCAATCTCAAAGTTACAACATGTAATATTATTTGAACCTTGAGGAACTCTTTTTGAAACTTAATTCTCAAAAGAACATAAAACACCTTGTTTCTTTTTTATTTTTTATTTTTTATCTTTTTTATTTTTGGAAACGGCAAACGATTATAACTGAAATCCTAATCGCAATATTTCAATGAGTATCCAGAGTTCGTGCTCCTTTACAGGGCAAACTCCGTGACACTTTTAGAATACTGCAAGGATTGAACCTATTACTCATCCCATATATTTATTAAACCCACACCCAGCTAAGTTTGACTTCATTTGCCATAAAACACCTTGACTGGAGGTTAATATTTTACTTTGTTTATTGGGTTTTAATCATTACAAATATTAGTAACATGAAGACAGTATGTGGATTTTCATTTTCAAAATAATTATTGCAACTTTAGAATAAAAAATCAGATAATGATTTGATTTAAATTAATAATATTTAGATGATCATATGATTCCACTCAAAATAAGTTTTCTATTAATGGAAACTTCCTATATTTTATATAAGTATATCATTTTTTCTCCTGTTAGCTTAAGAAACCAATATCATTTTTTACACATATTCTGCACCCACATGATATATGCTCAACAACTATCTTATTCTTTTTGAGTAATATTTAGCTATCAAAGGTTAAAACTTTGTATTTATACTAAGATGAACAGAGGGAAAATACGGAATTAGAATATGTAAGAGAGAGAGAGAGAGAGAGAGAGAGAGAGAGAGAGAGAGAGAGAGAGAGAGAGAGAGAGAGAGAGAGAGAGAGAGAGAGAGAGAGAGAGAGAGAGAGAGAGAGAGAGACCATTTTAAGCTTGGAAACACAATCTTTGGTGGGAATGTCACGTGGTCCACACACATTTAGCACCTCGTCACGTGCTATCACCTGCCACTGTGGGTGCATTGCTAGCAATACGGTGGTCCACGTCAGCAGGTTGGATGTTGTTTGTTCTCCAGCGAAGAAGAAGCTCTTGCACTCCTCCGCGATGTCACTTGCCGTTATCGCCGGCAAGAAATTCAAAGATTCTTTCCTACTCGCTTCGATCATAACCCCAAGCAAATCCTTCGGCCCATTTTCCAATTCATCGTCGTCCCACTTTTCTCTCCTCCTCTCAATGACCCTCATTAACCTTTTCTTGATTTCCTTCTGTAATTTCCAACATTCTCTATTTCTTTTTGTGGGAAAAAACCTAAGCACGCAAAACAAATACTTCTATTAGTTTTCAGCGACAAAAACAGACTAACGCAATAACATGTAGATCAACTTATAGTTAATATTCATAATGTTGATTCGACACTGATATGGACGGAAAGTAATCATCACATGGTTGTTTAAATAGTGTTTTAGTATACATGTGTCATTTAAACTATAGCGACGAAATTTATGAAAAGACAGATGATGGTTCATTGTACTTTTATAAAGTATGCAAAAAGGATATATTATAGATGTATAGACAGTATATTAAGATTTACCTTTCATGTTAAAAATTCGTACATCTATATATGGTTTGAAATTTTCATGCATGTCTTGAATAAACGATATTATATTGTCAATTTGAAAATATGTAGACGCTTCTCATTGAAAAAAGTGATTAATTAGGATTTCTGACACATACCTATAACCTGGGATGGAAATTTTTTGAAATGCTTCAGAAGTTAAGACCATTTGTCGAGTTTGTAATTGAAAAATATGTTTTCCATCTTCGTAGTTAATGTTGCCAAACGCAGTCCTAGTCATTGTCTCCTTCGTTAGGTTTTGGTAGCATTCAGACACCTCGATTTCCACTTCCCCAGAATCCGACATGTCTAACCATTTATCAAGCATTTTCACCACGCTACACGTTGCTACGGGTACCAATAACTACAAGAATAATAAAAATAATTTTTCATTAATTTAATATCTTTTTATTTATTATTAGTTAAACTAATGACTGAAAATCTTGGAAGTATAGAAAATTGTACTTTGAGATTATCCATGTGAAACGTAGGAGTGATGATCTTTCTATGGAGAGCCCATTTTTCACCTTTGAGGCTAAGGAGCCCATCACCCTCTAGTTGTTTGATAAGAGGGTGAGCTTCATTTTTCTCATATAATTCTGATTTCGAACAAAAGACTTCTCGAATGAGGTCAGGATCAGAGACAGTGAGACGAACCATAGGTCCAAACCATATAAGAAATGTGGGACCTGTATAATTTCATTAAAAAACTCCCTATTATTTGATAGTGTCGTCGTAAAATTTTGACAAAATATTGCATATAAAATGTCAAAATTGATGTAAGACCAATGCATAGCTAACATTAAATTAATTCAAAATTAAATATTTTTGTATCGTTGTAAATAATATTATTAATGATGATGATGATATTAATAACGAATAGTGCAAAATGTGAAACAAGTGTTTTCATATAAGATCCATGTAGAGACTTAATGTAAATAGTTTGAATAACCCTATTAGCATTCATACATGGGGATTATATACACACCCATGTGCTATATGGCTATATATAATTCAAAAGAACCAATATAAATAAAAAATAACCAAAAATAATAAGAACCCACGTCAAAAGATGAACAATACAGGAATAAATCTCTCAGATTTATCTAGAAAACAAAGAACCATCAACTTCTTTGACCATAACATACCCTCAACATGCTCCAACACTCTTATATCATGTGTAATCACCAAGAACCTATGTTTTGATCACGGAGATCAAATTTCACGGTCTTAATGAACATAATTACGAAGAAAAAGAAAATGGTTTCAGACTCAACAAAAGACACAAAGTTCAACTTATATTTTCAGGGTCGTCAAGCATTTAAGGTGAGAGTATCTGATATATCCGCCTTTTAGCTAGATGATGATAACTTAAAAGATGATATAGAAAGAAGAGAATTGGACATATGGGTATGGAATATACCATAGATTTTCTTCCAATGATGGTAGAAAGAGAGGACTCTGGGGAGAATATTGTGAGAGAAAGGCATAGGTTGTGAGGAAGCTTTCACCATAAAACTCATCATCTCCTTGGCATTGCCAATAAGTAAGCAATATGGAGGTCCCTTTATGCCTTGTGCAGAAAAATGCTTTTCAATCTTCTTTGGTTTCCACCATATCACCAAAAACACCTTCATAACGATCAGTAATACAACTATCAGCAATATTACCAACACCATCTCTCCCTTCATGTCTCTCTTTTTCTCCTTCTCTTTCTCTTTCTAAAATGGTTGTCTTTGGGGGAGTCTAAGCAGCTTTTCTCTTTTATGTTTGATTCGTTATAGTATTGGTCCCTGAAATATTCCAAATGTACAACTTTAGTCCCTAGATTTTAAGTTATGTTCAAGGCTTCGTAAATAATATTATTCTTCACATTTTGTTAAAGTCTTCTGTCTTTTTAACATCAAGTTGATCGATAAAATATCATAAAAACGAACTGGAGTAAGCATTGTGTATAGACCAAAGTATTTTGAGTATTTATATATTATGATTAATTAAGAATAAATAATGTACTGTTCTAATCAATTAATTAACAATTAAACACTTGAGATAGCTACATACCTAGCATCAATTGATAAAGCAACCCATACTTTTCATATGTGGAAGCGAACGAAAACCTTGCATCAACGATCATCACGTGATGACTAAGCACCCCATCGTTTTGATATGTGGAAGCGAACTACACTCGGAAGTAAAACATCAGAGCATCCTACAAAAATTACTTGGATATATAGAAATTTGAAAACTGAATTTATACTTGGAAGAAGTTTGATATTAAAGAAAATATAAGAGGTGATTGTACATTTAATCTTCAGTAATAACATGATATATTCATTCTTGTATTATAGGGATTCTTTGAATCGTTAAACTTTGTTACCTAGTCTTCGTTATGTTGTTGAGATAATGACATGTATTGAGGAGTTATCTAGTTTTCCTAGTCTTCTTTATCTTTGTTACTAAAGAAAATTATAAGAGGTGATTGTACATTTAATCTTCAATAGCAACATGATATATTCATTCTTGTATTATAAGGATGCTTTGCCGATAACGCTTCACGGTAGAAAGTTTCTAAGCTTTTGACTTCTTTTCTTTAGGTAATGTGTCGTTAATTCAATGGCTTATATTCTTGGGTTAATATGTTGATTTTTTCTTCGGTTCTACTTTTAGATCTGATAAAAAACAAATTGAGAAAAAGCCAATGAAAGAGATAGAAACATGAATACGGGAGTACGTAGCAGATAGATGAGACCGCCACCTTTGATTCTTTCTGACCACTGCATCAATAGCCGATGCTGAAATCCATTACACCACCGCCTGAGCCTAGGCCTGACAATTCGAAACACGAATACACGAATCTGTGAGAGACACGACACGACACGAATACACGACACAAATACATCTTAAAAATTGAGATAAATCATATTTCTCATTGTGTAATGGTATCGTGTCAAATTCGTGACTGACACGTTTTCATGACACGAATACACGAATTGTCAGGTCTGCCTGAGCCTCTCTCACAAAAATCCTGATTCCTCAAGACCAAGGTTTTTTTCTCTATCTATCTAACCATGTGTTTTTATTTCAAAAAAAAAAACAAAAGTTGGAGATGTAGAGGAAGTGAAGAACGAGATGAATTTAAGTAGTAAATGTTTTGCTAGTGTTGTTGATTTGGAACATTGAGATTACCTCCGGAAGAAATTTCATCACTTTCAAATTTCCATGTTTAAGCACTACAAGAAAAACGCGATTTTGCTAGGGAAGGTTGCTATGGAACGTATTTTCGTTACTAATCTGCAAGGGATCGTGCTATGGAATGTCGTTCCATAGCAATGTTGCTACCACATTGTCTACGGATTTTATTTCTGGTAGCGAGAGTGGGAGTTGCTAGGGAAAATGCTACCGACTCCATATCCGTTGGTATTATGCTACCGATAGTTCTATGGAACAAAAATAAATTCGTAGCAATTTTCCAACGACATTTGTTACCAAATCACTTTCCGTTGTACTACTGCTATGGAATTCATCATCGTGGTTAATATGCAACAGAGTTTGTGACGGAAACCAATTCCATAGTTGAATTGCTATGGAAGTACCATTCGTAGGTATTTGCTAGGAAATTCTGCTATGGAATATGATTTCGTTTGCTTATTTTGCTATGGAACAAAACGCGTAGCTAATTTGTGACGGCAATTGTTGGGATGTTGTATGCTTAATTAATTTTGTTATACTATGGATGAATTATTATTATGATCATTGGAGTTTGTAAGATATGGTTTGAATGAAATATTTTTGAATTGGTAATATGTGGCATAAACTAATGGCTAAAAAATGTAAAAATGAATAGATATTGCTGGTAAGCAGACTCGAACTTAAGCTTATGCTAGAAAAGGGCGCGGTTAAGCCAGTTGTGCTAATCAAGTTGTGTATAATTTATTGAAAACATAGTATTATAATGAATAATTAACAACGAATTCATTACAAAGTTATTTTTAATTACATTAACCGGACATGTTAAAGTATATATAATCTATGTAGATTATTTTCCTTAATAACGAATTCATTACAAACTTATTTTTAATTACATTAACTATACTTCATCACAAAAATAACACGGGTTTTACAAATACTTCATCCTACTCAAACAACATAGCAAGCAAAAATGACTAAAATGCCCTTTTAACAGAACAAAAATAAAATTATAGTAGTACTATACAACTTCATATATAATACAATAAGAACACTAATATTCAATTTTCATTCTATTATCAACCATTAATATTTTTAAGAAATATACAAAACCTACCATACTCTACATACCAACGACAAACCGTGCAATATCTTTGTCGATCCTCATCCTCTTCATGGCCTATTGCCAATGCACCTTTAACAGAATGACGTGGGCTTGACATTGGAATGTGATGTTATTCGTTGTAAGTTTATGAACAATATCAATAGCCCGCAACAACTATTTGGCACTATTAACAACACTCGTGTACTGCCCATCATCCGGAACTGCCCAGCCAAAATAGGCATCAAGTAATTGTAAACCTACACATTAAAATATCCATCAATTAATCCAATGTAACCTTTTCAATAAAATAGTAAATATTATACAACACAACACAACTAAATACTAACCCCCAAACTACAAACATACCTTAATTAACTATATATATAATTTAATTTACATATATACCATATATACATACCTTCATCACATTGATGAGACCCTCTTGAAATGTGGATCATTCCAAGCAAATATATTGCCTCAAGATGATCTTCATCTGCTGCTTTTCTCAACAAAGTCAATCCTAAATCAAAATTGCCATAATAAAAGCACTCATCCTGTTGACAGAATAACAATATCAATATATTACATCTATGACACAAAATATTAATAAATGGTATATTTAGATTACATATAATTACTGAAATTACACATATAATTCCTTGTCTATACATGGCTTCAATGTTATTATGTAATGCACATGTGCGTATAAATGAATCAGCTTTCAGAGTTTTGGGACCCATTCCTTCAAACATGTCAATGCATGTTGTTTTGTACACTTGAGGATCACCCCCTGCTTCATACATCTTCTTTGAACTTCAAAAATTTAAATACACAGTAAATAACAAACAAATAAAGTTTTATTTCATCAAATATACATTCATTAGTTGATGTTTATTGATAATTACCAAAGTTTTGCAGAGACGATGTCTTTCGCAGATTCTGACCCTAATACTACAAATATCCGACTCAAAAGCTCCAGTGGGAGATCATCTAACGAAAGGCGACTTCTAGTATTCGACATTCTACTTACAAAATACACATTGGAGTAGTTGATTTTAATTTTTTTTAAATTAAGCCTAAATATGAAAGACAGTGTAACAGGGTATGGAAAAAACTTACTTTATGCTGATTTGGTCGAGGGGAGTATAGAAGTCTCTATTATCGGAGAAAATCGTTTTTGAGAACGATTATTCTAAGACGATTTGGGGGTTTTAGTGTTTGTATACAAATTTATCGTCCGGAAAAGTTGAGATGTTATGAATGGTTGAAGAACTGGAACGCCGCCGTGACGTCAGATGTATGATGGCGCCTTAACAATTTAGAGTGGAAAAAGACCAAATTGCCCCTGAAATCATTCCAAATATCTGAATACTAAGGGTATTTGTTTCAAAACACATATTCAAATATTATAGCCTTTTATAGCTAGGTAATATTGGAATTTTGATTGTTAAAATGAAAAAGACAAAAATAACATATATATCATAATCCATAATGTAATACATTTATATTAACATTTCACCAAATTACTAGTATATACTCATGTACTAATATACATATTAAAAGTGGAAAAAGATTTTAATATTAAACTTATTTACATTAGATTTTAGACACAATACTTTTCTTTTCTTGCCACTTTTAGTCCCTATCTTTATAGTAACCTTTTTTACTTTGATTTCAGCCACAATACTTTTTCTTTGTTGCCACTTTTAGTCCATATGTTTATTCCTTTACAATTTTACCGTATGAAAAGCATGGGTACTCCACTAGTTGATATTAAACCAAATTACCAAGTCCAAAATTAAATACATGTTTGTTTATGCCTTTACAAATGTATTTTATATGTATTTAATACTAGGAAAGAACAAACATTTGCTACATACAACTATAATCACAATACAATATAAACACTAATATTAAAAGTCCAAAATACATTGTTCAAATTTCTAACATTATTTAAACATCATTCAAACATCATTCCAATGGCCCATATGTCAACCATGGACACCATAAGCAACAACCATGTTGACCAATGGCCCATATGTCATCCATTTGTCAACCATGGACACCATAATCAACTACCATGTTGACCAATGGAACATATGTCATCCGTATGTCAACCATGGACACCATAAGCAACAACCATGTTGACCAATGGCCCATATGTCATCCATATGTCAACCATGGACACCATAAGCAACTACCATGTTGACCAATGGCCCATATGTCATCCATATGTCAACCATGGACACCTTAGGCAACTACCATGTTGACCAATGACTCATATGTCACCCATGGACACCATAAGCAACTACCATGTTGACCAATGGCCATTACCATGTGGACCAATCAACCATATGTCATCCATGGACACAATAAGCCACTACCATATATATTGACATGACCCGTACGTCTTTTGTATATAAATTTCGGTTTAAACAGAAAATCATAAAGATGTATAGTTTATTAATGTTTAGTCCTCGTATATAATTTTAAGTTAAAATTATACTATGAACACATCGTTACTCTATGTTCTTTCTTGACGTTATTTATATGTATATACCCTATCTATCAATTTGTAGCTACTTTAAATAAATTTGAATTACTAAATATTTAGCGGTAATTAGCACAGTTCGAATTTTTTATTAGCGGAGGTTCAAAGTATTTCACAATTCGTTTCCCTCCAACCTACACATGTTTATGGTGCATATTAGGGTAATTAATTACCGATTAGAAATAGGGTTTACATTTTCTGTAATCATCATCTCCGGCGGCTTATTGATCGAAATCTTTGTTCGTTATACGTTTGTGCACCGACTTTGGCGATATAGGTTGTCACTCATCTAAAATTTATATTTATTTAATTTAGTGTTGTCGTGATGATCGATCGTTTTTTGTTGTCTGATCATCTTCATGTAAATTGGTTTTGATTGTATTCAATAGTTTGCATGCAAAGTAATGCCTTCATATATAATTTATATTTATTGTTTGTGTCAGAAAGATGTCGACCTCGAAAGCAAAAGGAGCATCCGGTGTGAAGCCAACTAAATTCATTGCACCACAAGTTATGACACGCAACAGGATTTCTGCTGCAAAATTCCTAAACAGACTGTTACAAGATGAAGAAATCGACTTGCCAATACCAACAACCACATCCACAGCACCTATAACATCTACCAACAAAACCCCTAAACCTATATCATTAAAATCACCCATGACTACCACTTCCTCAACATCACTTAAAACATCCACACCCTCCTTAGAAAAAACATTTAAAACTTCAGAAACTGGAACAATACAATCGTCAACACGAACATCAATAACGAAAACTTCAGAACCTACATTATCTAAACCATCCTCAACACCAACATCCACTACCACATCATCAACACCTATATCTACTACCACAACCTCAAAACCTGCATCTACACTACCATCCTCCACAACTACAATAACTACCACACCCTCCTTAAGTAAAGGAACTACCACATCATCAACATATACATCTATCCCAACACCTACCCCATAATATACCCCATCAACAACACCTATCCCAGAATCTACCCCATCACCAACACAACAACCCATGAATGGATCTGTAGTGGAAAGTGTAGAAGGTGAAAACAATTCCTCTGAAGATTGTGGACCAGATGGACGTTTTAATGTTCATGTTTGGAAAAATACGTGAATTACCAATTCAAATCTTAATTACAACTTTTTTTTTATGTTTTAAATTTTGGTTTACACCTACATATCAATTCATAACTAAACACATCACATGATTACTTGCAGGCTAATGCCACCAGGCCCTTGTGCACACATTATTAGTCAGTCCTTTAAACAAAGAGTAGATCCAGAAGGGTACGCTTGAGCACAAGTAAGCAAAGAAATGCGCGAATTATATTGGGAGGAGTTTCAGGTAACTATAAGTCATAAATTGTTGTTTGGTAAACATTTACACTTCAACTTATGTTTATATTGTTAATGTGTAGAAAAAATGTTGTTGGGATGAGACAATAGACTCGCTGGTGAGGCAAGCTTGGGCAAGGAAAGTGGCACAAAGTTATGGTCAATATCTCTTCAACATGAGGAGCCCAAAAAGAAACAAACATGGCTTTAAACAGGCTCATATTCCACAGGAAGTCTGGAACTCCTGGCAATTAAAATGGAATACAGAAGAATACAAGCTAAAATCTGAGCAGAACAAGAAGCATAGGCGTAACGGTGTGGCTGATGGAGTAGCAAAACCCACACATAATGCTGGATCCGCATGTCATTTGAAGATAACTTCTGATTTGATAAGTTTTTAAATGGTACATCGTATCAATGTTTGCATATGTTTATCTGTATATTTGACTTTTTATATGGTATTTATGTAGAAGAGGAAATTAGGACATGAGCCACCCCATAGTGAATTGTTCCTGTATACACACACTAAGAATCATGATGGAGTCACTTTCACAAATGAAAAAGACAGACAAATTCATGTAATATTCATTTCAGTTTAAATTAACATTTATATTGTAGCTACTCCATCATATCTTTCCTAAATTTGATATCTTTTAACTTATAATATTTTTATTTTGTAGGCGGCCTATACAGAAAAACGGGAAGAGTTGGAAGCTGAAGGTGTTGAATTTGAGGAGGACAAGCTATTTTATGCTGTTGTTGGTGGTCATGATAAAAAAAGAAGACTTTATGGATTAGGCTCTTTTGCAAAGGCGGTTCCCAATAGAAATGGTAAAACAGATGTATCTTACATTTCGGAAAAAAATGATGAAATAGAATAAATGAGGGAGCTTGTTGCTAAACAAAAACAGCAAAACGAAGAGCTTAAAGAAATGATGAACGCCTAACAAGAGGAAAACAAAGCAAGGGTCGGACATCTTGAAAAACAACTTCAAACGGCATTGGATCTTATTAATGTCGTTAGAAAACAACAAGAGTAGTAGGTTGATATATGTTTATTGAAGATTATGTATTTTAGAGTAGCAACTTTCTTTTTTCCATGTAATAAATAATTATTTTGTTATTTTATGATATAATGGTTATGAGTTTTTTTTTCATATATTACTACAAAATTATTTGGATATAATTTATAAATCAATTATCAATCGGTCCTAATTGAATCTGGTATATAATATATACACCACTAAAATTGATAGGGACTCATGACCACGAAATTTGCTAGGAGATCATCAAATGGATTTAGCTAGGTATTCATCACCACGGATTTAGCTAGGGATTCACCACACAGATTTAGCTAGGGATTCATCACCACGGATTTTGCTAGGAATTCATCACCACGGATTTTGCTAGGGATTCATCACCACGGATTTTGCTAGGAATTCATCACCATGGATTTTGCTAGGGATTCATCACCACGGATTTTGCTAGGGATTAAATACAACGGAATTTGTGACGGAAGAACTACCACGAAATTTGTGATGGAAACCTACTACGGAATACACGATGGAATACCATCTACCACGGATTTCATTCCGTTGTCACAATTGTGACGGAATTATCGTGTCCGTTGCAAATCCCTCGCTACGACGTTTTTAAGGACGGGAATTGGTCGTTGCAAATTCCGTCGCTATTCGTCTTTTGCAACGGAATTTCAGCTTTTCGCAACGGATTCCTTCCATAGCAAAATCGGGTTTTTCTTGTAGTGAAGATATATCATAATTTTTTACTTTTATGGAGAAAATAAGATATATATTTATTTTAAGTTTGCATTACTTGTTGCAAAATTATAATGTGGGAAATTTTCCTCATGTGTTGTACAGAAAAAACTTGGCGAAAGATGTTGTAGGTAACTTCTATTGCTATTACAAAAGGATGTATATGGGTGTTTGAAAAGGTAAGAGTTTTTTGGTACAAGAAAAAGAAAAGGGTGTCTGTCATACATGTTTTAGGTAACCAACTAACTATTTCCTGCAGCAGGCCTCAACTGGTATGGGTGTAATTGATTTTGACATACCCATTTCGTTCACCTCTGCTATTAAACTACTTGGCATGGTTTTCATTATGTCCTCAATGGCATGACAAGTTCTCATTGCATTCATCTTTAGTATCATGGCTTCAAAATACGCTTAGGTGAATCCTTTCCAAGGTATATAAAATTTGAAGTCATTGTGAATAATATATGTTATTGTGAGCCTCAAGGACATTATCATCCAACTATAAGTGAAATGCACAGGTGAGAGTGTTTGTTGCGTGTGGGAGATGGAAGATAGAAGTGGTGAACCATCTAATTGGGTTTTAATGGTTTATTATGCATGAACTTTATGAATTTATGTGTTCTATACATGTTGTTGCTAGTGGTAGACACATAGGTATTCATTAGTAATCATTTGTAATTTTGTTTTGAAAATTAGTTCAAGTTATTACTAATATTTTAGAAAAGTTACAAACTTTGATCTAGTAACTTATTAATGTTAAAACAGAAAAGATCTTGTGGATTCAAAGTTGAAATTATGTTGCTATTATTCATTTTATGTAGTTTTTTTTTTCAAGTTGAAAATATGTTGCTATTAGTTGAATGATATGATTTGATGTTTAATTAGGTGTCAAATTGGTTATTTTTGCTTTGTAGGTTATTGGTGATCGTAATCGTGATGAGATGAAGGAATCGCTTAAGGAGGAACGTGAAGAATTTTAGACAAAAAACAAGAAATTGCCAAGATAACCCACCTAACTATACTTTGACACTTTTAATTTTTGTGATTTGGTTTCGATTCTTTAAAATCGATTATGAATTTTTATTTTGCTAATCAAATATTAATATCTATTTTGGAAGTCGAATGTTAACATTTTGCTTTTGGGTTACAACATTTAGATTACATTTGTGAATTGTTGTATGGAATAGCGAGGGATTCGACACCTACCATACCATTGTTAAAACAGAAAAACTGTTCATTTACTTATAACGAGCAACGAATTAGTGACAAATTATCGACGTTATTTTGAGGTTCACTTCGTGATTTGTGTCATCGTTAATCCATCGCTAATCCCTCGCTAAATCTGTCGCTAATCCGTCGTTGGCTATTAGCGACAAGGGTTTTTTCGACTAACAATTTTCGTCGCTGATAGCCTTTAGCAATGGATTAGCGACGGAATTGTCCGTCGCTGATACCTCAAATTCTAGTAGTGTTTGAACTGTTTAGCTTTTTTCCCTATTCTTCTTTATGTTGTTGAGCCAATGACATGTATTTAGGAGTTATCTAGTTTTTCTTGTTGTACAAGTACCCATGTAATTCATGTCCATGGAACACAAATTTAAATAAAGAGAACTTCATTCTCTACATTGTTCAAATCCTTCTAATATTTTCACCATTTCTTCTCTGGAACCTCTTCACAAATTCATCGCCCTTGGTTCATGCCAACACAACAACTTCCAACCTCAATCTTCAAATCCCATCCATCAACATCAAACTAGATCGGAAGAATTACTCACTATGGAGATCTACCATAGTCTATACTCTAGAAACGTTCGATGCAGAGGCCTTCATTTTGGATACCTCCCTGCCATCGGAGACTCGTCTAGTTATTATGAATTATGATGTTAATTTCAACATCCCAACCCAACCCAAATTGTGTCTTATGGAAAAGCGAGATCGTTTTGTCATTTTAATTGTAGAAAAAATCCGCCCTTCATAAATGAGTTATTTCGTTAGTTATTTGTGTCACGTCTTATCATATAGCCTATACCACCACTTAAAAGACATTACATACTTAAAACAGAGCCCACTGCATGACTATGAAGGTTTAAGTATAGGCGCTGGCTAAGGAAATGTTATATATGCTGTAATATATCAAAGTTAAACGATCCATTGCTAACTCTCTTGCGGAAAATCTCCACCGTGTCACCGATAATGATTTCTTCGTATATATCTTAAGCGGTATTGAATCCTCATATAGTGGATTTGCTACATCTTTCATAATGAAGTCCGATCTTGTCTCCATTGATGATCATGTTGGTCTTCTTCTTCAAAATGAAGCTCATCTTGACCAAGAACATGCCAGCTAGGCCGATGTTATACCTCACTCCCTCATACTACAAACGTACCTCGTTGTAGATCCTTTGTATTTACTGTATATCGTTTGACAGTAATGTTTCTAGGTGGGTTGATAACTACTTTGTTGGGACTTTGTCTAATGAACATTTAGGAAACCATGTTGCATGAAATTAACAAACACTAGGTTAGAAATCCACACCGAGGGGTGAGCCATGGTATTGCTCTCTGATGCCTAAGTTAGATATTGCTTTGTACATTTTAGAGATATGTTGCTTAAGGGCTGCCTTTTCTGGGAGACGAGATTACCTTCTTTTATAGGTGATATCTAATCCAATTTATAGCTTTCCCATTCGTGTTTTTCTTTGATCCATTGGTTACAAGGGTGGAACCCTTTTAATAAAATAATCCTTCCTTTTCCTTGTTTCCTAGGATGTTGTTTAGGAGATCTTATACGAAAGATTTATCATGTAGATTATTGGTTCGGCCTGGTAACGGTTTCCGACTTGCATGCTATTTTCAGGGCGTTTTGCTTTGTCTTTTACCGACCTAATTATGCATGGGTCGTTCCCCATACACCATTAAGCCCCCAGCCTAATTGTTAAAAGAGGTTACTAAACCGTTTTTAATAATTAGGCTTAAATATGCTTATTAAATCTTCCAGGAAATGAAGTGATTGACGGTTTTCTACACGCGCCTTGGTGTCTGTGATGGCGTCTAGTTGATTGATTCGGCAGCAGCTAACTTTCCCCCTTGTCACTCCTTATAAATGTTTGTCACATTCATCAATTGTGTGCCTATTATTCTCTCCCTTCACCCTCATTTGTGCCTTCACTTTACTCTTCTCTCAAAGATCACCATGTATCGTCCGATAATTCCTTCTCTTCGCTCAACTATAAATCATGAGCGTCTTGACCTGATTTCTCAGAAATATCATATTGTTGAATAAGATGGAACCATTCTTCGTGGTACTATAGGTATTATCGATTTCGTCGGGTAAGATTGATTTTTATCTTTATTAATTCAAGGATGGTCTATGTGTGCCTCCTTCCCCCTTTTTTGGGCTTATTGTTGAAGCTTAGAAGATTCATACCTATCAACTAAAACCTATTTCGATCTCCACAGTTGTGTGTTTCAAGTTATTGTGTCATGCTGCCCTTGTAGTTCCTACCGCTTCCTTGTTTTATTATGTTTTTTCGAATTTGTAGCAATGGTGCTTGGTATTATTTTCGTTCTTGTGGCCGAAGTTTTATTAAGGGTCTTCCCGATTCCATAAAAAATGGATAAATGAGTTTATATGGTTGACTCTACTCATTTTCCCTATTGCAATGTTTTCCACCATAATGACACCATTATTGATCAGAAGCTTGATAGGACTCCTGATTTGAGGAAAGATATAGATAAAATGTCTCGTTTTAATGTTGTGATGAAGAAATTTCCTGAGGCTATTATGTGGAATTTTGGCATGAGTCCCCATTGGATCCTTATGGGTGTAAATCTATATTTATTCATTCCAGGACCGGGTATGTACTCTTCTTCTCATTTCCCTTGTTTATTTACTTTCGTATAGTGACAACCTATTCATTTCCTTTTTTCAGATGAGAATTAGTTACCCTTTGTTTTATCTGATTTTGTTGATGGGAAAATTTCACCTCGAGATATTGATGCCTTTGATTTACCTATTTTTTATGATATCCGGAATAATAGTGACATTGAAGGTAGCAACTATGGGGATGATGAATACGACGAAGAGGAGACAGAGTTGTCTATTAGGGTGCGTGATTCTTATGATGATGATATGGGAAAGAAAACCCCTAATACTGCTACTGTCCCAATTTTGGTTAACGATGATGAGGATGATGAGGGTGATACTGGTGACGGGGAGTCCTTGATTTATAGTAAAATAGATAGAGGTTCAATTGCTTATGCTAGTCTAAAAGTTGTTCAATCAGGTAGGGAGAGTAGTAGTGGAGGTAGGGATTTAAAGAGGTCTCGATCCCAGGATTCTGGTACGTTTCAATCATTTGCTCAGTTTGGGAGCTTATCATCCTTTTTCTTATATCAAACAACTAAATGCATCTATCCCTTCTCATGATGCGACCCTTCCATATCCTTCTGGTGCTATTCATATTCCCTCCTGGGAATATAGACGGGATCAATCCTTATTGGATCCTAAAGCAGCTATGTCTTCTTTTGAAAATTTTGCGTCACCTAGTACTCGATCAAGCATGGGAAGGGGTCTTAGGGAGCATACATGGGACATGTTTAAAATGAAGCCTATGGAAAACATGGTGTTGGGCCATGAAGTACTGTCTTGGCTTGTTGCGAATGAAGCACTTCATCTAGAGAATCGTAGTTTGCGAGATGAGTTTAGGGCATATTTAGTAGATTCATGCATTATCTTAATACTTTATGTTGATTTTATCTAAAATAATGAACAAAAGGTACTTATTTAGTTTAAAATCTCATTTCAGCAACAAAGACATGCTCGGAAGGAAAACAAAGCGGAATTGGCGATTGGAAGCTTGGATCTTGGATTTTGAAGAAAGAAGGATGTTGCTGGACAGCTTGACCCCTTTTAGAAGTTTTGGCCATATCTCATGACTCGTAACTCCAATTGATGAGATTCAAAATGTTCTGAAAACTAGACAAAATTTTGGATAACTTTCGTGTTTTGAGAAAATGTTGATTCCAAACGAACTCGATGAGTTTGGGTCCTCCAACTCGACGAGTTTCTTAGAGCATTCCCGACAAATTAGTGCCTTGCCATACACGCGATTTAAGTCAAAAACTCGGCGAGTTTTGTCATAAAACTCGAAGAGTTGAGCTGTTTTTCAGAATCCATATATAGAACGTTTTCATTCAAAACCCTAACTTTGCTGGATGATTTTAGCGACTTTTGGAGGCCAGAGAGGTTCTTAGAAGCTGTGGTTTTCGAAATTCAACTAGAGGCTTGGAATTGAAGAGATCTAAAGGCAAAATCATTAGTAATTTACTTAATTCTCTTGTTTACATTATGTCTACATTGATAAATTTCATTTTTATGATGTTATTTGCTGATGTTATGGGCTAAAACTCCATACTTCTGTTTAGACTAGATGAGCTTATGAATATGGTTTAATTCTTGACTTTGGATTATATTGAATTTGTTATTTGTCTTGATAAGCTTGTTTAAAGATCCTTATATATTAATGATAATTATTTTTTGTTAATGACTAAGTTGTTGAGTTGCATGAACATCTACTTGACTACTTGAATCTTATAGTTTTGTGAAAACAAGATTGTATGGCAAGTATTAGTGAACATGAAGCTAGGGTTAACTAGAAAATAAGTAAGTTAATGTGTGAGCATGTGTGATGACCAACCACATATGAGTTAACTGAATCAACCAATTTAGTTAACTAATATTACAAGTCTTACTTGATTCGAACTGAACACTAGGAAAGCTGTTAGTTTAATCACTTGAACACTGTTTGAATTAACTTGTTTGGTAAAGGATTAGTAATAGTGAACATGAACCTAATCATATTAGAAATTGGTAACTAATAATATATTAATTCATTGCACTTGCCATGAAATCAACCATAGGAATAAGTGAATCGAATATAAACGGAAGTCTATTTTATCTTATTGAATCTAGTTGTCTTTTGCTTCTCTTTTAGTTGTTAATTGTCCTTTGTTTAAGTGTTTAGTAATTGCTTAAGTTTACAGTCTTGCAAAACTAGAGAAAACCCCCTTTTAAATATTGTTTTATTTAGATAATATTAGTATTAATTTTAATTGTTTACCGTTGCTTGTGTTCGATACCCTACTTACTTGAACTAAACTGCTAATGGATAGGTAAACTGCCTTTCGTGTGTTTGTCTTTATGTTTAAGTTAGTAGGATTAAACCTAGTGCAATTCACACACATCAGTATCCGATCTTGTGAAGCCTTTCATTACTTTATCAAGGGGTGTTTCGCATAATGTTTAGGTTTTTTGTGACCAATATGTGGGTCTTGTGGAGAAGGTCAATGAATGGGAACTAGTTGAGAGAGAAAGTTTATGTAGGTGTTGGCATGATTCCAGAATCAAAACTAGTTGAGATGAAAAGTGAATTAGTGTCCTGAAAAAGTGAGAAAGTTTTGTTGGAAAGCAAGTTTACAGGTTATCAGCAGCTGGAGGAATAAATTTCTTTGTTGAATGGAAAAATTGCGTCTGTTGAGCTAAAGAAGTTTGGTTATATAAACCAGATTTCAGTGTTGGAGCATAGTATCCAGAAGCTAAAAATTGATCTTAGTGCTTCTTCTTTGAAGAACACTAATCTTCAAGCAAGTGTGACAGGGTTGGATTGACAGGTTCATAGGCTGAATGAAGATATGGGTTGGGTTATGTCAAGTGGTATATCAAATTTGGTGGACAAGTTGCTTGATGAGTCTTTTTTTATGAAGCTAATCGAGACTTGTAGCCAACATGTGTTGATTATGGTAGGAGGCCGGGTATGAGATGATGAGTACTGAACGTTGCTTGGGGTTAGCTGCTCCCGACATAGCTTTGTATGATCCTACACACTTTCAACGTATGGAGGAAGTGTTTTTTCCTTGTTTTGTGGTGATTACCTTGCAGAGTTGGGCTTTCCTTTTAGAAGTGTAGAGCAATTGTGAGGTCTGTTGTCTGATCATGGTGGTCATGGAGCTTCTGGTAGTGGTGGAGCTAATAATGAAAAATGAGTGATAAGGATAGTTTATTTTCTTTCGTTTATATTTTGGATATTTGTGGACATGTTTATGTGGTAGTCGATAAACATCTTGTTATTTCATTTTGATCATTGGCTGGTAATGTTTTGCTTTGTTTTCCTGTATTTTGATTATTTATCTATTATGGCTCTATCATTGTTTGTGTTTTGCTCAAGGGTCTTCTTTAGCCAATATTATTGCTTTCTTGGCTTTGGCTATTGGAATATGATTCTACTTTGCCTAAGCGCTTTTCCCTTAGTATTTTTGTGATGATTTTAGTTGCAAGCATCCCTTAATTCATGTCTCGATATGGTTTACCTTGTGCAAGAGATTCCTCTTGTGGGTGTGTAATATTTTTATTTGATAATAATCGAGTAGTATTTACTGGAGAACTAAGTAGTTATGGATAGGACATGGTCTTTGATTATATTGCTAAAATAGGCGACTGACAAAGTCGTTTGTAGTAAATAAGTACTTTTATGGGTTAAGCGGTTAACCCTAGTCGAATAGTGGTATTTGAGCATTATATCAGGATATTCAGCTGGCCAAACTATCTACAAAGAATAAGTGTAGATAGTCGACTGACCGAGCTGTCTATAAAGAATAAGTGTATTGTTGGGCTAAGTAGAGAGCCTTGATTAAGTTGTGGTGCTTAACCAATATTTCATACTAGTCGGCTGACCGAGCTGCCTATAAAGAATAAGTGTATTCTTGGGCTTAGCAGGTAGCCTTGGTTAAGTTATGGTGCTTAACCATTATTTTAGACTTGTCGGCTTACCGAGTTGTCTGTAAAGAATAAGTGTATTTTTGGGCTAAGCAGGTAGCCTTCGTTAAGTTTTGTTGCTTCACAATTATTTCAGACTAGTCGGCTGACCGAGCTATTTGTAAAGAATAAGTGTATTCTTGGGCTAAGCAGGTAGCCTTGGTTAAGTTGTGCTGCTTAACCATTATTTCAGAATAGTCGACCGAACGAGCTATCTATAGAGAATAAGTGTTTCCTTGGGCTAAGTATATAGCCATGGTTAAGTTATGATGCTTAACCATTATTTCAGACTAGTCGGCTGACCGAGCTGTTTGTAGAGAATAAGTGTATTCTTGGGCTAACCAAGTAGCCTTAGTTAAGTTGTGGTGCTTAACCATAATTTCAGACTAGTCGGCTGACCGAGCTGTCTGTAGAGAATAAGTGTATTGTTTGTCAAAGTAGATAGCCTTGGTTAAGTTTTTGTGCTTAACCATTATTTCATACTAGTCATCTGACCGAGCTATCTGTATAGAATAAGGGTATTGCTCAATGTTTTCATAGAAACACCTTTTCCTTCATTGCTCATGAATGAGGTGTTTGTTGCTCCTTTATTACATACACTCTTTCTCTTAGTAGGTCCTAATTGTCGCTTATTCGTTGGTCATTTCCGCCTTGACTGGCAGGTTGGCTCCTCGCTCCTCTTCCGTTTACTCTTTCTCGACATGTTCGACTAGTATTAGATCCTTCTTCTCTGTTTATCACATCTTACTCCCTTAAAATGTTTGTTTGATGGCATGCCTTTTCCTTAATCGATCATCTCCTTTGGTTACGACGGTCTTCTTCATTTACCCTATATGCTTCTGCGAAACGTTTTATTGCTGTTTTCCTTTTTTGTTGCGACTTTCTTGTCTGTGCCTTGCTTCTTTTGCCCGATAATTTTATTTTGTCTTCATTTTCCTTTCTCTGGCTGTCCTGTACCTTATCCAAAATTTTAAGCAAGGCTTTTATTGTCGTTCATATTTCCACCAATGGTCTGGCCTCCCCTGACCATTTGTGACATCCCCCATTTTCACGGTCGGAAAAGACCATTTTATTTATGCTAATTTGAAAACAAAGTTAAATTATAAATGCGGAATTTTTCACATAAAAGTATTTCCGAAGAAATGTTTTTTTATTGATTTATAAAAACTTGGGATGTTATAACTGATACAAGAAACGTAAGCATAAATTTAATCGTTGCTGGCCTTACAACATCTAATGGCCTACATATCCTCGAATCTCTCATCATTTTCAAACATCAATTACATTCGTACCGCTACTCGTGATACAAAGAAACTGAGTGGGTCAGGTTGGGAAACCTGGTGAGTACATAGGGTTTTCAACCCACAATATTATAATTAAATTGTTATAATTATATAATTTACATTAAACAATTAACCCGATTACCCATTCCCGTTATTCTCACTCCCTGATCCTAGACCGATGATCTCAAGGGATATATTCTAAAGGATCTCTAAGTGAACAATACTACCTTGGGGATTCCTTAGCAATAAATGTTAATAAGATTACCATGGGTTGAACAAAATACTCACATGAATATTTTATTCATGGCTATTGGTCGTAGTCTTGTTCTTCTATGGTTCCTCAACATCTATAGGTCGGGGACCTGCCCATGTACAACTTAGTAACACCTATAGGTTATGTACCTATCCACATACGGTTCACCAATTCCTACAGGTTGTAGACATGTCCACCAAAAAATTCATTAACATCTACCGGTAGTAAACCTACCCATGTATGATCGATTAACACCTACAGGTTGTAAACATACCCATGCATGGCTTATAAACATCTACAGGTTATAGGCCTATCCATGTTTGACTTATAAACATCTACAGGTTGTGTACCTGACTTGTATAGAATAGTCTGTGGTCATCATCAATACCCCACTAGTTGACTACATTGCTAGTTCGATAGTACTGTAAAAGTCTCGGCCTGTCATCATTATTTTCATTTCTCTGTACCCTTCACTACCCCATATATTATAAGTATGAAAAATACATATATGGTTAAATAAAAATAATCTAATATAACTTCATCTAATACAAAATGTTTCAATCACAGATAAAAGGCACATATAACACATTAATTATCTAAATTACTTCATATCTATGTGTAAGATGAAAGTAACTATGCACTCATTTGTTTAAAGTGGATGACTAGAAATTTGGACAATGCTTCACTTCAGCACTTAGTTTTTCCTTTGATGTGACCTAGGTTCATATCACTAAGTCTTAATCTAATACTCCTGCTGACTAATGATAGTCTAGATTCCTCACTATTCTCAATGTCTACATCAAGATCTATCAAGTAACGAGAAACTCAGTACAATCGTATCGGAGGTAGGGTCCATTTCGTATACGTAGTATAATGTTCGGAAATCCCACTTTAAACACCTCACTAAATCCAACTAGACATCATCCCCGTAAGTAGATCAAACAGTATAATAACTTGGAATTACTGATAAATCTTTTTTATACATTCAAAATAACGAATATGAACATAAACATAAGCTACACTTGAAAGAAATTAATTGTAGCTTAACTTACAAAGATTTTAGCGTAACTCATGAAATTTCGTGGGTGGTATTCCAAAACAAAAAGCTTCTATTTGCTGGACATCTAGACCTCTCAGAACCTTACTAAATACTCAACAGAAGCCCAAAAAATTCAGACTCAAGAAGAAGTAATATCACAGAGAGCAGAGATTGAAATTTGTTGTGGAAAGAATGAAAAACGAAGGGCTATATATACTGCAGGGGGTACGCGCCGTGCACTGAAAAGATGCGCATCGCGTCAGTTGAGTGACGTTGATCCCGTCCCTTGCCGCCACATGTCAGGTCTAGATTCCTCCACGTCACCATGTCGGCTGCTTGTTGTGCATACGGGCTCTGTTTTCGACGTTCTTGATATCCACGCATAGCTATTGACGAGATCCACAACTTTCATTTAGATTCCGTCCGAAATTCTCACATTATTTTTAAAGTTGTATTTTCATAGGCTTAGACTGTTAAAGTCCGTATAAAAATCATAACTCTTCCATATGATATCTGTTAGAACAATGTTCTATTAGGATCGTTAGATTCTATGCAAGAAAACAATTATGAACGTAAATAAGAACACGAGTATGGCTTTGAATATGTCGTATGATTAATGCTTCAACACCTCAGAAGAGCTCGATTAAGAACTTCGACTGTAGAGGTGTTTAGGGTTACAAAACAATAAACGTAATAATCAACTGCGTATTACGCATACATGCATGCATATTTATAGTATAACCCTACTAGATAATCACGGATGGACAGGCCCAATCCGGATACAAAACATAAAGCCCAAGACGCAACACAATTAAACTCTACAATCTCCCCCTTTGCGTCATTGGAACCGAAAGCTCACTTCGGTTGAGCTGCAGAAGTCTTCTTTATTGTTTTGAACAACTTCGGAATGATAGCCAAAAGATGATGACGAAAAGTTATGTACCACCGAAGCATGTCAGTGAAGTTCTTCTTATCAGCATCCGAGTTCTGCTTGCACCGATGTATAATGTTGATGATGTGCTCTAAGCAGTCGGTTGAAAACAAGTGTTTATCCACAAGAGCGAATAAAAATCTGTGAGCTTTGCCTTTGGTAAACATCACAGTGAGATGTGTTGAATCTATTTGGCCAATTCTCATCTTGTTTACATCTTCTGGTTTCGGTGTTGGCTTGATGGTCGGTTTCTTGTTCATCACTTTTGCTATCTCTTGATCCATAGCCGCAACCTCATGGATGTAAGAAGCCAACATCCTCTTCAATTGTTCCAAAATCGGCTCATATTCTCTCAGATTTGTGAGCAGAATGTTGAATAGCAAAATCCAATCATGAAGGTTTAGATTTGGAAGATCTGCTAAAGAAATAATCGACACCGAGTTTGCAGAACCTCGTGTGATTTTGAAATTAACATTCACAAACTTCCCAGCAGGTGTTGGTTTGAGTACCTTGACAGTGATTATTTTCTGTGTGCTCCATGTCAAGTACTGAGGTTGTCCATACTTCAAATAGAAATCAATCAGCTCTCGGTCAACCTTTGGATGAGGAAAAGGAACCTCAGCAGTCGAGTCAAAGCAGTGAAACGTGAATGCTTTTCTTGTGATTGGCATATCGAACTGCGAGTCCTTAGAGTTATCACAGTCAAACGAAGCAACAGGTTCCAACCAATAAACACTTGGAAACTCTATAGCTTGATTGATAAGTGCCTCTTTAGCCCATGAGGGAAACAAGGCCTTCTTGCAGATCAAGGCTTCTTCTTCTTCCTTGTTTCTCCTTTCCCTCTCCTCTGCTTCCTTTGCAACCTTTAAATTCTCATCCAACTCTCGATCTCTCTTCTTTCTTTGGAGAGCCTCAGCAATTGTTTCTTCCACATCACTATCACTGTCATCATTGATCTTCTTTCGCTTAGCTTGTGAACCAGAACCTAAAGCTACATTATCCTTCAGTTCGGTTGTAACTTTGACTCTCGGTTGGGAAGTTTCTGTTTTCACAATCACCTTCTGTTGAACACCGTCTCCCCCTTGTTTTGGAGGTGTGAATGGCTCCGAAACACCTTTCAATTCGTGCAACATGGCAAGAGCAGGAAGAAGTTTTGTAGTGAGATGATTTCTGATTGTCAAAGTAAGAATAGGATCATGAGCACCAAGAAGATTGGTCAACACGTCCTTCACATCTCCTGCACAGCTACGGAATACAGCCCTTTCGGTTTTCAACAAAGAAATCTCTTGTTCTGCTTGAGCTAGCTGCACTTTTTGTACTTCAATAGTGGAGGATTGTCGGGCCAGTTCTTCCTTCAAAGCACTTTCTATTGCTAGATTAGCGTGAAGAGATTCAAGACGAGAAGTCACTGAGCTGATAAGGGATGAATTCTCTGTTTGAATAGATGAACGCACAGCTTCAAACTTGATTTGCTCTTCTTGAAGAGACTTAGAAAAGGAATCCACAGAGGCTTGAACCTTGGCTGTATTTGTGTCAGCATACCCTTTCAGCGACTCAAGGAAAATCTGAGTGGTATGAACAATGTCAGTAACATCATTGGTGGCCTTTTTGCAAGAGGAGGTAGACGCATCAATGGCTTTTGTGGATTTTTCAATAGACTCTGTGTATTGCTCTAGAGCAGTGTCCATAAAAGCTTTGAGCACCACACCACTATAGGACATGCTGTCTTCAAGCAACTTATCCAACTTCTCATGAATGCTCTGCAAGTGTTGGCGGGTAGTAGGAGCATCATCATCCTCATCAGTTGGAAGCCGATAGGGACTGAAGTATGTAGAGTCATACTCATCATTAGCATCACCGAGAGTGGCACCAGAGTCGGTTGAGTTAGTAGGTGAAAGAGGTTTAGTGATGACAGGAGGTTTGGTTTCAGTAGTTGCCCCCGTATAAGATACGTTGACCACTACTGTCGGTTCAGGAATAGTGGTGGTGGTAGATTGGGAAATTATTGGAGGTGGTAAGGGAGTTGTAGAAATAGGAATAAAAGTAACTGGTGTTGGTGGTGGTAAAGAAGTTATAGTTGGTGATGTGGTAGGTGGAGGAATAGGTGGAACAGGAACTGGAACTGTCGGTTTCGGTGATGAAGGTGGGGTAGGAATTTTGTCATGAATAGGTTTGGTTAGAGTTGGGGAGCGGGGAGGAGTATTACCTCTCGGTGATTCATGATGACTTTTCTCTTCTTCATCTTCCTTGTCATTTTCTGAGGTAGGAGGAGTGGGACTCTTGGACCTTCTGGCCATCTTTTTAATCTTCTTGGGCTTGGAAGAATCTCCTTTATCAGACTTCCGCTTCTTTGACTTAGGAGCCTTAGACTTGTCCTCCTTTGTTGTCTCCTTCTTTGTTGTAGCCCTTTTCCCTCGGTTTCCAGGCTTGTCCACAACTTCCAGGGCAGCCTGCTGTTCTGGAGAAAGGACTCTCGGTCCTGTAGGAGTAAGTTTACGATAATCAGCCATTACCGTACTCTGGGCTGTGACACATCGATACATAGACTCAGGAATAGAGCCATTGTGAGGGAACTTGATTGGATCAGAAATAATGATCTTCTTGGTGTGAAACGTGGCAATTGACGCGAGTAGGGCATCCTTCATTACAGGAATATCCAAAGTGTTAATCGCCCTGCGTGTAATAAGAGTCCAGAAACGTCCACACGAAATCTCTGAATGCCTCGTAGAAGTGTTGAGGCTCTGCACCACTTGAGACCAGATAATTGTCCCATAATCAAGATTTAGACCATTATAAAGTCCATAGAGAAGGGTCAGAAAAGCTTTGCTGGTGCCATCAGATCCACCACTCCTTTCTGCTAAACTCTTGATGAGAAGAGTAAGCAATCCATTCCACTGTGATGGTAAACAAGACTTCTTAACCTTTGTAACTGTGGTGAGCACATCCGTATACCCCGTCTCGTAAAGCATCGAGAATAATTAAGTAGTCGTGATAAAGTCTGGCGAGATGACAGAGGAATCCACGGCAAGATGCATCAACGAACAAAATCTCCCCTTTGAAATAGAAGCCTTTTTATTATGTATTTGAAAGTAGATGCGTTCTTTGTTCTTGTCATACATGGCAGTAGAGTAGACCTGCGATAAGAGCGACATCGGAATGGCTTCCACCCGCGTTAGGGCTAGAACTAACGGTGAATACTTCAAACATTCAACTACGTGCAGCATATATGAATCATATAAAAACGGATTGAGTTCGATGATCATATTCTGATTTGGCTTTATCGAAAGCAATGTGGACGAAGCAGTCTGATCGTGAACTGATGAAGAAGCCGCCATTGTTGATCGAAGAAGGAAGATGAACAGTTTGAACTTGCCTTGTAATTTGAGAGAATTTGTTGCTGATAAAAGACAAACAAAAGGAGAACCCCTTTATATACCGTTGCTAGGAGAGAGAAAAATCATGACGATAATGACGTGATCACTAAAACGTCGCCTGAAAAAGCGCGATGTGACTGTGTGGTTACTCCCAGGAATACGTCAGCACGCGTGGGTGTAGAGACCGTTCAAATTCATGCGTCCAAATTCTTATCTTCAATCGTCGTTTGAAATTCTGCGTCGTTCCAAAATTCAGGATAACCCCTGTTTAGCCAAAAGATAAACAAAACTCGAACCAACAGCAACCAAAAAGTTGGAAAATAAAATTTTCGTGCAATAGAGTGACAAAAGATAAAGAAATAAAGCAAATGTGTATGGGGTGTGAGTGATGTCTCATTATAAGACAGAAAGCATGGGATTCCGGGTAAGAATCGCTTCCTTCAAAGTCAAGAGAGACTTGAAGTGCTTGTGTGGTTTCCCGAAAAATACGATCAAGTGTTTGTAGAGAAACATTGAAAGGCTTCTTTTAATTGTTAGGCTTTGGGTAGCTTATCTTCAACCGAACTTCGAGTCTTAACATAAGACCGAACGTTGGAAGAAGTACTTGTGAGACCGATGTGGTCTGTTGAACAAGTAGGTAGGATATTTTATGATGACTAAAGAAGATATAGAAATCTTAAAAACAAAAATAAACTGGATCTTTAAGGGAAGAAAATCCTTGGTGTTAGACGAATTCATAAAAGATCACTCAAAAATAAAAATAAGATTTCAATCGGTAATCAGTAAGATCTTGAATGTATCAATTCACCGTTAATTCATTATAGGTGTTGAATTTTGGGTTTCACTCAGCACGTGGTATACGCATCTAAGATCATAAACACAGATTTTGTGCAACCATAAACCTCAGTGGTAAGGACCGAGAGTCTCAAGGGTTGCAGTGATGAACCGAAAGTAGATGCAGAATATAAGGAAGGTGGTTTAAAGAATCGAAGGTACCTTCTGCTATATAGGTGGGACAATGCAGAAAAACTCTTAACTCATATGAGAAGAGTAAGGTAGCTCTAGACTGAGTTAATTTTAATAGTCTGATTGGGAAGAAACGATAGGTAGAGATCGATTCATTAAGGCTTTGCTCTTAGTCAAAGAGGCTTTGGTCAACATGCAGCAGCATGCTTCTAGGGACCCTTAACTAGTTCTTATTGAAATGATTGTACCTGCCTTAGCTCCAAATTATGTTGGACTGGTTCACTTATGATCTAATAAAAAGAAAGAGCAAACAAACTTACCACACAAACAAAACAAGCAAACAAACAAAACAAACAAACAAAAAAAAAATATTTTTGAGATTTAAAGTTTTCTGAAAAATAATAAAAAAAACAGAAAGAGAAAATATTTTTGGAGTTTTGAAGTTTTCTGAAAAATAATAAAAACAGAAAGAAGAAAATTTTTTTGGCGTTTTGAAGTTTTCTAAAAAATAATAAAAACAGAAAGAAGAAAAAAGAATAGAGATTATAGAAAATACAGAATATACAACCGAAATCTTATCTTTATTGAATGAAGCGAAATAGACCGAGCGTTTGGTTCATTTCGGTTCCTGAAAATTCCAGAGCCGAAATAGACCGAGTGTTCGGTTCATTTCGGTTCCCGAAAATTATGGAGCCGAAATAGATCGAGCGTTCGGTTCATTTCGGTTCCTTAAAATTCCAGAGCCGAAATAGACCGAGCGTTCGGTTCCCGAAAATTATGGAGCCGAAATAGACCGAGCGGTCGCTCCATTTCGCTTGTCTAATTTTTAGTGTAAGATTTGAGGATTCGGTACCGACTTTGCTTCCATCATTCCTAGGCCTTGTAAAATTTTATTAAAACTTGCTTCTGGTAAGGCCTTAGTGAATATGTCAGCCAGTTGATCAGAGGATCGAACAAAATGCACTTCCACGTTCCCATCTTCTACATGATCCTTGATGAAATGATATCTAAGTGCAATGTGCTTAGTCTTTGAGTGTTGCACCGGATTGTGACAAATCCTTATTGCACTTTCTGAGTCACAATAGAGAGGAATCTTCTTCATATTTTTCCCGTAATCTCTCAGTTGACTTTGAATCCATATGACTTGTGAAGTACAAGATGCAGCAGCTATATACTCAGCTTCGGCTGTTGAAAGTGACACGCAGGTTTTCTTTTTGGACTGCAAGCTAACGAGTTTTCCATCAAGAAATTGGCATCCACCTGTAGTGCTCTTTCGGTCTAGACCACATCCTCCAAGATCAGCATCAGTAAAGGCTTGAATGAAGAACCCAGATCTTGCAGGATACCAGAGACCGAGAGATGAGGTTCGCTTCAGGTAACGGAATATATTCTTCACTGCCACCATGTGAGGTTCTCTTGGATTAGCTTGAAACCTGGCATAATAACAAACAGAAAACATAATGTCCGGTCTACTAGCTGTTAGATACATGAGGGACCCTATCATTTGTCGATAAAGTGTCATGTCAACAGCAGGTTTTTCCAGAGATGGAGTTAACTTGGTGCCAAATGCCATAGGAACCTTCACTTTAGAGTCGCCTGTCATGCCAAATTTTGTTAGTAAGGTCTTTGTGTACGCCTCCTGATTGATAAAGATACTTTCTGGTCCCTGTCTAATATTCAAGCCAAGGAAAAAATTAATCGGACCCATTGCGCTCATTTCAAATTTAGTCTCCATCAACTTCCTGAATTCAGCTGTTAAGCTATGATTCGTAGAGCCGAAGATGATGTCATCGACATAGATTTGAACTATCATTAGATGTTCGCCTTCTTTCTTTCGAAAGAAGGTTGGGTCAACCGAACCTTGCTTAAATTTTGACATTTTCAAAAAGCGAGTTAAAGTTTCATACCAGGCCCTTGGTGCTTGCTTCAAGCCATATACCGTTTTATCCAGCACATAGCAATGATCAGGAAATTTCTCATTTACGAACCCGGGAGGTTGTTCAACATACACTGTCTCTTCTAGTTCTCCATTCAAGAAAGCACATTTGACATCCATTTGGAAGACTTCGAAATTTTTGTGAGCAGCATATGCAAGGAAGATTCTTACTGATTCCAACCTAGATACTGGAGCAAAGATTTCCTCATAATCTATCCCTTCCTCTTGACAATAACCTTTAACCACCAACCGAGCCTTGTTGCGAATGACATTACCTTCTTTATCCAATTTATTTCTGAAGACCCATTTTAAGCCAACCACTGAAGCATCCTTTGGTGTAGGAATCAGCCTCCAAACTCGGTTGCGTTCAAACTCATGGAGCTCATCTTGCATTGCTTGAACCCAATCAGAATGATCAAGTGCAACATTAATTGTTTTTGGCTCAACCTTGGAGATGAATGAATTAAACATACAAAATTCAACTTTAGAGAATAATGCAGTTTGTTTCGCTTTCAACTGTGAATGAGTGAGCACTTTTTCATATGATTCTCCAATAATTTGAGCTTTGGGATGGTCCTTGGTCCATTTGACTAATGGAGGATAATTTGGGTCATATGCAGGATCCAATTCGGCATCCACCTCCTCTTCCAATTCTGATTGATCACCCTCGCCTTCGTCAGTTGTATTCTCTTTCTCCCCCTCGACTGGCGAAGTGAAACCTGTCGCAGTATCAGAATTTGCATCCTCTGTTGGAGATGGATTCTCCCCCTCGATTGAACTGCTATTGAGTGGGTTTGTGGCAGAGTTGTCCCTTACACCTGGACCTATAAGAATCGGGGATGAAAATGGATTCTCCCCCTCGAAAGATACTCCTGTTGTCTTTGGTGCTGATGAACTCTCCCCCTTGAATATTGGGCCGTTAATTGGAGAGTCAGTTGAGGATTGACCATCTGTAGTTTTAAGAGGTTCACTTTCCATTCCTTTGGCAGCTTCATCTATGATCTTTTTGAGATTATCAATTTTGTTATCTACTGCTTTTGCCTCTGAGTGTGCCGCTTTCTCTGGTTCATCGAATAACCGAATGTACTCTTCAAACAAGTTGGATATTGGAACCGAGACCTGTCCAGATTCCGGAAATATTTCAGCTAAGTCACCTTCACTCCTTTGTACTTTCTTCATGTAATTATCGTCAAAGGTGATGTAATATGTTTCTTCAATACGTTTGGAGCGTTTGTTTAACACTCTATAAGCTTTTGAAGAGAGTGAATAACCAAGAAAAATTCCTTCATCTGCTTTGACGTCAAACTTGTTTTGGTTCTCCTTTGAATTAAAGATGAAGCACCTTGAACCGAACACATGGAAAAATTTGACGTTGGGCTTCCGATTGTTTATGATCTCGTATGGAGTGATCGAGAATCTCTTGTTGAGCAAAGATCGGTTCTGAGTGTAGCATGCGGCTGCTACTGCATCAGCCCAGAAGTATAACGGAAGAGAAGCGAAACTAAGCATGGTTCTGGCTGCTTCACACAAAGATCGGTTTCGTCTTTCAACAATCCCATTCTGTTGTGGTATATAAGGAGCTGAAAAATTGTGAGTGATCCCCTTGTCAGTCAGAAAGTCTTCAAAATCGTTATTCTTAAATTCCAGACCGTTGTCACTTCTGATATTCCTCACCATTTTCCTCAGCTGTACTTCTACTTGTTTGATAAATGTCTTCAACTTGGGAGTTGCATCTGATTTCTGTTTAAGAAAGAAAACCCAGGTGAAGCGCGAAAAATCGTCTATTATAACAAGGATGTACTTACTACTACCGATGCTCTCGATAGCCGAAGGTTCACATAGGTCAATATGCAGAAGTTCAAGAGCTTCAACAATCTTCGTATTGATTCGTGTAGGGTGGCTCTTTCTTCTTTGTTTACCCATCTCACACGCTGCACACAGATGTTCTTTGTCAAACTTGAGAAGAGGGAGGCCTCGAACGTGATCACCAAGCACCAACTTATTAATATATTTGAAGTTCAGGTGCGATAGTCGCCGATGCCACAACCAGCTTTCATCTGTGTTTGCCTTTGACAATAAACATATTGCTGGTTTTCCTCATATTGGGTTGAGATTTAAAGGGTACATCTCTCCCTTGCGTTCAGATTTCAACAGAACCTTCTTAGATTGTTTCTCAATTATCTCAGATCCCTCATCATCAAATGAAACCTTCAAACCTGTGCCCACAACTAATTGTGACACACTAATGAGGTTATGTTGCAATCCTTCCACATACGCCACTTTTCGAATCGAGAAATCTCCATTTGTTATCATACCGTATCCCTTGATTGTTCCATAGCAGTTATTTCCATACTTTACACACCCACCATCTTTCAGGGACCGAAACTCCCTCATTTCTTCCTTCCTTCCTGTCATGTGACGCGAGCAGCCACTGTCTATATACCATTCATCATCGAACTGCTCGTCACTGATTACCTACAAATTCAAGCAGATTTAGGAACCCAAAATTTCTTGGGTCCTGGTGAGTCTTTCACAGAGAAAGGAATTATAGAAGAAATATCAACCAAATATGTTCTTTTTACTAGAGTGGCTTGATCTTTTCTTTTAATGGTATACACCTTGATTTTAGTTTTATCTTGTTTGATTTTTGGTGCATTACTTGGTGTGTTGTTAGATGGTTCAGGATTTTTCTTTTGACTCCTAGGGTTAGCTGATAATTTCTTATTATGGAACTTAGAATCGGATGCTAACTTTCCCTTTCCTTTGATGTCCTTCATAGGATTTGTTTTGCATTGGGACTTGGAAGGACCGAAAATAGACTTAGGACCGAAACTGGACTTAGGACCGAAACCTGACTTTCGGTTCTGAGTGACGGTGTTGGGACCGAAAGCGTACTTTCGGTTGTTAACCGTAACGTTCGGACCGAATCTTATCTTTTGATTCTGTGAGCCTGTGTGGGGACCGAAACTTGACTTTCGGTTCTGAGAGCCCTCTTGGGGACCGAAACTGGACTTTCGGTTCTGAGTTTTGGAATAATAGGAACTTGGGCTAAAGTTTTCTTTTCCATTCAGTTTTTCCTTTCCTTTATCCGTTGATTCTTTCTTATGAGGAACGTAGTTGGGATTTTGAGATTCCCAGTGACGCTTTCGTTCATTCATATTCTTTGCGTATCTTTGATTTCTCAAGTGTTTTTGTTCATCTAAGTCTTTCTGAGATTTGTGGATATTGAAGCTGGCCTTTAGCTTCTCCTTTTGACTTTCGGTTGTATTGGCTGGAACCGTTGTTTCTGTCATTGGTTCTTCAGGAATTTCTTTAGTTCCACTCGTGCTTGGTTTGTCAAAACTTGAGGGTTTGTTGATGGGTTCAGCAACATATCTTCCTTTAACCCTCCATGACGTTTTCTCAGATAAGCCTACGGTTTCGTCTGCGTTGTCAATAGGGGCAGACCAGAAATAATCGTCACATCCTTCAACATTGTCTTTGTCAACCAAGATCTTTAATTCTGCCGTTTGTTTAGCAGTGACTCCTGTAACTGTTGGATTAGGTGTCTAAGCTCATAACTATAATTGGTATGTACTTGAATTGATAGCAGCACAGTCCTTTTGGGTTGCCCTCAACCTAGCAACTGGACAAGGAAATTATGAAAGGAGAGATATTAATTTATAAGATTAATAAATTAATATATATATAAATGATTTATTAATATGTTAATGGATTAATATATTAATTAGAAATCATTATGTTTAATTAATTGTTAGCCAGAAATTAATCAGAATTGATTTTGGGGTTAAAAGAATTAATTATAAGGTGCAGGGACTAGTTTGCAATTATCTAATAGTTGAGTGGAAGGCTCTAGAACCCCCTTGGAAGAGGGTGGACGAAATCTTTAGGGGAAACCCTAATAATTTCGTCCATAGGGGCTTGGATAAGGCCCTTGGGTTTGCTTAGGCCCTAAGCAAAGGATAACTAGGGTTTCCCTTAAACCCTAGATCCATCAGCTATATAAGGAGCCTCCTGGTTCATGTTTTTGGTCACTCTTTCTTTTGAAAAAACCCTAAGGCCGAGATTTTGCACTCTCCCTCTCCTCTCTCTCTTCTACTTTCCTTCTTGCTAGTTTGGGTGTGATTCCATTAGAGGCATTACACTTGTGGTGCTAAAGCTTCCAAGAAGATCAAGATCAAGATCAAGAGGATTATCAATTGTTTGCTATAGCAATTGAAAGGTATGTAAACCCTAAACCCTAGTTTACTATTTTCGATAATAGCCTCTCTCCTCTAGGGTTCTTGTATTGCAATTCAAAGTTGTATGTTCAATAGTTAAAACATAGATCCAAAGTAGGTTGCATGTGAACTTAGGAATTGTTTTCTAGTTTATTTGTTGTACCTAAAACCCTTCAGTGGTATCAGAGCCATTGTTGTTTTAAATTGAATTGCTACAATTGTTGAATTGCAAATTAGGGTTTATAGCTATTAAACCCTAAAGGCCAAATTTTCGATTTCTAGGGTTTTGGATCAAAGGGTTTTTTCGAAAACCCTAGCCTCCAAAGAACCCTAATCGAAATTAGGGTTAGGGTTTTGAAAACCCTAGCCTCCTCCCTTGTAAATTTCGAAATATGCTAGAGGATAACTAGGGTTTCTTGTTTTTTGGATAATTGTTACTTAATTAGATTAATTGGATAATTATCCTTACCCTATTTTTCGAAATTAGAGGGATAAGGATTAGGATTAAATTAATTGATTAATTTAATTAGATAATCCTTACAAGATTTAATAATTTGATTAATAGTTAATTAATAGATAAATATTAAATCTAGTGAATTGGTTTATTTAAATTTGAATTTAACAGCTTAAATTTTGAAATTTATATAAACCCTTGAAGTTTTAAAAAGTTTTAAAACACACCTTATATATATTATAATTAAAGGTTTAATATTATATGTATAAGAATATGGTCAGTCAAATCGCTAGTATGCCTCATTCACGAAGCTAATCTATAAGGGGGGTATAAGGAAACTGCCTATAAAATGGTAGTTGAATGGGTGTCGACTCTCACCCACCGCTTCCTTGATTAGTGGAGGGTCGTTAGCAGAACGGATTTGATAGGACAACTACTTCTCATTAAAAGTATAATGATATTAAAGAAAGTACTAGAACATTATTTTCAAAATCCCAACTCTAGTTACTTTAGGAAAAATGTGAAAAGTATGCTAATCCATGAAATTGCACATTATGCTTTATTGGTCGTTAGTGGAGCGTGTGTGGTTAACCAGCACACTAAAAGGCACTAATAAAGAGTAGCAATGGGTATCTCATAATTGTCATTTTGATGGAGCGTGTGTGGTTTACCAGCACATCAATAGTTAATGATAAAGACAATGAGGTTACCAAGCACATTTGCATGGTTATTCACATCTTGTTTGTGATCCTCGGCATCCCAGTCACAAATAGAAGAGCATAATCTGAGAATAAAACATGTCATTGAATAGTTTCAATGTATCTCAAAAGAATTAGGAATTTCACTTCGTTTGTTTCGTCTAATGGTGGAATTGGTGAATCGTCATTCACCTACCTTTATGAAATTTGCACTTGGATCTCGGCATCCCATTTCTAAGTTGTGAATCTTCATAGTTGGATCCTAACCTTGATATTATATCTTTGGGTTATTCTATTAAGGTATCTTGAAATCTAACTAAAACTTTCCTTCTTTTCAGATGTCTACTCCTGGAAACACTTCTGCTTCGTCCTCCTCCAACCAAAACTTCTCTTTGCTCAATATATGCTCCAAAGTCGTTATGGATGGCTCAAACTATAACGATTGGATGCGCAACATCAAGATGGATCTTCGTTTCGAGAACAAAGAATATGTTCTTGAAAAGGAGCTCAAAGAGCTTGATGAGAATGAAGCTACTCCTGAAGATCTTGCTGCCTACAAGAAACATTACGATGATGCTACCAAAGTGGCATGCATCATGGTGGCAACTATGTCCCCAGAACTGCAGAGGTACTATGAGGACTACTGGCCTTTCGAGATGAACAAGGACCTTATGGAAAAGTACCATAAGCGAGCTCGTCAAGAAAAGTTCGAAGTAGTCAAGTCACTCATGGCTTGCAAGATGAAAGATGGGGAGTCAGTTGTGTCACATGTGCAAAGAATGCAACGCTACATAGAGCGTTTGGTCAAGCTCAATATTCACTTTGATGAGGAATTGGCCATTGACATGGTCTTGAACTCACTTCCTGAATGTTATGGTCAGTTTATTCTAACTTACCATTTGAACAATACTGAGCAGACCTTGGCCCAATTGCACAACTTGTTGCAGACAGCTGAGGCAGGGATGAAAGGTAAAAGTATACCCTCCACACCTGCTAGTGCCCCTGTTTTGGCTATTGGACAGGGAAAGGGGAAAAAGAGGAAAGGTCCTCCCAAGCAAAACTGGAAGAGCAAGGCTCAAGCTGGGTCATCTAGTAATGGCCCAAAGGCTAAGCCCAATGGTTCCACTCCCCATGTTTCTGATCCAAAAGAGGCAGTTTGCTTTTACTGCAACCAAAAGGGGCATTGGAAGAGATCTTGCCCACAGTATCTGCAAGATATCAAGGATGGCAAAGTGAAGCCATCTTCGGCAGGTATTTACACTATTTCTGCTAATAACTCATTATCTTCTCGTTCATGGGTCCTTGATACAGGATGTGGTTTTCATATCTGTTCTGATTTGCAGGGTCTAAAGGAAAGTGAGGAGATAGAGCGAGGAAGGATAAACCTGATCATGGGAAACAGAAAGTCTTCACCAGTAACCAAGATCGGAGTTTATCAGCTTCTGCTTAGTAATGATGTTAGATTAGATTTAATAAATTGTTGCTATTCGTCTGAGATGACGAGAAACATTATTTCATTTCATGCATTGTTCAGACAAGGTTTTACATATTCTTTTAATGATTTGAATGGTTCAATTTCTGTTTATAAGAATGGTGTTTTTATGTTTGAAGCTTTGCCTTGTAATGGTGTGTATGAAACAGTGACTTGTGTTGATAGCCTAGGAAATAGTGTACTTAATATTGACTTGTCTAATAGTGTAGACAAGGCATGCTTGTGGCATTGTCGTCTTGGACACATTAACAAGAAACGCATAGCCCAACTCCAAAAGGATGGAGTGTTGGAATCATTTGACCTAAAGTCAGATGATATGTGTGAGTCTTGTCTTTTGGGAAAGATGACAAAATCACCATTCACAGGGTCTTGTGAAAGAGGTGAAGGTCTGTTGGATCTCATACACACGGATGTGTGTGGACCCTTCAGATCAACTACAAGAGATGCTAATCGATTCTATGTGACCTTCACTGACGATTATAGCAGATATGGATATATCTACTTGATCAAGCATAAGTCAGAAACTTTTGAAAAGTTCAAAGAGTTTAAGCATGAAGTCGAAAATCAATTGGGCAGAAAGATAAAGATACTTAGATCCGATAGAGGCGGGGAGTATCTTAGTATCGAGTTTAACGACTATCTGAAAGAATGTGGGATAGTCTCACAATTGACTCCTCCTAGGACACCACAGTTAAATGGTGTAGCTGAGAGGCGCAATCGAACCTTGTTAGACATGGTTCGTTCTATGATGAGTCGGGCTTCGCTTCCTATTCACTTCTGGGGGTATGCCTTAGAGACAGCCGCCCACATCCTCAATCTTGTCCCTACAAAGAAGGTTGCCAAAACACCTCACGAAATGTGGACAGGGAAAGTTCCCTCGTTAGCACATATTAAAGTCTGGGGTTGTGAAGCTTTCGTAAGACGAGAGACTCACGACAAGCTAGCAGCTAGAAGTGAGAAATGTGCTTTCATTGGTTACCCAAAGCAGTCTTTTGGATATTTGTTCTACAGGCCTAGTGAGAACGTGGTCTTTGTAGCACGAAGAGGAGTCTTTCTTGAAAGAGAGCTCATATTCAAAGAGGACAGTGGGAGCACTATTGACCTTGAAGAAATTCAAGAGTCAGCCAATGAAGGAACCTTAGATGACACTAGCACTCAACCAGAGGAAACAGTTCCTGTTGAACCAATTGATAACTCATTACCTCTTAGAAGATCCACTAGGGTGAGTGTGCCACCTGAGTTGTATGGTTTTCATATTACTTCAGATGGTGACACATTCATAAGTGACAGAACACTGGTAAACTTAGATGAACCAGTCACTTATAAGGAAGCAATGGCAGGCCCAGAGGCTTCCAAGTGGAAAGAGGCAATGGACAGCGAGATTAAGTCCATGTATGACAACCAAGTTTGGAATTTGGTTGATAGTGCACCAGGTCGCAAGACAGTTGGGTGCAAATGGATCTTCAAGAAGAAGACAGACATGGATGGGAATGTGCATACATTCAAGGCTCGACTGGTTGCAAAAGGTTTTACTCAAACCCCAGGGGTTGACTATGATGAGACTTTTTCGCCAGTGGCTAAGATTAAATCTATTAGGATATTGCTCGCCATAGCTGCCTTTCATGATTATGAAATCTGGCAGATGGATGTCAAAACTGCTTTCCTTAATGGGAAGTTGGCTGAAGATGTTTACATGAGTCAGCCAGAGGGTTTTGTTGATGCAAAGTTTCCCAATAGAGTGTGCAAGCTTGAGAAATCCATTTATGGATTGAAACAAGCATCTCGCAGTTGGAATCTTTGCTTCCATGAGAAAGTCAAAGAGTTTGGTTTCTCTAGAAGTGAAGATGAGTTTTGTGTGTATATCAAGGCTAGTGGGAGTATAGTAACTTTTCTGGTGTTATATGTCGATGACATATTACTCATTGGTAACGACGTTCCAACCTTGAAAGAGGTTAAGTCTTGGCTTGGAAAGTGTTTTGCAATGAAAGACCTTGGAGAAGCTGCCTATATTCTTGGGATTAGAATATTGAGAGATAGAAAGAAGAGACTAATTGGACTTAGTCAGAGCACATACTTGGATAAGGTACTAAAGAGGTTTAGTATGGAAAATTCCAAGAAGGGAGAGCTACCTATCCAGAGCAATACCAAATTGAGTAAGACTCAATGCCCGAGTACAGATGTTGAAATAGATGACATGAGTCGTGTACCTTATGCTTCCGCTGTCGGATCGATCATGTACGCTATGACATGTACTCGCCCTGATGTGGCATTTGCTTTGAGCATGGTCAGTCGCTATCAGGGAAACCCAGGTAGAGCTCATTGGATAGCAGTTAAGAATATACTCAAGTATTTGCGAAGGACAAAGGACTGGGTTCTTGTGCTTGGTGGCAGTGATACTTTGAGAGTAGATGGTTACAGTGATGCCAGCTTTCAGACGGATAGAGATAACTTCTGTTCTCAGTCAGGCTGGGTGTTTTTACTGAATGGAGGAGCAGTTACTTGGAAGAGTTCCAAGCAAAATACGGTGGCTGATTCTACTTGTGAATCAGAGTACATTGCAGCAAGTGAAGCGTCGAAAGAAGCAGCTTGGTTGAGGAACTTCATCGGGGATCTCGGAGTTGTTCCAACCATCCAGGAGCCTATGGAACTCTTCTGCGATAATGAAGGAGCGGTTGCCTTGACAAAGGAACCGAGAGATCATGGTAAGACCAGACATATCGACAGAAAGTACCATTTCATTAGACATAGAGTTGAAGAAGGCCATCTTATAGTAAAGAGGGTGTCATCTGAAGATAACCCAGCAGATCCCCTCACAAAGGGTCTGAGTAGGGCTAAGCATATTCAGCATGCTCGGAGCATAGGACTGAAAGATGATATTAGTTTTAGTAGTTAGATTAGTTTTTGAAACTTGTAACAAAGTAAATGTAATTGACTTTTGGTGATTAAATAATAAAGTATTATTTATAAGTTTGGCTACTACCTTTTGTCGATTGTTTATTATTGTGTTTCATTTTTGCATGTTTTACTTCCTGAATAATGAGATTATTCAAACTCCACAGTCGCTCGTACTCTTGGAAGTAAGTAGTGAATTAAGACTGTCATGAATTGGATTGCAGATTGTCTAAGGATAGACATGGCAATAGAATTGCTGCAATGTTCATGAGTACTCAGAAATTGAGATTTGAGTATTGGATAAACCCTCGCTCAGAGTATTACTTCATGGAATTCATCACGAGTAATACTGAGACGATAATATCTTATAATCTTGAAACGAAGATATATGAGTTGTAATTTACAAGTCGGTTGTGCATTGGTGATACGAAAACGCATCAGTAACTTGGTGTTATAAAACGTATTGTCATGCATAATTTGATGAGTAAAAGATACAAGCATATGAGTCAACGTTTATTCGTTCCTTTTGCCCTAACAGGAAAAGCGATATATGTGGGCCCCTCGATGATTTGGTGTTGACTTATGTGCTGGGCCCAGCCAGGACTAAATTGATGTGTTCGATTAGAAGTCCTACATCATCACAAATCAGGAATCGGGAAACATAGATTCTGGACAAACAAATTGATTACATTCCATGTTTTTTGTCTGGGGATATCAAGCAGAACGAAGGGTTATATGATCACTTATCTTAGGACACGTAACTGACTGGGTCAGAGTTCGGCAGCAGTTTTTTGGAAGCTACAATTTGCTGGTCAAATTTAGAAGGCATACTAGCAATTATAGTTACAGACTTATCCAAGTGGGAGACTGTTGGATTAGGTGTCTAAGCTCATAACTATAATTGGTATGTACTTGAATTGATAGCAGCACAGTCCTTTTGGGTTGCCCTCAACCTAGCAACTGGACAAGGAAATTATGAAAGGAGAGATATTAATTTATAAGATTAATAAATTAATATATATATAAATGATTTATTAATATGTTAATGGATTAATATATTAATTAGAAATCATTATGTTTAATTAATTGTTAGCCAGAAATTAATCAGAATTGATTTTGGGGTTAAAAGAATTAATTATAAGGTGCAGGGACTAGTTTGCAATTATCTAATAGTTGAGTGGAAGGCTCTAGAACCCCCTTGGAAGAGGGTGGACGAAATCTTTAGGGGAAACCCTAATAATTTCGTCCATAGGGGCTTGGATAAGGCCCTTGGGTTTGCTTAGGCCCTAAGCAAATGATAACTAGGGTTTCCCTTAAACCCTAGATCCATCAGCTATATAAGGAGCCTCCTGGTTCATGTTTTTGGTCACTCTTTCTTTTGAAAAAACCCTAAGGCCGAGATTTTGCACTCTCCCTCTCCTCTCTCTCTTCTACTTTCCTTCTTGCTAGTTTGGGTGTGATTCCATTAGAGGCATTACACTTGTGGTGCTAAAGCTTCCAAGAAGATCAAGATCAAGATCAAGAGGATTATCAATTTTTTGCTATAGCAATTGAAAGGTATGTAAACCCTAAACCCTAGTTTACTATTTTCGATAATAGCCTCTCTCCTCTAGGGTTCTTGTATTGCAATTCAAAGTTGTATGTTCAATAGTTAAAACATAGATCCAAAGTAGGTTGCATGTGAACTTAGGAATTGTTTTCTAGTTTATTTGTTGTACCTAAAACCCTTCAGTAACTGCATATACCTGATTCGACACAGTTTGAACCTTTTGATAGACCATAACTTTTTCCTTGAGTTTCTGTGGCTTTTCTTTAGACAAGCGAGCGAATTCAACCGAATTTTCTGAAATAAGGGGTTTCTCATTCTCGGTTTCTTTCTTCATGAACTCAGAGCAATCAACTTCGTCTTCAACTGAGATCTCGCTCATCTCACTTTCCTCATCAAACTCAGACGTATTTTCTAAGTTCATTTTATTTTCTGATATCAATTTTGCGTTTGACGAGTCAAATAATTTAATAGTTTCGGACTTTATTTTTAACTTATCATTTTCATCTAAAAGATCTTTGAGCATACATTTATGTTCCTTAGAGTCAATGAAGGTTTCTATTTTGTCCTGTCCGATTTTGTAGTGAATTGACGTTTCTTCTGAGGACACTTCTGATTCACATTCTGCTATGACCTCATCCTCCTTAAATTCAAGGAAGGGTAACATCATTTTATGAATCTTCTTTCCTATCTCACAATTTAAATGCAATTGAGCAATATTAAAGTATAAACGCTTAGCAATTAAACAAAAAACATTCCGTTGTTTTAAAAACTTTAAATTGTCTCTTTGTAAATAAATACTTTCGTCCCTAGCTCTATTCAATTCTCCCTCCTTTAGCTCAATCCACATCCTCCTCTCCTCACTTTTTGAAGACACCCTGCTGAGTTGGTCAGTTAGGTTAGAATTCGCTAAGCGAGTTTGCATGAGACTACCACTTAAGTTAGAAAATTTAAATTTTAATTCATTTAATTCTTCTTCATAATCTGTTATTGGAACTTTAAGTGATTCAAGGATATATTGTACCTTTTTGATCAGCCGATCGTAGTCGTTGATCTTCTCACTCACAGGCTTGGCTGCAAAACACTTGTCCTCAGTCGGGTTCGGTTCCTCACTTGCACTTTCGGTTGATGCACCAGGTGTGACCATTAAACATTTACCATCCGAACCTACTTTCTTTGCCACATACGCCCTTCCATGAGTAGGCTTTCTCACCTCTTCATCTTCAGAATCGGTTGACCATACTTCGACGCCACCGAACTCATCTTCACCTGCATTCTCCTTCACAATCAGGGAATTCATAGAGCTTGTTGCCTTCCTTTTCTTGATCTCTTCCAACTTGCGCATGTAGTACGCCTCATCATCTTCACCGTCTCTTTTCTCAGCCATTTTCCTTAGCATGCAATCTTTGGCAAAGTGGTTTTTGCCGTGACAGTAATTGCAGTCGTACCCAGAGTCTCCTGTAAGCTTGCTCTCCTTCTTATCTTCATCCTTTTGAGAGGTGATTTTCGCTTCATCCTTCACCTTCTCAGAGCTGTAACTTCCCTGCCAGTTTCGGTTCTTGTTGGCAGGAAATTTTCTTCGTGCAAACTTCTTTGGATTGGTGACCATCATAGCGTATTCTTCGCTTGTAAGATCACACTCATACATATGAGACTCTTCTTCTTCTTCTGCAATGTTTTTTCCTTTTGAGACAAGAGCCAGCGATCCCACACCAGAAACCACTTTCGCTTCTTTGGTTACTACACTTTCATGGGACTTAAGTATTCCCACAAGTTTCGCTAGTTAGTAAGACTTAAACTGTTCGTGTGCTTTCACGGTTGAAACCACAGCCATCCATTCCGGTCTCAATCCATTCATGAAGGTCACCTTCTGCTCTATCAACTTTCTTTCTATTCCATGCTTGATCATCTTACTTAGGAGATGATTGAACCGATCGAAAGTTTGTATGAGTTTCTCCTGTGGTTTCTGTTCGAAAACTCCAAACTCTGACAGCAGCAAGGTTTGAATGGAGTGTTCCAGATCTTCATCAGTTGAATAAAGTTCTTTCAACCTATCCCAAATTTCTTTGGCCGTCGTGCATGAACCAACCAACCGAAAGGTGTCAGATTGCAAGGCGAATCTGATCATTCTCATGGCCTTCACATTACATACCAATTTGTCTTTCTCGTCCTGTGGCATCTTATCTACATCCGCCACCAGCTTGTTATATTCCTTTTGAAACTTAACTGTTGTGTTCATTCCTGAGTGAACAAACGGCCCAAGCGTGATAGCTTCCCAGATAAGATAGCCATTGTCTTCAGATCCAACCACGTAGTCTTCGAAGTGATGCGCCCATACTTCATAGTCTTGAGTGTAGAGAATGGGTATTCTGGTTGTAGATCCAATGATGTTTGATATGTTGATGGGATTTGTTTGCGAATCTTCGTGAGACATGGTGAGCTGCTAGAATCAAACCTGTAAACTTGAGATTAGGGTTTTATCAGAAACAGAGTTACCGACTATATGAAGAAGACGGCTTCTATTTATACGATAAAAGCAGAAACCCTAAGGAATTCTGAATACAGAAGGAATGTGTATTGATCACACAATCTCCTGCTCTGATACCAATTGTTAGAACAATGTTCTATTAGGATCGTTAGATTCTATGCAAGCAAACAATTATGAACGTAAATAAGAACACGAGTATGGCTTTGAATATGTCGTATGATTAATGCTTCAACACCTCAGAAGAGCTCGATTAAGAACTTCGACTGTAGAGGTGTTTAGGGTTACAAAATAATAAACGTAATAATCAACTGCGTATTACGCATACATGCATGCATATTTATAGTATAACCCTACTAGATAATCACGGATGGACAGGCCCAATCCGGATACAAAACATAAAGCCCAAGACGCAACAAAATTAAACTCTACAATATCCATTCTTGACTTTCTTTATATTATCAGATAGGCAGTGACGAGATTTGCGACTCTCGTTTAGATTGTTTTTCCTAACAATTAACCTATTTCTATTTTGGTTTCTATGTCGTGAACTGTTGCGCTGAAACTTCGATAAATCATAACTTCCTTTTATGATGTCAAATTTGGACGTTCTCTATATTCACGAGTTCACTTTTACAAATACTACGAGTTTTATTTAGATTATTTTTCCTAAATAATCTACTATCCATAATTTTTGTTTATCGTCGTGACGAATAATTAGCCTTTTATAGCTTAATCATCTAGCCCTATCTTGTGGGCGTTACGATTATCTCCCTTAGGATGATTGTGACCCATAATCATTAACAAAACAAGACTTTGCATAATGATTTCACACATTAATATTCCACTGTAGGTAATAACTGTAATCCTTACGGCTTTGAACATGAGTTTCTAACTCTTGGACTTCTTATCTACTAGCGCTGCTCAACCTTGCACGCGTTCTTCATTGAAAATTTGATCTCCATCGGAGACTCCTGATCCTTCTAGAATAGACATAACTTAAGATAACGTCTTTATTTCGACTATCTTAATAGACTGATGTGTCATGCTCTAATGATCTTTCATCAAATGAAGCAATGGCTAGACTAATGTCTCTTTGAGTTAGACTCTAGCATGGATGAAATATTCCTTCATGTTCTAATGTGATGTAATCACATCATAAAATGTACCATTTCTAACTACAGGCTACTTAGTCTTAACGACGATTGTAATACTTCTGTCGATTGCTTCGGTTTCCTTTCCCTTCAATCTCTTGAGTAAATTTAGATGTTGCATTGAACTTGGTTCTCTGAACCGAGTAACTCACTTTGTAGCTTTTATCTTAGTCGGACCCAATTTACTATGACCACTAGTGTCGGAATAACATTCATCTTCTTAGTCATTACCGGAACGATGGTAACGACAAAAATGAACAAAACGAATTTAACTACTAATGCCTTAGTAACCTTGTGACTTTTCCTGATCTAAGTGTGAGTCATGTGCTTCCGATAGTATAAGCCTCTACTACCTTTCACACGTACTCATACTTGTGCCAAGAATTGCCTCGCGGTTCCTAAGTTCCTATTCCTAAAATCACAAAACGATTTAACACATACGAATGTGTCCAAATAAGCTCATGTCCTAAGAGACTTTACTAGGAGATTTAATAATGATTATGCATTTTACCACGTACGTACGAATTTTCCTCGTCCTCTAGTTGGTGTTGTTCCTCTTCACCCTTCGAGATTCGGCTGTTGATTTTTTGTTACCGCTTTTAATCCGCTACGTGCTCTCACCATTACGATCCGTACACCAACGCAGGTGTTCAGTGTACCGAGACGTTAGTTTATTATGATAAATAAGGTTTTAATTAAGTTTAGACGCATAATCCTCCTTATCACTCCAAAAAGTTAAATTTCAGTTCTAATAACATAATTAAACGTTTAGAAGCCTAAACACATAAAAAAAATTTATTCAAGTTATGGTCGGCCATAGACCATTCATCTATCTAAGTAATAGCAATTAGGCAACCCAAGGCTTCCTATAACAAAAATCATTTAGCACTTAACACTAAATTAGGTATCATATCCTAAAGTAAGCTAGTGCTAGTGTCAATTAAGGTATACTACCTAAAATTTAATAGACACTCATCTCACGATTATCGCTTAGCATTCTAAGTTTAAGTCTAGAAATCCTCAAAATTCCTAGTTCGCTTAAACTAATTCTCTGATACCAACTATGACATCCCTTATTTTCACGGTCAGAAAAGACCATTTTATTTATGCTTATTTTAAAACAGAGTTTATTTAGAAATGCGGAAGTTGTCCCATAAAAGTATTTCCGAAGAAATGTTTTTCATTGATTTATAAAAATTGGGGATGTCATAACTGATACAAGAAACATAAGCATAAACGTAATTATTACTGGCCTTACTACATCTAATGGCCTACATTTCCTCGAATCTCTCATCATTTCCGAATATCAATTACATTCGTACAACTACCAATGATACAAAGAAACTGAGTGGGTCAGGTTGGGAAACTTGGTGAGTACATAGGTTTTTTAACCCACAATATTATAATTAAGTCGTTATAATTATATAATTCACATCAAAAAATTAACCCAATTACCCATTCCTGCTATTTTCACTCCCTAATCCTAGACCGATGATCTCAAGGGTTCTATCCTAAAGGATCTCTAAGTGAACAATACTGCCTCGGGGATTCCTTAGCAGTATATGCTAATAAGATAACCATGGGGTGAAGAGAATACTCACATGAATATTTTCCTCATAGCTAAATGTAACATCCCAAAAATAATAGTAAATTTTTTTATTTTTCAAATACCATTTTTTCAAACCACAAGTCATACAAAACCATATCTCCAAACATAGTCATAAAAATCAGAGTATCCAAAAACATCTCTCAATATAAATCCCAGGATGATGTGTACAATCACGCATTCGCTTTGCCCCGATCATCTAATGTACCTAAAACCATGAAACCAAACAGTAAGCCGAAGTTTAGTGAATTCCCCCAAAATACCCACCCAACAAAACATATACAAACATGCATGTTGGGTCTACAGTCTCCCGACTGGATTACCCCTGGCCCACAGTCTCCCGACTGGATTTCCCTTGGCCCACATTCTCCCGAATGGATTGCTTGTATGTCCTCAATATAAATCCCAGGATGATGTGTACAATCACGCATTCACCTTGCCCCGATCATCTAATGTACCTAAAACCATGAAACCAAACACTAAGCCGAAGCTTAGTGAATTCCCCCAAAATACCCACCCAACAAAACATATACAAACATGCATGTTGGGTCTACAATCTCCCGACTAGATTACCCCTGGCCCACAGTCTCCCGACTGGATTGCCCTTGGCCCACATTCTCCCGAATGGATTGCTTGTATGTCCTACAGTCTCCCAACTGGATTGCTCCAGGTATGTTGGCCTACCACACAAAGCAGTATTGCCTCAACCCACCCGCACTATATCAATATATGCAACAGATAAACATATAACCAACAAATACATGTAGTCATATAGATATATCAATCTAACAAATCACTACAACATAGAATCATCCTATATATCAAGATACATAACACAACCTAGTAGGTCGGCATTTGTGCCTTCGACCCATGAGTACAATGAGGAAAACTCACCTCAAAGTCTAGAAGATAGTTGAATTGATCACCGCTTCAAACACCAGGTCTACATGTCACCTAGACAACAACAAGGGACCAAGCCTCAATCTACAACTCAAATAACTCCATTTGAACTAAAGTAAAACTTGGTCAAAGGCTACTCGAAAATTGGCGTTACAATTCTCCCCCACTTGAACTAGATTTAGTCCTCAAAGTCCTCAGCTAAGAATAGATCTGGATAATACTTAGCGCATCTCCGCTTTGGGTTCCCATGTCTACTTGGAACCCTTATAATGCTACCACTAAACATTAACCATATGGAATCCCTTATTGCGTAAGGCCTTCGTCTTCCTATCCAGAATAGCCACTGGCCTCTCCACATAATTCAGGCGCTCATCAACCTGAATGTCATCCAAATGAACCACCACTGAATTGTCAATCAAACACTTCCGAAGCTAAGAAGCATGGAAGGTGTTGTAAATCTAACTAAGCTCGTCATGCAGATCCAATCGGTAGGCCACCCTGCATACCCACGCCACTACTTGAAACACTCCAATAAACCAGGAACCCAACTTGCCCCTCTTTTTGTAGCGTATGGCACTCTTAGAGGGTGATACCTTCAGTAAAACCATATCTCTGACGTAAAACTCTAACTCGGATCGTCGTCTATCATCATAACTCTTCTATCGGCTCTGACCTGTCTATAATCTATGTTTTATCTGCTCGATAAGCTCCATTGTCTGGAGGACCGCCTAAATCCTCTCCATGACCCTATGATCGACCTCTCCCCAACAAACCGGTGAACGACACTTTCCTTCCATAGAGAAGCTCGTACGACGATGCACCAATACTAGAGTGATAGCTGTTGTTGTAAGAAAAATTAGCTAGGGGAAGGTAGGGGTCCCAACTCCCACCGAATCGCTGACACAACCTCGAGCATCTGAATGGTCCACTCACTCTGCCCATCAGTTTGAGGGTGATAAGTTGTGCTGAAATGCAACCTCGTACCCAACCCCTCATGAAATCTATGCCAAAACCAAGAAGTAAACCATACATTGTGATCAGATACCATCGAAACCGGTACACCAAGGCGAGCGACAATCTCACGTAGATACAAACGGACAACTTCTCGACCGACAAACTCTCCTGAATGGCACGAAAATGAGTACTCTTGGTGAGACGATCGACGATGACCCAAATTGCATCAAATTCCTTGTTCGCCCTCGGCAACTTGGTGATGAAATCCATAGTTATTTTCTCCCATTTCTATATGGAAACCTCCAAAGGCATAAGCTTTCCATACGGCCTATGGTACTCTGCCTTGACCATCGGATAGGTCAAGCATCTCTCCGCATACCATGGTATCTCCGGATTCATGCATAACCACTAATAACTAAGTCTCAAGTCTCGATACATCTTATTGGCTCCAGGTTGAATCGAGAACCTTGACTTGTGCACCTCCTCCATCACTGTGTGACGAATGCCACCCGAAACTGGGACCCAAACCTCACCACACTAGGTCAAAAGCCCTTGGCTATCAGTGGAAAACCTACTAATATGACCAATGATCCTCTCCTTCTTTTACGTTTCTCTTTTGACTCCCTCGCCCTGGGCCTATTTGATCAAATCCAAAAGTGGTGAGTCGATGTTCATCCTCAAACAGATTCCTCGATCAGAGGTGCCAACTGCCTTACGACTCAAGGGGTTCGACGGCCACATTGTCCTTGCCTGGATGATAAAGAATCTCGCAATCATAATCCTTGAGCACATGCGCTGCCTCATATTCAGATTCGACAGATACATAAGACACCTCAGACTCTTATGGTCTGTGTCAATGGTAGAGGAGACCCCATAGAGATATTGTCGCCAAATAGACAAAACTGCACAAATGGTCCCTGTGGTTAGCTGCAAATTATCACTTTGGTCCAAAAAGGTTTGGACTAGCACCAGAGGTCCAAACTTTTCATTTTGTTGCAAGTTTGGTCCAGTTTTCTATAAGCTTTTTCATAATGACTATTTTGCCCTTGAATTTTTTTTCTCTTTCATTTTTTTTTAATTATTTAAATACTTTTTTTTATTAAAAGAAAAATTAAAAAAGAAATTTTGCATTTTCTATTTTATTTTTATAATTTTTTATAACAAAATAAAAAAAATGAAAATGAAAAATCTCTTTCTCTCCCTCTCTCTCTCCTCTCTCTCTCTCTCTCTCTCTATATATATATATATATATATATATATATATATATATATATATATATATATATATATATCTCATTTCTTGCTTACCACTGACCAAAGAGGAATAAATCGGCGGTTGTCGTCGGCCTAGGCTGCCCCTCCACCTCCCATCGGTCAGGTAGCACCACCCCAAACACCCACTTCAATCGTTGTTGCCCTTCATTTAAACCTCCACGAGAGAAAGGGGATCGAGATCTGAAAGTTAGGGTTTCTTGGCGGCTAGGGTTTTCAAATGGAGCGTTTAATGACTATAAATCGAGGTGGGGACACATGGGGTTGCTCCGGCGGCTTCTGTTTCTTCGTTCCACAGTAAAATCAGCGACAATGGTTCCACAGCAGCAGCGTCGATGGTGGCAGGGGTTGCTCCGGCGGCTTCTGCTGCTTCGTTCCTTGTTGTTCCGACGAGCTCGACGAGAGGGAGGGCAGCGAGGCGATGGTTGGAGCTTGAGCTCGTTCCAATTCAACAGAGAAAAAGAGATTAGAGATTGTGGTGTCTTGCGGTGGCTGAGGAAGAACTCCGACTACAGCAGTAGCAGGGGATTTTGGTTGGTGTTTGTTTGACAGAACAGAAGGAAGTGGGTGGTTGGAGTGGTGTTTTTTGGTGGTTACAGTGGTGGTGAGTGGTGAAGTGGTGGGTTGTTCTCGGAAAGAAAAAAAACAGCGGAGGAAGAGAGAGGGAGGTGGCACCGGTGATGGTGGGTGTTTCTTGGTGGCCGGAAAACAGCTCCACCTCCGGTGGAGTTCTCTTGCTCGAAAATGAAGAAGAAGGAGGAAGGATAACCACCTCCTTTGAGTGGTAGGATATGAATGAGAAGAAGAGAGGGATTTGTGATGTTAGAGAGAGAGAGAGAGATTTTTATTTTTTTTTTAATCAAAAAAAGTATTAAAATAATAAAAAAACTGAAAAAGAAAAAAATAAGGGCAAAATAGTCATTATGAAAAAGTTTATAGAAAACTTGACCAAACTCGCAACAAAATGAAAAGTTTGGACCTCTAGTGCTAGTCCAAACCTTTTTGGACCAAAGTGGCAATTTTCAGCTAACCACAGGGACCATTTGTGCAGTTTTGTCCACCAAATATTGAGGGCAAACACCACTGCCGCCCAACTCTTAATCATATGTCAGGTATCTAACCTCGTGAGGCTTTAACTACTTGGATGCATATGCTATGACCCTTCCCTACTACATGAGTACTAGCCCTAAGCCTGTGATCGACACATTACTAAATACCACAAAGTCCTCAACACCCTCAGGAAGGGTCAATAACTTCCTCTTTAGGGTTTCAAACGGAACCTGCTAAACAGGGCCCCAACGAAAATACACACCCTTTTTGTTAGAAGATTCCAAGGAACATAAACCTTGGAGAAATCTTGAATGAATATCCGATAATAACCAGCTAGCCCTAGAAAACTCCTAATCTCAGATGGGGACTTTGGGACCTTCCACTCCATTATTGCCTCAATCTTGGCTAGGTCGACTAAAATCTCGTTCTAGTTGACTAGGTGTCCCATAAACTGTACCTCCCATAACCAGAACGCACACTTGGAGAACTTGGAATAAAGACTCTCCTATCTTAGTACTCCAAGTAAATCCCAAAAATGCTCCTCAGGTTGCTCCCTCATCTTGGAGTAGATCAGAATATCATTAATGAAAACAATAACTGATCGGTCGAGCATCAGCCTATATACCCAGTTCATCAAATTCATGAACACTGACGGTGTGTTGGTGAGCCCAAATGGCATCACCACAAACTCATAATGACTATAACTATTTTGTAACCCTGTCTTCTCCACGTCCTCCTCTCTGACTTTCATCTGGTGGTAACCTCACCTCACATCAATTGTGGAAAACCAAGATGTTGTTGGGTTTTGAGCATTCTAACACTCCTAAGTGTCCATGCAACCCTAAATACCTTGGATCTATGTTTTCTCTATTATACATGCAAATATGAATATCCAAGGTATTATCCTAACCACCATACCAAAACATTGATACCAGGGTAATAAAACAAGTTAGAATACATACCTTGTTGTTGTTGCTTGACTCCATGAAGCTTGAGAGCCTAGTGCCCCAAGTGTTACACCTCAAATGGTTCGCACAACATCATGAACTCTTGGAATAACCATGAGAAGAAGACACTCCAAGCTCAAATTGACTAGCCCTCACATATGTATCACTTGTGCCAATTTCTTGAGCTAAAGGGGTTCTTATATATTGTGCACATTAGGGTTATACCATGTAACCCATGACTTTACCCATTCCTTATGCTCCATGGGTTTTAACCTCCATGGAGTATCCATGGATCACAACACGGGTTAAACCCAACATAAGGAATCATGGATCATAAGCCCACATATATAAGAATGAATGATTTACACAATCAATCCCCATATATTTAATTAGTTTCCTTTTTATCACTAAATTAAGTCCAAATTAATTCTTGATCAATACTAATTAAATAACATGATTTCATATTAATATATTAGAACTTATAATATATTAATATGTCACAAAATGTCTTCTCCTAACAAACGGTCTATCCAAATGTTCCGATGCCATGCAACCCAAATGGACCATGCTGAGTTGGGTCAAGTACATACCAATTATAGTTATGGACTTACACACTAATTGTAACGCCCGTAGATCCGGGCTAGTCAATTTAGAGATAATAGGGGTCGAAAACGAATTTTTGACAAAAGATTATTTAGAATAAATAATCTTAACCAAGTTGTAGAATACGTCTCAAGGGTTCCGTACATATAAAGAACGTTGAAATCCGAGTTATAACGAAGAAGTTATGGTCCGTCGAAGTTTTATGGCAAAATCGGAACGACACCGGGAGACGTAAATAGTGAATTTATGATGGAGGACTTTTTAGCCTTAGAAATCTAAACAAAAGTTGTAGTATACGTTAAACCGAGAACATACAAAAAAAGAACGCCCAAATCTGACTTCATATGAGGAAGTTATAAATTTTCTAAGATTTGGCTTAGCAATGCACAACCCGAAACTCGAATTTTAGATCGAGCGGTTTTTGGCCTACGCGACCTAAATGAGAATTGAATATCTCATTAATAGGAACTCAATGGTAAAAAGACAGACGAAAACAGAGTCCGTATGTAGAAGTTATGAATTTTACGCGGACATTTAACAGTATAATCTCCTCGTATTATTAAATTTAAGATCGGTCGAGAATTAGCCGACGGAGTCAAACAGAAAGTTGTAGATCTTATTTTTACCTGCGCGTGGATATAAAGAACGTCAAAAACGGAGGTCGTATGTGAAAGTTACGAATTTTAGAAGTCGGAAGTGTGCTGTGCGAAAATGGGTAATGTGGCACAATCTTGGCCATTGCTTTCTCCCCAAGTCTTGTCACTAGATGGTGACATGTGGCACCAAGTTCAGCCATTTTCCACCCTATAAATAGAACCTCTCCCACCCTCATTTTCTTCACACCTTTCCCATTCTTTCTTCTCTTTACTCTCTCTCTAGAACCTCTCTCTAGCCCCGAAACACCCCGAAAAGCCTAGGGAACCTCCCTAGCACGAGGCGGAAGCCCCGGAGTGCTCGACGGCTCCGAGAAGAAGAGCTTTTCGGCTCGGGAACGCTGCTCCAAGCAAAGCCCGGTTTTCTATAAAACTCATTGTAAGTGAGCTACGCCTATGCTATTTTTAATATAGCTTTTATTTAATTATTGTAACGTAATTAGCAACTTATAATAAGTACTTGGGCTATTATTATGGGTTATATAAGTATTGTTTAACGCTTATATAATAGTAATAATAGCTAGACTATTAATTAGTCTCGGCGAATAATAGACTAAACTCTAGTGGTAATAATACTATGTTTCGTCGAAGGAAATTATTTTTTTAAGAAGCGAAGCGCTGTCTGAGTTCGGAATCACCACCTTTTCAAGTGAGTGCATGGTCCCTTTCATCTTACACATAGATATGAAGTATTAAATATAAATTACGTGCTATGTGTGCATATTGTCTGAATACTTGCTCTCTATGCTGGGTGAAATAATTTTATACACCTTTTATATGATTTAAACTGTATATGTATTTTATATCTACAAAATGTGTTGGGTAAAACATGGGTAGATGTAATAGTTGCTGTGTGACCAAATAAAATAATGAGAGGCCTCGATATAGATGTTATTGATGATCCAGTCATCTAGCGGAGTATAGATGACGACCACGGACTATTCTAGACAGTCCAGTGGAACGCTAGTAGGCTCGCAATCTGTACCTGTTTATTTGAACTGTGTGCTCACCAGCAGTACTCCATCCCCCACATGGTTGCCTTATTTGACATGAATTGCTGAGGAACCCCCGAAGCATGTGTTGTCACCCCGATGAAAGTCCTTAGACTAGGTCCCTTGTGTTAGATGTTTTAGGGACGTAAAGTGAGGATAACAGGAACGGGTAATCGGGTTTGTTTGGTTTGATAAAGTTAATAAACTTATTTATTGTGGGTTGAAAACCCTATGTACTCACCAGGTTTCCCAACCTGACCCACTCAGTTTATTTATATCACAGGTGTTGATATGAAGTCACATTACACTGAGATATTAAGGAGATATAAATCACTAGTGATAATGAATGTAAGTTCTGTTTATGCTTATGTTTCTGTATTGATGATGACATCCCAAATGTTTTAAAATGAATAAAAAATACTTTTCTTCGGAAATGCTTTGATAACGTATTTATCATGTTTTACTGGGAACAAATTCTGCAACATTTTTATTAAAAGAGGTACCCTGATTTTTGTAAAGCATAAACAAAATCGGTCTTTTTTGGCCGTGAAAATGGGGATGTCACACTAATCCAACATATGCACCATGTAACTGATCGAAGAGATCATCAATCCTAAGGAGTGGGTAACGATTCTTTGTGGTGAACTTGTTTAACTCCCGACAATCTATGAACATAGGATGAGACCCATCCTTCTTCTTCACACATAGAATCGATGCTCTCCAGGGTGAACTACTCGGTCTGATAAACTGCTTGTCCAGCATTTCATGAAGTTGAGAGGAAAACTCCTTCATCTCTGGTGGTGCGAGGCGATACGGCGCCTTAGCAATTGGGGCCGCATCGGGGATCAGATCGATCCTAAATTCCACGTGCCTTGCGGGAGGCACACCGAGTAACTCCAATGGAAATACATCTGGAAACTCTCTAACTACTGGCACATATTAAACCAATACTCTCCTCTGATCTCGAGTATCGAGCACGTAAGCGAGATAACCCATACACCCATGCTGAAGATACTGCTGAGTCCTGGCAGCTAAACAAAAAGCCAAACTAGCCCCGGTACCATCGACATAAATAGTCAGTTATCCCCTACTTGGTGTTCGAACTATCACCAGTTTTCTCTCACTGTCGATCATGGCTCCAAATATGCTAAACCAGTCAATCCCTAAAGTCACGCACACATCCTCCATAGGGATGGGAATAAAGTTAATCGAGTAAGACACCCCGAATATCTCCAAGGTATAATCCCGTAAAACACTTGAAGCAGAAACCATGTGTTCGTTGGTGATGGAAACTCACAACAAACAATCCAAATCCCCAAGAATCATATCAAAATCCCTACTGAAGGACTGGGATACAAAGGAATGACTCATACCTAAGTCTAAAAGCACAAGAGAATGCAAGGAATTCTCTAAGACGGTTCCTATCAGAATACAAGCATAAGTAAACAAGAATTAACTGAAGAAAATAATAAATGAATACATACCAGTAACAATGTCATACGTTGCCCTGGCCGCCTCTGCTGTTAGCTGAAAAGCATAACCCTTGGCCTTCGGGGCCTCAGCCCTCCCCTGGCGCCTATATGCGATCCGAAGAGTGGCCGGAGCCGGTGCTTGCACCGAATTCGTGGCATGCAATGGAAATTTGGCCTTCACATGGCCAACTTTATCACAGTGGTAAGAAATCCTTTTTTTTGTGGCGGGGCCTGCTGGCAACAATCCCTCTCATAATGCCCCTCCCTACCGCAATTGCGATATGTTGTCGCTGATCGGCACACTTCCTCATGAAGCTTCCCGTACTTCCCACAACTGCGGATCCTCTATCCTCCGGATCGTGGATCCGTAAGCTCAAACCGCTTCGTCGTTGGCTGAGTCTGAACATGGTTCTGCCTCTTCTCTCCCATCTGGGTCTCAATCTGAATCTCCCTCCTCCAAGTGAAAGAATGCAACTCCTAGAGGGAACGATACCTCTAGGTCGATACAAACTCACGGATCTCAGTCCTGAGCATGCTCAAGTAAGGGCACATCTGAACATGCTTCGAAGCAACATACTAGGGACATAAAAGGGCTCTTTCAGTAAACATCTTTGTGATCTCGATCATCGACTCTATCGTTTGATTTAGTGACAAATTCTCCTAGGCTAACCACTCCCTCTCAACCAGGGGAACATACTCAGTGTAGAACATATCATAAAATTGCGCCCAAGTCACTACGACTTTATCCGCAGGATAATATGCATCGGTCACAAGCTTCCACTAGTGCTTTTACCCCAGACAAAGAAGGTTCAATGTGAACTTGACCTTTTGGTCCTATGGCCATGAGCATGTGAAGAAACAACCCTCCACGTCTGATATCCACCTTATGACCATGATCTGGTACTTGAACCCGTAGAACTCCAACGGCTTCGTGTTGCTAAAGTTCCGATACTATGTTATCCCCTCACCTGGAGTCCTGAAGCAACAACAGATGCAGTGGTTGCAGCAGCAGCAACCTCTCAGACGGTTGCAGAGCGCTCGTCAAACATCTCAATCATGGTGGTCTTAATAGACCTAAATACCTCCGAGACCTCCTCCCTAACAACCATAGTCTCTTGGGTGGTGATCATCTCATGAATCTCATCATCATTCAAACCCGACTTCTCCATGCCACCAACTCCCTGATCTAAAACCTCTAGTGATCGTCATAGTGAAAAACAAATCGGAATGCAGCACAAAATCCACAATTCATACAATTACAACATTATGGGATCACTAGACCCTCAGGGTTCGTGACTTCATCGATACATGTATGGGTCATGTCCTTTCAGTAGTACGGGCCCATGCTACCTTCCACACTTAACCGTATTTGTCTTAAGGGATCATCACGGACCACCCAACCATAAGGCCCAAAAACTAGGATACACATACATCTTAAACTCGCTCACTTGAGAGTGACTAATCATTCTTCAAGCTGGCCCACTACAAACTATACTCACACATGAAACTTCCACTAACCCTACAGCCGATCGTGTATGCTAATCATACATAACACTAGATTCCATAGACAGTCGAATAATTGGTTCTACCTTAAGCCAACAACCAGACAAGGAATGGGAAATAATGCTAAATCAAACATTCCCAAACTATAAAATCTTAGTTATTTACAACTATGATGCACACATTAAGCAACCACAGTAATAATGTCAGTACCATATCGCATATCAAGAAATTCTCCTAGGATATCTGACATCATAATCAGGGAATTCTATCATGTAATTCCTAAAGATTCCTAACCTACAAGTAGCATGTAATCCTATCATATCATCGATACATAGAACAAGTGCGGGTATCTTGTGGAATACTTTCATTGGCTCAGGGTGATTGTACACATCGCATCCTGTATGTCGGTCTTTTTTGAGTTAATTTTTAAAAATATTTTGCAAATACTTAGTTTGAGTATGAAATCGCACAAGTTTTCATCCAATTATCCCAAACCAGGGCTTTGATACGAACTTGTAACATCCCAAAAAATCATACTAAAATGTTTTATTTTTCAAATAAGATTTTTATAAACCACAAGTCATACAAAACCATAACTCTAAGCATATTAATAAAAACTAGAGTATCAAAAATATCTCTCAATATAAATCCCAAGATGATGTGTACAATCACGCCTTCACCTTCCCCCGATCATCTGATGTACTTGAAACCATGAAATCAAACTGTAAGCCAAAGCTTAGTGAATTCACCCAAAATACCCCATGCAACAAAACATATAAAGACGTGTATCATGGGTCCATAATCTCCCGACTGGATTACTCTTGGCCCACAGTCTCCCGACTGGATTGCCCCTGGCCTATAGTCTCCCGAACGGATTGCCCCTCTAGCCCACCATCTCCCGACTGGACTGCCCCGGGTTTGTTGGCCTACCGCACAAAGCTATACCGCCTCAACCCACCTACACTATGTCTACATATGTAACATATAAACATATAACCAACAAATACAACTAATCATACATAACACAACCTAGTGGGCCGACATTGGTGCCTTCGACCCATGAGTACAGTGAGGAAAACTCACCTCAATGTCTAGAAGATAGTTGAACTTAGCATTGCTCCAAACACCGGTTCTACAGTTCACCTAGACAACAACCAGGGTTCAAGCCTCAATTTACAACTCAAATTACTCCATTTGACCTAAAGTCAAACTTGGTCAAAGTCAAAGGTCAACGGTCAAAAGTCAAAGGTAAACCTTCAGTTGGTCGCCATGTCGTGGCTATCCTTAGCCATGTCGTGGCAGCGAAATGAAGAAACAAATAGGTTCTTACCTAGTCGTCACGTTGTGGCAACATAAGTTCACGCCGTGGGGATTGGTTTGGAGATCTTAGCCTATTAGGCCATTTACTTACAACTCAAGGAGCACCAAAGCTCAGATCTGGCCCTTCCTATGGTCTTGATGGGAAAAGTTTCCAACTTTATCTGTTAATACATCTCAATAAGAAAAGATCCTAAGCCCTAAATCCTTAAAGGTAGCTAAAGATATGTAAACACCCATTTAGCACTTAATCACTAGAGTTACTCATCCAATTTTTTGCAGAAGGGTTACCTACACCTAATGGGCCATAAAAATCTTAGTTTTATAGACATGCATGTCAAAGCTTGAACATGGGACCAAAACTTCAAATATCCTCAGATCTGGAGCATATGACACTAAGATGAACACAAGTATCCATAAAGTTGCCAACTTTATTGAATCCAAGCTTCCAAATTCCCACACCATGAAGATTAAGCGACAAAAAGGGTAGATCTAGAGACAAGTAACATAAAAATCGGGTCTTGAGGGTTTAGAAATGTCCAAAAGAATATGCAGAAGGTGGATGGGGAGAGTTGCTTGATAAAACAAAGCCCAAGGGTACCTTCTTCTTCTTCAAAACACCATCAACCAACACAAAAAATCAAGAGTTAGAAATGGAGGCTAGGATTTTGCTTATGGAGCTGAGGGAAAATGTTTGAGGCTAAGGGTGGGCAACCCTAGCCATCAAATACCTTAAATTGGGGCATAAACCCCGGGTTAGGGTTTGCCATAAAACATCGGTTACACCATGGCGAATAGATCGCCACGTCGTTCCAGTAACTTAGTCTCCAAACAATTTATGACCTTGGCTACGTTGTGGGACTCCATCACCATATCGTTGCTACCAAAAAATCCAAAATTCAAAATATTAATTTACTTAAATGAGACATACCCGAAACTTGGCATTACGCTACTTGTCATAGTCTTGTTCGTGTGTGGTTCCTTAAAATTTATAGGTCGGGACCTGCCTATGTATGAGTTTGTAGCACATACAAGTTTTGTTCATGTCTGCATAGGGTTCATCAATATGTACCGGTCGTATACCTGTAGACAAACAATTTCATTAACATCTACAAGTTTTAAACCAACCCAAGTGTGATCAGTTAACACCTATAAGATGAAAACCTTCCCACGTATGGCTTATAAACATCTACAGGTTACAAGCTTGTCCAAGTTTGACTTATAAAAATCTACATGTTATGTACCTGATGATGTTTGACCTGACTTGTGTACAATATTCTGTGGTCATCATCAATACCTACTAGTTGACAACATTGGTAGTCTGATAGTACTATAAAAGTATCAACCTCTCATCATTATTATCATTTCTCTTTACTCTTCACTACACCATATATTATAGTTATGAATATACATATATGGTTCAATAAAAATCAGCTCATATAATTTCATCTAACATAAAAGGTTTCAATCACATATAATAGGCATGTATAGCACCTTAATTATCTAAAATACTTCATATTTATTTGTAAGATGAAAGTTACTATGCACTGACTTGTTAAAAGTGGAGGACTGGAAATTTAGACAACGCTTCGCTTCAGGAATTAGCTTTTCCTTATGTGACCCAGGTTCATAACAATAAGTCTTAGTCTAATACTCATGGCGACTGATGATAGTGTAGATTCCTCACTAATCCCAATGTCTACATCAAGATCAATCAGGTAAGGAAAAACCAGGTAGGATCATATAGGAGGTAGGGTCCGTTTGGTATGTAGAGTATACTATTTGGAAATCCCACTTTAAACACCTCACTAAATCCAGCCAGACATCTAGACCTCTCAGAACCTTCCTAAATACTCCCTGGAAGCGACAAAAATTCGGACTCAAGAGGAAATAATATCTCTCAGAGAAGAGATTGAAATTTGTTGTGGAAAGAATGAAAACGAAGGGGTATTTATACTGCAGGGGGTGTGCGCCGCACTCGGACAAGATGCACACCGTGCAAGTCGAACCACATTAACCCTGCTCCTTGCCGCCATGTGTCAGGTCCATATTTTTCCACGTCACCTTGTCGGCAGCCTGCTGCACGCCGTGCCCCTCTCGTGTGCATGCAAATTTCTATTTTTTCAAAAAACCATATCTTCTTCATACATGAACCATTTTTTACATTCTTTATATCCACACATAGCTATCGACGAGATCTACAACTCTCATTTAGACTTCGTCGGCTAATTCTCACTTTATTTTTAAATTTATATTTTTATAACCTTAGACTATTAAAGTTCATATAAAAATCATAACACCTCCATACAATATCCGTTCTTGACTGTCTTTATATTGACAGATAAGTGGTGACGAGATCTTCGACTATCGTTTAGATTGTTATTCCTAAAATCGAACAATTTCTAATTCAGTTTCTGTGTCGCGCACTTCTGCGCGGAAACTTTGAAAAACTATAACTTCCTTTTATGATGACGAAACGCATGAGTTTGATGTTGTTTCTTCCATTATGATGATGTATCAGGGTTAATGGTAGCGTGATTGTTCCTTCTGGCCACACGTTATGACCGGAAAAACCAATCAGGTGGTTCTTGGGTGGCTCGACCTTCTTCTGCACATATGATGGCAACTTTTTGTAGAAATGCTTGTATATGAAATCAGTGGAACTTCCACTGTCTACATATATGTCTTTTTGGTACCTCGAACTTTTTGAAGCCTGGGCCCTTCCATATGTTGTAGAATTATTATTAAGTTTTGCACCTTGATCGCTTTTCAAATTTTTTGATGCCGCTTCTTCTTGCTTCATATAGCGATTAACTCTTTCTATCATATCTTTCTTAGACTTGGGTTGTTTGCATACTAATTTCTTGAAAACTACCCCTGGTCGTAATCCATAAGTGAATGTAACGATCACCATGTTATCTTCTTTCTACGATGTTTTTAGTGTGGCTTTATTGAAGCGACTCATGAAAGTGCATAAAGACTCATATTCTCGTTGTATGCATCCTAGACTATTTTGTGCATCTGCAGTATATGTTGTTTTTTTAAAGAAATATCCAAAAAATTCTTCCCTTAACTGATTAAAATCATGTATATTTTTCACTAGTAAGCTTTTGTACTACAATCGTGCTGCTTCGAATAATGTTGTGTGGAAGAAAATGCACCAATACTTTTCGTCTAAATAGTAAGCGTCCATCGTCCACTTGTAATTTTCAATATAATCGTCGAGATCCCCCATTCCATCATACTTTGAAATTTATGGAATGTTTGTTCCCACCGATATTTGGTATTCTTGTATGTTCCTTGCCAGAGGTGAGTTGTTCGACCTCAAAATTGTGCCACCGTTACCATTCCCGGGTAGGTTTCTCTGGCTATTGTTATTTGTCGTAGTCGCCGTTTGAAGGGTATGCGAAGTTGATTTTCCCCTGGTTTAGTTTGCTGATGTTGAGGGGGCCAATACGCTTGATAGTGAGTATAAGGGAATGGTGGTGGCAATGGTATGTATGGCGACGCCTATGGCTATGTTAGCGTTGCCGTTGTGAGATGATGTTGTAGTAAGCGTGATAAGGCTTGTACTACTAGCTCATTATTCTTGGCCATCGTCTTGGTTGGTAAGTTGGATATGTTCCACCCGTAGTGCTTGAGTTGGTGGCTATCTCTACTGTTAATGAGATTGCTTGTCTGAATTTCTTTCCTTTTCCTAATATATGGTCATTTAGCTCTTCTTCTAGATAGGTATCTGGTGGAGCTGGTAGTGGTTGTGACGAGAAAGCTATCTTCTTCCTTTTTATTGGTGTCGTTGCAGTAATTCGCGTGAATGTTGGGATCAATTTGATAGGACTAAAAGGTGAGCCAGATTAAGGGCATGAGGTTGGTTATTGGTCTTGCATTTTCCTTATACGGATGGCGACAATGTTGCTACATGATGTTTCCAGGTGTGTTGATAACTACTTTGGTGGGACTTCGTCTAATGAGCACTTAGGAAACCATTTTGCATAAATTGAACAAACACTAGATTAGAAACACATACCGAGGGCTAAGGCCCGATATGGCTCTTTGATACCTAAGTTACATATTTCTTTGCACATTTTAGAGATATGTTGCTTAAGAACTGCTTTTTCTGGGATACGTGATTACCTTTTTTATAGGTGATATCTAATCCTGTGTATAACTTTCTCATTCGTGTTTTTCTTTGATTTATTGGTTACAAGGGTAGAACCTTTTTAGTAGAATAATCCTTCATTTTCCGAGTTTCCTGGGATGTTGTTTAGGAGATCTTGTACGGAAGATTCATCAGGTAGATTATTGGTTTGGCCAGGTAAGCGGTTTCCGACATGTATGGTATTTTTTGGGCTATTTTCTTTGTCTTTTACCGACTTGCTTTTGTATGGGTCATTCCCCATACACCATTACATGTCATCTTCCAAAAACAACAATGTTTCTTATTATTGTTTAAATTGTAGAAAATGACACACGCCATCGTCATCCTATGTGTTAACTCTGTAGTAAACCATGTAACAAGGTTATTGACTATTACCATGAAACAAATCACACTGGTTTTCCTTCTTTCCATGCAAATCCATTCGATCACTCTATTCAAAATCATGTGGCTCAATATTCCACATATTCTACCATAATAGACCTAACGTGGTAGTTCTATACAGGAGCCATATATCATGTCACTCAATTTGAATTGATTTACTATGATATTTGGGAACCGTCTCCTTTATTTTAAAGAATATAAATTGTTATTTATTTTGTTTGTTGATGATTACACTAATTTTGTTTAGATTTTTACCATAAATATAATGTATTCTCTAGCTTTGTCTAATTCAAATAAATGATCAAAACTCAATTCAATATTAAAAGTATTCAAATCGATCGGGGTGGGGAATTTCGAATTTTTTCTACCTTTCTACAAACTGTGGCATTAAACATCAAAATATTTCCCTTACACTCTAACCATGGCCACACACTCTTAGGCAAATTATCTATCTCTCAGGTTTGTTTTGGAAACATGCCTTTGAAACGACAACGTATCTTCATAATCACACCTAGGGCAGTAAATGAAGCGAACGAATATTAATGAATGATTGTTCATGTTTGTTCGTTTAAGTTATCTGAACAAACAAACGAAAAAGAAAGAATAAACGGACGAGATTTCTTGTTCATGTTCGTTCGTTTAACAAATCATATTGTTCATGTTCGTTTGTTTATGTTAATGAACATGTTAAACGAACATAAACGAACGAAAATAAATGAATGGAGATAAAAAAGATAATTGAACATATATGAACATAAACGAACATATAACATAGTAATTTAATAAAAAAAATGAATATTTATAAACATAAAAGTAACTTAAATAAACGAACGTAAATGAACAACATAAATGAACGTCCATGAACATAATTGAACTAACGAGACCATTTTCATGTTCGTTCGTTTAACTAAACAAATAAGATTTTGTGTTCATGTTCATTGATTTATTAAATAAACGAACATAAACGAACTTCCTGTCGAACAGTTCATGAATAGTTCGTTGAATGTTCGTTTTGTTTACAACCCTAGTCACACCGTCACCAATCTACTCAATGTTCTATCTCTTTCTCTAAAACTATATTATAACCTTCAAATTAAAAATATTTGGTTGCCTTTGTGAGCTATTTATACAACCTTAAAACAACCATAAATTTGATATTTGATATATTCCATGTTTTTTAATTGGTAATAGTCATGCACATAAAGGATACCTTTTTCCACTAACCTTCTACCTACATCTATGTATCCCACCATGTTGTTTTCAACGAAGATGTATTTCCCTATTTTTCAATTTCCTCCCCGCAATTTCCTTCATGTATGTCATCATCATCGAGTAGTCCATCATAATTACTTGAATAAGTTGTTGCACTTCCACCTTCTCTAAACCAGTACATTTATCCCCTTAAGCTACCATACGACAATCCTCACCATCCACTTCTTGTAATCTGTCCCGTAGAGCAATTTATCAATAGTCCATCTTCAGCTCGCATGCCAGCTTGGGAATATACAAACTTCTTTTATTATGTCCCATAAAGCACTTTATCAATAGCCCATCTTCATTATCCATGTCTCGTTATCACAATGCTACTCACAACGCACATTTCATGCTAACTTGGGCATGTACCAACTCCTTAAAGCCAAGAACCTTCACCACCATTATATAGTGCAATCTAAGCATTGAACCTCACATATATAACCAAGCCATCACACACCCATGCTGACAATAAGTGATATGGTAAAATATGATGCTCTTGTATGAAATAACACATGGTTTAATGATTTTATCCTACTAATGTGAATCCTGTTTTGTGTTATTAGATTTTCAAGATCCAACGGTATTAAAATGATCAAATTGTGTTTTACAAGACTCAATTGGTATACGAAGTAGTATGCCTGGGTCATACATTTATTTCTTTGGAACATTCAAACCTTTAATTAAATATACCACCATTCGGTTGGTCCTCTTAATTGGTCTTTCCATTTTTTGGTGTATTTGCAACTTGATTTCAACAACGCATTCCTTAATGGCTAATTTAACGAAAAAATATACATAAAAATCATGTAGTTTTGAGGATTGATATGGGCCTCCTTAACAAGCCATTTATGAGCTCAAACATGCTCCACGATCCTAGTTCAATAAGCTCATGAGGAATATATTGTCCAAGAAGGATTTCGAGCTTGTCAATTAGAAACTTTATTATTTGTTCACATTTATTCTAGCTACATCATATATATTTTGGTGTACACGGTTGACCTGATCTCCACATATACAAATACATCTTAGATGTAAAGGTCCATCACTTTGTTAAATCGAGATTTTCCACTCAATGATATTAGTAAGCATTTTTGGTCATGGAACTTAACTCAAACTCTACGGGTATAACTTTATCCCGATAAAGCTACAGTTAAGTTATTCTTCAACGTAACGAAATGATAAAGGCATCGTCTATTTATACACCACATAATCCAAATTCTCAGCTAAATAATGTGGTGTTTCATGATCCAAATCTCATTCTATTGATTGTGAGATTCCTTCATTATGCTACCATTACATAGCCCATACACTAGATGTAGTCAATCTGGTTTACCGGTTTATCCACTTATCAACAACTCGTTGTTGGAAGGCAACAAAAAGACTTCTTAGATACTTAAAGGGCACATCAAATCATTCCCTTCATTTCACACCTATAAATGCTAAATTTCTCCTTGTTTTCTCTAGTTTTAGATGGATTTCAAATAAGTTTTAGAAGAGGTATTAGGATGGTTATACCATCTTACATGGCTCCAAATCATTTGTACTTCTTGAAATCTATGAGTTATTGTAACATCCCATTTAAAATATAATAATTAAATAATAAACTTGGAACCCGAGAAACAATTTTATTATTATTTTATGTTAATATAGTCCAAAACCAAATAATAATTAGTGGGGTGTTGGTCTCGGGAAGCCAAATGGCGATATTTGAATATTCGGGGGATTAATGTGTAAATTTGGGACTTGTTTCACAAAGGAATTTAGAAGTCACGGGGGGTGTTTGGTATTATTGGGACTTATTATGTAAGGGATTCAGGAGGCGGGGTTAAAAGGGTAAATTGTGGCTTTGTTTTGAAAGGAATAATACAAGGAGGGACCATAGTTGTTATTATGGGAATGAGTTTGGATGTGTCGGGTATATAAGCTACGAAACCCTAACCCTAATCAACTATGCAGCTGCTACCCTCTCTACCTTAACCTCCATCCACCGCCACCTCCATTTTGACGCCGGAAACCGCCAAGCCACAATAACCACTGCCGATCTCGCGTCCACCGGAGACCGCTGAAGCCAAACGTCGGTGCAGCCACGGAAACGACGAATAATCCCACGTTTCGCCTGATCTATGGGTCGCCTGACCATTTAGTGCCGCCGCTGTCGTTGCGGTCAACCCTTCTCCACCTCCTTCTCTCCGTCGTCGGTCGTAGCGTCATTGTTGCTGCGGTCGCTGACTGTTCTATCGATATGGCAGCCGTGTTCTTGGTTTGTGAGGGAGGTACTCGTGTGAGTGGATTTTCGGATGAGCAGAAAGCCATGAAGAGCCACCATGGCAGCCGGCCATGGTGGCAGTCGCCGAAGACAAGGTTGTTTACGCCGCTGCCTGCCTTATTGCGTCACCATCGCCGCCGTGAGCCACCAGGGGGTGGCTGGGGTGTATTCTGCGGATCTGAACAATGGGTGTGTCATGTGTGTGGTGTCTTGGCTGAAATCGCAGGAAGGCCACCACCACCACCGTGAGGTGGTGGCTGCCACCATGCACCACCGTATGTATGTGTGTGTGTTAGTAGGTGTGTGTGTGTTTATTTGAGATTTAGCATTGTAAAGTGTAATTACAAATTGGAATAATGAAAGGAAAACTAAAAACCACCACCGTGAGGTGGTGGGTGCCGCCTCCTGCCGCCACCGGCCGCCGTGTCGGGTGGCGGTATGCTTTGATGGTGTTTTGACTCGTTTGGATGCTTGGACAAGGGACTAAGAAACCCTAATGGGGCCAATGAGGCTTAATGGGCTTAATAAACCCTAATGGGCCCAATGAAGCTTAATGGACCTAAAAGCCCAAACAGATGACTAATGGGCCCAGTGAAACCTTAATGAGTCTAATGAACCTCAATTGATCACTGAAAAATTAGCTTAAGGTAATAATGGACTTAATGGATTAAGTCCTTAATGGGTTAAGTAAGAAACACTTAACCCTAATCATCATTTCATGTGGAAACCCTAATTTTGGGATTAGGGGCTTGGACTTATCGGGACCCACATTTGGGCCATTGGAATGGAATTGTGTATTAAGCCCAATCACACCATATGACTTATTTAGTAAAGTGAGAGACTTAATGGATTAAGTCCGTAATGGGTTAAGTGAGAAACACTTAACCCTAATTGTCATTTTATATGAAACCCTAATTTCACTTCGGCTTTGTGTTGGGCCTTTCCTTTGGGCTTTGGTAATCGGATTATTAATGGGCCATCCAAGAATAATCATATGGACTAGAATATGTTGATGGGCTTAGGGTAAGGCCCATATGAGGGTGTGGGCCCAATTTGGAAAATTGGGCCATATGTTGGGCTTTGGCCCATTACTTGACTATTGAGCCTTTAGTGTGTGAGTTGGACTTTGGGCTTGGAACCCAATTATTAATTGGGTGTTGTTTGATGTTGACAGTTCGGGAATCTGTCAACCAGCAGCTGGAGTTTTATCGGCGGGACTTCAGCAGTGCCAGGTGAGTTCTCCTCACTATATCAACAGGGTCTAAGGCACCAAGGCAGGCCCTTTATGGATTCTATTTGGATTATTGCATGTTATGCATACTGATTTATATCCTGGTAGTTAGGATGGTGATATGCTATGCATTACTGACCCGGTTGGGTCGGTATCCTAGTATATAGGATAATGCTATGTTAGTGACCTGTTAGGTCGATATCCTGATTATAGGATTGTTGATATGCTTTTTGATCTGTTAGATCGGTTTGACTGTTATATATATACATGCTAGTGTTATATGATGTCTATGTGCACATGATTGTCCTTGTTATAGGATGATGCTATGTTAGTGACCGGTTAGGTCTGTATCCCGGTTATTGGGATGTTGCTATGATTGGTGATCTGTTACATCGGTTTGACTATTATATGAAATGAGTTAGCGTATGATATTTATGTACACATGTTTGTTTGCTTGGGGGTTGGGTTGAGGCGGTCCTGCTTTGTGATGTAGGCCAACATACCCGGTGAACGGTCCGGATAGGCTGTAGGCCCTACGTGGCGGTCCAGACGTGCCGAAGGCTCGAAGAGCAGTCCAGATAGACTGAAGGCCTGTGAGGCGGTCCAGTCAGGCTGATGACTCATATGCATGTTGTTCTGTATTTGTTATATGATATGGTTATATTTGTATGGCGTTAGTATTTTGGGGAAACTCACTAAGCTTCGGGCTTACAGTTGTTGATTTTATTTCAGGTATTTCTGATGATCGCGGGAAGGCGAAGGCGTGATCGTGCACGTCCTCATATTTTCATGATTGATTCTGGGGATACTCTGATGCTTAAACTATATTGAAAACAAATTGTAATAACTAAATGGTTTTAAAAAGTTTTAAACTGGCTTGAATTTTTGGGTGTTACAAGTTGGTATCAGAGCCTTGGTTTGAGTGAATTGGAGGAATATTCGTGTGAATCCAGTCTCAAATCAAGGAAAGGTTTTCAAAATGATTTCTAAAATGGTTTTCAAAATAAGTAAAGGAGGATGCATGGTGTACGATCAGCCGGAGCCAGTAAGTAGACCCCAAAATACCATACAGTTATTTGATTATGTGATATGTTAGAACAACAAGCTAGTACTAGGCTAAGGATCTTCAGGAATTGCATGATAGAATTGCCTGATTACATGATGCCTGCTAGCCTAGGGTTTTCCTTATATTAGATTGACATAATTACTGTAGTTACTTGTGTATGCATCACGGTTGTATATAATTAAGATCTTATAGCCTGAGAATGTTTGATTTGGCCTTATGTTCTATTCTTATTGATTAGGGCTTAGGGTAGGATCGAATATTCAAAACTCTATGGGGTCCAGCCTTATGTATGGGTAGCATACACTAGTGCTGCAGGGTTGGTGGAAGTTTCATGGATGGGTGGGTTGTGTGAGGCCGGGAGGCCAGTTATGAGATATTTAGCATTCCTCTAGGACTGAGGATTGAATGATCGCTATGTTTATGTATATTGTTAGGGCGTTGTGATGATACTTGAGACAAATATGGGTAGGTGTGGAAGGTAGTATGGGCTCGTACTACTGAAAGCACAGGACCCATACGCGTAGCAAGGAAGTCACAACCCCTAAGGTTGGGTAGGGAGTTGGTCCCCTGTTATATTATGGATTATCATAGATCTTTCTGGTGTCTTACCAGAATGGCGGTTACGAGACGTCTTCAGACCGGATCCAGGTTAGGATCGGGAGTTGGCAGCTAGGATAGGCCAGCATTGTTAGAGGATCGTGTCAATGAGATCATCTGGGAGGAGGTGATTGAGATTGTTCGGGGACAGTTGCCGGAGATGTCTGGGTCTATCAAGACCGTTATGGTCGAGTATTTCGACGAGCGCTATACAGCTAGTGCCGAGACAATTGTCGTGGCAGCTATAGCAGCTGTAACAACGGCAGGGGAAGGAGCCAGTTAGGCTTTCTAGTATCGGGACTTCGATGATGCGAAGCCCCGACTTTTGATAGGGTTCAGGACCGGGTTATAGCCATGAGGTACCATATGACGTAAAGGGATGTTGCTTCACATGTTCATGTTCTACTTTCCAAAAGATCAGGCACACTCTGAACCTGCTAAGGTCCGGGGCGAAGGATTGGTGGGGACTTGTTATTAAGACGTATTCTGAGGAGCAGAAAGTTGCAGCTACTTGGGATCAGTGAGGTGTTCTGTACTTGTTACAGTCTGCGGGTTAAGCGGGAGAGTCTAGCAGATCTGATTCTAGATTGAGGCTTCGGGGCTTTTGCTCGAGGCCGGAATGTGAGTCGCGGGGACTCCGGAAAGGAGTAATGATTGTGTTCAGCTGGATTTATGCAACTGGAATTAAAAATGGTTTATTGATAGGATTGGAATGTCGTTTTCTAGGGCAAGGATTGTGCCCTTTCAGTTTATGAGCTCGAAGGATTAAGCAGGCTTGTGACCCCAGGATCAGGTTGTATTCTAACTCGGGGTTAGTTGGTCGCTGGGATTGGCGATAGTGGTTTAGCGCTGGTAAGCACAGGTGGGTCGATGTGGCATAAGTATTTTGGAGGTCCATTTCGCCTTGGATCTCTTGTATCAGACGGTAAGGACTGATTGTGCGATCTATTGCACTTTCGAGATTGTAGACTATGTCTTGGGAGTGGTTGTAGCCTGGTTTAGGGCAAAGGTTGTTTCAGCTACTACACTTCAGCTGTGGATGATTGAGCTGGTGAGTGAGTTAGGGTGCGAGGCCCTGAATGATATGATTTCTAGAGCCGAGAGCGGGAGATTTGTTGGAGCACCTTGGGAAGAAGGGTATTATATGGGAGGTCTGCGGACAGGGTCCCACATGATGATTCTTCAGCATGGTCAGGATTCAGTGGTTTTAGTAAGCATTATTGATTGGCGGAGGAAAGCACCAAGGGAAGTAGCTCGTTGTTGAGACATTAGTTGGAGTATCTATCTTTGGACTTTAAGATTTGGGAGTGGGATCATTCGAGCATTGGGGACTGTTGGTGTCCCTGGGATTCAAAAAGTGTTCAGCTAGTTACTAGAAGTGTGTGATCACTAGGGATTGGCTGGTAATGGAGCACTAATTGGTAAGAGTTGGTTGTATTTGGATCGATCGTTGGTAGTGAGAAAGAATGGAAATTCTCCAATTTTCCTGTATTGTGAAGACTTAGTCGAATCTAAATGGGGGAGAATTGTCCCGTGATATAGAGGCAGGATTGTTTTTGGAAATAGGATAAGTTTCACATCATTGTCATGAAGGAAGACAAACTAAGTGGTTGTTTGGTTTGTGGGTTGTGTGAATTGGGAGTTCGGTAAAACTCCCGAGCGTGTGTATCATGTTTTCCTTGTGATTGATAGCAGAAGTCGGGAAACTAGGTTGGAGTTCTAGTCATGAATTGTGTTCAGTTCGAGTATTCGGCCGAGGGTGTGCTCGACTCTGAAGGTTTTGGACTGATAGGTTGAGGGTTTTGATAGCTGCCAGGACTCGACAGTACATTCAGCACAGGTGTGCGGGTTATTAGCATATGCGGTAGACACGCAGGTCAGGGAACAAACCACGGATTTTCGGGAGGATGGACGATCGACATGAGGCCTAGGGTTAGGCCGGGGTTAGAATCCACGAAATGGATCAGGAGTTCGGAACCCTAAGTGGGTGAGAACAGTCTTCATGGGAAAGATCACCAGGGGGTGGTCCAAAGAGATGTTCAATAGTTTAGAGTGGTCCAGATGACTGAAGGCCTAGTGAGGCGGTCCAATCATGCTGAAGACTCTGTATGTGTTTGTAGATGTATGTGCGGGTATTGAGTATGCTACTATGCTATATCAATCAGTAGGTATGTTCCCAAGTGTTGAATGTGTTGCTGGAGTAGGCTGAAGACTCCGGTATATTTTCGGTTGATCGGAAGTTGTTATTAGAAATCGGATAGAGTACAGTGGATCTTGGTGACCTCATCAGTTCGGAGTGTCTCATGGGATTAATCTGCTTGGATCAGGTAATACTCTAATTAGCTGATCGGGAGTAGATCTGAATGGGTATCCGCCAATTTTAGGAAGGCTTGGGATTAGAATGTTCTATCGTTCAGGTTCTGGGAACCGGATTAGACCTGGTTAAGCTCGTGATAAGACTGTAGGAACGCCACTACAGTTATGAGGCCAAGGAAGCAATGGATTGCTTAAGGTTCGTGTGATGTAATGCTACCATTGGTCATGTAGCAATCGCATTTAGCCATGGGTTGGTAGCAACAAGATTCGACGCATGGATCTGATCGGGTGGATCAGGAGCCTGTTGGAGCCACAGTGGCATGATAACTAGTGGTAACTAGTTCCAGGGAAGGATTTCATTCGGAAGTCATATGAAACAACTATGTGGGAGTCCTTTAGCTCCGCGACCGGGCCGGAGTTCGGTAGGTCAGATGATTGGTGAACGAATTGAGACCAGGGAGGTCTCGGTAGATTTTGGAAAGCAGCCATGGGGAAACATACTACTTCAGGCAGATCAGTGTTCTGACAGTTTCCGTGAATAGGGCGGTATTGACAAATTGGGTCTTCAGGTGTATGAGAAGTATCTCGATGTTGGAACCCCCCAGATATCAGGAGTTGAATAGTTAGATGAGAGACAAGCGGACTGGGCTCAACAATAATGATTTGGTATGAGAGGTCTGTCAGAGAGCCAGACAATCACGAGACTTCATGTTTTGTATCGAGTAAATGTGATCATATTGTAAGGGATTCGTTTATTTTAAGTTTTAGAACCCTGCGAGGGTTGATTACGGTTGCCTTGGAAAGGCTAGGGTTATGCTCGGGATTGTAGTTCAAGTTGTTGGCGTGTAAGGAATGAGAAGAAACGATTTCGAGGACGAAATCAAATTTAAGTGGGGGAGATTTGTAACATCCCATTTAAAATATAATAATTAAATAATAAACTTGGAACCCGAGAAGCAATTTGTATTATTATTTTATTTTAATATAGTCCAAAACCAAAAAATAATTAGTGGGGTGTTGGTCTCGGGAAGCCAAATGGCGATATTTGAATATACGGGGGATTAATGTGTAAATTCGGGACTTGTTTTGCAAAGGATTTTAGAAGTCAGGGGGGGTGTTTGGTATTATTGGGACTTATTATGTAAGGGTTTCAGGAGGCGGGGTTAAAAGGGTAAATTGTGGCCTTGTTTTGAAAGGAATAATACAAGGAGGGACCATAGTTGTTATTATGGGAATGAGTTTGGATGTGTCGGGTATATAAGCTACGAAACCCTAACCCTAATCAACTATGCAGCCGCTACCCTCTCTACCTTAACCTCCATCCGCCGCCACCTCCATTTTGACGCCGGAAACCGCCAAGCCACAACAACCACTGCCGATCTCGCGTCCACCGGAGACCGCTGAAGCCAAACGTCGGTGCAACCACGGAAACGACGAATAATCCCACGTTTCGCCTGATCTATGGGTCTCCTGACCGTTTAGCGCCGCCACTGTCGTCGCGGTCAACCCTTCTCCACCTCCTTCTCTCCGTCGTCGGTCGTAGCGTCATTGTTGCTGCGGTCGCTGACTGTTCTATCGATATGCCAGCTGTGTTCTTGGTTTGTGAGGGAGGTACTCGTGTGAGTGGATTTTCGGATGAGCAGAAAGCCATGAAGAGCCACCATGGCAGCCGGCCATGGTGGCAGCCGCCGAAGACAAGGTTGTTTACACCGCTGCCTGCCTTATTGCGTCACCATCGCCGTCGTGAGCCACCAGGGGGTGGCTGCGGTGTATTCTGCGGATCTGAACAATGGGTGTGTCATGTGTGTGGTGTCTTGGCTGAAATCGCAGGAAGGCCACCACCACCACCGTGAAGTGGTGGCTGCCACCATGCACCACCGTATGTATGTGTGTGTTTATTTGAGATTTAGCATTGTAAAGTGTAATTACAAATTGGAATAATGAAAGGAAAACTAAAAACCACCACCGTGAGGTGGTGGCTGCTGCCACCGGCCGCCGTGTTGGGTGGCGGTGTGCTTTGATGGTGTTTTGACTCGTTTGGATGCTTGGACAAGGGACTAAGAAACCCTAATGTGCCCAATGAGGCTTAATGGGCTTAATAAACCCTAATGGGCCCAATGAAGCCTAATGGACCTAAAAGCCCATACAGATGACTAATGGGCCCAGTGAAACCTTAATGTGTCTAATGAACCTCAATTGATCATTGACAAATTAGCTTAAGGCAATAATGGACTTAATGGATTAAGTCATTAATGGGTTAAGTAAGAAACACTTAACCCTAATCATCATTTCATGTGGAAACCCTAATTTTGGGATTAGGGGCTTGGACTTATCGGGACCCACATTTGGGCCATTGGAATGGAATTGTGTATTAAGCCCAATCACACCATATGACTTATTTAGTAAAGTGAGAGACTTAATGGATTAAGTCCTTAATGGGTTAAGTGAGAAACACTTAACCCTAATTGTCATTTTATATGAAACCCTAATTTCACTTGGGTTTTGTGTTGGGCCTTTCCTTTGGGCTTTGGTAATCGGATTATTAATGGGCCATCCAAGAATAATCATATGGACTAGAATATGTTGATGGGCTTAGGGTAAGGCCCATATGAGGGTGTGGTCCCAATTTGGAAAATTGGGCCATATGTTGGGCTTTGGCCCATTACTTGACTATTGAGCCTTTAGTGTGTGAGTTGGACTTTGGGCTTGGAACCCAATTATTAATTGGGTGTTTTTTGATGTTGACAGTTCGGGAATCTGTCAACCAGCAGCTGGAGTTTTATCGGCGGGACTTCAGCAGTGCCAGGTGAGTTCTCCTCACTATATCAACAGGGTCTAAGGCACCAAGGCCGACCCTTTATGGATTGTATTCGGATTATTGCATGTTATGCATAATGATTTATATCCTGGTAGTTAGGATTGTGATATGCTATGCTTTACTGACCCGGTTGGGTCGGTATCCTGGTATATAGGATGATGCTATGTTAGTGACCTGTTAGGTCGATATCCTGGTTATAGGATTGTTGATATGCTTTGTGATCTGTTAGATCGGTTTGACTGTTATATATATACATGCTAGTGTTATATGATGTCTATGTGCACATGATTGTCCTAGTTATAGGATGATGCTATGTTAGTGACCGGTTAGGTCTGTATCCCGGTTATTGGGATGTTGCTATGATTGGTGATCTGTTCGATTGGTTTGACTGTTATATGAAATGAGCTAGCATATGATATTTATGTGCACATGTTTGTTTGATTGGGGGTTGGGTTGAGGCGGTCCTGCTTTGTGCTGTAGGCCAAAATACCCGGCGAGATGTCCGGATAGGCTGTAGGCCCTGCGTGGCAGTCCAGACGTGCCGAAGGCTCGAAGAGCAATCCAGATACACTGAAGGCCTGTGAGGCGGTCCAGTCAGGCTGATGACTCATTATGCATGTTGTTCTGTATTTGTTATATGATATGGTTATATTTGTATGGCGTTGGTATTTTGGGGAAACTCACTAAGCTTCGGGCTTACAGTTGTTGATTTTATTTCAGGTATTTCTGATGATCGCGGGAAGGCAAAGGCGTGATCGTGCACGTCCTCATATTTTCATGATTGATTCTGGGGATACTCTGATGCTTAAACTATTTTGAAAACAAATTGTAATAACTTAATGGTTTTAAAAAGTTTTAAATTGGCTTGAATTTTTGGGTGTTACAGTTATTGCACGCTCTAGAATAGAATCCAAGTAACGCTCTCTAATCTACAATACATTCGGGCTATTATGACTCAAACAACTTATTAAAGACCTTAATAATCCTCTCCGTCATTATCCTTTGCAAATTTGTGATAATGTTGGAGCAATTTTCTTGGGCATGAACCTTGTTATAAGTAACAGATCGAAGCATATACCCTTGGATTACTAGTTCATAAGAAAACTGGTTAAAACTGACGCTTTCAGAATTAGTCATTTATATCATGTGTGGATCGGTGGGTACAAATATTTTCCAAAATGTTGGCCAAGAGTCAAATTGCTCTTATTTTTAATAAGCTACAAGTATGTCTTGTCCTTGTTCTTTCCAGGGGCTAACAATGTGATTTAATCATACATGTATTATATGAATTATTTGAAATGTTCAACTATCATTCCTAGTCGTCTATATGTTGTTTATATAATGCTTTGTGTTTAGGAATTATAAAATTTCCCATGTTATATATGTGCCTATGTAATTCATGTATACATAACACATTTTTCAATACAGATAACTTGGTTTTATAATTATCTATATTCAATAAACTATCCATTATTGACATAAGAACTTGTGGTTAGTAATTGAAAGATGATATTAAATTATAGAATGTTTGTCAAAATAACTCACCACCATAGTGAAAATGATATATGTCGAATAAAAGATTTAATAGTAAAACGGCGAGTCTAAGAAGAAGAAAACAATGTCAATATTGTTGGATTAGGGTGTCTAAGGTCTTAACTATATTGGTATATTGAGTGAGTAATAGTAAAGTCCTTTTTTGGTTACCCTTATAACTAGGAAATGGTCTTGATTGATATGGAGAGAAAGATATAATTTATTAATATATTATAGGATTAATATATCAGTTAGAAATGAAAATAATTAATTAAAAATTAATCAGAGTTAAGTTGATTAATTGTTCTGAATTAATTATAATTAATTAATGGGTCTAAGGTTTAAAATGCAATTTTTCAAAATTCTAACAAGGAAGCATTCTAGAATATCCTTAGGAAGGGACTGTTTTGGAGGCCCTCTCTATGGCTTCTGGAAGCCTCATTGGTTGATAAAGAAAGTGAATTTGAATTGCAATATAATATTGATATATTGAATTCAAATTAGGGTTTCCTACAACTATAAACAAGGACCTCTAATAGGCTTAAGAACCCTGCACAAGGATAAGGAATTTTCGAAATCCCTCTCCCTCTCTCTTTATTTTCGATCCTAGGGTTTGGGTATAATTCATTAGAAGCTTCCGCACTCTTAGGGCAAGCATTCCAAGAAGGGTTCTTCAAAAGATACATTGTTGTTTTTGATAAAAACAAAAAGGTATGTTTATTAAACCTTCGTGATTTTCGATTTTAGCTAGGTTATTTAGAAGTTTCAAAGTAAGTAGCTATTATGAGAAAAGCCATAGAATTTCTAGGTTGCATGTGGCCATAAATTTTATGTGAAATTCCGCAAGTACATAGAAGTAATCTAGAAAACCATTCAGTGGCATCCGAGCCATAGGCTTGTTCTATAATTTGCATATGTGTGAAGCCGTAAAAGAAACTTGGAAATCGAATATAACTAGCTCTCTAGGGTTTTCGAAAATTGCCTTGCCTCCTTCCTTTTTTCGAAATTTGCTAGGGTTTCCTAGTTTCCTTATTTGTTATTTTAATTTCCTTAGAATTTGAACAACTAAAACTAGATAATCTATACCCTAATTTTCAAAAATAAGGAATGATTAGGATTAAATAAATAAATTAATTAATAGTGTAACTAAAGATAATTATTTAATTTCTAAATAATTTAAGTAACTTAACTAATTGGTTAATTAAAAGATAAATATTAAATCAAAGATGGTTTAAAAGATTAATTAACTAATAGTTAATCAATATCATTAAATTTAAACCTTGTATTTTCTAAAGATTTTAAAATACACCCTATAAATATGTATGAGATTGTTGATACTATATGTATAACTAAAATTCAATCAAATCATTAGTAGGCTTCATTCACGAAGCCACACTATAAGAGAGGTATAAGGAAACGACTTATAAAATAACCGTTGAATGAGTGTCCTTATCACCTACCGCTTCTTTATGTGGTAGAGAGTCATTAGCTGAACGAGTTTGATAGGACATAATCATATTAAAAGTATAATATATAAGTTGTATAACCTTCTAAAATCCCACTCTAGTTACTTTTGTAAAAAAATGTGAAATAATATGCTAATCTAGGAAAACGCACAATGGTTCTTTGTGAGTTGTTAGCGGAGCCAACATAGTTAACCGACACACTAATTAGGGACTAAAAATTTGAACAGCGTCACAACTCGAGTTTATGGTTGTTGATGGAGTGTGTGTGGGTAACCAACACGTCAATGCGAGATCATAAATGGGAACGAGGTTGTCATGCGGGTTTGCATGGTTATACACATCTTATTTGTGAGCCTCGACATATCTGTCACAAATCAAAGATTATAATATGATATTAAACACACAATTGAAAAGTTTAGTGAATATCGAGGATCTACAAATTCTATAATAGATTGAAATTGGTAAAGTGCCTTACCTACCTTAAATAAATTCGTAACTAGATTACGACATCCCTCTTCTTAATTTCGAATTGTATTTTCGGATCCTAGCCTTGAATATGAATTTTGGTTAAAATATTTAAGGATAATCAACTAACTAAAATCTTATCTCTTATTTAAGATGTCTGGAAATGGTGATCTTCCTTCTGCTTCATACTCATTCCTTTTACAAGCTCTTTCACCTCATCTTCCTGTTGAGCGACCCTCACTCATTTCTATCCTTATGAGGCTCAAAATATTTGATATAAACAAAGCCTTATTTTCATGCATGTATGATGAAGGAACCCATTTATGTGCATTTGTCAACAAAGTGAAAACGTACATTGACAGACTGGGCAACATGGATGGTGAATTTCTAGTGGAGTATGTTATAGATTATTTGATTTTGATTTTTCTCCCAGATTCTTACAAATAGTTTGTAACTAATTTCTGCATGAAGAACGTCAAGGTTACCTATATGGAGTTTTCAGATATGTTAGCGGATGAAGAAGATAACATCATTGAAAAGTAAACTCTATCTCGTTCCAAGGCTATTGAAACAAGAATTGTTTATGAGAAAAAGATGATTTATCTTCTTAAAAAAATGAGAAAGTCACGATTGAAGTGTTCAATCAAGGACTCAAGAGAAATTCCGATCCAGAGAATGCTCCAATCCACCATTCAACTTAAGCTTATTGTCCTTTTTGTAAAGAGAAAAACTAATGGACAGGAAAATTAACCAGAATCCTTGAAGGACTTTGAAGATGAGATGGTACAAATAACCGAACCAAATTCTGGTCTTTACTAAAACATTTCATACTACTAGATTCACTGTTTCTTGATATTAGATGTGATCATTACATATGCTCAGTATTACGGGAACTGAATAATAAAATCTCGAGCTTGCACTGATCGAAGAACTTAAGAAACTAGAGTAAAGGTCATTTGTTACATTGGGTGGAGAGATCAAGTTGAAGCTTTATAGTAGAGTTATGATTATTTTTTATTTAAACAATTGTTCTTATTGTTTAGAAATGACTATAAACATAATTTCATTCATGCATTATTTAGATAAGTTTATCTTTCTGGTTTTTATAATGAAAATCGTGCAATTTAGTTTATAAAAATGATGCATTTGTTTTCAAAGCTTTTCCTTGTAATGGTGTGTATGAAACTATTGTATGTCTGAATGAACTTGGAAATTGTTTTCATAATATTGTTTCTTCTAATAGTTTAGACAAAGTATGCTTATGGCATTGTCATCTTGGGCACATAAACAAGAAATGTATTGCCCAACTCCAAAAGGATGGAGTGTTGGAATCGTTTGACCTAAAGTCGGATGATCAATGCGAGTCTTGTCTATTAGGCAAGATGACTAAGTCTCCTTTCACTGGTACTTGTGAAAGAGATGAAGGATTGTTATAACTAATACATATGGATGTTTGTGGGCCTTTCAGATCTGCCATAAGAGATGAAAATCAATACTACGTGACGTTGACTTTTGCTTCCTGTATCATTATGGGGGTATTCCTTAGAGAGAGTCGCCCATATCCTCAATCTTCTTCCTACCAAGAAGGTTGTGAAAACACCTCATGCGATGTCGACATGGAAACCTCCCTCGCTCGCACATATCAATGTTTGGGGTTGTGATGTTTTTGTCAGGCACAAAACTCAAGACAAACTGGAACCTAGAGTTGAGAAGTGTATATTCATTGGTTACCCACAAAAGTCCTTTAGATACTTGTTCTACATACCAAGTCAAAACATGGTCTTCGTAGCTCGAAGAGGAGTCTTTCGTTAGAGAGAGCTCATATCCAAAGAGGATAGTGGGAGTACAATTGATCTTGAAGAGCTTTAAGATTCACCCAATGAAGGAACCTTTGATGACACTACCTCTCAACATGAGGCTAAACCTGTTGCACCCATTGATGATTCTCTTCCTCTTCTTCGATCAAGTATAGTTAACATGCTACCTTCGTTTTATGGTTTCCATATAATGACATACTGGGACACAATTATTAGTGATAGTACACTGGTAAATTTTTATGAGCCCGCTAACTACAAGGAAACAATGGTAGGCCCTGAAGCTGCAAAAATGGAAAGAGGCAATAGATAGTGAGATCCAATCCATGTATGATAACCAAGTGTGGACTTTGGTTGATCAGACACCTGGTCGAAAGACGGTAAGGTGCAAATGGATCTTCAAGAAAAAGACTGACATGGATGGTAATGTACACACCTTCAAGGCAATGTCGGTTGCAAAAGGGTTTACTCAAACCCAAGGGATTGATAATGATCATACCTTTTCACCAAGTGCCAAGATTAAGTCAATTAGGGTAACACTTGCCATAGCTTCCTATCATGATTATGAAGTGTAGCACATGGATGTTAAAAATGCTTTCCTAAATAGGAAGCTGACTAAGGATGTTTACATGTCTGATCCAGAGGGTTTTGAACATGCGAAATTCTCTAATAAGATGGGCAAGCTTGAGAAGTCCATCTATGAACTGAAACAATCATCTCACGGCTGGAATATTTGCTTCTAGGAAAAGGTCAAGGAGTTTGGATTTACTAGAAGTAAGGATGAGTCCTGCGTATATATCAAAGCTAGTGGGAGTTTAGTGAGCATTCTAGTTTTGTATGTTGATGATATACTCCTTATAGGAAACAACGTTGCAACTCTGCAAGATGTGAAGTACTGGCTTGTAAAGTGTTTCTCTATGAAGGATCTAGGAGAGGCCACATACATTCTTGGAATAAGGGTTTATATAGACAGGAAGAGACATTTTCTTGGGCTTATCCAGAGTATATACATGGATAAGATATTAAAACGGTTCAATATGGAGAATTCCAAGAAAGGGGATCTTCCCATACATCATATTGTAAAATTAAGCAAGACTCAATGTCCTGGTAGTGATAAGGAAATAGATGCAACGAGCCGAGTCACATATGCTTTTTCTATAGGATCGATCATGTATGGTATGACATATACTCGACCTGATGTAGCCTTTGCTTTGAGCATGGTTAGCATATATCAGGGAAATGATGGCATGGATCATTCGACAGTAGTAAAGAACATACTTAAGTATTTGCGAAAGACGAAATATATGATCTTAGTCCTTGGTGGAAAAGATGAACTTAAACTGAGTTGTTATAGTCACACCAGCTTTCAAACAGATTGGGATAATAGTTATTCACAATTTGGCTGGTTATTTCTATTCAACGGTGGAGCGGTAACTTGGAAGCGTTCCAAGTAACAGATACTGGTTGATTCTACTTGTGAATTAGGGTACATCGCAACAAGCGAGGCGGCGAAGGAAGCGACTTGGTTGACAAATTTTATTGGTGATGTTGGAGTTGTTCCTTCAATCCAAGGACCAATATACATTTTATGTGATAATTAAGGTGCAATTGCTTTGACCAAATAACCAAAGGATCATGGTAGATCAAGGGACATCGATACAATATACCATTATATCCGACATCGAGTATAACAAGGAAAAATCATGGTGAGTCGAGTATAATCAGATGATAATCTTGTTAATAAGGGGGAGGGTTTTAGAGTCCCTCTCTAGGGCTTCTTAAAGCCTCCTTTCTTGATAAGGAAATGGAATTTGAATTATAATATAATATTAATATCTTGAATTCAAATTAGGGTTTCCTACTTCTATAAATAGGGACCTCTAGTAGGCTTAAGAACCCTGCACAAGCATAAGGAATTTTCGTAATCCCTCTCCATCTATCTATTTTCGATCCTAGGGTTTGGGTGTGATTCATTAGAGGTTTCCACACTATTGGACCTAGCATTCCAAGAAGTATTCTTAAAAAATACATTCCTATTTTCGATAATAGCAACAAGCTATGTTTATTAAACCTTTGTGATTTTCGATTTTTTCTAGGTTATTTAGAAGTTTAAAAGTATCTAGCTATTATGAGAAATGCCATAGAATTTCTAGCTTGCATGTGCCCATGACTGTTACGTGAAATTAAACAATTACGTATAAGTAATCTAGAAAACCCATAAAATATATGTATCATTATAAATTTTAGTATAAATTGGTCATGATTATGAACTTTTGATGTATGCTCAAACCAATTACATGTAATATGTCCCATAGAGCACTTTATTATTAGTCCATCTCCAGCTTGCATGCCAAACAGAACACGCCCTCCATATCTTATTATCACAATGTTACTCACAACACACATTTCATTCTAACTTGGGCATGTACCAACTCCTTAAATCCATGGACCTTCACCACCGTAATATCATCTAATACAAACATTAAACCTCACATATATAACCCTCCATATTTCATTATCACGATGTGAATCTTGTTTTCTGTTAGTGGGTTTTCTATTGGGTTTTATTCAAAAGCTACTTTCAAAAACATGATTTTTAGGCAACAAAAAACTTATAAATTTTGAATAACATAAACAAGTTAAACCCACCAAGGATCATATTGCAAGTTGTAGAAAGATTTAATCAAGCACCATAGAAGACATGAAGAAAAGACAACCTTTTTAGTTCTTTAGATCCTCTTGGGAGGCTTGGAAGTTGATGAAGAATGATGAACATAAGAGAAACCAAAAATGACTCAACTTGATGTAGATGCTAGTCCAAAACTCTTAACTCTTAAGCTTGAAGTTCATAGCCAAAGAATAAGCTTCAAGAGAGTATAAATGCAAGTAATATCTTCATATGTTGAACAAAATAAGAGAGAGTGCATGCCTCGATGTAACTTATGGTTTTATTCTAGTAAGGAAACAAACCAAAATGCAAGCATTATAAAGTGTATTCATTACACAAAGGGTATTAAACCTTTAAGACAACCCATGCCCCTAAGATATGATGTCCTTTCTTAAAATTTGGATTTTATATAATAAAAAGAATTCACGAGTTTTATATTTTATAAACGAAGTTTATAAAATATAAACTTTAACCTTTTGGTAAAAGACAAAAGTCCTTATAGTCCAAAATGTTGTACATGACTTAATAAATCATACCATATGATACTTATTATGTTACTTGCTAATGAAAATTATTATTTTCATGAAATAAATATTTTCCAATGAATTATAAGAGTTTATTGAATATTTATTAAAATCAATTTCTAATAAATAATCAATTGTATCAAGTTGTTGTTAGTGTAACCCATTAATATCATATGTTAATTAGAAATATAACTATAATATGATTCTTAAGCATACTACATTTTTCAATTTCAAGATCCAACGGTATAAACATGATCAAATCATGTTCTACGAGACTCAGTTAGTGGCCCAAGTATTATGCCTGAGGCGTACATTGGTTTCTTTGAAACATCCAACCGTGTATTTAAGTTGACCACTATTCATTTGGTCCTCTTAATTGGTCTGTCCAATTTTTGGTGTATTTGGCAACTTGATTTCTACAACGCCTTCTTTAGTTGTTATTTTAACAAAGAAACATTCATAAAAAATCACGTAGTTTTGAGGATGCATGTGTGCCTCCTTAGCAAGCCATTTATGAGCTCAAACAAGCTCCACGAGCCTAATTCAATAAGCTCGTGAGGAATATATTGTCAAAAAAGGATTTCGAGCTTGTCAATTAGAAACTTTATAGTTTGTTCATGTCCATTCCAGCTACATCATATACATTTTGGTGTACGTGGATGACCTAATCGTCACATCTACAAATACATCTTAGATCTAAAGGCCTATCACTTTGTTAAATCGAGATTCTGCACCCAAATATATTAGTAAGCATTTTTTGTGCTTGGGACTTAGCTCAAACTCTATAGATATAACTTCATCCCAATAAAGCTACACTTAAGATATTATTCAATTTAGCCACATGATAGAGGCATCATCTATTTATACATTACATAATCCTAAGTCTCAGTTAAATCATCAAGGTGTTTCATGATTCAAATCTCTTTCGATAGATTATGGGATACCTTTATTATGCTATCATTACCCGTCCAATACATTAGATGTAGTCAATCTGGTTTACCAGTTTATGCATTTATCAACCACTCTCTGTTGGAAGGAAAGAAAAAGACTTCTTAGATACTTAATGGGCACATCACGTCACTGCCTTCATTTCACACCTATAAATGCTAAATTTCTCCTTGTTTTCTCTTCTTTCAGATGGATTTCAAATAACTATAATAAGAGGTATTATAAAGGTTTTACCATCTTACATGGTTCTAAATCATGTGTACTTCTCGAAAAAACCAATTTATGGCACACTCTATTACAGAAGCTAAGTAACGCTCTCATATCTAAAATACAATCGAGTTATTATTACTCAAACACCTTACTAAAGACCTTAATGATCCTCTCCATCATCATCCTTTGCAACTTTGTGATAATGTTGGAGCAATTTTCTTGAGCATGAACCTTGTCATAAGTAATAGATCGAAGCACATAGCCTTGGATTTCTAGTTCAAAATAAAACTAGTTAAAACTTACAATTAGTCTTGTATATCATGTGTGGACCGGTAGGTACACATCATTGCCAAAATGTTGTCCAAGAATCAAGTTGATATTAATTTTACTAAGCTACAAGTATGTCATGTCCTTGTTCTTTCTAGGAGCAAACGATATGATTTAATCATTCATGTAATATATAGATTATTTGAAATGTTCACCTCTCATTCCTAGTCTTCTATATGTTGTTGATATAAGGCTTTGTGTTTAGGAATTATGTAGTTTCCCATGTTGTATATGTGCCTAGGTAATTCATGTATACATAACACAAATTTTAATATAGAGAACTTGATTTTCTAATTATCTATATTCAATAAACTTTCTGTTACTGACATAAGAATTTAAGGTTAGTAATTGAATGATGAGATTAAATTATATATTGTTCGTCAAAATAACTCACCCCATAGTGAAAATGATATATCAAATAAAAAATTCAATAGTAAAACTTATACTCTAAGAAGAGGCAAAAATATCAATATATGTGTCATTATGAATTGAAGTATAAATTGGTCAAGAATATGAAAAAAAAAATTCAAGTCTAGAACCAATTTCAAGCCATGCTCAGATCACTAAACTGTAAATTTGGTATCATTAAAAGTCATCAATATAAGAAATCTACCATTCCCTGAAAAACTAGGTTGAGTTCTTTCATTCAGGGATAACCTAGAAATATTTTATGACTTCAAGAGTATACTTAATCAAGCTAAGAGACTCTCAATCACATAAGAACACCAGTCATATTATCAGAGATATTTAACTATACTTTGAATAAAGTTAAATATGGAGATGATAGTATTCGCGGAATTCACACAAATTAAAGTTAGGAAGACCCATTAATAAATTTTTTACTTCAAGCTAAGTATGAATGGTCACACTTTAACTATAAGAATTTATTATTCTAGAAATGAGATTTTATTTTTATTTAGTATGTGGATATTAGAAAATTACGACAAAAACTATTATATTTTTTAGATATATTGGGATATGATCTTCATATCATCACTTGTTGTGTTCTATATTATAATGTTTAATCCATGAATAATCATATTATTCTAAAATTTCGTAGTCCGTTATAACTATGGGATAAATTATTAAGTAAGACTAATATGAATTGGATTGGTTGACTCTCATTAGATTAAACTAGGCAAGTGGTTGTAACCAAGATTCATAGGTACTTGTTAGAGAACTGGTATTAGACAGATTAATACCAAATCATCTCATGGATCGCTTTCATGAGTGATACTTCATAAAAAGGTACTATCTTCGTATTACGCTTTGATGTGGTCAAACATTGATCCTTGGCTGGGCAGTTATAAAAGCCATTAAGGTGTGGTGTGAACTATGCAAGAGGCTTATGTAGTCAATATTGGATTTGTTCCTCTTATGTATTGAGAACTATATTTCTAACGCATGTTACCAAAATTTGAATACTAAATGAGATTGATAGTGATCCAAGTCTCATGTTCAACAAGATGTCTTTAACATAAGGATAACCGATAAACTTACCTTATACATTAACTATAGCTTTGAGTTATTTGGAATTAGATATTGATGAATGGCATTCTATATCGTGTGTTATTAGGGACAGTGAAATGTTGCTAGATGTTCACCACTGTCTATATCAATCTATGATGAGTCTTGTGCAAGTGGGAGGTTGAAAGATTTTTATTCCAAACAGTCATTGTATAATGACATTGCTAATCACACCTTATAGCAAGTTACTACTAGTTAGTTATTAATTACAATAATTTTGATTATTAATAAATATCAACACTTGTATTTAACTAGAAAAACAATATTTTATGAAAAATAATATTTTGTTACCATACTGGGAATTATTGTTTCTAGGAAATAATAATAAAGAGAACAAAAACAAGTTAAATATTATATCGTATGATTATTAACATTGTGTACAACATTTTAGCCATTTTGAGTAACCATTAAGTTGCATTACAATTAGCTAGTTAGGCTTCTGTAAAAGACATTCCTTGTCTTGGCTTAGTTTCTCTCATTTAAAGGTTGCCAATTCCGAGAATTGGAACCTCTTTCTCCCTCTCTTCTTCTCGCATTTGGTGCTTAAATTAAGAGTCATATATGTTGCTTCTCTTTAAGGAATATATATATATATATATATATATATATATATATATATATATATATATATATATATATATATATATATATATATGTGAATTCTAGCCTTTAGTTGTGGTATATATATATATATATATATATATATATATATATATATAAGTGAATTCTAGCCTTTAGTTGTGGTATTCCATTTTTTGGTGGATACTTGTAGAGAGCTTCTCCTTTGGAGCTTTATGCATCACTTCATCAACTTCCATCTCCCATTTGAATCAAAGATTTCAAAGATTGTAATATTTTCCTTTCTATGGTTATTTCAATCTTCCCATGCTTTGCAAAATGATCATTGGTGGTTAAAATGGCTTTAGCTTATTTAAATCCGAAATCGCTTCTGTTGCTAATCTCGTGGTTTTGGCTATATAATTAGACTATTTTTTTGAATAAAACTCAACATGATACTCTAATCTCCTAACTCCTTCCTTAAGCTGCTTTACTTCACCCACTAGAATACACATACAATACATGTATAGAAACTTGCATAATCTGAATTCAGTATATAATAGTCTAGTATACCATTTTTATATAAAGAAAATACTATTTTTGTTTGGAGCACCTACTCTCCATGTAGCCCTCCTACGCTCCGTGTAGGAGGCATATTTCAGTTCCTTCAAAGAATTCAATTTTGTTTCCACTTAGTTCATTAACGTTTCCCAAAATTAATCATTTCTTCTCACTTAAATGTTGGTTATTACTTAAACCAATTGATTACTCAAACAGTAACCTTAATCTTAACATGAATTAATTATGAAGTTTAATCTCATTAATATCCTGTTTAACTCCTCATAAAAACTACATGCATGCATGATATTGGATCTAATTCAGGTAGTACTTCTCTCAAGAACACCAATTTTATGTATGATTTTTTGGATTTTTTATCTAGTTCATCATAACCCTAATTTTCACTAATAAACTCAAGAACAAGAAGTGGAAATCAAAAGTTCTGAACTTGATTCAAAGAAATGAGGCACATGCACTTGAAATTCACTTGTTACAAGCCTTCGTCAAGCTCTAGTAGGTTAAATCCCACCTTAAAGTGTGTGTTTTTGGGGGAAAATTTGCTTAAATGAGTTGTAGAACTCATACATGTCTTTTTATATATTGCACACTACGCCCCGCGTAACACATCTATGCCCTGCGTAGGGACCATACACTTCGCATAACACTATAATCAACACTTCTATCTTATATCTGATTCAAATTTGGAAAACCATACCTTCTTCATACGAACTCGGATTTTGATGATATTTATATCTACGCATTCTTAATGGAGTCTACTACAACTTTCAATTACATTACTTCTACGAAAAAGGAATATATGTTTGTTAATAATCCCATATACCAAAAGATATACATTATTTTTCCTCAAAACAATACACAAATACATGCTTTACATTCGTACTTACGACAACATACTTTCAAGTGCAAGCCATCACCACTATGTCATGGGTATTTCCAAGGCTTATTAGTCACGAAAAATTAAGATAATATTAGTAATACGTCTTTTACAGAAAACTGGTATTACACCAAAACACCACTTGAGCAAAATACAAGAAATCCTAGGAGAGGAGATGGAATTAGAAAAATATAAACCTTTAGTAAAGGGTTTATTTTTCGAAAACCTATAGGAAGGGGAGAGGGAGAACAAAATTTCCAAGGAATAATGACCATCTAGGATTTGATCATTAGTTCCCTGTTTATAGATTCGCAGTTGCATAATCCTTAAGCAGCTGAAAAATCTTGGATAATCCTTATTTCGAATTTGGTCTCCTATCCTTAATCCCTTAAGGATTCTAGAATGTTTCAATGAATTAAAAATTTTAATTAATTAACATTCAACCCTTTTAATTAATTAATTAATTATTAACTTTTACGTAATGAATACTTGATTCCAAAATAGTTCCAATTAATTTAACATAACATAACAAATTAATAAACTATTTTCTCATATATTCTTTTTATTTCTTTTAATTGCTCAAATGGGTATTGAGGGAAACCCAAAAGGACCATGTTATTATTAGAAATATTACCAATAGCAATGACCTTATACACTCTTTCCAAAATATAGAGCATTGTGATGGAGCATTTGTAGTTGAGTTAGAGAATCTGATAGAAGACTAGAGAATAATAAGATGCACCCTTGATAGCACAAGGTGTACCATTGTTGGACATGGTGTTTTACCTTATGGTCAAGGTGCTCCATCTTAGTTGTCCTTGTGACCTTCATAGTGTTGATATGGTGCTTTTGTGCTACTAGAAGGAGTATATGCCATCAAGGGGTATAATATGCCATAGTGATGCATGAACCACCATCACGTGCATGCCTCGTGCTTGTTGGTAATATTTTTATGTGATTTTCACTTGAAATAAGTTTTGTATTGATTTACATTTTCTAACAAACATTATCAGAATGTTTCAGGTTGAAAAGATCCTGATGTTTCAACAGGTGTTTGAAGAATCAGATGTTGGAGCACTTGAAGTTAACATGGAGCACTTGATGTTGACATGGAGCACTTGAAGTTAACATGGATCACTTGTTGTTGACATGGAGCACTTGATGTTGTCATGGAGCACTTGTTGAACATGGATCACTTGCAGTTGACATGGATCACTTGATGAACATGGAACACTTGCAATTTACTTGGAGCACTTGTTGAACATGGAGCACTTGCAGCTTAGATGGAGCACCTGTTAAAAGCAAGTTGGATCATCATTATCTCAGATGGAACATCTAGATAGTATGTGGATCATCAAGATATTGGTGGATCATCAAGAATATTGATGGCTCATCAGAAACATTGTTGGCTCATCTACAACTCTATGGCTTAACAAGACGTTGATGGATCAACATGAATATTGGTGGCTCATATCAAGTCAATGGATCAACATGATCACATTGATTGCTCAAAACGATTGCACATGGCACATCATGTAGAATGATGGGATGTCCGAATACTCAATGGAACATGAATTTTGTTCATGTTCCATCATGAGCACGTGGTTGTACATCTTCAAGTTCAAGACACACTCTAACATTCAAGAAACAACTCAACTTGATCAATAACACTTCTTGAAGTTGATGACAATAGAGCAACATGATGCTCATGTTGCTCATCACATTTTCAATATTGATCAAGAAGGATCAAGAGTTATGAAGACTCAAAACTTGGATGGAACCCTAACGGGATACTAACATAATTGAAATATTTCATCCATTCTCCGTTAACTAGGGCAACAGTGACAATTGATGACTAAGTCATGATGACGTGTCAACACCTAATTGGTCAAGCCATGTCATGGGCTTTTCCAAAGCCCATTAGGCTCCTTGGGATCCATTATAAAGTTTCTTTTCCTTGCTTATTTCTGCTCATTCTGCACATTTTGCTGTTTAGACTAGTTTTCAGAGAGCTATTTGAGTGTTTTAGTGTGTTTACTATTCAAACACTTGTAACCGAATCTTTATGAATATGAGACACATTTGAATCATTGATCTTAAGCATATAAAACGATTTGTCATTAACTTGGTTGATTCAGAACTCTTTATTTTCTGCATTACTTGCCACTTGACGATTCTGAAACTCTGTTTCAGTATTTTCAATACTTTGACTCTTCAAGTCTAAGGTTCACTGATTTTATTCATTTCTTCAATTGGTATCAGAGCTCATGTGATCGACTTTCAAACTTAGAAATTTTTTCACAAAAATATTTTTTTTCCAGTTTCAAACTAGTATCACTAGTTCTCAATGGAAAGTGTGAATCAAAACAAAAATGTTATCTTTTCAATTTTTGTTCTAAACAGTCTTGGAGCTGGAAATCGTGCACCTATCCTTGTGCCAAGTGAATACTTTTCTTGGGTAGATCATATCAAGTACTACCTGGAAGGTCATGACTCTGACATCTGGACCTTCATTTCCATTGGGAAACATACTCCAGAATTTATGAAGGATATTAGAGTTCCTGAAGCTAATGTCTCTCCTGAAACCTCTAAAGTTATTTTTGGATCTGTTTCTACTGGTGCTCAACTTCGTGAGAGGAAAATCAAGAAGTTTGAGGCTAAAGCAATGCAAGAGCTCTTATCCAGAATTCCTCATGACATCTATGAGCAACTTCCTGATTAAAATAAAGGAACACCCTTCAGTGTCTGGAATGCATTTAAGAAACAGTTTGAGGGAACTGACAAGATTCAATAAGAAGAAAGCTACCTTGTTAGATATGGACAACTTCAAAATGTTACCTAATGAAACTCTCTTTGATGCATATTCTAGGTACAACATTGTTGTCAACAGGGTGAAGAAGCTCAAAGGTGAAAGATCGCAAGAGGATTTCAGTCTGAAATTCTTGAACATTCTATCTCCTAAATGGGACACAGTGCACATGATCATGCTTACTCAACAACATGATCCAAAATTCGACAAGTCAACAAGCTGACTCAAGGAACTGCCTTTGATAATTAAGGACTTGTCATGGGATATTCAGCAACCAGGAAATATCATACTCAAAACTTGATTGCACATCATAATCCAATCCCAAACCGCTTTGTTGATCAGTTTGACAACCAAGGATATCGAGCGTATCCTTATCAAAGTTCGAGTATGGCTCAATAGTACAGTCAAAATCCCTACATGCCAACTCAACAACCTCTTCAGATAGAAAACGGGTACATGGAAAATCAGAAAGCTTTTATTGGAACCACAATGGAATCACCTCAAATCAATGAGGGAAATGAGTACGAATAATGCCTGGCACTCCTAACCAAGTTCAATCCAAACTTCAAGAAGTTTGTGAACAAGCCAACTGGTAACTTCAGAGCATAAAGTTATCAGCAACCCCAACACTATCATTAGAACTCTAGAAGCTTCCAAGGAGGAAACAACAATCAAGAAAGCTTTCTTGGATAAGGTGTCTAAGTCCATAACTATTTTTGGTATGTACTTGACCCGGTTGGCATGGTCCATTTGGGTTGCATGGCATTGCAACACTTGGATACACTAAATGAGAGAAAGGACACTTAAGGATTATTAATATATTAAAAGTTTTAATATATTAATAATATTATTTAATTAGTATTGATCAAAGAATTAATTTGGAATTAATTAAGTGATCAAAAAGAGAATAATTAAATATATGGGGTTGATTGTCTAAATCATCTATTCTTGTATAGTGGGCTAATGATGCATGGTTTGTATGGATTGGGCTAAAACCCATAAGGTGCTCCATGGATAGTCCATGGAGGTTACAAACCCATGGATCATGGAATATGGAAAGCCATGACAATTAGGGTTTACATGGTGTAACCCTACTTGTGTCACAAATATATAAAGACCCATTGTCTAGCAAAATTGGCACTACTACAAGCAAGTAAAAAGGACTATCTGATTTTGAGGTGTTAGTGAACTTCTCTCAAGGTTATTCCAAGTGTTGTGGTGTTGTGTGAGACATTTGAGGCATCACACTTAAGGTGCTAGTCTCACAAGGTTCTCAAGGAATCCAAACAACAAAAGGTATGTTCTTCTTCTACATTTTTGTTTAAAAGTTCCCCATGCTACGCTAGATAGCTTAAGAACCTTGGAAATCAAATTTGCATGTATCTTAGTAAAACATAAATATACGGTTTCTAGGGTTGCATGTACACCTTAGGAGTGTTAGAATGCTCAAAACCCTTCAGTGGTATCAGAGCCTAGGATTGTTTATTTGATACTTGATGCAAACTTGTTTTTCAAAAGTCAAAAATTTCCCAGACAAGAAAACTCGACGAGTTCTGGCCAATAACTCACCGAGTTCATGAGTTAATACATGAAGTCGACGAGTTCCTTTTACAACTCGACGACTTTGTCATCCAGTGAGCAGTTTTTCGTGTTGTGCTGCTCGAAATGGACTAGAAACATTACCCTAAACTTTTTTGGTCTTATAAAACTTGTTTTAGATGGTGTAATGGTTATGCTAATCCATTTTCAATGACTATTATCAAAATTTCAAGTTTTATATGGTTTATTTTTGATTCTTGAAATTGTTGATATGCATGTTCAAGAACATATGAGTTTAGAAGATCACAGGAGTTATTTGTAACTTGCTTGTTAGTTTAATTCTTGATCATTATGTGTTTTAATGGAATCTATAATTTGTCCTCAAGTTATGGATTACCAAAAGTCACTCTTTTAAAGTCCATTATGAAACACATAGGTTACATAAAATGAAAAGTATCTCATTTTAATAAACCATTTAACTCATAAGTTATGAAAGATGAAAAGTTTTGAAAGTTACAAAACTTGCAATCAAGTTTTGAAACATGTAAAGTAACTTTAAAAAACTTTAGTTCCAACCCCTAGAATTTTAAAAGTTAAAATTCAACCCTTATACTTTATAATATTATAAGTTTAATAATTATTATATATCTATAAGAACAAGTCGTTTTACCGTTAGTAGGCCTCATTCACGAAGCCGGTCTATAAGGGGGGTATAAGGTTGTTGCCTATAAAATGGCAGCTTAATGGGTGTCCACTCTCACCCAACGCTTCCTTGACTGGTGGAGGGTCGTTAGCCGAATGGGTATGACAATGACTTTAATCCTCATTAAAAATATGATGAATGTAAAGTAACTAAATGTTTTTTTATAAATTCCCAATCTTAGTTACTTTAGGAAAATGTGAATAAGGTACTAACCCATGAAATTACACTTTGCACTTTGACTAAGTCGTTAGTGGAGTGTGTGTGGTTAACCGGCACACTGACCTGGACTTAACAAGGTAGGCAAAGGGTGGCTTAAGGTTTATCATAGGTCGGTAGAGCGCGTGTGGTTAACCGGCACATCGATTGAGTGATAAACATTAAGGGTACCAAATAATTTGCATGGTTACTTCACACCTTGTTTTGTGATCCTCGGCATCCCAGTCACAAAACTTGAAGGGCACACTCGAGATTGAAACATGTCATTGAAAAGTTCAATGAATCTCAAACAATCTAGGAGTTTCAAAACCAAATTAAAACCTAATAATTTATTTCATTTTTCATGGTGGAAATTGGTGAATCTTCATTCACCTACCTTCAAATATTTTATAGCTTGGATTACGGCATCCCTCTTCTAAGTTATAAAATATTGTGTTGGGTCCTAGCCTTAATATTACATTTGGGTGTCTAATTAAGGACTATCTTTATATCTAATCTAAACTTGTCTTTCTTCTTTTTCAGATGTCTTCCAACAATACTGCTTCTGGATCAAACCCTACCGGCTCCTTCTCTCTCATGAACCTTTGTGGGAGAGTCATCTTCGATGGATCCAACTTTATGGATTGGATCAGGAACATCAGGATGGTCACTCGGTATGAGGACAAGGAATATGTCCTCGACAAGGAGCTTAAGGAACTTGAGTCGTCTGCTACTCTTGAGGAGATCACTGAATACCAGGCACATGAGAGAGATGCTACCAAAGTGGCATGTATCATGTTGGCCACAATAACAGCCGAGCTCCAAAAGTCCTATGATGACTACTACCCTTTTGAGATGCACCAGGACTTGATGGACCGCTACCATCAGAGTGGTCGTCAAGAGCGGTATGAAATCATCTCCTCCATGATAACAACCCGGATGAAGGATGGTGAACCCATCACGGGCCACATGCAGAAAATGCAAAGGTATGTGGACCGTTTGTTGAAATTGAATGTGAACTTCCCAGAGGAGTTGGCAATTGATATCATTTTGCACTCCTTACCTTCTTGTTATGATCAATTCCGAATGACATACCACATGAACAAGGAGGAAGTCACACTCAGCAAGCTTCAAGGACTTTTGAAGACCGCAGAAAGTGGTCTTCAAGGTAAGTCGGTTGTTAATACTCCTACTCCTACCGCGGCCGCTGTCTTGGCAATCGGGCAAGGCAAAGGAAAGAAGAGGAAGAGCCCTTCGAAGGGCACCAAGGGAAAGTCCCTTGATGGATCCTCTTCAAGTGGAATCAAGAAAGGTTTCGTCACTCCTTCTGCCATCCCTAAAGAGGCTGAATGCTTCTATTGCCATGAAAAGTCGCACTGGAAGCGAAACTGCCCAAAGTACCTGCAAGGTGTTAAGCATGGGAAAGTAAAACCCAACCATGCAGGTATATACACTATATTGTCTAATAACTCACCCTATTCTAACTCTTGGGTCCTTGATACAGGTTGTGGTATTCACATATGTTCTGATTTGCAGGGACTAAGAAGAAGTGAGAATGTGGAGCATGGGAAGATAAACTTGATCATGGGGAATAGGAAAGTTACACCTATCACCAAGATTGGAGTCTATTATTTATTGCTAAGTAGTGGGTTAACATTTGATTTCAATAAATGTTGTTACTCGTCTGAAATGGCGAGAAATATTATTTCCTTTCATGGTTTGTACAAACAAGGTTTTACCTTTTCGTTTGATAATGAATGTGGTGGTATTAATGCTTTCTTTAATAATGTTCTTTATTTTAAAGCATTACCTTGTGATGGTGTGTATGAAATTGTGTCGGTTGTAGATAACCTAGGAAATAATGTGTTGTGTATCGATTCTTCCTCTAGCTTGGATAAAGCATCATTATGGCATTGTCGTCTTGGACATGTAAGCAAGAAACGCGTAGGCCAACTCCAAAAGGATGGAGTCTTGGAGTCATTTGACCTAAAGTCGGATTATAGTTGTGAATCTTGTCTACTTGGAAAAATGACAAAATCACCCTTCACTGGTTCTTGTGCTAGGGGTGAAGGTTTGTTGGATCTGGGACACACGGATGTGTGTGGACCCTTCAGAACCGACACAAGAGATGCTAACCGCTTCTATGTAACTTTTACTGATGATTTTAGTAGATATGGATATGTCTACTTAATCAAGCATAAGTCAGAAACCTTTGAAAAGTTCAAGGAGTTTAAACAGGAAGTGGAGAATCAGCTGTGCAGGAACATTAAGATGCTTCGATCCGATCGAGGTGGTGAGTATCTTAGTACAGAGTTCCTTGACTATCTTAAGGAATGTGGGATTGTCTCACAATTGACAACTCCCAGGACACCGCAGTTGAATGGTGTGGCTGAGAGGCGCAATCAAACCTTGTTGGATATGGTTCGTTCCATGATGAGTCGAGCTTCGCTACCAATCTCATTTTGTGGGTAGGACTTAGAGACTTCCGCCCATATCCTTAATCTAGACCCTACAAAGAAGGTTGCCAAAACACCTCACGAGATGTGGACTGGAAAAGTTCCCAATCTGGACCACGTCAAGATATGGGGTTGCGAGGATTTCGTGAGTCACGATAAGCTCGAACCTCGAAGTGAGAGGTGTATTTTCATCGGCTACCCATAGAAATCCTTTGGTTACCTCGCAGTGATAATGTGGTCTTTGTAGCAAGGAGAGGAGTCTTTCGAGAGAGAGAGAGAGAGAGAGAGTTCATAAGCCAAGGAAACAATGGGAGGCAAATTGACCTTGAAGAAATTCAAGAGTCAAGTGGTGAAGGAACCTCAAACCCTAGCAATCAACCTGAGGAGGAAACTCCTATTGGTCCGACAGACGAGTCTGTACCTCTGAGGCGTTCCACGAGAGTTAGGAATGCACATGAGCATTACTATGGTTTCCATATTACTGCAAAAGGTGATACACTTATCAGTGATAGCACACTGGTAAGTCTGGATGAACCTAACAGCTACACAGAAGCCATGACAGGCTCTGAGGCTGCTAAATGGAAAGAGGCTATGGACAGCGAGATACAGTCCATGTATGACAATCAAGTTTGGAACTTGGTTGACAATGTACCAGGTCGTAAGACAGTCGGGTGCAAATGGATCTTCAAGAAGAAGACCGACATGGATGGTAATGTACACACTTATAAGGCGCGACTGGTTGCAAAGGGCTTTTCTCAAACTCCGAGAGTTGATTATGATGAGACCTTTTCACCAGTAGCAAAGATTAAGTCTATTAGGGTTATGCTAGCCATTGTTGAATTTCATGATTATGAAATATGGCAAATGGATGTCAAAACCGCTTTCCTTAATGGAAAGTTGGCTGAGGATGTTTACATGAGTCAGCCAGAGGGTTTTGTCAGAACAGAGTACCCTAATAGAGTGTGTAAGCTTGAGAAATCCATCTATGGATTGAAACAAGCACCTCGCAGATGGAATCTTTGTTTCGATGAGAAAGTCAAAGAGTTTGGCTTTTCTAGAAGTGAAGATGAGTCTTGTGTATATGTAAAGGCTAGTGGGAGTATAGTTAGCTTTTTGGTATTGTATGTGGATGACATACTACTCATAGGAAATGACATCCCAACTCTGCAGGAAGTGAAGTCCTGGCTTGGGAAGTTTTTTGCTATGAAGGACCTTGGAGAAGCTGCCTATATCCTAGGGATAAGGATTTTGAGAGACAGGAGTAAAAGACTAATTGGACTTAGTCAGAGTACCTACTTGGATAAGGTGCTGAATAGGTTCAACATGCAGAATTCCAAGAAAGGAGAGTTACCGATCCAGAGTAACGCCAGACTGAGTAAGACTCAGATCCCGAGTACAGAGGATGAGATAGCAGAAATGAGTCGAGTACCATATGCTTCCGCTGTAGGCTCGATCATGTATGATATGACTTGTACTCGTACTGATGTGGCATTTGCATTGAGCATGGTCATCAGATATCAGGGGAACCCTAGCAAGGCTCACTGGACTGCGGTAAAGAACATTCTCAAGTACCTGCAGAGAAAAAAGGAGTGGGTCCTTACCCTCGGTGGGAGTGATGACTTGAGAGTATTAGGGTATAGCGATGCCAACTTCCAGACTGATAGGGATAATTTTCGCTCTCAGTCAGGCTGGGTCTTTACCTTAAACGGAGGAGCAATTTCTTGGAAAAGTTCCAAGCAGGAGACAGTGGCCGATTCAACTTGCGAATCAGAGTATATAGCGGCAAGCGAGGCAGCAAAGGAGGCTATATGACTAAAGAACTTCATTGGAGACCTTAGAGTTGTACCACCTATAAAGGATCCTATAGATATTTTCGGTGATAGTGAAAGTGCAGTTGCCTTGGCCAAGGAACCAAGGGATCACGGGAGATCCAGACACATCGACAGAAAATACCATTTCATCAGACATCGAATAGAAGAAGGACTCCTCATGGCAAAGAGGGTATCATCGGATGAGAACCCGGCAGATCCCCTCACGAAGGGACTGGATAGGGTTAAGCATCTCCAGCATGCGAGGCGCATAGGGCTGAAGGATGATATTAGTTTTAGCAGTTAGATAGCTTTGAAATTTGTAAAGTCTAATTGACATTTGATGATAAATATAAGTTGTTGTTTATTTATAAGTAAAGTGTTGCTATCTTCTGTCAATCGTTTACTATCATTTCATTTTGCATGTTTTGACTTCCAGAATAATGATGTTATGGTATATCATATTATTCAAATTCTCCACAGTCGGTCATATGTTGGAAGTAGATATGAATCAAGACTGTCATGAGTTGGCTTGTAGATGTATAAGATGTTGGACATAGCAAGAGTTGCTACAACACTCATGAGTGCTCATAAGTTCTGAGTATTGTATTCAACCCACGCTCACTTGTATCACTTCATGGAATTTATCTCGAATGATCGTGAGACGGTAATATCATATAAGTCTTCAAACCTAGAGATATGACTTGTTGACTATGAGTTGGTTATACATTGATTGTACGAAAACGCATTGGTAACTCGATGTTATAAAACGTGCCTTTGTGTATAATTCAACAAGTAGTAGAACAAGCATATCAGTCGAAGTTTATCTGTTCCTTCTGGGATTAGAAACGATATCTGGGCCCCTCGATGATTTTGTTGTGACCTATGTACCAGGGCCGGTCAGAACTAAATTGATGTGTTTGATTAAGTTCTATGTCAAATAAATCGGAAATCAGGAAACAAACTGTTGGATAATAAGTAAGACGTTGTTCCATGTATTTGTTCGGCTGATATCTAGAACAGAGGATTATATGATCACTTATCTTAAATGGCGTATCATCATCATCTCAGTTCTGCGAGACCTTGAAAGATCTACGATTGTTGATCGGTTCCTGAAGTCATACTTGCAGTTATAGTTACTAGACTTATCCAAGTGGGAGACTGTTGGATAAGGTGTCTAAGTCCATAACTATTTCTGGTATGTACTTGACCCGGTTGGCATGGTCCATTCGGGTTGCATGGCATTGCAACACTTGGATAGACTAAATGAGAGAAAGGACACTTAAGGATTATTAATATATTATAATTTCTAATATCTTAATAATATTATTTAATTAGTATTGATCAATGAATTAATTTGGAATTAATTAAGTGATAAAAAAGAGACTAATTAAATATATGGGGTTGATTGTCTAAATCATCTATTCTTGTATAGTGGGCTAATGATCCATGCTTTGTATGGATTGGGCTAAAACCCATAAGGTGCTCCATGGATAGTCCATGGAGGTTACAAACCCATGGATAATGGAATATGGAAAGCCATGACAATTAGGGTTTACATGGTGTAACCCTACTTGTGTCACAACTATATAAAGACCCCTTGTCTAGCAAAATTGGCACTACTACAAGAAAGTAAAGAGGGCTAGCCGATTTTGAGGTGTTAGTGAACTTATCTCAAGGTTATTCCAAGTGTTGTGGTGTTGTGTGAGACATTTGAGGCATCATACTTGAGGTGCTAGGCTCACAAGGTTCTCAAGGAATCCAAACAACAAAAGGTATGTTCTTCTTCTAGCATTTATGTTTAAAAGTTCTCCATGCTATGCTAGATAGCTTAAGAACCTTGGAAATCAAATTTGCATGTATCTTAGTAAAACATAGATCCAAGGTTTCTAGGGTTGCATGTACACCTTAGGAGTGTTAGAATGCTCAAAACCCTTCAAGCTTCAACTCTCAGAATTCATATTCTAAAAGTTACAATTCTCAGAGGACGAACACAAGGGTTCATGAAAACAAGTCGAACTCCTATGGTGATAATAAAGTATTTAGGTGCCACAACTTTCAAGGTGAGAACTTTTTTGCCAAGGATTGCAAAAAGAAGACCAAGAAGGTCAAAGGAGAAGCATATTACTTTCAAAAAGTTGAAGAAATCAAAGGACAAAGCCTTCATGGTCATGGAGACTCCAAATGTGGATGTCCGGGAAACAAATGATGAAGTGGATCAAGCAGAAGAAATAGAAGCCTAAAAAAACTACTTTTGCATCATGGCTGATGATGAAAAATATCCTTCTCCTCTCCATCAACAAATTGTTGAGAAGCTACATTTAATGCTTCGTGATAATCAATTAACTATTGATCCTTTTGTTGATGACATTGACCATATTTCTGAAACAATCAAAGAATATGTCACCAATGCTGAATATCATGTCAGTTACAACAAAGACGAACTGATCACCACTCAGTTTAGATTTGAAGAATTGAGATGTAATATGGCTAAGTTAGAAAATGACCTTGAAATCGAAACGGAGGCACATCTTACATCGTTTGAACAATATGAAATTGTATTGAATCAATGTGACATTATTGCAAAAGACAATCGTGAGATGTACGCCCAAATCAACACAAAAATCAATAGTTATAAGGCATCCAAAACCCTTCTTGAAGAGAACTCACATGCCATTCTCAATGGGCCAAAACCATCATGGATTAAATATGGTCTTGGTTATGATGAAATGAACAAGCAAATCATGGGTCACAATACTCAACCAAAGTTGTTGCCAAGTGATCCAAGTCTCTTCACTGAAGACAATGAGGATCAAGAAGAGGTGGTAACTTGTAGTCCTTATGTAATTACCACTTCATTCTCAATCATCCCATTGGAAGTCACATCATCCCATGATCTTCTAGACTCGAACACTAAGTCTAACCCCCGGTTGAATATTCTATTGAATGTCCCACAATGAAAAGTTTCAATTCAGAAGATGCCACTTCTGAAAAATCGAATATATGTGGGTCAAAATCTAATGCTTCAGTCGGCTCATTGCATTCTTCATTCAAGAAACATTTCCATCTCTTAATGCTTCAGTCTCTGGAACAAAGGACTTAGGATGTAAATATTCTAAGAAACAACAAACTAGGAAATATCCAATTCAAGTCAACAAGGGTGAAACCGTGAAGACTGTGAGTGATGAGAAAACTGTTGTTCAAATACTCAAGAGACCTTTCGTTTCAATAAAAATCACTTCACCCAGCCCCAAACAACAAGAGACAACTGTAGTCCATCCTTCAAAACCTAAATTGGTTAAGAATACAAATAATGACAAGGAAAGAAAGACCAAGAGAGTACCAAAGGCCAAGCTAAGCCAATGGAAGAGCAGACATACCAGACCTCCCAAAACTTCAAAGACTCAAAGAGCCTCTCCTTTAAATCATGATTTACCAAATTCTGGATTTCCAAACCAAACTGGAATCCACTATCAGAACAATTTAAGACTTAACAATCTTCCAGATTTGTCTGAAATGATGAGATCAAGACCTGTTTCAACCAACCAATTCATGAAAAATATCCAAATCACCGCACAAAACTATAACAAAACACAGTGTATTTGAACCTCTTCAACTTATACATATTGATATTTGTGGTCCCACTACAGTTCCTAGCTTAAGTGGTAAGAAATATATTCTTGTGATTATTGATGATCATACCAAATTCACTTGGGTGTATTTTCTACAAAACAAATCTGAAACCACCAGTGAGCTAATTAACTACATTCGGTACATAGAAGTTAGGTTATGCAAGCCACTTAGAAGGTTGAGAAGTGACAATGGTGGAGAATTTAAGAACAACGCCTTAGATAGCTTTCTAGTATCCAAAGGTATCGGGCACAACTTTTCTACACCCTACACTCCACAACATAATGGTGTTGTTGAAAATAAGAACCAGACACTATGTGAAGCTGCTCTATCCATGTTGATCTTCACAAACCTACCGCAATACTTCTGGGCCGAAGCCATTGTAGCCGCTTGTTTCACTCAAAACAGATCCCTAATCAACAACGGGGATCTTTGGATCTCGCTGCTACATCAATAACAACATAGATCAACTAGGAAAATTTGCACCCAAGGCTGATGAAGGTATCTTTCTTCGATATTGACTTCATGCTACAGCCTATAGAGTTCTGAATAAGCGAACCATTGCGATAGAGGAAATCAGTGATGTCACATTTGAGAAAAGCTATGTGAGGGTTCTGGATCCAAACCACTTTGGTCCTCAAATAGTTGTACCTTTTGATAAAATGAACCAACCATCACCTGCTAATGCTTGTACTCCAGTCCATGCTATTGAAGTAGATTTCAAATTCCTCTTTCCAACTCAACCCTCTGCCCTAGAATCAGAAAAGCTTACAAAAACAGCTTCTCCTGATGTTCTCAACCTCACCAACAATCAAACGACTCCAGTTCCACCAAAGCTTGAGTTGAAAGGGAATCATCTTCAAATGATTATATTCCTAAAAGTCCTTTTTAATCTTCTGAACCATCTACCCCAACCTCCCATCATCAATATGGACCAGTCATAAAACTAGTCACTACATCTTTTGAGGGGGGGGGGGGCACCTTTAAATAGTTCTAATCTTAAAGGTACTTTTCGATCCTCCCAACAATCCAATCCATGGTTTCAGGGGGAACCCCACTCGACTGGTTCTAGTCCTTCAAGTTCCTTCATATCTACTCCATCTGTTGAATTCAAGCATGCAACAGTAGAGGGGGAACCACCTATTTCAGGTAGTTCCAGACTCTTTCAAGATGGTCTTTTTGAAGGAACATTCACTTCCGACTACCCACCTCGTCCAAGAGAACAATATGAGACAGTTTACACTCCTCAAATTCTTAAGGAAACTCGTCTTACAAAATGGACAAAGGATCATCCAACCGAACAAATCTTAGGTGATCTAGATTCGGGAGTAGTGACACATACAATAACCAAGAATGAATGTTTATATGCAAGATTTCGATCCATGATAGAGCCCAAAGGAATCAAAGAGGCTCACATAATGCAGATTGGGTAAAAGCAATGTAAGAAGAGTTAGCTGAATTTGATTGCAACAATGTGTAGGACCTAGTGCAAGCTCGACAAGAAGATGGAGTCATCATCATGTACAAATACAGACTGGTTGTCAAAGGCTACTCGCAACAAGAAGGCATAGACTACGATGAAACCTTTGCACATGTTGCAAGAATATAAGCCATTAGGATTTTCTTGGCATTTGCTGCACACAAGAACTTTAAGGTCTACCAAATGGATGTTCAGTGTGCATTATTGAATAGCGAAATCGATAGGAATGTCTATGTTCAACAACCTCCTGGATTTGAAGATCCAAAGTTCCCCAACCATTGCTATAAGCTTCAAAAGGTTGCGTATGGATTGAAGCAAGCTCCGAGCGCATGGTATGGAACACTGTCCAAATTCTTGGAAGATTCCAAATTTAAAAGAGGTTTTATCAATCCCACTCTCTTAAAGAATATCCACAATAACCATCTGATCATTGTGAAATCTATGTAGAAGACATCATATTCGGTTCAACCAGCAAGGACCTTGGTGACTTGTTTGTTGAGTTGATAAAAAGCAAATTTAGAGTGAGTATGATGGGTGAGCTGCATTATTTCCTAGGTCAAAAAGTTCGTCAATCTCGTAAGGGAATCTTCATTGGTCAAGAGAATTATATCAAAAACCTGTTGAAAAGATACTCCATGGAGAATGCATCAACTGCAAAGACACTAAAGAGGAATTATTGGCTCATTACTGTACCTTACAACTAGTCGACCAAACATCATGTTTTCAACATGTCTATGTGCACACTTTCAAGCAATCCAAAGGAATCACACATCATGGCAGTCAAAAGAATTTTCAAATATCTGAAAGTAACTACTTCTCTGGGTCTATTCTATCCTGCTAAAGGAAACTTCTATCTCCAAGCCTTTATTAACATAGATTATGGAGGATGCAAGCTCGACAGAAAGAGAACTTCTGGTAGCTGTCAATTCTCAGGAGGCGGATTGGTCAATTGGACTTCAAAGAAGCAAACATGTGTTTCAACTTCTACTACTGAAGCTGAATACGTTGTTGCCGTCAGTTGTTGTTCTCAAGTGATCTGGATGCAAACACAACTGATAGATTATGGATTCAAAATGCAACAGATCCCCGTCTATTGTGACTCTAAGAGTGCAATTGCAATCTCTCACAATCTAGTTAACCACTCAATGACCAAGCATATTGATATCAGGTATCACTTCCTAAAAGATAATATTCAAAAAGCTCATATTGAGCTTCATTTTGTTCCTACAGATGAAGAGACTGCATATGTGTTCACAAAAGCTCTGGATGAATCCAAGTTCTTACACTTTTTAGGACGACTTAGCATGCTTAATCCAAATTCTCTAAGCATTTGAAGTTTTTTTTTCCAAATTTTTTTTAAAGAAAACTCCAAAAATATTTTATTTTTACTTTATTTGTTTTTAAAATAAAACTCCAAAAAGATTTTATTTTTTGCTTTATTTTTTTAAAAAGAAAATTCCAAAAATAATTTACTTTCATTTTTACTTTACACAAGAGAAAACTACAAAAAGATTTTATTGTCTGTCTTTTGTCTTTACTTTAAACAAAAGAAAATCCCAAAAAGAGTTTATCTTTCATTTCTCTAGGATAATGCAAGTTGTTACCACACTTTAATGAATTTTCAAAATACTAAATTATGTGGTTCTTCAGTTTGCTTCAGTACACAACTAATATTGGTAGTTTAGTGACCATTAACAAGCTTCATTGTTATACTCTACTTAGAGTTATAACATACATCAGGTACTAATGTTATGTGGGATACTTTGAGGCGAACTCTAAGGTTTAGTTAATCGAATGTGTTATAGTATATTTGTAGCTTCCCTGTCCTAATGAACACATGAGACAAAAATGCAAACTTGTGTAGTTTGAGGGACATAAAAAGTTTTGCTTTGTGAATATCTATACCTAATAAAAATCCTCTCCATTAAAACAAAGCGGGTCAAGTTCCAAGTTTATGTGTGTAATTTCAGCACTTTGAGTCTAGTTATATATTCAATAAGTTATAGTTCAGGAGTGGAGTAAATATGTGACCTTTGATACTCGATGAGTATTCCCCCTGGGGATATTTATATCTATCCACCTAATTATAAAAGCTTGGATGGATGGGAAGAAATATTGTTTAAAAGGGTTTCATAGAAAGTCATGGACTCCATTAGTGATCTAAGCGATTCCGAGCACTCCAATGAATTTCTTACAAAGTTACGAACTAAAGTACAAATAAAAATAAAGCTAGAAATAATTGTCTTGTTTACTTTCTCAAAGTTAGAGTTATGAAAGAAAGATCAAAAACAAATCCAAAAAATGTGTAGTTATATTCTTAGGTCAATTATTATAAATATAGTATTTTTCTTTTAAAGTCGTGTCAATTGGAATTTGGAGATGCCTTTTGAAACGAAAGGAGTAAATAAAAGGTATTGGTGGTAGGAATGCAAAAAATTAATGTTGTTCAAAATAAGTAGGGAACGTTTATGAGGATTGTCAATATTCAGGGTTTGGGAAGTAACTAGGCCTTATACACAAATATACGCATTGCGGTGAGACATAATTGGTGAGTTCAAAATGGGTTATTCTGTGTGATGTTAGTGAGTTCAAAATTAATCAACAAAGGAAATTCTTCACAATGCGAAGTGAAGGATCATACACAGAATTTAGTTGCTTGATAAATCTGTAAGTAATAGCAAAATAATCTGCAATGCTTCTAAATAACTCATACTTCTAAGTTTTAATGTTTCCTTAAGATTATTTCTTCCACATGCACACATTTCACCTCATTATACCATTGCCTTCTCAAATTCTCTATCCATATGCACACACATCACCGTTAAGGATAAATTATTTAGTGTTTGCATTTTCATACTTTTGGTTTAATTCATGCCTTAGGATCTAGGTAATGCAGCCAAGTTAGATAGAGAATATCACTTACTAGATCATGGAACATCCTTAGCTAAGTGGAGCATCTTATAACAAGTGGACCATCCTCTTCAAGTAAACCATATGTGCTAGTCTTGGTTCATGGAGCATTCTCATATAAAATGAAAGAATGAAAAGATCAAAAGCTTTAAAATCCAATTGTGAACCATCTTGGACCAACTGGAAGCATCTTGGAGCAATTTTATGCACTTGGACCAATATGGACAACTTCAGGTACATGGACCAAATTTGTAGCAACTGCATTCACCATGGAGCATCGTTGATTCTCTTGGAGCATCTTCATTCAACTTGGACCAACTGGAAGTACCTTGGAGCAACTTCACCAACTTGAAGCATCTTGGACTGTCTTCATCCAACTTGGAGCAACTTCATGCACTTGAATCAACTTGGACGATATCCACTTATTTGGATCAGCTGGACGAATAAATGAAGCATCTTCATTCATCTTGATCATCTTGAGATATCTTGGACCATTTTCACCAACTTGATCACTTGGATCATCATGGACCGTTTCCACTACCTTAGATCAACTGGAAGTCACTTGGACCATCTTGGAGCATCTTCACTAACTTGGAAAATGTTCAAGAACTTGGAGCATCTTCAGCCACTTGGAGCATGTTTAAAAACTTGGAGCATCTTCAGCCACTTGGTGCATCACGACCATGTGGATCATAAAGTCCACATAGATCATAATAAATGTTCCATGCATGTTTCAAGTAGGCCATGCACGTCTCGAGTATGTCATGAAATTTCCTTAGGTGCCATGCACATCTCTTAAGATAACATCCATGCATGCGCCACCTTTTCTTTCTTGATTCTCAAGTCATCATTCTCTCGCTCGTGACTCAGGTTGACATTTTCCTATTTATACTTGAGTCAAGTCTTCTGGGTCCACAAATTGGCCCATGCAAGCCTTACTTTGGCCCGTTGAGAAACCCTAGAAACCTTCACCTATAAAGACCTCACTTCTACTTCTCATTCTTGTTTTCACACTCTCTCACAAATTATTACTCTCACATCCATTTGGAGAAACTTCGGTTTAACTTCTCGCTTGGAGCAACAACGAGATTTCTTTTCTTGGAAAAAAAATTGAGATTATTTTTGTTGTTATTGTTGTTGGAGCAACATTGAACTTATTTGCCGCAACTTTGCAACTGCAAGAACCCCTTCGACCTTGGCGCAACTCCTCCCCTCACAAGGAGCCTTGGTGCAACTCTTCTTGGCCCAACTATTCCCTTCCCTATCTTCTTTTCGCATGATCAACACCTCGCAGCAAAGCACTTGTCGCACCTTCGGCTTGACACATCCTCGCAAGTTCCTTGGCGTAACAACCTCTTGGTCCAACACTCACAACCCTCACAACCCGTTTGGCACAACTTATCCTTCCCCCCCACACCTACTCTTACACCACAAGTTCTTCTTGAGCCTCACTCAAACCTCCTTTCTTGTTCCACACTCAACCCACGAAACCCCCCTCCACTTGTGCCATACGTTACCTTGAACACTTGATGTTTTTCCAGATTTTTTTGGCGCACCTCCCTAACTCGTAAACCCTCATGGTCCAACATCCAAAGCCGAGACAACCCATCGTGTGCCACAAAGATTTCTTGCGCCACAAACCTTCATATGCTAACCCTAAATCGCAACCTCTATATATTTTGGACTACCATTGATCACATCCTAAACGTTTTTTTCGGCACAACTCAATAACCCTTGGCGGAACTCCACAAAAAAACACATATTTTTTTTAGTAACATCAAGTTGTTTTTTTTTAGTTTAGAGTGTCATTTAGTTTGGTTAGGATCATCATTGATCAACAATTCTTGGCCCACCATCGAATCCTTGTGCCATACTCTAAGGATTACATAACCCTTAGCGCATCTTCTACTCAACAAAGCTTGTGATCATATAGAAGTGGCGCACATCCAACATCTTATCTTGGTCCATCACCAATCTACAATCTTGATCCAACTCATCCCATCCTGGAGCATATCTTCCTGATCGGATCTTGCGATTGGTACACAAGTTTTTTTTGCCATCACCATACCTATTGGCTCATCATCGAAGTCATAGTGAGCATCCATTTCCTTCTTGTGGCAATAAATCTTGCGCCATCAACACTTGACAGCCAATCCTAATCATCATCCTCCTGGAGATCCAACTTCATATCTTACGCCACTCTCAAACCCTTCACGAGCAACTTGTCTTCGTGAGAAACTTCTCCTTGGTGCATCTGATTGTAATTTAAACTCCTATTACGCATCTGTTGTTGGCGCACCATTTTCTAGTCGAGACTACATTGGCGCAACTTCCTGCCTTGGATACGATTGGCACATAAACAAAGACACTTCACTGTGAGTCTTTTTTGGCGCAAGTTCACTCATCGAGATTGACCCTTGGTACATCTGATAATGTCCAAGGAGCCTTGGTGCATCCTCCTGATCGAATCCTACCTGAGCTACATCATCGATTAAATCCTAGTGATCAAAGCCTATAAAACATCCTATGGCGCAACATCAATATTTGTGGTTGGAGCAACATTAGATCAACATTGATCTTCAATCAACATCATTTTCTTGGCGCAACTTCGCCCATGTGATCATCTCCAATCTTGCACAGTTACAATCATTTGATAGACGAGAACTGTTTGTAGCAAGATTTGTTCGCTGCTGGTCACAACTCCATGAGTCTAGTCAAAATTCCCTTGTTTTAGTATAGAGATGGTATTTTCTTTCCTTAATATACCCCATGAAATTCTTGCAACATTACTTAACTTGGCAGATTTCATGGAACATGATGAGAAACCATATTCTGATTGACACAATCTCTCTTCTTTTGCGCCATACCATCTTGGGCCACACTCGACCTTCCAACCCTTGTGCCACACTCTTACATGTGCCAACATCAATAACTTCCTCTAGTTGTGCCATCCCTCATCATCACTGATTTCTTTTTGGAGATTCAGCAAATTTTTTTGTTGGATCTGCATCATCGTGTGTGTCTTCTCCTCCTCAAAGAAGCCACTATCGAATCCAAGTGCACATCATTCATTCATTTCTCTTGAGCATCTCTTTGATCCAACTTGAGGCATCTTGTAAACCAGGCATGATGTGCACTTGCAGTGAAGGAAACCTAGAATTCGTTGTGAAGAACCAAGAATTCACAAACTTTTTTTAAATTAATTTTTTTTGTTTGACACTTGCACTTTAAAACATTATATTCTTTTGTGACAATTTGGGTGTTACAAAAAAGACACACACAACATTCACGATGTGTGTTTTTCACTTTTTTTTTTGGTTCACACACTATACGACACATGCACTATTTTTTTTTACATTGTTTTTGTTTTTTTTTTTAATTTTGTTTTGATATCTATTTTTTTTATATAGCTATATTTTGGATGCCACCAAAGAAAACCTATCTTTATTTAAATTTCAAAGTTTTTACTTTTTTAGGACTTTTAGTGGTTATTTGATATGATAGAAAAAAATAATTAAACATTTTCATTTTTTTATATGTTAAAGTCTTTTAAGGTTAAGACTTCACAATTTTTGTTTTATCATAACACTTTTTGATATGATTTAGCAAAATATTGTGACAACCCGAACCTTTTTCAGCCAACGCAAGTCCAATCCCGTTAAATAAAAATTTCGAGTTTTATATATTTTGTTTTGTCAAATTCGTAAGGGTTGAGAACAACTTACATTATATAAATTAAATTTATATAAGTGTCGGGTCTAAAATCGTGCGAGAAAATCAAGTTTTACATCGAAAATCAGCCGAGTCTCGAACAGCCCGGTGTTCACGGCCGCAATCATGTTCACTGCCGTAAACCGTTCACGACCGTGAACCGTGCACGGCTGGGTGGAACCCACCACCAACCATGAACCCAACCTATATATACGCGTATCCCCCCTCATTTTTACTTTTCTGGCCATGAACCACCTCATTCTCTCTCAAGTATCATACTCAAGAACACCCTTTTTCTTCGCTTAAAACACTCCTTATCTTTTACATATCTTCGGTACACCACGAAAGGCCTTCAAACACTCACCAATCAACAAGATCTCCAAGTGTTCTTCACATCTTTTGGATCGTGAACCCTTCAAACCTTCATAAGGGCCGTGAACCCTTCAAACCTTCAAGGGTCGTGAACCCTTCACGGCCATGAACACATCAAGCCCAGCCGTGAACTCCCTTTCAGCCTCCTAACTTGCTTCTAACACTCCTTTGGTGAGTTGTTCTTTCATCCTAGGTTGTTTTCTAAACACCTTTGTGGTTAGATTCACTAATTTCATGCCTATATGTATCATTATATGTTATTTAGGACTCATTTGTGCTGCGGGACTTCATTCGTGAAACTTATCATCCTATATCATATCTTCAATCCAATCTCCAACATAAGGTGAGTTTATACCCCTAATATTTTCCAAACTTTTTAATGTTTTTAGGGGGGGGGAGGGAGGGGGGAATACAAGTAAAAGCACAAGTAATCTTGTGTTTAAAAATATAATTTGGTTTATTATATTTTCCTATCATTAACAGACGTTGAACATAGAACTTACTAAACATGACAACATTGTTACTACTAGACTTACGAACAGTTTTACAAACTTATGAATTATGGAATAAAGGTACTACTTTTATAAGGATTCATGTTAATAACAAAAGGGGGTTTTCATAGTATTATTCGTGAATTCGTTGAGAGTACTACATTGTGAGACACGACTTCCGGGAAGTCTACTCCTTAGGAACCAGAGTCTCCTGGAGGGAGAGCATGAGTTTGTATATAGATCTATACGTGACTGACAATCCCGCACCCTGACTATTAGCTACAGTCAACCGGGGGTGACAAATGTCATTTTCAGTTTACGACCTCCGAAGTACGTCGTAGTGTTTATCGTCCATCAGCATATTTATAAGAACTCACACGGGGAATAACGACTCGTTCACGTAATAATATACTTAACAAACATTCATCAGGGTTAATAAATAGGGGATTACTTAGTATATACATCAGAGTGATATGAAATTAACATCCGACATGCAGTGAGATGTGTGACCTCCGCCTCATTTCTTGTTGCTTGTTTGGTTGTGGGCTTAGGACAGAATTACCCAATCGACTGTCTGTTCGATTTAGATTTATATAACTCGTATGTACTAAGTGATCATAGGAGGGTATTAACAACACTTTCAGTATACAGAACAACACGTTTCTGACTAGTTTTATTTATGTAATAAAATTACTAAACTTTACTGGTGGTAGCCAGGGTTTTCATTCAGAACAATACTTTAATAACATAAGTATGGAGCATACTCGTACTTTTCAGTTTTGGAATAGTTAAGACAACAACTTACACTTAGGGAAAATATAGGATTTTCCAGGACAAACATAAGTACTTTACAAACAATCAGTTTATCATTCAACTAACGAATATTCATTTTTAATTCTATAACTATTTGGTTTATGCATCCGGGTTGCGTATGAAGAATATCTGATAGACCGTGGAATGTGTGGTTTCCGCCTCATTCCCTGTTCCTTGTTTGGTTGTGGGTTTAGGGCAGATCCGCACAATTAATTGTTTGTTCGATATTGGTTTATACATAGCTAGTATGAGCTAAGTAGCTATAGAAGGAATTGGTATTATCATACTTTTACTAAGGAAATATTGCATTTTCTTGAGGAACGTTTTCAAAAGAATTTAAAGGATCAATATAGTCAACTTTGTAAGTATCTAGTGAATACTTCAGGGTTATGTACATGAGGATCCGACAACCAGTGGAATGTGTGGCTTCCGCCTCATTTCCTGTTCCTTGTTTGATTGTGGGCTTGGGGCAGAACCACACAATCGATTGTTTGTTCGATCTGGATTGTATATGATTTGTATACACTAAGTACTCGCAGAAGGAATTAGTATGACAAATATCATCGTTTTATTTTTAAATTTTTAGTTTGTTGAAAAAGATCAAATTTTTCACTCTTATTCAACACTTGACTTTTCTTCAAACTTCTGGCCTACATAAAACACAAAAGGAATCTGCAAATTATTCCTATCTTTCAATTCATTCTTCTATCTAGACAAAAATTTACTTTTTTGTCTAGATTGCGCAAATACGAACATTTTTTTTTCCAATTGTCATATTGACAGTTAAAAGTTTCTTTAACAAAATCTTTCAAGTTCGAGGAACACATTCTCTCGAATCATTTTTACAGTTTTTTTACTGTATTTGCTTCAATAGAAAATTTCATTGAAGCAGAGGGAAAATGTTAAATCAATATTTTTCCTTTTACACATTTTTAACACTCCTTATTTCAGTAACCATCACATAGGAGGAAACGGTTGGAAATTTTTTTATATGATTGTCACTTGAAATAAGTTGAGTATTGATTAACATTTTCTAACAAACATTATCAGAATGTTTCAGGTTGGAAAGATCTTGAAGTTTCAACAAGTGTTTGAAGAATCAAATCTTGGAGCACTTGAATTCAACATGGAGCACTTGATGTTGACATCGAGTGCTTGAAGTTAACATGGAGCAGTTGTTGTTGACATAGAGCACTTGAAGTTGTCATGGAGCACTTGTTGAACATGGACCACTTTCAATTTAATTAGAGTACATGCAGTTGACATGGAGCACTTGTTAAACATGGAGCACTTGTTGAACATGGAGCACTTGCAGCTTACATGGAGCACCTGTTAAACGCAAGTTGGATCATCATGATCTCATATGGCACATCTAGATCGTATGTGGAGCATCAAGATATTGGTGGATCATCTGGAATATTGATGGCTCATCAGAAACATTATTGGCTCATCCACAACTCTATGGCTCGACAACACGTTAATGGATCAACATGGATATTGGTAACTCATCTCAAGTCAATGGATCAACATGATCACATTGATGGCTCAACAAGATTGCACATGGAACATCATATACAATGATGACACGTCCAAATTCTCAATGTCACATGAATTTTGTTCATGGTCCATCATGAGCAAGTGGCTATACATCTTCAAGTTCAAGACACACTCTAACATTCAAGAAACAACTCACCTTGATCAGTGACACTTCTGGAAATTGATGACAGTCTAGAAGACAATGGAGCAACATGATGCTCATGTTGCTCATCACATTTTCAACGTTGATCAAGAAGGCTCAAGAGTTATGAAGACTCAAAACTTGGATGGAACCCTAACGGAATACTAACGGAATTGGAATATTCCATCCATTCTTCGTTAAGTAGGTCAAATGTGTCAACTAATGACTAAGTCATGACGACGTGTCAGCACCTGATTGGTCTGCTCATTCTACATATTTTGCTATTTAGACTAGTTTTCAGAGAGCCATTTGAGTGTTTTAGTGTGTTTACTATTCAAACCTTGTAACTGAATCTTTATGAAGATGAGACATGTTTGAATAAATGATATTAAGCATAAAAACGTTTTGTTATTAACTTGGTAAATTAACAACTCTTTATTTTCCACATTACTTTCCATTTGACGATTCTGAAACTCTGTTTCAGTATTTTCAACAATTGGACTCTTCAAGTCTAAGGTTCACTAATTTTAATCATTTCTTCAATTGGTATCAGAGCTCATGTGATTGACTTTGAGACTTAGAAATTTTTTCACAAAAATATTTTTTTTTCAAGTTTTAAACAAGTATCACTTATTCTCAATGGCAAGTGTGAATCAAAACCAAAACGTTCTCTATTCGTTTTCAGTTCCAAACAATCTTGGAGCAGGAAATCGTGCACCTATCCTTGTGCCAAGTGTATACTCTTCTTGGGAAGATCGCATCAAGTACTACGTGGAAGGTCATGAATATGACATCTGGACCTTCATTTCCACTGGGAAACATACTCCATAAATTATGAAGGATATTAGAGTTCCTGAAGCTGATGTCTCTCCTAAAACCTCTATAGTTATATATGGATCTGTTTCTACTGCTGCTCAACTTCATGAGAGGAAAATCAAGAAGTTTGAGGCTAAAGCAATGCAAGAGCTCTTATATGGAATTCCGGATGACATCTATGAGCGACTTCCTGATGAAGATATGGGAACACCTTCAGTGTTTGGAATATACTTAAGAAACAGTTTGAGGGAACTGACAAGATTCTTGCAAATAGGAAGAAAGCCGCTCTTTTAGATTTGGACAACTTCAAAATGTTACCTAATGAAACTCTCTTTAATGCATATTCCAGGTACAACATTGTTGTCAACCGGGTGAAGAAGCTCAAAGGTGAAAGATCGCAAGATCCTTAATTTGTTATAATCTAAAAATATTTAAACTCAAATATTTTATAGTTCTTAATCATATCTTTTATGATTAAAAATTAAATGATTAAAAATATATAATGATCCATAATTTTATTTTGAACAAAAATTATATTTAATTGAGTATATTATTCATCCTAAATCATATGATTCAAAAATGATTTGATTCAAAATACTATGGATAAAAATAATTTGATTAAAATATTTATGATCCAGAAATAATATTATTCAAAAAAGTATGAATAGAAAATATTATGATCCTTAATATTCTTCTTATTTTAAATAATATAATTGTTAAACATTAAAATCTTGAACCGATATTTAGTATAAAAAATAAAAAAAATAAAGAAAAAACAAAAAAATAAATAAAGAAAAACACTAGTACCTTCGAGTAGTAAAGATATTAAAAAAAATAATATATATATATATATATATATATATATATATATATATATAGTTTAAAAAAAACGAAAAAAAAAATAAAAAAAAGAAATTTTTTTTTAAAACCAAGCATATACCTATTTAATAAAAAATTGATTTTTTTAACGAAAAAAAATAAATATAAATATTAAAAAAACAAAAGAAAATAAATAATAAATCTCAATTAAATGACGTTCCATGCACGTGATTAAATCTTCGACTCGGTTTTAGTTACGATGGATGTGGGTCGCATTCGAACTCACCGCGGCCAAGTATTTGGGTTTGACGTTTGTGCCATTGTCGAAATGGATGATGGAGAATTGTCCTGGCAATCCTCACCATTTTTTGAGTCCTCATCGGAACCGGACTATATATATATATATATATATATATATATATATATATATATATATATATATATATATATATATATATATATATATATATATATATATATATATATATATATATATATATATAAGTAGGTTCATGCGAAAAAATAAATATTTGCAAAAATGCGCAAATAGGTTTTATCTTATAAAAATCAAAGAAATGTACTTTAGAAATTAAATTTATTAGCAATAACGTAAGGATAATAAGTTTACATTGAACGGTGTTATGGTAATATAGATTTAAAGGTGGTTTTAATAACTGTTTTTTTTTCACGTCCTTAACCACTTTTAAATTCAAGTTTTCATAATAAATATGTCAAAAAACATGTTTTGTTAATATAAAATAATTTCTCATGTATCATTGATTATCATCATGTAGTTCAAAGTTTAGATGGATTCTTGTCCAAAATATAAGGTTGATGTGACACAATCTCATAGCTTTTCCTTGTTTTGGCGTTTTAGCAAATTATTTACATTTTCGCATGAGCCCTCCCCTATGCAAAAATGCAAATAATTTGCGAAAACGCGAAAAAATGAAAACTTATGAGATTGTGTCACATCAACCTTATATTTTGGACAAAAATTCATCCAAACATTGAAATACATGATGATAATCGATGATACATAAGAAATTGTTTCATATTAGCAAAACTTGTTTTTTGACATACTTATTATGAAAACTTGAATTTAAAAGTGGTTAAAGACGTGAAAAAAAAACAGTTAAACTACTTTTTAATCTTTATTACCATAACATCATTCAATGTAAACTTGTTATCTTTAATTTATTAATAATAAATTTAATTTCTAAAGTATATATGTTTGATTTTTATAAGATAAAACCGCTTTTCGCATTTTCGTAAAATATTTATTTTTTCGTATTAACCTATATATATATATATATATATATATATATATATATAACTCAAATTAAAATAAAAGTATAAATATATATAATTTGGTTATATTATTAAAATAATATAATGGATGTTTAATTAAGAGTAAATAGAGAAATTATGGAATTTTAATTCCAAAACTCATTACTTTGATTAGAGCCATAAATTTGGACTTTTGGGTTAACTAGAAGGTTACAAACTTGAGAATTATAAAAGGCACGAGAAATATAGTGGAATGGCCACAAAAATTGCAAGAAAGGTTGGAGAAACAAAATAGAAATTGGGGTTTGAAGTTCGTGAAGATTTTCGGAGCTGTTCTTAGGAATTAAGGTATGTTCATTCGATTTAAGTTTGATACAGTTGCTTAGATAGAATTATATTCATGCCATACGTATTTTGGTTCAATCTCTTGTCTCAATTCGATCTAACCGGTAGCAAGTTGACAATGATTTTTAAGAAACGTTTTTGTAAATAATGGCTTGAATTCACACTGTTTTGGCACATAATTAGATAGTTGTTTATGGATAATTGTTAGTAAATGATGGAGACAGATGGTGTCACACCCCCAAACCTGAACGGCGGAAACGTTCGGGGGCGGAGGACGTCATGTACAGTATCACAACAATGCATAATAGTAAGCAAGCAACAACATCAATCCATTGCATTAATAATATAATTTTAATACAAGTGTGTTCTGTATAGTTTATAAGACACCAAAAATATGAATCAAAATAAGAGATGAGTCTTGAATGTGCTCCATCTTCTCAAAACCTGGTCATCGGTACCTGTCTACTGGTGACCTGAGAATACAAGTTATTTTGAAAGCGTAGATCAGCATTAAAGTTGGTGAGTTCATAAGTATTTTAGTGTCATTGTTTGTTTAAGTTTGAAGAAAGTGTTTGTAAATGTTTGATGTAAAAGTTTGTAAGTGTTTGATGTAAATGTTTGTAAACTTCCTAGAAAATCCTATATTTTCTACAAATGTATTCTTCTACCAAGACTCAACCGTTCTTTATGTTTGTTCTTTTGTAAAAGTGATTGTTTTCCCAAAGTATGACTATCATTACTAAAATATAGCTTTCATTACCGTTTATGTGAGAAGATCACAATGTGAATGGAATGGGAAAATGAAGATGTACTGTAGTTTTATCTAGTTAACTACCAATGTACTAACTACCTTAAACATGTTTGTTTAATTAAGGTAAAATTTGATAATATTGTAACCATACTTGATTGACTAGTATAACACGACGTTTGAGGTGTCGAAAATGATATGACATTCGTCACCCGTAGACCTGCAGGTCCCACTGTAGCTAGCAGCAAGGTGTGGGATGGTCAATCCCATATAGATCTATACACAAATTTACGCTCTCCCTCCAGGAGACTCTGGGTACAAAACGTGACACATCAGTATATTGCTGAGCCATGAAGTAGTATCTCACATTAATGTTATAGTATTCTTGTATTTGTATAGTATGTTCTAGTGTAGTGTGTGTTCTCTATGTCTAGTGTGTAGTATGTTCTATCCGTTTCTCTTTATAGTGAGTATTGTCTCTCGTTATAGTATGTATTGGTTCTCGTATAGTATGTTTGAACTGACTCATGTATGAACTGACTCTTGTATGTTTCATTGTTCTAGAAATAGTAGTAGTGACTTCCTAAACTATACCTATTATAGTTTACTAGTAATGTTGTTTGTATCAATGAACATGTTTGTACACCTTTGCTACTCAAAGGTATTGAACTGAATGAAGAACCTTTATATCTATATACGTACACATAATATATAACTAAGATTCAAATGGCCTTCGGACAAACAACCGATACCCTAAGTCCACAACCAAACAAGGAACAGGAAGTAAGGCGAGTTATCAGTCCTAAGTCCTTTCAATCCTACTTATATAACTATATCTATATAGACATGATTTTTAAAAATATATAAGTTTAATAAAGACTTTTGCATATAAAAGAGTTTGTAAAACGATTTGAAGCAATTTGTTTGGAAACAAAGTTTGAAGTATAAGAAATCCATTTGTTTGAAAACACAGTTTGAAGTATAAGAAATCCATTTGTTTGAAAACATAGTTTGAAGTATAAGAAATCCATCTGTATGATAGTTATTAATCACATGTGATTGATCTAATAGGTATAATGTTTCTACTTGTATTCCCCCCATAAAAGTATTTAAAATCATTTAAAATGTAAGTTAAGGGGTATGAACGCACCTGCAGTGACTAGTACGAATGTAAGATCGGATGTAGGATACTAAGTGTCAAGTGAAGACTCGAGCAAAACGGATCCTAATGAGCATATAATGACACACATATATGTATATAATTAGTGTTTATACAACTAATTATGTAAGGAAAACACCCTATGGACTTGGAAACACTTAGATTGAAGTGTTAGAAGTACAAAGGATTGCATAAAATGGGTGTACGGCCATACAAGTGTGTGTACGGCCACTAGGTGTACGACCACTTGGGTGTACGGCCAGGTGTGTACGGCCATGGAGTGTACGGCCGTACACTCCTTGAAGAACATGCCAAAAAGTGTGGTCTAAGGCTCTATCTAGCATCCTCTAAGAGCTCTTGATCTTGTGTTGGAGTATAACATGAGTTTTAGGCCAATTATGCACCAAACAAGGGGTGTACGACCATATGAAGGGTGTACGGCCGTACACTCTTTGTGTTCATGCATTATATGATGTTTTAAGGCTAGAAAAGGAGTGATTCACAAGCCTAAATAAGAGATGGAAGAGATACTTACGAATTAGAAGCCTTTAGGGGTATTGGAGATCCAAGAACTTAGTAGGTGTTCTTGGTGTTCTTGGTGAAAGTGAAGAACACTTGAAGATCTAACCAAAAGAAGTAATTTCATGGATGAAATCATGGATCTTCACTAGATAGTGTAATGAATCAACTAATCAAAGGAAGTAACACTTACATTTTGAAGATCTAGATGAAAAACTCGATGATAGTTGAGATAGAATCGATTTCTTGGCTTGAAGGAGTGAAAAGTGATTAAAAATGGCTAAGTCCCACATATATATGTGAGAGTGTACGGCTAGGAGGGGGTGTACGGCCGTACACCCATGTGTACGGCCGTACACTCCTCATGAAGGAGTGTTTGGCCCTTTTGAAAATTGATGAACTTAGGGAACTCATTTCTAAACCCTAACTTTGAAGGTGCTAGGCTTAGAACACTCAAACAGACTCTAAACCATGCTAAAAGATAGCAGAAACGAGTCTGACTTTGATTGAATTGAACGGTTGTACAAGCTAGAAATTTCGGGTTGTCACAGATGGTGGTAATTTTTATAAAATTAATTAATATTATCTTAAGTGAAGTCGAAACTTCAATAGTTTAAAAATGCCAGAGAATAAGTTTTCTCGGGTAAAGAAGAAGATGAATTCGGGTATTGTGAAATTGATTTTGGGTAAATGGTTCAAGGGTCAAACCAATAAGTTTTCTTTTACAAAAAGTGAAAACTAATTGTTTTTCAATGTGAATGGTGAATATAAGTTCGGAGCCACTGTTAATATATTTTTAGCTGATTCCAAACTCAAATACGTGTCATTTTCCCAAGTAACTAAAAAATACATTTAAGCCCCTAAACTTTCAATTTTATTTACTTTTGGCTATAATTCAAAGATATCGAAAATTACATGTCTAGCCCCTGAATTTTATAACTTTTTGATTATTTAAAGTTAGAGATTTAATATATCTCTATTTTAGCCCCGAACTTTGTATTTTAAGATGTAAAATATTTATAAATTTAACGAAAGGTGCCATAAATATTTCAGCTTTGAGTTATTAATTAATTTATGTACTTATTTTTTGAATATTTTTGGAAGAGTATTACATTATAATTGTTAATAATCAGTTGAATGAGACATGATGATGGTTAAACCAAAATGAACTCATAGGATGTTTTCCTAAGATGGTTGCCTTAGAAAACTTATTGGTGGAATGTAGGGAGCAAGTAATGTGACAAGACTCGGTTAAAAACTAACGTCAACGAGGTGAGTTTTTCGTGTTCTGTGGTTGCTCGCACATAAATGTTTATCATGTGGTTTATATGCGGTTTTTTAATTATTTATTTGAAATATATTTTATGATAAGTATGGTTGCATGCAAATATTATTTTGAATTGTTTATCTATTGCACGTTTGTTTTGGGTGACATGTTTAGTGGGAACGGGTGGAGTGTTTAATCGCTGCGAGCATGACGGATGTGTGTGATCAGCGAGGATGAGAATTGAGAATTATACTCATTTCCTTGGATATTTAAAATACTTGAGTACAATGGATGATGAGTTGTCTCAAGGAGAAAGGAAATGACCATTTGGTTCTTTCTCTGGATAATTAATCGTTCCCCTAAATTATGTCATCGGGTGATATATTGAAGATATATGATAAAACTATATGTTTTTTAAGTGATGGACATGTACGTGCAACACGAACTCACTAGGCCCTATGCTTACCAATTTAGAAACTTTAAATGTGCGCAACCCAGGAAACTATTTAGCAAGTGGAAGTAGGAAGGCCAAGGAGAAGGATTTAGCTACAAGACAACAAATGAGTTCTGCAAAGACGTAACACCCGTAGTTGTTCAATTGAAGATTTTATTTTATTTTATTTTGCTTCCGCTGTAGTTTAGTCTAGAAGTAAGTTCATAATTGATCTTGGGAGATGTTGGAACGATTATTTTTCATTTAATCGATATTTGAAAATTGGGGTGTTATATATATATATATATATATATATATATATATATATATATATATATATATATATATATATATATATATATATATATATATATACACGCGTAGATTTTATGTGGCATTGCAATTTTGCTTTGCGAGGGTTTAACCATGACGATGTGGAGGCTATTATGCAAAAGGTAATTTCGCAATGGGTTGGTTCTATGATTCACATGGACCAACTAACTAAATTTGTGGATATTATTATGCATAACGAAAGGATGTGGCTATTTGATTATTTTGCAACAAATTGTAAGGCAATATAATTATATTTTAACTTTTTTTTAGCGGCTGATCAATGATTAAAAGTTAATATCACAAAGTTAATAGAACTCGTCAACATCCATACTAAAATCTGGTACCTACAACTTACGAGACAAAACTTTTACCAAGTAGATTAGTCCCCACGTTTGTTAACTTTTACTATGTATCTATTTTTCAATTACTTGAACTTATTAAAACCATATTAAAAGATAAAATATCACAAATAAAATAAAATAAATTAATAGGAGGGCTGGTTAAATTTCCTCAAATGCCTTGGACGAGCAAGAAAAAATGACTCTTTCGTTATTATATATATATATATATATATATATATATATAAAACATAATAAAAGAAATTAGGCCATTTACAATTGCCCACTTTATCCCTCCTTCCGCGGCCGTGTGATTAATAGTAATGAGATGAGCATGAGATACTTGGGAATGACACTAATACGTGCAATTAGTCATAGTTTTTTATTTTAAAGTATTCAATGTTTTTCACAAATTTATCTATTTTAAAATGCGTACGCGATAATATCTATTGAAATAATAGAATTTTTTATCACACAAATTTATCAAAGTCAACTTTTGATACAATATGTTGTCAATGGTGGTTGATGCGTAAGTAGATGAAAGTCTAATTTTATTACTTATTCCCAATGGTGTTTTGGGTTTGGTTCATTGCTGAGTCACCTTTCTGCACTATGTTGTTTGAGGTATACCTTCGGTCCTTATGTATGTACAAAATGACCTACATTTCTTAATTTACCTAGCAATTTGGATTTCATAACAAACTATTCATTTTTCCCATTTCTTTTTTACTATTTATATAATAAATTTCATTTTATATTAATATTTTGGGTTATTTCCATAAAAGACCCTATATTTTGACTTTTTTTCTTTTTAGACCTAAAACTTTTTTCTTTTCCAAAAAAGACCCAATTTTAAAGTGTTACATGTTATTTTAGACCTAACAGATCACCAAAAGGGAAATTAAGTATTTTTATTTCATAAAAGACCCTACATTTTGCACTTTTTTCCAGTTTAGACCTAACAGGTCACCAAACACCTTCAAGCTTCTTTAAATTAAAATGAAATCCTAAATTTTATTTGTTATTTTAGACCTAACATGTCACCAAACACCTTCAAGCTTTTTTAAATTAAAATGAAATCCTAAATTTTATTTTGATAATTATTATGATTATACTTAAGAATCAATAACCGCGATATACAAACACCATGTATTGATCTAAACACCATGTATACATAAGATATATTAATAAAATGAGGTAGTAGGCCAACTATTCAATTTTCTTTTTTCTACAAAAATTTCATAGTTTTCTCATTTTTGCTCATTCACCACATTCCAACTATTAATAATAATGCCAACCATCGTATTTGAATATATTTAAGCGTGTGGTATCATTTTTGTTATTTGGATTTTTAATTTATGTTCAAATGATTTCATTCCCATAATATAGTTTTATGTATTTATATGTGATGTTAACATTTTTTAAGAATGTCTTAAACTTGAATCTGATATATCTAAACAAAACTATTACAAATGTTTAGGATTAATATTTTTATGTATGTATTTGATATAACTATAACATATTATTCAATAATGGCAGGGCCGGTCCTGGAAATGTAAAAATTTATTTTGTATACAGTTTGTTAAATTACATGGTATGTTTTTTTTTCTACAAATAAAAAAAGTTGTTATTATGCTAAAAGATTCTTCCTAGCCATGTCTTATCCATGTTACCAAAAAAATATCAAATTAACATCAAACTTTTTATTAGCGGTAATAATAACATTTTTTATAAACAATATATCAAGTTTAATGATATAATATATATTCAAGATAAAGTTTAATTATATATTTTACACAAAAAATAAAATTTTGCAATTCTTTTAGGTTATATTCGCTCAAAAGATAATAAATTAGATAACATTTTTTTAGTTTATACATGTATACTTTCTTTTTGATGTAGTCAAGAAGTACCTTATATATTTGGTCTTGAAAATTATAACTAATTTTAAAGTTGAGTTTATTTTAAAAAAAAACATTTTAGGTCTAAAATGAAAAAAACTGTAAAATATAGGGTCTTTTATGAAAAAAAAAATACCTAATTTACTTGTTGGTGACCTGCTAGGGTCTGAAATAACAAGTAACAGGTAAAAATTGGGTATTTTTCGGAAAAGAATAAAGTTCTAGGTCTAAAAAGAAAAAAAGTCAAAATATAAGGTCTTTTATGGAAATAACCCTAATATTTTCCTTCTAATCTGGTAAATTCTTAGTAATATTAAAACTTGGTTGCATAAATTGATAATAAATCAATTTTGTTGTGTATTTTTGTTAAATAAGAAAAATATAAATTTTTTTAAATACTTAATAGATGGTAGATTTACAAATTTAAATTAAAACTAAAAACTATTTTTTCAATTTCATAAAAACAAATTGCTAATATTGTAGTGTGTAGTAGTGAAATCTACTTTAATTCAAATTTTCAAATGTCATTTTGTGCTTATTTTAAACTAATTTTTTTCTACATGTCATTTAATGAGTTTTCTATGTTACTAAATTCAATATAATATTTTATGTAATAGTTGCAATAAATGTAGTAATAAATGAATATCAATTTCATTAATTAACTTACCTTTTAATTTCAAAAATTTTAAATTAAAGCTTATTAGTTTCTTTTGTTTATTTATTTAAATTATTTGTTTAAATTTAAAAGATAAAAGCATTTTTATTATTATAATTCATTATTTTTTCTTATTTTCTTATAAATTTAAAGTTCTCAAATATTTTGATATTTACATTTAACCTTTTTTTTAAATTAACTCATGTAATTCATGAATCTCACAGTCAATACTCGATTATATCTAAAGTGTGTTGAAATTAAATCTAATGAATGTATCACTTAAAATATTGCAAGAATTACTCAAATTTTGTATCAAATGTGAATATCCTATCAATTCAATTAGAAGTCATCAATGACGGAGTAATATATGCTTATTATTATCTTTTTTATGGTCGTAGGGCTTTTTTAGATAAAATATTGGATATATAAATAACACATGTATGAAGTAGGTGATTTACATATAAATTGTGTTTGCATTTTGTCTGAATAAAATGTCTAAATATAAATAAAATGACTATTTTATTTTTTTATTTGAAAATAATATTAAATAATCAATGCAGATTACTTAAAAATTGCTATAAATAAAATGATAAGTAATTATGTGTTTGATACAATATGATTATATTTACCTTAACATGTTTTTAACTCAAAAGTAATTTAAAGTCAGCATAATACCTTCATAAAACAATATTTTTATTTTTTATTTTTCTTTTGTTCTAAATTGTAAAATTATAAAAATGAATGGTGAGGGTTCGTATTTTGTGGCAGAACTATTAATTCTATATTTTCGATTGAATAAATTAATACAAAAGATTGGTATTTAAGAATATCTTCGTAATTTATACTTTTGATATACATAATCGTAAAATAATTAAACAAACAAAGGAGAGAGAATCTATTTATTAAAACAAAGAATAAACAATTATATAATAACAGTTGAGGATAAAATTATCATTTTGTAACATCCCATTTTCACCTTACACTATAAACGACTAAAAACTGAATTCGAAATATAAATATATTACTTTTTAGACAAAATAATCATCATAAACATGTAGTAGACGTCAATACGATTTCCGTAGATATAAAGAACGCCCAAATCTGACTTCGTATGAGGAAGTTATGATTTTTTTAAGTTTCGCGGTTAGCTCAACACCGCTAGGTATGTCATAAAAAGTGAATTTGAACTCAGTTGCTTTTTAGTCGAAGCAATGTACACGAGAGTTGAAGATCTCGTAAAAACGAATCCGACGATATCGAGAACGTCGAGAACGGAGTTCACATGAAAAAGTTATGAATTTCGCAAGAATAATAACAGTCTAAACAGGTCTAAATATGAATTTATAATGTAGTGAGAATTAGATGTTGAGACCTAAATGAAAGTTATAGTGCACGTCGAGATATTTTTGGGATATAAGGAACGTCGAAAATGGAGCTCGTATGTGAAACATCCATCTTTCAGGTATTCCTTTCATGAGTTAATTAATGCATTTTATGGTTTTTTTTCGTGGCCGCAACGTGGCACTTATGGGGTCAATCGTGGCATCCATTAATGAAGAAACGCGCACCTACGCGATGCTACGACATGGCATTATGTCTGTCACCGCGTGGCATCCATTTTGGGACAAACCCTAATTCTCGAGATTGATGCCATATTTAAGTGCACTAACTCCTAGGTTTGCGTCATTTGGCAGCCTCCACCCTTTGAGATCTTATTCTAACCAAACCCTAGCCTCCATATGTGTGTTTGAGTGTGTGAAGCCATCTTTGTGAAGGTTGAAAGAAGAAAGAGCTCATCTTGGTGTTTGTATGCTTGGTTCCAGCTTGGATCTTGTATCTTCACTTTATTTCTGATCATTTGGAGGTAAAAAGTCTTCACCTTGCTCATTCAATCCTTAGATCTAATATTAAGTCACTTTATGGGTTTTTGGTCCATGTTTTTGGTTAGAGTGAATGGATGGAATAAAGTTAGCAACTTTATGATCTATCTGAGTCCCATGAGCATTATATCTTTTAGATCTAAGAGTTGGATGTGGTTTGTGCACTTAGTATGAGTTTTAGGTCACATTTCTCCATTTTTGACCTAGTTGGATTGCTAGACATGCATGTCTAAAAATCATCGATTTTTTTTTTATTATGATAGGCCTTAGGAAGCTTTCTGGAAAGTTGGAATGGGGTGGCTTAATGGACTGAGAGCTTAATCCATTAGGTTATGATAGCCCAATTTCCACTGCATGGTGATTGGGGTTTTGGCCGACATGGCTAAGGATGGCCACGACGTGGCGACCATCTGGAGTTAACTTTGGCTTTGAATTCTACCATTGACTTTTTATGTGGTTGACTTTGGTCAATTGGCTAGTTTAAGAATGTGTATTAAGGGATTACCTTATGTGGTTTATTAGGAGGTGTTTAGCACCCGTTCATTAGCTGTGAGAGCTACTAACTATTGACTACGTCTGCGAGGTGAGTCTTCTCACTATACTATGTAGGTTGGTAGATTGTTTGTGTGACTCTGACATGAAAGATTGTGGTTGGATCACAACACAAGTATGAAAGACAGTGGCTGGATGACAACACTTATATGAAAGACTGTGGTTGGATCACAACACTTGTGTGAAAGACTATGGTTGGATCACAACACCTATTTGTCTTTATGACTTGCATGGAAGACCATGGTAGGATCATGTCATAAAGGTTACGGTTGGGTTGTAATCTGGAAGTGACTATAAGACTATGGTTGGATCATAGCGTTCACATAGGGTTGAAATACACCCCTAGAGTTGGGCCCACTTATATATATGGTATGTGCTATTTTGGGGAACTCACTGAGCTTCGTGCTTACGGTTTAAATGTTTTCAAGTACTTCTAGTTCCAAAGGGAAGGGCCCGGCTTGATTGCACTGCATCCCTAAAGGCTTTTTCCGCATTGATTACTACCATTTTACTCTGATGTTTGAGAGATACATTTTACTATGATCGGTTTTTGAACAAATATTTTATATGGAATGATGATTTGAAAATGAAAAGTGTTATCGATATTTTTGGGACGTTACAGTATATGAAAGTTATGGACGTTCGAAGATCTGCGAAAAATACATCATTTGATGATGTAGTGGACCGAGAGTGAGCAACATGGCAAAGAGGCGACCGGGTCTTTCAACCGACATGTCGATGTGTACCGTTGAGCGGTTGACACGTGGCTCCAAGATAGTGCGACACATGGCATGGTCGGAGGCAACGATCGACCGAACGACATGCACCAATGGGCATGCAACACATGGCACCACATAAGACTAGACACAATGATATATAGCTATGATTTTCAGCCCATGTCCCACACAATTCAATTTTCTTTCTTGTTGGATTAGGTGTCTAAGCCCATAACTATAATTGGTATGTACTTGACCCGATAGTAGCATGGTCCATTTCGGGTTGCCTTCACCAAAACAATTTGATAAGTTGGATATTTGAGAAAGAGGTTATTTGTGATTTATTAATATATTATAAGAATAATATATTAATTGAGAAATCATATTATTTAATTAGTATTGATCAAGAATTAATTTGGAATTAATTTAGTGATCATAAGAGACTAATTAAATTAACGGGGACTGATTATGTAAATCAGTGATACATATGGTTTGGGCTATGATCCATGATTGATTTGTGATGGATTAAGCTTATAAGTTAGTCCATGAAGTGTTAGTCCAAATCAATTGTTGGATCATAAGCTTAAGTGTAAGAATTAGGGTTACAAATGACTCTTGGAATTTTACACTATAAATGTGTACCCTAAGCTCTAAAATTGGTTACCACATGCACTCCAAGAAGGGCTAGCCGATTTTGTGTCTCCAAAACCTCTCTCATTGTCCTCTAATTGTTTATTGGTGTTTGTGACTTGTTTGAGGCATCCCACTTGAGCTACTAAGCTCTTTTAAGACCAAGTTCTACAAGCTACATCTAAAGGTAATATTCTAACTAGTTTTTATGATTCAAATATCACCTTTGCATGCTAGTTAGGCTTCATGCCTTGGAAAATGAATATTGCATGTATAATTAGAGAAAAAATAGAACCAAAGCATTAGGGTTCTATGTGCACCATAGGGATGTTAGAGTACATAAAATCCAATAGTTGTATCAGAGTCTAGGGTGTTTTCTATTATATTGATGCAATAGTTTGATTTTCAAAGTTGAAAATTTGACATTTCTGGCCACTGACTGCTGGACTCGACGAGTCCTATGATTGGACTCGACGAGTTGGATAATCTGGTGATGAACTCAACGAGTCCATTGCCTGACTCGATGAGTTGGATCATCAGATGGCAGTTTCTCCGAGTTTTTGGCCTATTTTAGATTATGATCATTACCACGAACTGTTTTATTTCATAAAATTCGATTTTACTAATATGGTAATGATTATCCCCATCCAATAACATGATGTTTGTCAAATTTTAAGATAATTACTTGATTTTGTGAAAAACTAATTATTTGTAGAATTTGAAATTATCTTGCTATATGACTAGTATTAGGTCAAATTGGTAAATGATAAATTATATGATAATTGTATTAGTTAAATTTGATCTAAATGTTTCTTGAAGAGTTTCATAACTTGTCCTCAAGTTATGGAATATAAAATGTCTCATTCATGAAACATTAACTTTTTAAGTTATAAAATTCCAAAGGTCTTGAAGAGTTTCATAACTTGTCCTCAAGTTATGGAACTTGGAAAGTCTCATTTATGTAACATAAATTTTAAAACTCAAGAGTTTTTTAAAAAGTTTCAAAACTTTCCCTCAAGTTTTGGAATTTGAAAAGTCTCATTTATGAAACTTTAATTCCAAACCCTAGAATTTTAAAAGTTTAAAAATCAACCCTATACTATTATAATATTAAAGTTTAATACTTATATATGTATAAGACAAGTCATTCTTACCGTTAATAGGCCTCATTCACGAAGCTAGTCTATAAGGGGTGTTTAAGGAAGCGGCTTATAACATGACCACCATTAGGTATCCACTCTTACCCACCGCACTCTTGACTAGTGGAGGGTCGTTAGCCGAACGGGTAGGATAGGACATTAATCCTCATTAATAAGTATAATGATATTATAAAGTAACTAAACTTTTATAAATTACCAATCTTAGTTACTTTTGGAAAAATGTGAAAATGGTGCTAGTCCATGGAAATTGCACTTTGCACATTGCTAAGTCGTTAGTGGAGCATGTGTGGTTAACCGCCACACTAATTTTGGACTAGCAAGGGTGGCAAAGGGTAACTTGATGTTAATCATGGATCAATGGAGTGTGTGTGGTTAACCGACACATTAATCAAGTGATATGTAACATTAAGAGTACCAAGCACATTTGCATGGTTATTCACACCTTGTTTGTGATCCTCGGTATCCCAGTCACAAACTTGAAGGGCATAATCGAGATTTAAACATGCCATTGAAAAGATTCAATGAATCTCAAAGAATCTAGGAATTTCAATTGATTTAAAACCTAATCTTCATTTTCATTTTTCATGGTGGAAATTGGTAAATCGTCATTTACCTACCTTTAAATATTTTACAATTGGATTACGGCATCCCTCTTCCGAATTGTACAATATTGTGTTGGGTCCTAGACTTAATATTTCATTTGGGTGTTATATTAAGGATCCTTATCTAATCTAAAATTTTTCTTCTTTTTCCAGATGTCTACTTCAAGCACCGCTTCAAACCCAAACTCTTCCGGCTCTTTCTCCCCCATGAACTTATGTGGGAGGGTCATCTTTGATGGATCGAACTTTAGTGATTGGATTCGAAACATCCGCATGGCTATTCACTACGAGGACAAAGAATATGTCCTTGATAAAGAGCTAAAGGAGATTGATGAAAACACTGCTACTCCTGAACAGATTGCAAAATATAAGGCTCATGAGAGGTACGCGACAAAGGTGTCGTGTATTATGATTGCTACCATGACCGCTGAGCTTCAAAAGTCTTATGAGGACTTTTGGCCCTATGAGATGCACCAAGACTTGATGGAAATGTACCATCAAATTGCTCGGCAGGAAAGGTATGAAATCATTGCCTCCATGATCACAACTAAAATGAAGGATGGAGAGTCCATCACGGCCCACTTGCAAAAGATGCAAAGGTTTGTGGACCGCTTGCTAAAGCTGAATGTCAACTTTGATGAAGAGTTGGCCATTGACATTATCCTACACTTTTTGCCTCCTTGTTATGATCAGTTTTGTATGACTTGTCATATGAACAAGGAGGAGGTCACTCTAAGCAAGCTTCAAGGCCTTCTAAGAACTGCTGAAAGTAGTTTGAAAGGCAAGTCTGTTGTACCTACTCCTACTGCTACTGCCCCTGTCTAGGAAATTGGACATGGGAAGGGAAAGAAGAGGAAGGCTCCTTCTAAGAGCCACAAGGGAAAATCCCATGATGGATCCTCTTCTAGTGGGACCAAAGTTGGTTCTGCTAAGCCCTCTTCAAATCCAAAGGAAGCAGAGTGCTTCCATTTTCATGAAAAAGGGCACTGGAAACGAAGCTGCCCCAAATACTTGCAGGACATAATGGATGGGAAGATCAAGCCCACATTCGCAGGTATTTACGTTATTCTGTCTAATAACTCATCACATGCTAATTCTTGGGTCCTTGATACAGGATGTGGTTTTCACATTTGTTCTGATTTGCAGGGTCTAAAAGGAAGTAGGGATGTGGATCACGGGAAGATGAACTTGATCATAGGGAATAGGAAAGTGTCGCCTATCACCAAGATTGGAGTTTATTCTTTATTGCTTAGTAGTGGGTTAAATTTAGAATTGAATAATTGTTGCTACTCGTTTGATATGGCGAAAAATATTATTTCCTTTCATGGTTTGTATGAACAAGGTTTTACTTTTTCATTTAATAATGAGATGGGTAGTATTAATGCTTATTATGATGGTAAATTTTATTTTGAAGCATTGCCTTGTAATGGTATATATGAAACTGTGATGGTTGTAGATAACTTAGGAATTAATGTGTTGCATATCGATTCGTCTAATGGTTTGGACAAAGCATGTTTAGGGCATTGTCGTCTTCGACATGTCAACAAGAAGCGCATAACCCAACTCCAAAAGGATGGAGTATTGGAGTCATTTGACTTAAAGTTGGATGACACATGTGAATCTTGTTTGCTTGGAAAGATGACCAAGTCACCCTTCACTGGTACTTGTGAAAGGGGTGAGGGTCTGTTGGATCTCATGCACATCGATGTGTGTGAACCCTTCAGATCCGTCACAAGGGATGCTAAACGCTTCTATGTGACTTTTACTGATGATTACAACAGATATGGCTATATCTACTTAATCAAGCATAAGTCAGAAACCTTTGAAAATTTCAAAGAGTTTAAACAAGAAGTGGAGAATCAATTGGGCAGGAAGATAAAGATGCTCTGATCCGATCGAGGTGGTGAGTATCTTAGTATCGAGTTCCACGACAATCTTATGGAATGTGGAATTGTTTCACAATTGACGCCACCTAAGACACCACAACTTAATGGTGTGGCTGAAAGGCGCAACCGAACCTTGTTGGACATGGTTCATTCCGTGCTGAGTCGAGCTTCGTTACCTATCCCATTCTGGGGGTATTCCTTAGAGACTTCCGCCCATATCCTTAATCTAGTCCCAACTAAAAAGGTTGCCAAAACACCTCAGGGAAGGTTCCCTCGTTAAGCACATATCAACGTTTGGGGTTGCGAGGCTTTCGTAAGACGAGAGACTGACGACAAGCTCGAACCTCGCAGTGAACGTTGTATTTTCATCGGCTACCCACATATATCTCTTCTATAGACCAAGTGACAATATTATCTTCGTTGCGAGGAGAGGGGTTTTCCGCGAAAGAGAACTCATATGTCAAGAGGACAATGGGAGGAAAATTGACCTTGAAGAGCTTCAAGAGTTAAGTGATGAAGGAACCTCAAACACTAGCGCTCAACCCGAGGAGGAAACTCCAGTTGAATCAGTTGACGAGTCCTTACCTCTGAGACGTTCTAGTAGAGTTAGAATGGCACCTGAGTTTTATGGTTTCCATATTACTACTGAAGGTGATACATTTATCAGTGATAGTACACTGGTAAATTTGGATGAACCTAACAACTACAAGGAAGCCATGGCAGGCCCCGAGTCTGTAAAATGGAAATAGGCGATGAACAGCAAGATTCAATCCATGTATGGCAATCAAGTTTGGAACTTGGTTGACAATGTACCAGGTCGTAAGACGTTCGGATGCAAATGGATCTTCAAGAAGAAGACTGACATGGATGGGAAAGTACACACTTATAAGGCGCTTTTGGTTGCAAAGGGATTTACTCAAAATCCTGGAGTTGACTATGACGAGACCTCCTCACCAGTAGCGAAGACTAAATCTATAAGGGTTACGCTAGCCATAGCTGCATTTCATGATTATGAAATATGGAAAATGGATGTCAAAACCGCTTTCCTTAATGGGAAGTTGGCTGAAGATGTTTACATGAATGAGTCACAGGCTTTTGTAGATGCAAAATACCCTAATAGAGTGTGTAAGCTTGAGAAATCCATTTAAGGATTAAAGCAAGCATCTCGTAGATGGAATCTTTGTTTTGATGAGAAAGTCAAAGAGTTTGGATTTTCGAGAAGCGAGGATGAGTCCTATGTATATGTCAAAGCTAGTGGGAGTATAGTTAACTTTTTTGTATTGTATGTAGATGACATACTACTCATAGGAAACGACATCCCAACCTTGCAGGAGGTTAAGTCCTGGCTTGGGAAGTGTTTTGCTATGAAGGACCTTGGGGAAGCTGCTTACATTCTAGGGATGAGGATATTGAGAAATAGGAGTAAAAGACTAATAGGACTTAGTCAAAGTACCTACTTGGACAAGGTGTTGAAACGTTTCAGCATGGAGAATTCCAAGAAAGGTGAATTGCCTATCCAGAGCAATACCAATTTGAGTAAGACTCAGAGTCCGAGTACCGATGCTGAGATAGCATAAATGAGTCAAATACCATATGCTTTTGCAGTTGGCTCGATCCTCTATGCTATGACATGTACTCGCCCTGATTTAGCCTTTGCTTTGAGCATGGTTAGTAGATATCAAGGGAATCCTGGTAAAGCTCACTGGACGGCAGTTAAGAACATTCTTATGTACTTGCGAAGGACTAAGGACTGGGTCCTTACCCTCGGTGGGAGTGATGATTTGAGAGTGACAGGGTATAGTGACGGCAACTTTCAGACCGACAGGGATAATTTCCGCTCTCAGTCGGGCTGGGTATTTACCTTAAATGGAGGAGCATTAACTTGGGAAATTTCAAAACAGGAGACTATAGCTGATTCAACGTGCGAATCAGAGTACATAGCAGCAAGCGAAGCATCGAAGGAGGCAATATATCTAATGAACTTCATCGGAGACCTTGGAGTTGTACCAGCTGTAAAGGAGCCTATGGAGATTTTTTGTGACAACGAGGGTGCGGTCGCCTTAGCCAAGGAACCAAGGGATAATGGAAGATCCATGCACATCGACAAAAAATATCAATTCATAAGACATCGAGTAGAAGAAGGACTCCTCGTAATGAAGGGGGTATCATCAAAGGAGAACCCAGCAGATCCCCTTATGAAGGGACTGAGTAGGGCTAAGCACTTGCAGCACCCTAGGAGTATTGGGCTAAAGGACGATATTAGTTTTTAATGATTATATATTTATTTAGAAACTTGTAATAGCTAAAATGTAATTGACATTTGATGATTAAATAAAATGAGTTTTATTTATAAGTAAAGTTACTATCTTGTGTCAATTAATTACTATTGTTTCATTTTGCTTGTTTTGACTTCCAGAATAATATGATTATTCAAACCATCCACATTCGATCATACTTTGGAAGTAGGTTATGAACGTAGACTGTCATGAATGGGTTTTTTAAGATTGTCTAAGGTGTTAGACATAGAAAAGTTTGCTACAAACATTCATGAGTGCTCTTGAAATAAGATTTGTGTATTGGACTAAACCCACATTCACATGAATCACTTCATGGAATTTATCACGAGTGATTGTGAGACGATAATATCGTATAATCTTCAAACCAAGATATATGAGTTGTTGATTATGAGTTGGTTGTACATTGATATTACGTAACCACATCAGTAACTTGATGTTATAAAATGTATTATTGTGTATGATTTGACGAGTAGTTAGTACAAGCATATAAGTCGAAAATTATCTGTTCCTTTTATCCTAAGAGGATTAAAAGCGATATCTTGGGCCCCTCGATGATTTTGTTCTGACTTATGTGCCGGGCCCGGTCAGGACTCAATTGATGTGTTCAATTAATTTCTATGTCAAACAAATCGGAAATCGGGAAACAAACTGCAGGACAATAAGTATGACTATGTTCCATGTATTTGTCCGCACGATATCTTGAAAAACAGAGGATTATATGATCCCTTATCTAATGGACGCATCAGAGTTCGACATCGGCTTTTTGAGAGCTACGATTGCTAATCGGATTTTGAAGTTACATTGGCAATTATAGTTATTAGACTTATCCAAGTGAGAGGCTGTTGGATTAGGTGTCTAAGCCCATAACTATAATTGGTATGTACTTGACCCGATAGTAGCATGGTCCATTTCGGGTTGCCTTCACCAGAACAATTTGATAAGTTGGATATTTGAGAAAGAGGTTATTTGTGATTTATTAATATATTATAAGAATAATATATTAATTGAGAAATCATATTATTTAATTAGTATTGATCAAGAAATAATTTGGAATTAATTTAGTGATCAAAAGAGACTAATTAAATTAACGGGGACTGATTATGTAAATCAATGATACATATGGTTTGGGCTAATGATCCATGATTGATTTGTGATGGACTAAGCTTATAAGTTAGTCCATGAAGTGTTAGTCCAAATCAATTGTTGGATCATAAGCTTAAGTGTAAGAATTAGGGTTACAAATGACTCTTGGAATTCTACACTATAAATGTGTACCCTAAGCTCTAAGATCGGTTACCACATGCACTCCAAGAAGGAATAACAGATTTTGTGTCTCCAAAACCTCTCTCATTGTCCTCTAATTGTTTATTGGTGTTTGTGACTTGTTTGAGGCATCACACTTGAGGTGCTAAGTTCTTTTAAGGCCAAGTTCTACAAGTTATATCTAAAGGTAATATTCTAACTAGTTTTTATGATTCAAATATCACCTTTGCATGTTAGTTAGGCTTCATTCTTTGGAAAATGAATATTACATGTATAATTAGAGAAAACTTAGATCCAAAGCATTAGGGTTGTATGTGAACCATAGGGATGTTAGAGTACATAAAACCCAACATTTCTATCTAATCTTTTGCCACCTTTCAAGTCCGACTTTTTTTAAGCTTCTGAGCACTTTAGAAAGGCTCTGACATATCTAGGAGCCAGACGAATAGAATCTTTCGGGTCAGAGTTCTGCACGCCCAATTCCTGACTTTTCGCTAGAATTTTTTGTAAATTATGTTGCACTTACTACGCTTTAAGTGTAACTTGTATTTATATTCATAGTTGTTATTATGAATGTACAAATAAGATTTATCATTGATTCTAGTCATAATTCCAATTGATCTACTTACGAGAATGATGTCCATGCTAGATTTAGTGAGGTGTTCATAGTGGGTTTTCTAAACAATATACTTTGTATACCAAACGGACCCTACCTCCAATATAATCTTACCTGGTTGCTCCTTATTTGATAGATCTCTATGTATTCATCGGGATTGTTGAGAAATCTGGGAAATAGTCTAAATACAAACGATTACTGAGGTATAGTAATATTCATACTTAGGTTGTTTAAAAGGGATAAGCTGAAGCATTAGCCCAGGAGATAGCTTCCAGAGGATTTCCACCTCAATCAGGTGAGTTATCTCACTATACTATGTATTACAATGCATATTCATGTATGTTAGGATATAAGAGCTAGTAGTATAGTCTCTAGGTGCTTTATTTTATTGTACTTGAAGCTAGTAGAGTAAAAAATATAGTCCATATGTGTCTGTACTAGTAGAGCCAAAAGTATAGCCTCTATGTGCTTAAATGTTATTGTACTTGAATTAGTCGTTACGGTTAGAACAAGGGTTGAAGTGGAACGACGACAGGTTGGGGGCCTATAGACCCGAGTGCTGACGATGAAATGGCAAGTAGGTCATGAGCTAATCGGGGGAACGGCGAAAGGTCATGAGGCGTTGTTTGTATATTATCGATGGATCGACAAAAGGTCGCGAGCTATTCTTTGTATGAATGTATATGTATTGTGGCATATGATATTTTGGGGGACTCGCTAAGCTTCGTGCATACCCAGTTGATTACAAATGTTTTCAGGTACTTCCTCGGATTGTGAGAAAGAAAAGGCTTGACTATACACACACGCATTGGCATCATGTTTTACGCAAAATTTAAGTATACTCTGATTTAATTGAATAAATAAAAATGAAAACCTTGCTATGAAAATCGAGATGTTACACATTTAATAAAGCAACTTTGACTATAATAGCCATAAGAACAAAACGTGTAATTTTTTCCAACCATATTGATTATCCATGTAAGATCGTAAAACTTAGACCTAAAATGCATAACAGTACAAAGCATAAGGATCAAATTCTTGAAGGTTCTTTATGTTAAAGAAATATATACCGGAATGAGAAAAAAGATAATGGTGATTAAATAGGACTTCAAAAAAACTTATGACTTTGTTAGATTGGGTTATTTAGATAGTATACTTTACCACCTGGGGTTTTATAAAAAAATAATAGATCAAATGAATATATGCATGTTCGAAGTAGGTTATGACTTCTGCTCTCTTAATGGTTTGCCAAATTTCTTGATTTTCTTTTATAATTGGGTTATTTCAGAGTGATAGCAGGGTGAAGTAGGGGGATTCCTAGAAGGAGAGTCTAGGAAGTATAGTACATGCTTGATAGGGTATATATTTATGAGGTAAGGTGTCGATATAGATGCAAAATCCAAGTGGAGTCTAGGAAAATCTATTGTATGTGCTCGTTGGGACACATACATATATGTTTAGCGTTCATTGTGAGTAGTATTTGAAATGACTTCGAAACTGTGAGACAATTCTTGGGACAAGTATGAGTTGGTGTGAAATTTAGTAGAGGCCTATACTACCCGAAGTAAAGGACTCACACTTGGATCATGAAGAGTTACAAATTTACTAAGCCATTGGTAGATGGATAGATAGTGTGGCTAACACTATAAATTCATTTTACATTGTTTCCATCATTACATGTTGTATGGTGATGTCTAGGAGAGTGGCACTAAGTTCGGGCCTAAGTAGCCATAAAATATCGAGTCTTGTGACATCCCGAAAATTTCTATATTGTAAAAGTCAAACATATCTATAATAGGTCAAACCTATTTCTTTAACCCTTTCTATTAAGATAGATTAAAGTCGTGAGGAGTGTATGAACCTTGTATTAAAGGTGTTGAATGATTAAGATGTAAAACATGTTGAAACTAGGAACCTTCGCAACCCACTTCATCCAATCCGCGAGCCTTCAGGCCGTGAACGGACCTTCGGGACGTGAACGGGCTTCGAACCGTAAACGTCTGCATGCGAGGTTCACGACCGCAAACGAGGGTTCACGGCCGTGAACTCTTCGGACCGTGAACTCCTCCCTATATATATGTGTTGATCGATTTTATCCTTCACTTCTTCACTTCTTCACTTCTGGCCATGAACTCATCCATTCTCTCTCAAGTATCATCAACCAAAACCCTCCTCTCTCCTCATCTATCATAAGAAGCACCTTCTTTCTTGTAGTTCGTAAGGAACTCTCTTGATTTCAACCTTGATTCATCATCATTTTTCAAGATCTTTGGGCCGTGAACTCAAGATCTTCAAGATCTTCAAGATCTTGAGGCCATGAACACTTGTATCTTCATCTTCCCACCAAGAACACACACTAGAGTGTGGGTCGTGAACTCCTTTCAGCCTTCCATTTTCGATTCTAACACTTCTTGTGTAAGTGTTCCTTACACCATAGATTGTTTCCTTTACACTTTTTAGGTTAAATTCACTAAATGTATACATATACATATATATATATATATATATATATATATATATATATATATATATATATGTCATAATATACTAAATAGGACTCGTTTGTGCTTCGGGACTTCACTCATGGAACTTATCATCCTATATCAAATCTTCAATCGAATACCCAACATAAGGTGAGTTCATACCCCTATAATCTACCTTTTTAAATGGTTTTAAATGCTTTTTAGGGGGGAATACAAGTTAAACATAATTTATTTGTGTTAATATCTATATGTATAAGAAACCAAACAAAAGGTTTGCTTATTGTTCTTAATATTGTGTTAATATTTACCTGTGATATCAATCACACAAAAGGTTTTCTTATACTTTTAAATATTGTATTTACCATGAAATATTACCAAATACTTCCAATATGACTTAAAGTCATGTAAACTCGTCTTAAACACTGTTAAACTCTTTTAAAATGTTTTATAAACTCTTTAAACTTATATTTGTAAAAAATCATGTTTATATACGTATAGGTATATAAATAAGACTGAAAAGGATTGGGACTAATGAATTGCCTTATTTTCTTTTCCTTGTTTGGATGTGGGCTTAAGGTGGGGTTATTTGTCTGAATATAGTTTCCTTCTTAATCATATATATTATACATATAGGAATATAAAAGGGTATTTCAGTCAATATTGTTACCTTTGTATCACGCTGAGCAAAGGGTTACATTCATGAGAGATCCTGCTAACCCGATAGAACATATAAATTATAATAGGTATAATTTATGAAACAAACGAGAAATCGATTTTTACTAGATAAGTATACCAGGTTTAAGCTACTTTGTTAAGAAAAGGATATAATTCGATCTTTACTTAAACCAGATAAACCAGAAATGTGAGCCACTACTTCACGGCATAGCAATATACTTGTTATGTCGCGTTTTGTAGCCAGAGTCTCCTAGAGGGAGAATGGGCATTGTGTGTATTGATCTATACAGGATTGACAATCCGACACCTCGCTGCTAGGTACAGTGGGACCTGTCGGTCTACGAGTGACAAATGTCACATCAGTTTCGACGCGAGAAGGTCGTCGTGTTTACCGCTAGTCAATCAGCATGGTTACAACCATATCACATTTTTACCCTATCTAACCAGTTTAATAATAGGGTAGTTATTACACCAGTAGTGTATTTTTAGGAAATACTACTGCACCAATCATTTTCCACAAACAAAACAGAAAACATTCTTCTTAGAATTTTATGGCGAGTTAAAATTTTGTCATATTATGTTATAAGTACAGTAACACTTAAACGGAATGGTTTTATGGGATTAAAACTACTTTTCAGCTGTAATAGAAAATAAGGGGATTTTCTGGAACTCATTCTTTCATTTTCTTAAAATTAAGGCAACCATAAATGAACCTAATACTTATGAACTCACCAACTTAAATGTTGATAGTCTCTTTTAAAATAACTTGTATTATCAGGGAATCCAGTAGACAGGTACACTCCCGGAGCTTTTGAGAAGACAGCTTAGTACCGTGTTGCGTCTTTTGCCTTTTACTTTATCTACTTTAGATGTCAATTGTTAAATGTTTGAACACCTATGTAAAAACTTATACATTATTAATGCAATGGTTGTTGTACTTTGATTTCTATAATGCATGTGTTGTGATACTTGACATGAAGTCACCCACCCCCGGACGTTTCCGCCGTTCTGGTTTGGGGTGTGACAGATTGGTATCAGAGCATTGTTTATAGTGAACTTAGTATATCAATTCATAAAAGATATACAACTATAAACACATTGGGATAAAAACACTCTGACCAAGAATTATACTTTAAAATATAAAATTATTTTATAAAAGTAAAAGTACATGCAGAATATATATATACTAGAACAAGTATCACAAGAAGAACAAAACAAAAGTATTTGGAGGTTGGACATTACAGTCAAACCTGGACAGTTATGTAGTCATATTTGGGATAAATATAGCCTGATCAACTATATTTATTTGAGATATGACCAACATGTGTTTAGGAGTATAATGGTGTTGCAACGAGTCAAAAACTTACCAACCATATACATAAAGGAATACTAGAACCAAACATAAAGTTTAAAATACTATAGGAGTATTTTATGATACTATATAATAGCAACAAAACTGAAAACTTATCAACTTCTTATATTAAGAAGTTTTAGAATCAAACATATAATTAAAATACTATAGGAGTATTTTAGGTGCCATAAATAACTTCGATGAAAACTAAAAGACCCTTTCTGATAGGTCTATAATTACTAAGTGTTTACGTTAAAGTTATATATAGCTGAGATTTTATAGACTTAGAATAGGTGATTTTCACTATACTTCATGTTCCTTGTTTGGTTGTGGTTTTAGAGTAGGATCACTTATTCGAGGGTCTATTTGATCTGGATTATATATAATCGGTACACTATGTGATTATAGAAAGACCGGAATGGATCATCCTCGTAAAAATGTATTTGTAACGAAAATGTTTTATTAATCTCATAGATTCTTTAGACATTCCCATTCTTGTGTAAACCACTTGGATAGATGTAACCACTCCAACACAACAACCAACGGAGGAATCAACGAAGATCCACTAGAGATTCGTTAGGAGGATTCCGAGAAAGAAACAGTTGAGGAGTAAAGAAAGTATAGAAACCACCAAGTGCCTTTACCCTATTAAGGGCACCGATTAGAGGTTCGCATGAATTTCCAGGATTCAAACTCTCCATTATGAAGTAATGGGGATCAGTTTCAGAATCGGAAGTAAGACGCCACAGGGATTCAATATACCTATGGAGGAGAAGGACACCATATAGATACCAGGAGAGAACAAATCATTACCGTCTAGAGTAGAATGGAGAACAGAGGAAAACCACGTGTGATTCATGCGAAGGGTTTGAGTGCCTTTTCATCACATTAATAACTAATAAATTAATACAACCTAGTGAGTTAGTGATTATACTACTCACGTTAGGTATTAAAATTATCGCCTTTTCCCGTCACGACTAATATCAGTAAATCGGATCACGAAATCTCAATTGAGAGTGATTAATTCTAAAAAGTCATAAGTCTATTCCATGTAGACTCTGTTATGAATTGTTTTCAAATCTTTTCGAAAGTTGGAACATGATATCCACCAATCAAAGATAACTTAGTTCGGACGACACTCGGTTTATAACCATTCTAAAAACTTACTTCTGCGTTTTACCAGGACTGCATCATACGGATGTAGGTCGAAACATTGAGAACCATATAACAAAACGAAAAATTTATATGTATATATAAATAAGTAGAATGAAACTAGAAACAACCATCGTTTCTCACGAGCTCATTTTCTCATCGTGTAACAGAATCATGCCTCCGAAGACACGTAACCAACCCACTGGAAAAACACCAATGCTTCAGATAGATTCGGCTACGTTTCAAGCCGCAGTCACAGCAGCCGTAGCAACTCTCATGGCTCACCTTAATGCTAACAACGCAAATGTTAATGGAAATGTTATCGGTAATCCCGATCGTGGTGATAACCAAGTTCAGCAACGAGTGCCTACTTGTAAAGACACTCCGGACCTCAAACCTAATATCCTGAAACGAAAGTTCGAGAACGAGAAAGGAAGTAGTTCAACTCAAGGACCTACCGAAGGGCAACAAACTGGGGTAGTCAATATCCCCATCAACCCTGCTATCCCAACACCGACCACACCGTACTTAGGAAACCTCCCACACCGCAGCAAGTACAACTACCATCATTATGGAGTCTGCCGAGTGCCGCATTGCAATAGATGCAACATGAAGGGGCACACCGCCCGTTCCTGTAGGACTCCGGTCGAGTTCATCACTTCAAAAACCAATTTTGGGATCAGTCCAATATGCCACCTTTGTGGTGAAATAGGAAATTTCAAGAGGTATTGTCCAACAGAGAAGAATAACGGGGGAGCAGGAGGAGTTTGACCCCAGAGCATGAGGAGGCATCAAATAACCCTGCTATATTTTTGGTACGCTTCCAAACCCCAATAATTAATCGTAATTATACTTACTCTCTCGTCTGAACCAAATCACAGCACTCATATAAAACTAGGAACCCTAACAGGTAAGCTATGATGGCTTAGTGTATACATTAGGTCCATTTATAATTAAGATTTGTAGACTTAGAGTGAGTGATTCAGCCTCATTTCCTGTTCCTTGTTTGGTTGTGGGTTTATGGCAGAGTCACTCAGTCAACTGTCTTTCCAAATCTTAATTATACATGACTTGTATACACCAAGCAGTTATAGAGAGACCTAGTAGGGATCATTTCATGAAAGTTCATTATTTCAAATTATCAGAACCCTCGTATTGTTAGTGCTCGTTAATTTCGGATCAAAGGGTTCGCAGTAACAATACCAAGGATAAAACCGAAGGCACTAAAAACGTATGTATGTAGGATAGTTCAATGTCCTAGTAATCAATTCTTCCAAATCAACTTAATATCTATTACGTCGAGGAGTTTCGACATCGTCAGTCGACATGGTTTGGTTTGGTCCTCATAATACCAATTTCCGATGCTGTTTAAAGAACTTTTCCCTTAATCAACCGTCAAATGAAATTCTTTCAATCCATAATGCAAACCCTTATATAGTCTCTCTCTTCGGGTACCACGCCCTTCTAGCCTACTCAATAGATAGGAAACTTGAAGCGAAAAACACCAAAGAAGTCTTAGAAGTCATTAACCGCCCGAAGTATCCCCAATAGATCTCATAGGAAGATCACTGGTGTCGCAAGTCAGGTTTGAGAATAGAGACTAAGAACTCATGAGATTAATCTATCGCTGCTAAGTGTATACGCGAGAGTGGTATATAATTTAGACTTGACAAGATTTAGGATGTGTGATTCCGCCCTATCTCCCAATCCTTGTTTGGTTGTGTACCTGGGGAAGAGCCACCCATCTGAACGTTTTTTCAATCTTAATTATATACGACTTGTATACACGAGGTGATGGTGGATGAGCCAAGTATGAGTCTTATCATGAACCTCAGAGCAAAAGCCTGCAGGCTTACTACAACAACCGGAGATACCTGAGTGGAAGTGGTAGCGGATTGCAATGGGCTTCATAATCAAGTTACCCACGGCAACAGGTGGACTTGATACCATTTTGGGTGATCGTCGACAGATTAACCAAGTCCGCACACTTCCTGCAAATTGAAGGAAACATGCAAAATAGAGAAGCTAACTAGAACGTGTGTCCGAAAGATTAGTTAGACTGCACGGTGTTCCAATATCTGTTATCTCCGTTCGAGATAGTAGAATCATCTCCCAGTTCAGTCAGTCACTTCAGAAATCTCTGGGGACTAGGCTAGTCATGAGCATAGCCTACCATCCTTAAACCGACAGACAGAATGAGAGAACGATTCAAGCATTAGAACTCATGCTGAGAGCATATGTGATCGATTTTGGTAAAGCATGGGATACCCATTTACCAACTAATAGAGTTCCTTACCATACTAGTATTAAAGTTGCTCCATTTGAAGCCCTCTATGGTCATAAGTGCAGATCCCCTCCGCGCTGGACTAAAGTAGGTGACACGCAACTTGCTAGGGGTCAAATTCCAGACATCACCTTCGTTGGTCCGGAAATCATCTGAGAAACTACCGAGAAGAGAGTATGAATCCGGGAGCGACGTAAAGCTTCCAAAGTCAGACAGAAAAACTATGACTTCAATAGGAGAAAACCCTTGGAATTCCAGGTTGGTGACCACGTCATGTGAAGGTCTCACCCTGGAAGGGCATGATACGCTTTGGAAAGCATGGAATACTAAATCCAAGGTACATAGGACCATTCGAGATTCTTACTAGATTTGATCCAGTAGCTTATAGACCCCGACTACCTTGAGAATTCAATAAAATACACCCTACCTTCCACGTCTTTAACTTGAAAAAGTGTTTGTCCGACGAGACTTTTGTTATCCCACTCGATTAGATCGAGGTAAACAAGAGCCTCAACTTTGTGGAAGAACCCGTATAAATCCTAGCCAGGTAAGTCGATAGGACTAATCACATCCTTATCCCGATAGTAAGGGTCCGCTTAAGTGCATAGCGAGGACTCAAATTCACTTAGGAGCGTGAGGATCATCAGAAACATAAGTATCCACCCCTTTTCCTTTAGTCCATGTGTATACGTTAGACTAAATTCCGAGACAAAATTCCCTTTAACGGGGGATGATGTGACAACCCGAAAATTTCTATCTTGTAAAAGTCAAACATATCTATAATTTGTCAAACCTGTTTCTTTAACCCTTTCTATTAAGATAGATTAAAGTCGTGAGGAGTGTATGAACCTTGTATTAAAGGTGTTGAATGATTAAGATGTAAAACATGTTGAAACCGGGAACTTTCGCAACCCACTTCATCCGAGCCGCGAGCCTTCGGGCCGTGAATGGGCTTCGGAGCGTAAACGTCTGCATGCAAGGTTCATAACCACAAACGAGGGTTCACGGCCGTGAACTCTTCGGACCATGAACTCCTCCCTATATATATGTGTTGATCGATTTTATCCTTCACTTCTTCACTTCTGGTCGTGAACTCATCCATTCTCTCTCAAGTATCATCAACCAAAAACTCTCCTCTCTCCTCATCTATCATAAGAAGCACATTCCTTCTTGTAGTTCATAACGAACTCTCTTGATTTCAACCTTGATTCATCATCATTTGTAAAGATCTTTGGGCCGTGAACTCAAGATCTTCAAGATCTTGAGGCCATGAACACTTGTGTGTTCATCTTCCCACCAAGAACACTAGAGTGTGGGTCGTTAACTCCTTTCAGCCTTCCATTTTCGATTCTAACACTTCTTGTATAAGTGTTCCTTACACCATAGATTGTTTCCTTTACACTTTTGAGGTTAAATTCACTAAATGTATATATATATATATATATATATATATATATATATATATATATATATATGTCATAATATACTAAATAGGACTCGTTTCTGCTTCGGGACTTCACTCGTGGAACTTATCATCCTATATCAAATCTTCAATCGAATCCCCCACATAATGTGAGTTCATACCCCTATAAGCTACCTTTTTAAATGGTTTTAATTGCTTTTTAGGGGGGATACAAGTTGAACACAATTTATTTGTGTTAATATCTATATGTATAAGCAACCAAACAAAAGGTTTGCTTATTGTTATTAATATTGTGTTAATATTTACCTGTGATATCAACCACACAAAAGGTTTTCTTATACTTTTAAATAGTGTATTTACCATGAAAGATTACCAAATACTTCCAACATGACTTAAAGTCATGTAAACTCGGCTTAAACACTGTTAAACTCTTTTAAAATGTTTTATAAACTCTTTAAACTTATATTTGTAAAAATCATGTTTATATACGTATAGGTATATAAATAAGACTTAAAGCGCTTAGGACTAATGAATTGACTTATTTCATTTTCGTTTTTTGGATGTGGGCTTAAGGTGGAGTTATTTGTCCGAAGGTCGTTTCCTTCTTAATTATATATATTATACATATAGGAATATAAAAGGTTACTTCAGTCAATATTGTTACCTTTGTATCACGCTGAGCAAAGGGGTACATTCATGAGAGATCATGCTAACCAGATAGACCATATAAATTATAATAGGTATAATTTATGAAACAAACGAGAAATCTATTTTTACAAGATAAGTATACCAGGTTTAAACTAATTTGTTAAGAAAAGGATATAATTCGATCTTTACTTAAATCAGATAAACCAGAAATATGAGCCACTACTTCACGACATAGCAATATACTTGTTATGTCGAGTTTTGTAACCAGAGTCTCCTGGAGAGAGAGCGGGCATTGTGTTTATAGATCTATACGGGATTGACAATACCACACCTCGCTGCTAGCTACAGTGGGACCTGTCAGTCTACGGGTGACAAATGTCACATCAGTTTCGACGCCAGAAGGTCTTCGTGTTTACCACTAGTCAGTCAACATGGTTACAACCATATCACATTTTAACCCTAATTAACCAGTTTAATAATAGGGTAGTTATTACACAAGTAGTGTATTTTTAGGAAATACTACTGCACCAATCATTTTTCACAAACAAAACAGAAAACATTCTTCTTATAATTTTATGGTGATTTAAATTTTTTTCATATTATGTTATAAGTACAGTAACACTTAAACGGAACGGTTTTATGGGATTAAAACTACTTTTCAGTTGTAATAGAAAATAAGGGGATTTTTTGGAACTCATTCTTTCATTTTCTTAAAATTAAGGCAACCATAAATGAAACTACTACTTATGAACTCACCAACTTAAATGTTGATACTCTCTTTCAAAATAACTTGTATTCTCTGGGAATCCAGTAGACAGGTACACTCCCAGAGCTTTTGAGAAGACAGCTTAGTACCGTGCTGCATCTTTTGCCTTTTACTTTATCTACTTTAGATGTCAAATGTTAAATGTTTGAACACCTATGTAAAAACTTATACATTATTAATGCAATGGTTGTTGTACTTTGATTTCTATAATGCATGTGTTGTAACACTTGACATGAAGTCAGCCACCCCCGGATGTTTCCGCCATTTTGGTTTGGGGGTGTGACAAGTCTGAATAAAGTAGATTTGTGTAAGAGAGATGGTTATGAGAACCTTGTGCGGCATAGTGCAGACTTTAGTCATTTAAGAGGGAGATGATCAAAGTGATCGACAGAAGGATTATAGCCTTCATTGGGGATGAGTAGCCAAGAGTTAAAGTTGCTACCTGTTGTGATGTGATTGTATGTCGACCTCCAATAACCCAAGGAGGAAGAATCGAGTTGTTTGCACGGGAACTATGGAGTGGATCCAACAACCATTATTATTGCTAGTAATTCGACTATGTTAGTAATGCCCACTTATACCATTTATACTTATGTGTGCATTAGTACAGTTCTAGACAATGTTAAGCTTGTCGAAATCATATTCAACTGTTGGTTGTGTTATAGGAGAAGATCGGTGGTTTTCGGCACAAGCATTGATGCTACATTAGGAACGTCAGGGTCATTAGATATGACAATCTGTAAGATCCCACAAATCATAGTAAAATTTTCATTTTACAAAGACAACCCAAAGATATTAATTGTTTACAAAATTTTCATGTGCACGATCACACCTTTGCTTTCATTCGATCATCTAAAGTACCTGAAACAATAAACTGAAATCATAAGCCAAATCTTAGTGACTTTCTCCCCAAACTACCACGCACAACCAAAACAAATAATCATATTGCATGCTGGGTACACAACCTCCCGATTGGATTACGCTGGTCCACAACCTCCCGGTTGGATTACCCTGGCCCACAACCTCATGGTTGGATTACCCTACATGATGCATACTGGGTCCATAACCTCCCGGTTAGACTACCCTAGCCCACAACCTCCCGGTTGGATTACCCCGTGTTTTTTAACTGACCGCCCAAAGTAGTACAATCTCAACCCAACCACACTATGTCGACATATAACAGATAACATGTATTCAGCAAACAGATAATCATATAACAAGTCATCGGACTAACAGGCAGATCTATAATTCACTATCTCATAGCAACATCCTATATACCAGGACACATGAACTAGTGGGTCGGTTGGTGCCTTCGGCCCACAAATACAACGATGGAAAACTTACCTCACAGTTGGACGAAATAGCTGAATAACGCGTTGGTCTAAATACGATCTCTACCAGTCACCTTTTCAACAAGAAGTGACAAAATCTCAGTCTATAGTTTTAAATACCCAAAATGCCCCTAGGTCATACTAGGTCAAAGTCTAGTCAAAGTCAAAAGTCAAAGAAGTCAACTGAGTCAACCTAGTTGAGTACGCCCAGCATACTCAGATTGTATGTACGGCGTACTAGGGTATTTATGACCAAAAATGGGGTTGTTTACCTCATACGCGCAACATACCAATAGGTACGCCCATCGTATGCATCTGCCACCTTTTCCTTCTATTAAGAGCTTAATCCCATAAGCTCTTTTGTCTAAAATCGAGATCTAGTCCTCAAATGACATCTTTAATCATAAACTTTCCAACTTTATGATCTTACATGGCTATTAAGTGCTAATTACCAAAAACCCTAACTCTTTAACTCATTAAGACATCCTAGGCCATGCATGGAGGGAAAGTAAAAGTCAAGATTACATTTTTGTGACTCTACACTCTTGATAATGTCTGAAAGGACAACTCATATGATTTAGAGTAACCCATAATCATAACACCAATCTTATTAGACAAAAATTAATACAAATCCATGGCTAATCAAGATCTAAGCTAAACTTCATCAAGATCAGAGCTTTTTACCTCCAAGTGGTGCCGAATAATGATGTGTTTATGGATCCAAAGTGTTTCGCTCTTCTAGGATGGTATCCTCTTATTCCTCCCCCCTTCAAGATCACCACAGTACACACTCAAGGTCAAAAATGCTCACACAAGAGATTAGGGTTAGCTAAGGTCGAGTTGGGAGATAGTGGTTATTGAAAGAAAGAGTATTGAGGCTATAAAGGTGTTTAAATAGTGGAAAAAACCTATGTAACATATTGATATTGGGGTGATCCATTTTTAACTCTAAGTATGAGAATTGATTGCATGTTAGCCCTTGGTATGAGAATTGTGGCAAATTGGACCAAAATGGCATTTTTGTAATTTTGGGATGATACCACGTACTCTAGGTGTAACCCTAGATACGCTGGGTGTACATGTCAAGAACCCAAACCATAAAATTTAGGTTTTGGATCTTCTTTAAACACCCTTAAGTCCCAAGTCCCCTTGCTTTCATCACCCTCCAGCCCCAACTTCAACCTTTGCGAACCCTAAGTCATTTTTGAGAACTCATAAGCCTTTTATGTGTGATATGGTGTTCATAGAGGAAGAAGGAGAAAGAGAGAACAACTTAGAAGCTTGGAACAACCTTGGATCTGGAAGTTTTGCACCATCCTACATCTCTAGAAGGTATAAAGTTCATACCTTGATGCTCATTTGGTTAGATCTAGTTTATATGATGTTATTGTGTGTTTTTGTCCCCAAATAAATGATGTTCTTGAGTATGGCATGCTCTAGATCCAAATGGGTTGTCCTTCCAGACGTTTTGTAGTATCAAAGGTCATAAAAATGCAATATTGATTGTTTGTTTCCCCCTATGCACGAGTTTTAGTTTCTTAATGAGTTAATAAGTTAAGGTTTTTGTTGTTGGGCACGTTATAGCCATGCAAGACCATAAAGTGTAAAACTTTATGGTTATGTACATTAGTTTAGGTCTGGATATGGAATTTGGATAAAAGAGCTTAAGGATTAAGCTCTTAATAAGAAGGGAAAAAGGACAGTCACGTATGCTGGGCATAACATATGGTACACTGCGCGTACGCATTCAACATCCCGTGTTTTGGTCAAGGCCTCAGTATGCTCCGCGTACAAGCTGAGTACGGCCACCGTACTCAGCTGAGTTGACTCGAGTTGACTTTTTGTTATTTGACCAGGATTTGACCAATTTTGACCTAAGGGTATTTTGATTATAAATTAATACTAGTCATGTTCCAATGAATAGGTGACCGGTAAAGCTGATATTCGGAGATGGGTCCTGATCATCGATCTTTTCAGACTGAGAGGTAAGTTTTCCTCACTGTTCTTGCGGGTCGAAGGCACCAATGCCGGCCCATTTGATTATGTATCCTGGTATAGAGGATGTTGATATAATGTAGTGATATGTTAGATATGTATCCTGGTATATAGCATGTTGCTATGTGGTAGTGATCTGTGGATCTGCTTGTTTGTCTGTTAACTAGTTATATGTTATCTGTTATGTATATGTCGACATGCTATGGTTTGGGTTGAGGCTTTACTGCTATGTGTGTGGGCTAACAGACCGGGGGTAATCCAGCCCGATGGCTGTGGACCCGAGGGTATTCCAGTCTGATGACTGAGTGGACCCGTTATATATTGGCATTCCAGTGTGATGACTGATTGGGTCGGGGGTATTCTAGGCTGATTACTGATTTGACTAGCACGCTTGTTTGTATATGCTATGTTGTGTTATGTGGTGGTACTTTGGGGGAAATCACTAAGATTTGGCTTACAGTTTCAGTTTATTGTTTCAGGTAGTTTAGATGACCGTGGCAAGGCAAAAGTGTGATCGTGTATATCCTTCGTATTTTTGTTATTTAGATTTTGGTATACTCTGATTATTGAATAATACTTTTGAAACAATGATTTTGTAAACAACTATGGTTATTCGGTTTTTGGTCTAGGCCACGTACGCCCAACGTATGCTATGAAACATGCGTTTCTCCAAAATGCTCCAAGGGACCAATTTTACTCATACTAAGGCTTAAAGATGTAAATACTCAAACATCCGGATGTTAGAATTCTCCCCCAATTGAACTAGATTTCATCCTAAAGTCCACTGCTGCGAACAACTCAGGGTAGTGCTATCACATCTCTGCCTCAGGCTCCCACATCCACTCGAAGCCTTTCTGATGTTGTCACTGAACTTTGACCAAAGACATCACCTTGTTGCGCAAGGCCTTCGTCTTCTGATCCAAAATCACCACCGGTCTCTCAACATAATTCAGGTGATTATCAACCTAAATATCTTCCAAAGGAACAACCGTTGAATCCTTAGCCACACACTTTCGAAGCTGGGAAACATTGAATGTGTGGTGAATATGACTGAGCTCCTTAAGTAAATCCAACCGGTAAGGTACTCTGCCAACCATGGCTATCACTCAAAACAACCCAATATACTACGGCCCCAACTTTCCCCTCGTCCTGAAGCGTATTACACCCTTCCAGAGTGATACCTTCAGCAGAACCATGTCGCTGACCTGGATCTCCAACTCAGATCGACGCTTGTCAGCATAAATCTTCTGCCGACTCAGAGTTGTTTTCAGTCTCTGTCTAATCAGTTGAATAAGCTTTGTCGTCTGAAGAACTACCTTGGTCCTTCCCATCACTCTATGACCAACCTCTCCCCAACATACTGGGGTACAACACTTCCTCACATAGAGAAGCTCGAATGGCGGCACACCGATACTGGAATGATAATTGTTGTTGAAAGAAAACTCAGCTAGGGGAAGGTAGGAGTCCCATCTCCCACCGAAATCTATGACACAAGCTCTCAACATGTCCTCAAGTGTCTGAATGGTCTGCTCACTCTGACCTTCAATTTACGGATGATAAGCAATGCTAAAATACAACCTCGTACCCAGTTCCTCATGGAACTTCTGCCAAAAATGAGAAGTGAACCGAACATCCCAATCGGACACTATGGAGACTGGAATACTATGACGAGCAACGATATCACGCACATATGAATCGGCCAATTTCTCGGTTGATGAACTCTCTCGAATGACTAGAAAGTGGTCACTCTTTGTCAGATTGTCCACTATAACCCATATCGCGTCGAATTCCATAGCCGTCCGAAGTAACTTGGTGATGAAATCTATAGTAATATGTTCCCATTTCTACACGGGAACCTCCAATGACTGAAGCTTGCCAAGAGGTTTCTGGTTCTCGGCGTTGAGCATCTGACATGTCAAGCATCGCTCGACACACCAGGCTATCTCTCTGTTCATGCACAACCACCAGTAACTAAGTGTCAAATGCTAATACATCTTGGTGGCTCCAGGGTGTATCGAAAATCTAGACTTTTGTGCCTCCTCCAACACAGTATGTCTAATCCCATCAAAATCCGGTACCCAAACCCGACCACACTGGGTCAACAATCCATGACCATCGGCAGAAAACCTGTCAATCTCACCCCCGATCCTCTCCTGTTTCCATTGCTCCTTCTTGACCCCCTCAGCATGTGCCTCCTTAATCAAATCCAAAAGTGGCGAATTAATCGAAATCCTCATACATAAACTCACAACCGAGGAACTAACTGACTTGCGGCTCAAATAATCAGCGACCACATTCGCCTTTCCCGGGTGGTACAGAATCTCGCAGTCATAATCCTTGACCATGTCAAGCCACATACGCTGTCTCATATTGGTATTCGGCTGATCCATGAGATATCTCAAACTCTTGTGATCTGTGTAGATAGTACACCGAACACCATACAAATAATGTCGCCAAATCTTGAGAGCAAACACCTCTGCTCCTAACTCCAAATCATGAATCTGATAACGAACTTCATGCGGCTTCAGCTGCCGAGAAGCATAAGCAATATCCCTCATCTGATGATACCCTGACCTCAAATCATTCTTGGAGAACCAATATACACCCTGAAACTGATCAAAGAGCTCATCAATCCGCAGAAGTGGGTAAAGGTTCTTCACCGTTAACTTGTTCAACTCCCGGTAATCAATGAAAATACATTGTGAACCATCCTTCTTGACAAACAAGATCGGTGCTCCCCATAGCGGACTACTTGATCTAATAAACTACTTGCCCAACAACACCTGAAGCTGAGAGGACAACTCCTGCATCTCTAGTGGTGCGAATCAGTAAGGTTCCTTAGCAATCGGAGTCGCACCTGAATCAAATCAATCATGAACTCAACCTGCCTCTCAGGGTGCACAACGGGCAACTCCTCTGGGAACACATCTGTGAACTCCCTAACTACAGGCACATCCAAAACTGAAACCTCCTTCCCAGCTCGAATATCAATCACATACGCAAGATAACATGTACAACCATGCTGAATATACTATCGAGCCCTGGTAGCAAAACAAAAGGATGATCCAACCCTGGTACCCTCTCCATAAATGACTAGTTCTCCCCCACTTGGGGTTCGAACTACCACTCGTTGACCCTCATAGTCAATCATTTCTCCAAACCTGCTCAACCATTCCATCCCTCCAATCACACACACATCCCCCATGGGAATAGGAATCAGATCAATTAGATAAAACACCCCGAAAACTTCTAAGACACAACCCTGATAAATGCTCGATGCAGAAACCCAATGCTTGGCGATAGAAACCCGCAACAGACACTCCAAGTCTTCAAGAGTCATATCAAAACTCCTACTGAAGGACTGAGATACAAAAGACCGACTCGCACCCGAGTTAAAAAGCAAAAGAGAGCGCAAAGAGTTCACTAAGAAGGTGCCTAGCAGAATCATGAACATAAGCATACCATAAAATACTTGATAGAATAATAAATAGAAACATACCGGTAACAACATATGGCCCCACCCTAGCCTCCTTTGACGTAAGCTGGAAAGCACGACCTCGAGCCCTCGGGGGGTTTCGCCCTACCCTGGCATCCATACGTGATCCGAAGGGTAGATGTAGTTGGCGCCTGCACGGGCCTGGAAACAAGCAAGGGACACTAGGCCTTTACATGGTCCACCTGCTCACAGTGATAACAAATCCTGCTACTCAGTGGAGGAGCCTGCTGATGATAGCCTTCGCCAAGTGTCCCTCCTTGCCGTAATTGCGGCATGCAGAAGAAGAAGACCGACAAACACCCACATGAACCTTATCTCACTTCCCATAAGTGCGACCCCTCTGTTCCCCAAAATGCGAATCCGCGGGCTCGAACCGCTTCGCTGTCGGTTGTGACTGGACGGGAGCCTGCCACTGCTCCCTCGTCTGAATCTCCATCTCGATCTCTTGCCTCCTCACAACATCCTAAAGCTCGGCGAGGGTACCGTAACATTGGGTGGACACGAACTACCAAATATCCGTCTTGAGCATGCTCAAGTACCGAGTCATTTGAGCCTGGTCCAAAGCAGCAAACTCGGGACAGAAAATAGCCCTCTCCGTGAACATCTTGGTGATCTCTGTCACCGTATCAGTCATCTATCTCAGATCCAGGTACTCCTAAGCCATTCTCTCTCTCTCTCTCTCTCTCTCTCTCTCTCTCTCTTACTCTCTCTCTGTTGAGAGAAAAACTTGGAGACACACTTGAACAAAAGTTAGCACAAGTATAATGCGGAATAGTTAATCTCAAAGGATCTAAAAGCTCAACAATAATATAGTTAGATAGTTAGAGAGTTAGTTACGGAAATGTAAAGGAATGGAAATGACAGTAATTGTTATATCAAGAAGACACTTAAGCTAATTCATAACAAGGAATGCATTCACTCCAAGTTAATAAGGAAGATCAAGCTTAGTGATTAAGTCTTAAAGACTTGCTCTGAAGAGAGATTATGATCAGCAGAATTATGATAAGATTTAAGTAAGAAGAGATGAGTTGAAGAAAGATAGAGAGATAACTTCAGAATGTGTATTCAGATAGAATTCATAAGTTATCGGTTCTTCCTGTCTATCTGTTTGAATACAAAGAGAGTAAGTCTATTTATAGACTTAGGAACTACACTAGATTACAACTCTACAAGCAGCCGTGCAAGGCATACTGGATAATAGAGTGTATTACTTAAAAGACAAATAACGTAATCTAGCTAAGTTGACTGCGGTAGCTGACTCCGGTTGTTGATGCGGTTGCTGATGAACAAGATTGACTCCGGGTGCTGAACCGTTGCGGTAGAAAGATGGTTGCGGTAGCAAGATGGTTGCGGTAGCTGAGTTCAAGAGGGTCACTTTTATGATTCAACAATTTCCCCCTAAGTGACCTCTTTAACTCCGGTTCAGCTATCAAGTTTGAGGAACTTGATCAAAATCCACCAGAACTTCCTGACGTTTTCCAACCATGTGATTCTTCTTATGATCTCAAACTTGACTTCTGCGGTAGTGTGCTTAGATCTTTCAATTGCAGTCCGGAAGATGTCAAGTTGTTTCTTGGTCAGGCGGTGCATGGCAGTCATAGGAATGAAATATTTGACGTTGTCAGTCTTCCTTTTGAATATGACTCCAAGTTCAGGGTAGTTTGTTGTGCCTAGAGATCTTTCTTGGAAGCCTTCGGTAGGCATTGGCACAGGTTCAAAAGGTGGGAGATCAAACTTCTTGAGGATGGTGGGGTAGATATCCGCATCTATCTTGGCAAAGTCACAGACCGTATCCCTGAGAAAAGAGTTGGCTTTTTCAAGCGCTATCTGCATTTTAGGGTGCTTTTCTGACTTGTTTTGGAACACCCTGGCAATAAGGAAGATTTCTTCCGGATTCATACAAGGAAAGTCTGCCTGGGTGCGGATGTAGTCATGCTCCCTTCTGGTGAGGGTATACTGGATGTAGTCAGCCTTCATAAATTTCCTGACTTTGTAGTTCTTGACTGCGGATGGTCTGTCGTTAGACCATATGTTTTCAATGGAGGAGGCATGTTTAGCATGAAAAAGACTAAGTCTCTCAAACTCCATTGGCAGTCTCTTGTGATCTGGAAGGCTTTGGTCAAACTGCTCAAATACAGTGAAGTACTTGGCATTTGGAGAAATTGGTATATCCCAGTATCCATCAGCAGGGGGTTCAGCATAAGTGAGGTGCGGTTTGTAATCTTCGTCTAGGAGCCTGCGGTGCAGATTGATCCAAGAATTGATCAAGGACTCATCCATCATGGTGTCAAACCCGCATTCTCTCCAAATTAACTCTGCCTGCTTGGCTGCTTTCCAATCATGCTTCCTTTGAGCGGTGGCAGGGGAGTCTGTGGTGCTTGGAGAAGACATGTTTTCAGCCAAGTTCTTGAAGTGTGGAGGAGTCTCTGGCTTTTTGGGAGTATCTTTTGGAGGTGAAGTGTGAGGAGATGGAGTATGTTGAGATGGTTGCGGTGGTGTGGGAATTTTTTCAGTGATGATGGGGGGACTCTGATGAATAGAAGTATCAGAGTGATGGACTTCTTGTTCTTCATCACTCCCCCCTCTTAAGGGATGCAACCCTGGTGCTTCCTCAAACCATTGCTTAAGTCCATCCACCTTGTTGAAGACTTATTGGAACTGAGCTTTGAGAGCTTCTGCCAAATGTTGGTTTTTTGGAGTGGAGGAGCTAAAGAGCAACTTGTGGATTTATTTGGTGAGCTGGAGGATCTCAGGGCCATGGAAGTTGGAGGAAAGGGATTTCTGCAGTCTGTTGATGGTTGCTTGAACAACAGAGATAGTGGACTCATAAGCAGTATGAGTCTCATCTATCAATTTCTGAGACTGAGAAGCTTGATCCGCGATGGCCGCTTGAAGATCTGTTTTGATTGCGGTCACCTCAGTAATGAGGCGTTCCGCTGCAGCCATGAAGTCCTTGTGGTCAGCCTTGCGGTTATTGTCAAGGGACCGGATCCCCATCTCTACTTTGAGAGAGATTCGTTCAGCAGCCATGCGTTCCCTTGTTTCCAGACGCTCTATTCTTTCAATCAGTGACTGCGGTCCTGGAGTGTCTTCAGGTTGCGGTTGAGTAGGCTGGGCCGCAGCCAGGATCTGATCGATTTTGGCTTGAAGGCTCATGAACTCCTTCCGGGTGACAACATTCTTCTTCTTTTTCTTCTTCTCTTTAGGCTTGGAAGTCGAATGTTGAGAACCGCTGGACTCCTCTTCTTCAAACATCATGAGGTCATCATCAGAAGGGCTTGGTTTGTTTACTTCTTGGATGTCTTCATCATCAAGACCGAAGGTGGGAGCTGAACTGAGTTCGATTGCAGGTTCTTCGTCTTCTGATGGATTGATTGTAGGAATGGGAGATGGAATGGGAGTTGGAGTAGGAACTTTGGAGGTACCTGCGGCTGCACCTGAAGCTTGAGCTTTTGAAATTGTTTCAGCCATCTGATCCATCCAGCTTTGAATTTTTTGAATGGTGGCTACGGTACTGGCATTGCTGATGACATTTGCCCAATATCTAGCCACGGACTGGATCTCCTGTTCTTTCTGTTGTTGCTGCTTGATTTGTTGTTCCTTGCGGGCTTGGAAAGCCCTTTGGAACACAGCATACTTCTTCTTGTCTGACTCAGTAACCGGATTGTACTGTAACCAAGAGTCATTGGATGCATCATGGTCAAATCCTTCAAAGCGCACCGAAGTGTCCTTCGGGTCCACGGATCCTTGCACATTTGTGCTCACCGTGCCTAAACCACCTGTAAAAGATGAAAGTAGAGTAGGATTTCCTGAGCTTCCTCGGTCTCCTTGACCCGTGGTCAAGTGTGGCCTCTGCTCAGTTCTGGCATGGGCGAAAGAAGTGCCCTGCGGGTGGGAAGGTGTTTGTAGTGTTTGGGTGACAGAAAGAAGAATGGAGCGCAACTCCTCTGGTGAAAAGAAATGCAGTCGGGAAGCCCTGGAGACCTTAGGGCGTGAACCAGTGTCGTCCTCTTAGGAGTGCACTGGGGGGGAGTCTCCACATAGTTGAGAATCAGACTCACTTTCTGAGTCTGACTGGAAAATGATGGTGGTGTCGAATGGGTGTGCGGGCACCCCAAGGACTACTGGAGCCTGTTGAGAGGCTTCAGCATCGGTCCGGTCACGCATATGGATAGTGGTATCGGTTGTTTTCCTTTTCTTGAAGATAGAGATTGGATGCCTATCCTCATCTGAATCACTGCTAGATATGATTGGGGCAGGTTTTGTTTTGCGTTTCTTGGTGGGTGCGGTTCGTTTAGGAGCATCCTTCTTGGGTGTTCTTTGTTTCTTGGTTGCCAACTTCTTTCTTCTTTGAGAAAGATTGGATAGTGTAGTGGAAGAGGGGACCGCGGTACCCTCAGGGATAATGGCTGCGGATGGAAGAGGCGGGGTAGGAGGGTATGGGGCAATACCTTCCGTAGCCTCAATGTGGTCTGAGACATCAGCAGTCTCAAGACCAAGAGAAGAAAGGATATGAGTAGGGAGTCTGCGGATCGGTCCAAATATCGTTTGATCAGAAGAAGGGTTGTACCTTTTAAGATCCTTAGTGACGAAAAAGTTGATGTCACTACCCATGTCTATTCCAGCATCCGCATATAAGTCTGAGATGCAAAGTGACCAGAACCGTGCAAATGTGAGCTCGGTTAGGTTCTCCCTTGGGTGCTCTTTGGGAATGTATTGGTGGAAGTCGTCCCAAAGGATTTGTCCATAGTTTACGTCGTGGCCTGTGTAGATGCTCCATACCAATTCCAGTAGCTTCAGTCCCATGTTGTCGATGCCTCCGGTTCTGCCGGATAGGCAGCAGATGACAAAATGACACACAAACTGCCATACCGCAGGCAACTGATTCTTTTTGAACTCACCACTCCCTCAAATTGGTTTCTGATACCCCATCTGGTAGAGTGCGGATGTAACGTCTGCCATTGAAGGTGAGAAAATCTTGATGGAGGGGTGAACCAGAAGATTAATGGCATTTAAGAACTTTTCTTTGAACAAGATGACCAAAGAATCGTTCATGAGAATGAGGTGAACTTCTTGGGGGTTCTCAATTGGGCGATATGCAGAGAATGCACATTTAAATAGAGTAGAAACTGGAACAACGTCTGTAAATGCATCGAATGGACCAAACAGAGGGTGGTTCCTGAGAAACTTGATCATAAGCTTGATGGGAGCATTATATGAAGGATGATCTTCAAATATTGCTCTGAAATTACTTGAAGCGATTGTTGGAGAGTCGGAACCTGTTGGATTTACAGAACCTGAAGCCTTGGATTGCTTCTTTGATGCACCTGATTTCACCATTGTTGAAGATTTGAGAGAAGAAAACAGAGTTCTTGAAAGTTTTGAAGGTTTTGAGGAATTTGGGAGAAAGAATCGATATTCAGAAAACGTAAAGTATTGTTTGGGAAGAAGATGGGTTTATAAAGGGGGTAAAAAAATGTTTAACCTTAGGTAAATGGTAAGAATAGGGTAAAACGTCGATTAGGGTTTTGGGGGGAATCGATGAATTTTGGATTAAATCTCAGCCACACATAATTAAAACGGGTTTGAAGAGATTTTGGGAGATTTCCAAAAGGGGTTTTGCATTTAATGTAAAGTCAGACGCATGTCAATACGTCAGGTGATCGAGGGTGATGGGAGAGGAAGTTGTAACGGATGGGACGTATTGAGGAGAGGAAAGGACAAATTAAGGATGAGTTTATTGAAAAACGTTCTTTTTGTCATCATCCCTAAAATAGGTCTGATACAAGGATTATTTAGAAAGAGAATGTGACAGTTTCTAAAGAGAATGTTTTTTGTCTTTAATGTTTAATTTAATGAAGGATCATTAAATAGCACACAAAGATTCAACAGTTGAGAAATTATCATGATGATCGCGGATGGAAAATTCATTGCAGTTGGAAACGTCATCGCGGATGGAACTTTCATTGCGGTTGAGAAACGTCATTGCGGATGAACAAGGAAAGACTGTAGTGAGAAACTAAGGAAAACACTTGTACAAAGATTAGTAATAACAGACCATAAAGACCCATGAGAGATACGTATGATATATGGTTGCGGTACCTAGACAGCGGTACCAAAACCATCTATCACACGTAATTCTCAGTTAGAACCGCAACGGAGACCAAGGATGGTCTGCGGTAGCTAACATTTCAAAAAGAATTGCGGGTCTGGATTCATCATTCCTAACATTTGCAGGAAGATGTTAAGCTTTGTTGAATCGAGCACTTTTGTGAACACATCAGCAATCTCTTCATGAGAAGGGACAAAGATGAGTTCAGTATTACCTTTTAAGATGTGGTCTTTGATGAAATGATACCGTAGTTCAATGTGCTTAGTCTTGGAGTGCTGGATTGGATTATGAGAAATAGCAATAGCACTTTCAGAGTCACAATAGATCGGTATCCGCAACATTCTATACCCGTAGTCCATTAGTTGAGTTTTCATCCAAAGGACTTGAGAGCAACAGCTGGCTGCGGCTACATACTCGACTTCTGCAGTTGATAGAGAGACACAGCTTTGTTTTCTTGATGACTAGCTGACTAGTCTTTCACCCAAGAATTGACATCCTCCTGAAGTGCTTCTTCGATCGAGCTTGCATCCGGCATGATCCGCATCTGTGAAAGCTTGCAGGCTGAAGTCATTGCCTGCGTGGTACCATAGACCAAGAGATTTGCTTCCTTTCAGGTACCGTAGTATCTGTTTGGCTGCGGTCATATGTGAGACTTTTGGGTCAGCCTGATACCTTGCACATACACCAGTTGCAAAGACAATGTCTGGCCTGCTTGCAGTGAGGTACATCAAAGAGCCGATGATGCCTCTATAAGTCTTGTGATCCATAGATTCGCTTGAGGGATCAGCAAAGATCTTATAACCGAAGGCCATGGGGACCTTAGCAGATGAACAGTTGTCCATAGAATATTTCTTCAATAGTTTAGTGGTGTATTTTTCTTGATGAATGAATATGCCTTGCGGTACTTGTTTCACTTGAAGACCTAGAAAGAAATTAATCTCTCTATTCATGCTCATTTTGAACTTGTTGGTCATGAGCTTAGCAAATTCATCCACCATGCCTTGATCAGTCGAACCAAAGATGATATCATCCACATATATCTGTACCATCATGAGGTGGCCGCCATTTGCTTTTCTGAATAGTGTGGGATCAATCACTCCTCTCTTGTACCCGGATGAGACAAGGAATTCAGAAAGAGTCTCATACCATGCTCTTGGGGCTTGCTTCAAACCGTAGACTGACTTTTCAAGCTTGTAGCAGTGGTCTGGGAATTCAACATTTTCAAAGCCTGGAGGTTGCTGAAGATAAACCTCTTCTTTTAGTTCCCTATTGAGAAAGGCACTCTTAACGTCCATTTGGTGTACCTTGACGTTTTTATGGGCTGTGTATGCTAAAAAGATCTGGATAGCTTCCATGCGTGCTACCGGAGCATACGTTTCATCGTAGTCAATGCCTTCAAGTTGACTATACCCCTTTGCAACTAGCCTTGCCTTGTTTCTGACTACCGCACCAGATTCATCCAACTTATTTTTGAACACCCATCTAGTGCCAACAATGGAGTGACCACGTGGCTTCGGAACGAGCTGCCAAACTTTATTTCTTTGAAATTCTTCAAGCTCTTCTTGCATTGCGGCTATCCAGTCAGGTTCAAGCAATGCTTCTTTGATCGTTCTGGGTTCTACCGAGGACATAAATGCTGCATAGTGGCAGTGATCAGATAGGTCCTTGGAAGATCTAGTCTGGATGCCTGCGGATGGGTTCCCAATGATTTGACCTGGTGGGTGGTCTTTCGTCCATACATGAAGACGTGGCAGCAGATGATCAGCAGCTGTGGTAGAGGGAATATCTTGAATGTCAGAGGAATCTGCAGTTGGAGATGACAGTTCCCCCTGGACTTGGGAACATCCTGCTGAGTCATCTTGATCTATTGGAACGGAATTCTCTTGAGCAGTTGGGAGAGGTTCCCCCTGGGTTGCAGATAGGAGTTCCTCTGGAACCTGAGAAGGTTCCCCCTGGACTGCGGATGGGAGAGTGACAATCCTTGGATCAGTTCTAGTGTTGATTTTTCTATGAGTTCATCATCCGAATCCGAAGATACGTTTGATGGTAATGCTTTTCTACGGACAGGAATTTGAACAACATCAAGTACTGGAACCTCGACAGTTGCGGCTAGATCCGGAGTAGATCTTTCCCCCTCAACCGGAGAGGTGGAAGTATTGAGAGAGGCTACTTCAGATAGAGATGGTCCAGAAACATCAGCATGTTGTTGTTGAGCTGCGGGTGACACAATAACTTCGGATAGTTTTGCCGTTTCAATAGGATCGAAAAGATCCTCATAGTTGACTTCAACTAGATTCAAGGGACCGAAAGAAGGAGGAATGCCACTTTCCATGATTGCGGTGGTTTCAGTAGATGGAGGGGCGTCGCGGATGTGAGAATCATCAAATTTCACATCGAAGCTTTCAATGATCAGCCTTGTACGCCTGATGAGCACTCGATAAGGAACCTTGTTAGTGGAGTAACCAAGGAATATGCCTTCGTCGGACTTCGGTGCAAACTTGTTGAGCTGATCTCTGTTGTTGATCACGAAGCATCTACACCCAAAAATATGAAAGAAGCGAACATTGGGCTTGCGGTTGTTAAGGCCCTCATATGGTGTTTTATTGAGGCGTTTGCACACGATACTTCGGTTTTGGACAAAGCATGCGGTTGCTACTGCTTCAGCCCAGAAGTAGAGAGGAAGTTGGGCGAAGTTAAGCATGGATCTGGCTGCTTCTACCAGTGTGCGGTTCCTTCTTTCTACTACACCATTTTGTTGTGGTGTGTAGGGTGCTGAGAAGTTGTGAGAAATGCCTTTGGACACCAAGAAACTGTTAAGAAGATGATTAGTGAACTCGGTTCCATTATCATTGCGGATGCGTCTAACTGGAAGCTTGATCTGAAGTTCAATTTCTTTGATGAAGTTGATGAAGATCTGTGGTGTCTCTGATTTGAGTCTGAGGAAGAAGACCCATGTGAAGCGTGTATAGTCATCAACAATAACCAGTATATACTTCTTGTGGTGGAGGCTGGCTACGGTTGATGGACCGCAGAGATCAATGTGCAATAGCTCTAGTGGTTCAGAAATAGAAGAGTCCATTATCAGAGGGTGACTTGCTTTAGACTTCTTACCACATTCACAAGCCGGACAGAGAGTATCGTTGCTAAATTTGAGAATAGGGAGACCGCGGACTAGTTCTCCAGTGACTAAGTTGTTGATGTACCGGAAGTTGAGATGAGCTAGCTTACGGTGCCATAGCCAGCTGACTTCGGATACAGCTTTGGACAAGAAACATAATTGCGGTTTACCAATGATTAGAGAAACATCCAAAGGGTACATGGTACCTTCGGATCGAGATTTGATCAGGCAAGTGTTTCTATCACTCGTCATTACGTAGCAAAACTGATCATCAAATTCAACACGATGTCCTGCTTTACATAGTTGGCCAACACTGATGAGATTTTGTTTAAGGCTTTCTACATAAGCAACTTTCTGAATGGAAAAGTTCCCCGTAGTGAGAACACCGTAACCTCGGATGACACCGTTTGCATTGTTACCAAACGTGACATTTCCACCATTGCATATAGGCCTGAAATCCCGAAGGTACTCTAACCTTCCGGTCATGTGCAAGGAGCAGGCACTGTCAATTAACAACTCTTCTTCTTGTTCCTCCTTGTACAAAGCCTGAGAATTACATGGTTAGTTTAGGCATCCAAACAAGTTTGGAGCCTGGGACAATTGATGTGTTTCTGAGTGATGCATGGTCTGAGGTTGCAGGGACAGGTCTCTTGTCAACTTTTGAGCCTAGTCCTGGGTGTTTGAGTAGATTTGGAGTGTTGTGATTTTTTGAAAAAATACGAGGTTTCTGACTCTGACTCGATTTGACATGAGATAAAACCTTTTGACAACTACACTGACATTTACAAAAGGTGATTTTGTCTTTTGATCTAACACTGTGATTGGTCAGCGGTTTTAAGGATGTATTGGATCTGTTACCGGTCCGAGATGGGTAATTCCCGACACGAGTGTTTTTGGGTTTTAAAAACGTCTGTTTATGAAAGGTTTTAGCACGTGTAGATTTCTGAATTCTTTTTGATGGATTTGGTAAGATACCCTTCCATTTGAAATTTTGACGTGACTTTAAAAGTGTTGGAGTGGGTAAAATACCTTTCCATTTAGGATCATTTGAAGAATAGACCTGAAAAACATAGTTTCGAAAAGATTGAACACCCTTTTGGGTTGTGTCAGAAGGAGTAGGAATGACTTTTGAAACTGAAATTTCCTTTTTGTTTGTTTTCTTGAATGAAGAGTTTTTTGAAATGTAGTGAGAGAGAACAAATTTTTTAGGACTTTTGGATTTAGGAAATCTGACTTGCTTCTTGTTTTTTGAAAAAATTTGTCTATTAGTACCGCGAGATCTGATTTCTTCTTTAAAAGCCTTTTTTGCCAAAGATTTTGGTGAACCGCAGTCATTGTTGTTCAACTGCGGTTTCCTGGAATTCTTAGAATGATTTTGAAAACGCGAAGTTGAGTCATCAGAACTTGAGGATTCAGGAATTTGGGAACATTGACCTACTTCAAAATTTTCTATAAGTAGTTCTTGAAATATTGGCTGAAGAGTTACAGTTCCTTGAACTGATGACTGCGGTAGGGATGACTTGACTACCGCTGAGTAAGTCTTAGATGAGACTTCGGTGGGACATTTGTGGGACATTTGACTACAGTGAGAGACACTGCGGTCTGAGGACAGAGATGGAAAGTCTTTTGAGACTTCGGGGCCCTCAACAACAATCTCTTCATCAACTACGGATGAAGTTTGAGAATTTGGATAGATGGTGCCACAGATAGGAATTTGATCACATGTGTGACCCGAAACCTCCGACACAATTTCCTCAATGACACAATTATTGCTTAAGTTGTGCAGTCTACCGAAGTGAGTTTTAATATCTTCGGGAAAAGTCTTGTCATTGACAGGGAAATGAAATTCTCAGTCTGGAGGGACATACAGTCTGTCTTTGTTGAACCGGGGTGAGGAATCCATTGAGGTAGGATATCCATTTGACCAACCCCAATTGTATGTATTATCCACGGTTCCATTGTTTACCAAATTTTCAATAGCTTCACTTTCATTAAACAATTTTTCAATTAAGAGATTTAAGCGTACAATTTCTCTCTGAGCTAAATCTCTCTGGTTCAAAGCTATCTCTAATTGGGTTTCACTTAACATTCTTGCATCCTTTTCTAACTCTAGGTACTTCTCTAACATAGCCATCTTAAGTCTTTTGTTATCCAGTCGTCCTCTCACGTGGAACATCTCTTGGGACGCAATGTTCTTATCATCTAAGGCTTTATTATAGTCTTTAAGGACGACAACACAGGTGTCATTAAGATCATCTATGTAAGGCTGACAGTCATGCATGCTATACTTTAGAGTTTGGATCATGAGTTTTACCTGTTCGACGATGCTTAGTGTTCCATCCTTTGCCATGTAGCAGTAGTTCTTGTTCAACATTGTAGACCCATCATCATCCGCAGTGGCCAGCATGCAGATTTTCCTTTTTCTTTTGACACTGCTGATGGCCTCATCTTCGTCTCCGGATGACCAGACTTGATGGTCTCTTTTGACATGGGCCACGTATGCCCTTGCCTTTTTAGCTTTTTCTTTGTCTTCCAACTCTTGAGCCATTCTAAGGTAGAATGCTCTGTCTTTTACTACATTGGCCTTACAATCTCGTGCAAAGTGATTCTCTTTGTTGCATTTGTGACAAATTACAACATCAGTCTTGTCTTCTGAAGGAGTACCAGAATCAGTGATTTTAGGAGACTGCGGTACCTCCTTTGGTTGAATATTCTGGGATTGCGGTGGTGGATGAGAACTTTTGGGAAATCGAGAGTAGTTATTCTGAGAACCGAAGTTACGGTTGAATGGAGGTTTGTTGAACTGCTGATTCTTGCGGAAGGAAGGAGGTGGTAGACGGTTGAACTGTTGGCTAACCAGAGCAATAGCCTTCTGAAAATCTTCTTCATCATCATATTCAGAATCTGCTTCGTATGACTGCGGTAGAGTGTCATACGAGGAAGGGTAAGGTGACTGCGGTGGAGCTTGTGCTATGAGAGCAAGTGGTCCTCCGAAGTCAGCACAGTCTTTGAGTACGGTGGATTCTTGAGCTTGCAGCTCTCCATAGAGCTTGTAAAGTGACAGGGAGTGAATCTTTCTATCGCCTTGGACTATCATCTTGGCCGTAGTCCAATCTCTGCCCAAACCATTAAGAAACTAAAGATTGATTTCATGGTTACTGCGGATGGTGCCCGCATTGGATAACTTGGTGACTATCAGGTATGATAATATCGAAGTTTTTGATAACTTGGTGAACCTTTTGAAGGAGTCTTCCAAAATTTCTCTAGTATGAGCTTTGAAGTTGTTGATAACTTGGTGAACCTTTTGAAGGAGTCTTCCAAACTTTCTCCAGTATGAGCTTTGAAGTTGTTGAACTCGTTGAGTGCGGTAGTAAGCTTCTTATCTTGTGCTTGTTCTGAACCTTCGTACAAGTTTTTAAGAACATCCCAGATCTCTTTCGCTGATTTGCAATTTATGATAATATCGAAGTTGTCAGGAGCAACTCCGCAGGAGATTTCATAAAAAGCAACAACATCATTTTCCATTTTATCGAGATCATCCTTGGTGGGACGGTTCATGGCTGGTTGACCTCCTCCTAGCCTGGTTGCAGCGCCGTCAGTTTGGACTGGTGTAAGGACTGGAACATGTGGTCCTTCTTCTATGGATCGCCATACATCTCTACCCAGTCTTCTCAAGTACCTTTCCATTCTTTGTGACCAGTGATGATATTCATTTGCGACTAGTATTGGGGCTCGGTTAGAACCACCGACACTGTTGGAAACATTTAGAGATAATGATTGTGCCATTTGAAATTGTTTTTTTTTTGAAGAAATGAGCTTTAGTGGTATAGAAGGCTCTTTGAAAAATCAGAGTTCCGTTTTCAAAAAGCAACCACTTTGGCTCTGATACCAATTGTTGAGAGAAAAACTTGGAGACACACTTGAACAAAAGTTAGAACAAGTATAATGCGGAATAGTTAATCTCAAAGGATCTAAAAGCTCAACAATAATATAGTTAGATAGTTAGAGAGTTAGTTGCGGAAATGTAAAGGAATGGAAATGACAACAATTGTTATATCAAGAAGACACTTAAGCTGATTCATAACAAGGAATGCATTCACTCCAAGTTAATAAGGATGATCAAGCTTAGTGATTAAGTCTTAAAGACTTGCTCTGAAGAGAGATTATGATCAGCAGAATTATGATAAGATTTAAGTAAGAAGAGATGAGTTGAAGAAAGATAGAGAGATAACTTCAGAATGTGTATTCAGATAGAATTCATAAGTTATCGGTTCTTCCTGTCTATCTGTTTGAATACAAAGAGAGTAAGTCTATTTATAGACTTAGGAACTACACTAGATTACAACTCTATAAGCAGTCGTGCAAGGCATACTGGATAATAGAGTGTATTACATAAAAGACAAATAACGTAATCTAGCTAAGTTGACTGCGGTAGCTGACTCCGGTTGCTGATGCGGTTGCTGATGAACAAGATTGACTCCGGGTGCTGAACCGTTGCGGTAGAAAGATGGTTGCGGTAGCAAGATGGTTGCGGTAGCTGAGTTCAAGAGGGTCACTTTTATGATTCAACACTCTCTCTCTCTACACTAGGGGAACATACCTCGTACGTAACATATCCAAGAACTGATTCCAACTAACAACAACCTTCTACTCAGGAGTGTAACAACCTGTCACCAATCTTCACCAATCCTTCGCCCCTAACCGGATAAGGTTCAGGGAGCAATTAACCTACTGGTCATCTGGGCAAGAACATGTGAAGAAACAACCCTCCACATCAAACAACCAACTCATTGCCACAATCGGGTCCTTGAACCCATCAAACTCCAAGGGAATCGTATTGTCGAAGTCCCGATACTGGAAGGATCTCTCCCCCGAATCCCCACAACAGCAACGGCCGTGGTAGTTGCAGCAACAAAATCCTCAGAGAGGGCAGCATAGTGATCATCAAATAGTTCAATCATAGTGTTCTTAATAGACCCAAACATCTCCGGCATAGAACTATGGACAACAACAACCACCTCAGTGGTGATGATCTCTCGAATCTGGTCATCAATCAACCCTGGCCTACCCTCGCCAACAGGTCCAGATCTTGAACCTCTCGACTCCAACATTCTAAAAATAAACAACATATATCATAAGGCCATAATTCATACTGTTACAACTAATATGACGAGACTAACCCTCAGGGTCTATGACTTCCTTGCTATGTGTATGGGTCTTGAGCTTTCAGTAGTACGGGCCCATACTACTTTCCATACCTACCCGTATTTGTCTAAAGGATCATCACAACCACCCGAAAACAAATACACAACTAGGATACACATACATCCTAACTCCACCCTCTTGAGAGTGACTAATCATCCTTCAACTCTCCTGCTACACCTATACTCACTCATGAAACTCCCACCAACCATGCAGTTGCTCGTACATGCTAATCATACATAATGTTGGATCCTACAGAAAGTCAAATATTTGATTCTACCCTAATCCCACAACCAAACAAGGAACATGCAATAAGGCTAAACCAAAAATTCTCATACTATAAAATCTTAGTTATGTACAACTATGAAACTACAGTAATGATGTCGATTCCATATACCATACAAGAAGTTCTCCTAGGATAAGGGGCATCATACATCAGACAATTCTATATTGAAATTCCTTAGGATCCCTAGCCTACCACTAGCATGTAGTTCTACCATAAACATCATATACAATAATAGTGTGGGTAACTTGGGGCATACTTTCTTGCTCCGATGATCGTACACATCGCATCCTTCCTTGGTTACTTATTGAAAACAATTTTGAAAACCTTCATAGATCCTTAGTTTGAGTCTAGACTCACACGAATGTTCATCCAATTTGCTCAAACCAGAGCTCTGATACCAACTTGTAAGATCCCAAAAATCATAGTAAAATCTTCATTTTTCAAAGACAACCCAAAGACCATAATTGTTTACAAAACATTGTTCCAAAAGTAATGATCATAAATCAGAGTATCCCAAAATCCAAAAACATAAAATCTAAAGGATGTGCACCATCACGCCTTTGCTTTCCCTAGATCATCTGAAGTACCTGAAACAATAAACTAAAACTGTAAGCCAAATCTTTGTGAGCCCCCCCCCCCCCCCAAAAAAAAGTACCACACATAACCAAACAGATATTAATATTGCATGATGGGTCCACAACCTCTCGGTTGGATTACCCTGGCCCACAACCTCCCGGTTGGATTACCCTACGTGATGCATATTGGGTCCACTACCTCCTGGTTAGACTACCCTGACCCACAACCTCCTGGTTGGATTGCCCCGGGTTTATTGACTGACCGCACAAAGCAGTACAATCTCAACCCAACAACACTATGTTGACATATAACAAATAACATATATTCAGCAAACAAATAATCATATAAACAGTTATCAGACTAACAGGAAGATCTACAGTTCACTATCACATAACAACATCCTATATATCAGGATGCATAAACTAGTGCGTCGGCACCGGTGCCTTCGACCCACAAATACAGCGAGGGAAAACTCACCTCACAGTCTGATGAAATAACTGAATAACACAATGCTCTGAATACGAACTCTACTAGTCATCTTTTCAACAAACAGTGACCAAATCTCAGTCTATATTTCAAAATACCCAAAATACCCCTAGGTCACACTAGGTCAAAATATGGTCAAAATGAAAAGTCAAAGAATTCAACAGAGTCAACTTAGCTGAGTATGCCCAACGTACTCACATTGTACGCATGGGGTACTAGGATCTTGACCAAAAATGGGTCTGTTGACCTCGTACGCGCAGCGTACCAATAGGTACGCCCATCGTACGTATCTGCCACCTTTTCCTCAAATGACATCCTTAATAATAAAGTTTCCAAATTTATGATCTTGAATGGATATTAAGTGCTCTATACCAAAAACCCTAACTTCTTAACTCATTAATACATCCTAGCCCATGCATGGAGGGAACCTAAGAGTCAAGATCACATTTTTATGACTCTACACTCTTCAAAATGACTGAAAGGACAACTCATATGATTTAGAGTAACCCATACTCATAACACCAAGATTATGGGACCAAAATGAACACAAATCCATGGCTAATCAGGATCTAAGCAAAACTTCATCAAGATCAAAGCTTTTTACCTCCAAGTGGTGCCAAATAATGATGTCTTTCTGGATCCAAAGTTCTTCACTCTTCTAATATGGTATCCTCTTCTTCCTTCTTCCTTCAAGATCACTAAAATACACACTCAAGGTCAAAAATTCTCACACAAGAGATTAGGGTAATCTATGATCGAGTTGGGAGATGGAGGCTGATGAAAGAAAGGGTATTGAGGCTATAAAGGTGCTTAAATAGTGCATAAACCCAAAATATTAGGGTTTTGGTCTAGGCCACTTACACTCAGGGTGCAAGAAGTACGTCCAACGTACGCTATGAAACACGTGTTTCTCAAAAACGCTCCGAAGGACCAATTTTGCAACTAATTCTCATACCAAGGGTTAAAGATGTAAATACCTGAATATTCAGATGTTACACAATCAAGAGCTTCTTGAAAGTCAAAAAGGGTGTACAAATCACATAGGCAAAGGCAACTTTGGATTTGATAGGTTATGAGTAACAACAGATGATGGGTCGAACCCAAGTGGGGGAGAACCAACCCTTAAGGCGAAAGTACGAAGGACAGTCTGACCTTTGATTTCAACGATAAGGCCCAAAAAATTGCAGCTCAAGTAGGTGGGGGTTGTTAGTTTCATTTTTGTTATAAGGGGTGAAAGAAGAAGGAAGTTTTCCGCAAGAATATCCATTGGCTATAAGTTTCTCGAATTACTCCTCAATGAAAGGTTGGACTACGTCACAAGCGTCTACTAGGATTTAAAAATCGGCCAAATTCTCGGGTTCTCCGATAACCAAGAGAACTGTATAGGTTCGTGCCTTCATAGATTTATCCTTGCAACAGAGGAGCTATTGGATAAGGAATTCAGAAGGTCATGTAGTGCGCCATAGAAAGCGTCGAGTACTCAAGACATATACCAGACCTAGAGAGTTTGTTTAAAACCATAGTAGGTATTTAGTTACCCTGTGCCAAGGACTTACATCGGTAGGATCAATGTCAAAGGAGAGAGTGTTTACATCGTACGACCGTTTCAAGTCATTATTTGATGTGTTTGTATGTGAAATAAGAGAAACCTAGAAGGGGATCGTTCTAAATGGACTATGTCCATTAAGAGATGCAGTAATTCCCTTTAAGGGTTGTAGAAGTACCGGCAGTATACATAATAGGATTAGTGGATCAATTTTTTGATCCAGGTTTCACCAGTTTGTCCTAATGTTATTGGTGGCAGTTGAAGTTAACTAAGAGTACCTATCATGAATTAGTAAAGAGTTCAAGTATAGGAGTGACTCCTCGTTAAAAATCGTGTAAGAAGTGTTAGTTGTTGAAGATTCAGTTGTGGAGACACCTCGTCAGTTAAGATGTTGTTGTAGTAATGTCAATAAAAGATCGACCTACAAAGAAAACATCTAAGGATTTCCTATAAGATTTAGAACTGCGGTGAGATGGCAGGATATTGTCAAGAAGTTGTTCCAGCTTTTAGGGTGCAAGGTTGCACTTAGGATGATAGAGCATATAAAAAGGATCGTAAGAGACTATTGAAAATTTTCTAGATACGTTCGTTCAGTTAAGGGTCATGTTAGATAGATCGTCGAGTGCAATTGCATATGCGTCATATTCATTTTAGGCTATAGGTCAGACTACGTGTTATGATAATTATTTTATTAAAGGAGTACGTCCAAGGTGGAAAACAAAAGTTTTATGGGATCGATGCGACAACGTCAGATAGATCACAAGTTGATTTCGATAACTCCAATAAGATGACATCCAAGTGCGCTCGGAGTAAGATTTCAAGGACGAAATCTCTATAAGCGAGGGAGGGATGTAACACCCCATTTTCACCTTACAATATAAAGGACTAATCACAAAATTTGAAATATAAATATATTACTTTTTTTCCAAAATAATCGTCAAAACATGTAGTAAACGTCAATACGATTTCCATACATATAAATAATGCCAAATCTTACTTCGTAAGAGGAAGTTATGATTTTTTTAAGTTTTGCGATCAGCCTGACACTGCTAGGTGTGTTGCTTTTTAGTCAAAGCAATGTAAATGAGAGTTGAATATCTCGTAAAAAAGAATCCTTCGATATTGAGAACATCAACACCGGAGTTCGTATGAAGAAGTTATGAATTTCGCAAGAATTATAATAGTCTAATCCGATCTAAATATGAACTTAAAATGTAGTGAAAAGTAGATGTTGATACCTAAAAGAAATTTGTAGTGCTCGTCGAGATGATTCTGGGGAAATAAGGAACGTCGAAAACCGAGCTCGTACGTAAAAGTTATAGTTGTTCGAAGATCGGCAAAAAATACATGACTTGATGACGTGGCGGCCTGAGAGTGTGCCATATGGAAAAGAAGCGACCGGGTCTTCCAACCGACACGTAGAGATAGCCCATTGAGCGGGTGACATGTGGCTCGTCGATGGCGCAACACATGCCATGGTAAAAGGCAGCGTGTCACACCCCCGAACCAGACGGCGGAAACGTCCGAGGGCTCACGTGACTTAAATTGAAATATCATCACAATGAATATACATGAAACATAACACATTCATCACCCAACATTACATAGTACAACTGGTATTGTTTACATCAAGTACATGGTTTACATTACATGATCCCAAAATATAAAGTGTTTGGTGATTAACTACTACAAAAGAAACTTTCAACACACTGGATGCTTCCTCGTTCTAACGATTACCAATAGAATGTAAAAACCATTGAGGGTCCCTTAAGCATGTAATTGGGTCACACGAGGCCCAATAACATGTATTATTTATGTTGGGCCCAAAAGTCATGTTAATGAGTCACGAAGGCCCATTAAGCATGATTAGAATCTCTCAAGCCCAACCATTTCAATGTTTACTTGTTTTGTATAGTATTAATGTTACGAGTTGTTTAATCGATATGTCGTAAAAATCACGAATTTGTTTTATAACGATTCATAGATTTATAAAAATAGTTATTTTTCTATTTAAAACCCATAAGTTATAAAGTTTTGTATATTTTGACCCAATTATTATTATTATTAACATAATTGACCAAAAACATTAGTTTGACCTATTCAGCCCCTTATTTTGTGAAGTTGTCAATTTTAGTCCTTTTTATAAAAAAATGACATATTAGGTCCTTGAACTATTTTTCTTGACATTTTTGACCCAAACACTTATTTAAATAATGTTTTAAGCCCAAAAGTAAATTTTCGGAAATTTCCAACCCTTTAGTTAAAAGACTTGCATTTTAGTCCACATTTTTCGCAATTTTTACACTTTTTACCCAAAATCCAAAATCTTTGCATTTTCAATCCTTTTTGGCAAATAAGGTCATTTTAACCCCATAAATAGATTCATTTACTTTTCTACCCACTGTTTTGAGAAATTTACCATTTCAGTTCCTTAAAACCATATTTTTCGCAACTTTGGGCCTATGGGTCCAAAACCCCAAAATTTAGCCCAATAAGCTACAAATTTCATTTTTAGTCCTTTGAAAAACATAATGTTCATAGAAACTTCCATTTTAACTGTTTAGACATTTTGAGCCTTGTAAAAACCGTAAATGACAACTTTTTCCCAAACTTTTGTTTATTTGACAAAAATAGTCCAATAATGAGTTTAATGTTGTAGTGTGTTATTTTAAAGCTTGTATAGTAGTTTATCTTAACATGTTAAGTGAAATATGACCTAGATCACATATTTTTCCTTCTTGAACTATAGATCTCGAAATATCTTTCATTTTTAGCACATATTTACCACAAAAACACAAGAAATCACACATAACATACAAATACATATAGATCTTCACATTTTACTTGTATTCTCCCCCATAAATCATATGAAAACCGAAAATAGAGGGGTATGAACTCACCTTTGCTTGTTGTTTTCGATTTGAAGAAGGTGTGAAGGAGATTTTTGGTCCTAGCAAGCCTCCTAGAGTTGATTTCGACCTTAAGAAGCTCTAGAAAGCAAAATCACCAAAACTTTGCTTAAAAGTGTGATCTATCAAGAGAATGGAATGATAAAACTTGGAGGTGTAAAGACTTACCAAGAATGATGATTATCTTGTGAAAACCTCTTGAAACACAAGCAAAAGTTTTGAGAATTTTGGGTGAAGAATATGGATGAGTCTTGAGAGAATTTGAGAGAGTTTGTTGTGATGTGTGTGTGTTTTGGTGATCCTCGGCCGAGAGTAGAAGAAGAGAGGGGAGAGAGAGTGGTTAATGACTAGCTTGGATACATGTTGGGTTTTTCATGGGAGTATGAAGTGTAATAGTGAGGTGGCACCCTTAAAAGTCAACTCTTCTCCCTTTTTTTTGTAGTTGGGCCGAGAAAGAGAGAAGGGAAAGAAAGGCTTGGGCCTTTTGTGCTAGAGTCCATAATATGAAGCCCAATTTGATGGTTTTCGCCCCTTTGGACCCTTAGGGTAGTTTACGGCCCAAATTGCATAAAAGAATATTTTTATGGCCCATTAGGGCTTATTGGATTTGTTATGGCCCAACAAGGCCCATTAAGGTAAACCAATCCATTTTAGGCCAATTATGGCCCAAAAAAGTTAAGTTTCATGAAAGTGGGTTTCATTAGAGCCCAATTACGAGTTCTAAGCCCAAAATAGTCACATTGGAAGTTTATTGGCTCATTAGGTCGAATAAGGAAATCCTAGTCCATAATGGACTTAAACCGGGATTTCTAGGGTTTTCAACTTTACTTGATGAATCTAAGTTTGAATGTGCTTCCATAGGTTGAACTTCAAGCATAACATGAATTAGGGTTTACGAGTTTACAGTAGATAATGTTTACAAGAGTACAAAATTTCCTAGCTAGAATGCTAGTTGTGACACAGCGAACGACCGACCAACGTTGACCAACGGACATGCGACACATGACACTGCACAAGGCTAGACAGGCTGATATATAGTTGCGATTTTCAGCCAATTTCCCACACAATTCAAACTTATTCTCTCTGATCTTCTCCCACCCTTCGTGTCCGACTTTTTCCAAGCTTTTGAGAACTTTAGCAAGGCTCTGAGATATCTACAAGCTCGACGAATAGAAGCTTTCGGGTCGGAGTTCTACCCGCGCAATTGCTGACTTTTCCAATTTACTCCAATGCTCCATCAAACGTATCCAAAGCTGCTCCCAAAGTACTGCTCCACTCGAATTATCTGAAAATGACGTAAAAACATGAGTAGTACGGGATTTCTAACGAATGACATGAGCTGAACGTTATTGAAACTAATGACATGCAAATGTACAAACTATGATGCTAAATGCTAATAAAAAGTACCCTAAAAGTTGCATAAAATGGCATCTAACAAATCTCCCCAAGCTTGAACCTTATTTGGCCTCAAGTAATAAAAATAATATACCATAAAAGAAAAATGGAAAAATGTAGATGACCTAAAAAGAATTTAGAACAAAATAAAGAAAACTAAAACAAGATGACAGTCTCAATACCTTTATTACAGATTCAGAAATCATATTTAATAAGTCTAACCAAGTCTGAGTAAACAAATTTTATGCTGAATTAAATTTGTGAAAATAGTGTATTTTTAAAAATAGTTTCATGAAAATTCATTTATAAAAACTTAACTTGACCAACCTCTCCTTTTTTCCGAACTCGTCCAGTAAATGTGGTAAGCTCCATTATGGACATAATATCCAAGCTTACCCCTATGATTCCACTATCGACGAATCTATCTCATTATACCACACATATTCTTTTTCTTGATCAACTCTTCATATTTAACTTTGCTTGGTTCTTGATTTCGACTTGAACTTGACTTGGATTTGACTTTGAATTTCAGATTTCTTTAAGTTGCTTGATGTACCATTTCTAACAAATATATATTAACTGGGCGCAGATTTTACTTTGAGGCCCACCATATCTTCAATACTTCGAAAATGATAATAAATTGTGTGGATATAACAAGAGTTCCCTCCCAACCTCAAAAGGCCCAGAAACTATATGGTTCAGTACTTCAAGGAAAGATAAGTGTTATTCAATCTAGGTTCTTCTTAAGGCATTTAAGGAAATTATTTGCAAAACACTGTTCTCTTTTCCGTCCTACATTTCCATTGTAAAAATTATTCGATTCTTATGTTGGTTCATATTTCGAAAACATTTAAAGCACTTCCTGATATGAAAATATAATTTTTAAAATTGATTGCAATGAGACTGTTATTTTCGGTTCCTATCACACTTCATCTTTTACAAAGCTATCGAATTTAAATAATATCCTCATCTCATTTAATTTTTTTTGAGTTTATTAAGCAGAAAAAAAAAATAGAAATAAAATATTTTTTTGTTTATTATTATTATTATTATTATTATTTTTTGTAAATGCAGAAAAATAAAAAGGAAATTATATTTTTGGATTTGTCGAATTTTTTATACAAATGCAATGTAGAAAATAAAATACAGAAAATTAATTTGAAAATCTTTAACCTAAAAACTGGAAAATTTAAAATTTTTAACAAAAAATGCAAAGTTTTATACTAACCCCTTTCCCAAGCTTAATATGATGCATTGTTCTTAATTCTCAGAGATGAATGGATAGATCAATAAGGAATATAAAATCAAAAGGGTGCAACTAGGAATGAATGTACTTGATAGATTTGCATAAATTCTAATTTAGACGATGATGTTGGCGAAAAATCTGAATTTCAGCAATTATGTTGATCCTCTGATTTCCCCAAGCTTGCTTGGAACTGCGACCATCTCCTTATTGAAATCATAAAAAACTAAAAACTACTCATCGGGTTGCCTCCCGAAAAGCCGCCCATTTTTAAAGTTGTTGGCTCGACTTTGCCCAACCAGATTTGCTAATTGGTGTGATTGGGACTTCTCTGAAGCTCAACTCTCTCCCTTGTCACACCAGCTCCCTTCAGATATGGCAAGATTGGTGGATCTGGAACTTGTTCAACAAACTGGAAAGACTTCATATCTTCTTCAGATAAGTTTTTCTTCTGATTCAAATTTCTTTCGTTTTCTGATCTTCCTTTTCTTTCTAGAAATCTTCTCTTTGAATTCTTCAGATTCTTTTCTTTTTAGATTCGTATCAGAAATCACATCACACTCCTTTTCTTCTTCCAAAACCATTTTCCTTTTTACATTCGTCTCTGATTTTTCCTTAGTAGAAATCAACTTCTCCTTCACCCCCCAAGCTTATTTCTTGTCAGGACCTTTTTTGATGCTTCATATAACTTTTTTTCAACAGTTAATTTTACTTCTTTTTCCCAAAGATTTCCCTTTTTCAGCTTTTCTGATATGTCTGATAAATTCCTGTCTACAAATATTCTCTGCATAGAGACATTAGAAAAGTTACAGCAACCCTCAGATAAAGGACTGCTGGTACCCAGATAATTAACATAAATATTATCAGAAGGAAAATTATCATCATTATATTTAAAATTAACCACTTCCTCATCAAACTCCATTGAAATCATGTAATTAAAAACATCTATTTTTGTTTTTTTCACTTTTCATAAATGACATTCCTAAAATGATAGAGTTTGTATATGATATGTCCAAATTACCCATGTCCAGAATATAAAAATCAGCGGGAAAGATCAGATTACTCACTTGGATAAGAACATCCTCCAGTACACCTTTTGGGTGTACCGTCGAGTGGTCAACCAACTGGATAATTGTCCCGGTCTTTTGTGAAGTTCCTATTTTTAATTTTTGAAAAACAGAAAAAGGGAAGGACATTGACTGAAGCTCCTAAGTCAAGCATTACATTTGAAAAATTATGGTTCCCCAACTTAAAAGGAACTGAGAAAATCCCCGGATCCTTGCACTTTGGAGGTAAAACCGTTTGCAAAATGGCAGAAATAGTTTTACCAGCTTTAATAGTTTCCTTAAATTTCATTTTTTTTCTTTGAATTGCATAAATCTTTCAAAAACTTGGCATAGCGCGAAATATGTTTGATAACATCTAAAAGTGGTTCATTTACCTCATCCTTGCGAAAAAAATTCCATAATGTCTTCATCCTCATGTTCGTGCTTCGTATTTCTCAGTCTCGATGGAAATGGAGGTAGGGCCTTGTACTCCTTCAGATTCTGCTTCACTGGTTGCTGAGTTTCTGTTCTTTTATCTTCTTCGACATCTTCTTCAACCAAAGCATCTTCATACTCTTCTTCTTCTTCTTTTGGTTCTTCTACATCATCTTCTTCTACCAGAACTTCCTTAAATTCTTCTTTAGCTTCTTCTTCTGGTTCAGATGCACCTGGGCCTGCATAACTTTTCCCACTTCTCAAGGTAATAGCACTCACATTGTGCTTCAAATTATTCTCAGTGTGCCCCGCTACCTTTCCTTGGGATTCCAAATGGCCCATAGAAGTGGCAAGTTGAGACACATGTTGTTCCAGATTGTTGATACTAGCTCTGGTTTCATTCTGAAATGCTTGGGTGCTAGTGGCAAGACTTTGCACAACACCTTCAAAGGACACACTGGAGCTACTGGGTTGCTGATGCGAATTTTGATTCTGACAATTTGGGCTGTGATAATTTTGCTGATTCGGATTCTGCTAATTATGCTGATTCTGAGAATTCTGCTGAAAGTTCGTTTGCTGAAAACCCAATGGTGGCTAAAATTGTTGTCTTGGCTTAAAGTTATTGTTCTGATAATAGTTTGGAGGTTGATTATAAATATTTTGTTGCTGGTATCCTCCAAAAACTTTGACTGCAGATGTATCCTATTTTAAACGGACACATATATGTTGGATGTTCCGTCTTCAAGCGAATTCCACATGGTTTCTTTGCAGCTATATTTTCCTTTGTCGAGAGCAGAGCAACTTTTGTTGGTTCAGAAATCTGAGACTCTAGATGAGCATTGCTGACTTCTTTGAAACCCCTTGTCTGATTTAGATATCATTCGTCTTCATTTCCGGAATGCTTTGACTCTATCGCCAGCTTCTCGATCAGCTCCCAGATTTCAGTTGGTGGCCATGGGTGTCAGACCTTCATAGAAATAGTTATAGAGCTGATAATCACTGATCCCATGTTGTGGGCACCGAACCAACATCTTCTTGAACCTCTCCCATTAAGTATGTAAAGCTTCTTTTTTTCCTTGTTTGATACCAAGGATTTCTCTTCTAAGATTCGAAACTTGCTTTTCTAGAAAATACTTCTCGAAAAACAGTTCGCGAGTTCTGTTGTAACAACCGAAAAACCAGAATAAAATTTTTCATTTTCCTTTTTCTAAAATAAAGAAGTGCCACAGATATAAAATTTATCCAAAACCATTGCAATGTATAATTGTTATGTCATCAGAGTACAATATGAAAAATGCAGAAATAACGGGAGAGAATGTTGTGCCATCACGCCGCGCCCTTCCCCTTAATACCGGAAGTACCTGAAACCATAAACACAAACTGTAAGCAATCGCTTAGTGAGTTTTCCCAAATTACTAGATACCAATAAAAAAATAATGCTATGGGCCAAATCATAGTCTTACAATTATTGTCGGGGGCCAAATCCCGGTCTTACATACAGGTTCCACGGGCCAGATTGTAGTCTTGCATACACATTTCACACAAATAATTCGCGTATTGTAACGCAAAGGATGGGCCGATTTTGGTGCTTTCAACCCATTGATACAGTAAGAAACTCACCTCTCAATCTGAATAATAGCTGATGAGTTCCCTACTCTGAATCTCAGTTCTAACCGACTCCTAACCATCAAAGACAACTTCTCAAATATAATGCAGAATACCCAAAATACCCCTTATGGGTCAAACTAAGTCAAATGATCAAAGGTCAAGAAAAGTAAACTCAGATGACTGTCACGTCGTGGTACCCTTGTGCCACGTCGTGGTGCCGAATACGACAAAACAGTCGCGATCCGCCCACCACGACGTTGTGGTGGACTTGCCACGTTGTGGTAACGGGATTTTCAGCAGCTTAATGCATTCGGCCACTTTCTTCGATTCCAAAGGGTCTCCAACTTAGATCTGGTCCAAAATAGGGTCTAGATGGATAAAGTTTCAAACTTTATCCAATATAGCCCTCCAAAATGTTTAGATCTCAACTTTAAGATCCAAAACACTTCATGGCTTAAGCAATAATCATCCAATCTAAGAGGTTACTTGAACAGAAGCTTCAAAATAGTCTCTAACATCAAACACACCATAAAAATTGGTGCTTTTCAGTCATGCATGTCGAATGCATGTCTTAAAATCTTATTAGGTCAAAATAAGGCAAAAAGGCCAAGATTCCATGCATGGCCTCAAAACTCGATTCTAAGCTAGATCCCAAGAGTCAAATGCTACAAAAGGCCAGGGGTTCATAAATTTCCAAACATTATGAAGTTCAACCATCCAAGGCAACAAAACATAGAGAAAAGTGGGCAAAATCCATAGATCTATCCATTAGCTTAACAAGGTGAAGACTTTATACCTCCTTGAGATGCTACAGGAAGGTAAACTCATGGATCATCTTTGCTTTGAACTCCCCAAGTGATCTTACACCACTTTCTTCCTTCAAAAGCACCAAAAACACACTCTTTAAGGCCAAAAACTCACACAAGGGATCTAGGGTTTGCAAGGGACGATTTGGAGAGATGGAGGCTGATGGGAAGGAGGCTAGGAAGGGTTAAGGATCTTTAAATAGGGATCAACCCTTAACTTTAGGGTTTTTCCCAAACAGCCACCACCACGTCATGGCAAAGTCACCACATCGTGGTGAAGATTCACAACGTCGTGGCCATCAAAAGGAACATTACGCAATCAAAATAATTTCATACCTAGAACCAAGTGTTACAACTCTCCCCCACTTGAATCAGACTTCGTCCTCGAAGTCTGGTGGCATAAACAAATCCGAGTCGTGCTCCCTCATCTCGTCCTCTGCCTCCTACGTCCACTCAGAGCCCTATCGGTGTTGCCATTGCACCTTCACCAGATTACCCACCTTGTTACGTAGAGTTTTAGTTTTTCTGTCGAGAATTACAATGGGCTTCTCCACATAATTCAGGAGCTCATCCACCTGAATATCATCCAGCGTTATCAGGGTTGACTCATCGGCTACACACTTATGCAACTGAGATATGTGGAAGGTGTTATGGATCCGACTGAGCTCCTCAGGAAGGTCCATTCGGTATGCTACCCGTCCTACCCGGGAGTAATCCGGAAGGGACCGATAAACCGGGGGCCCAACTTTCCCTGCTTCCGAAACTGGATGACACCCTTCCGAGGTGAAACCTTCAGTAGTACCAAATGTCCCACTTGAAACTCCAGGTTTGAACGGCATCAGTCCGCATAACTCTTCTGTCACACCCCAAAACCCGAACGGCGGAATCGTTCGGGGGTGGAGGACGACATGTACAGTATCACAACAAAGTATAGCAGTAAACAAGCAACAACATCATCCATTGCATTAATAATATATCTTCATACAAGTGTGTTCTGTGAAGTTTATAAGACACCAAAAATGTAAATCAAAATATAAGAGATGAGTCTTGAACGAGCTCCATCTTCTCAAAACCTGGCATCGGTACCTGTCAATTGATGACCTGAGAATACAAGTTATTTTGAAAGAGTTTATCAGCTTTAAAGCTGGTAAGTTCATAAGCATTTTAGTGTCATTGTTTGTATAAAAGTGTTTGTAAGTACTTGATGTATAAGTTTGTAAATGTTTGTATCTCCTAGAAAATCCTATATTTTCTACTAAACGTAGCCTTCTACCAAGGCATCAAATGAAATATATGTTTGTTTCTTGAAAGAGTGTATATATTCCCAAGTGTGACTATCATTAACCAAAAATATAGTTTTACATTACTTTTTATGTGAAAAGATCACAATGTGAATGCAATGGGGAAATAATAAAGTACTGTAGTGTTGTATTATAGTAACTACTTCTGTACTTTCTACCTTAATCCGCCCGTTAATTAAGGTTAAATGTGAAATGGTTGCACCATACTATCGACTAATAACACGACGATGAAAGACGTCGAAAGAAATGACATTTGGCACCCATAGACTTGCAAGTCCCACTGTAGCTAACATCAAGGTGTAGGATAGTCAATCCAGTATAGATCTATGTGCAAATTCACACTCTCCCTCCAGGAGATTCTAGCTACAAATCGAGCCATGACAGGTGATGCCATGCCCCGAACGATGGTTCACATTTATGTTATTGTATACTTGTGTATGTAATATATGTACTAGCTATATTGTATGTTCTCTCTGTCTAGTATGTATGTATGTTCTATGTGTTTCTCATAATAGTATGTTCTCTTGTATAATGTAGAGTATGTACTAGCTGTATTGTATGTTCTCTCTGTCTAGTATGTATGTATGTATGTTCTCTTAGTTTCACATAATAGTATGTTCTCTTTGTTTCTCATAATAGTATGTATTGACTCATGTATGAACTGACTCTTTGTATGTTTCATTGTTCTAGTAAAAGTATTAGTAACTTCCTAAACTATACCTATTATAGTTTATTAGTAATGTTGTTTGTATGAATGAGCATGATTGTATCCCTTTGCTACCCAAAGGTATTGAACTGGCTGAAGGAACTTTTATATCTATATACATATACATAATATATAAATAGGATTCAAACGACCTTCGGACAAACAACCGATACCCTAAGTCCACAACCAAACAAGGAACATCAAGTAAGGTGAGCTATCAGTCCTAAGTCCTTTCAATCCTACTTATATAATATATATATATATATATATATATATATATATATATATATATATATATATATAGATACACATTTGACAAAATATAATTTTAAAAGAGTTTAATAAAAGTATTTAACAAGTAAAAGAGTTTGTAAAATGATTTGAAGTAGTTTGTTTGATAACAGATTTTGAAAAGTAAGAAATCCACTTGTTTGGTAGTTATTAATCACATGTGATTGATATAATAACTATAATTGTTCAACTTGTATTCCCCCCATATAAGCATTTAAAATCATTTAAAAGGTTGATTAAGGGGTATGAACTCACCTGTAGTGAGTGGTTTGGATGAACGGATGGTATAGGATGCTAAGTGTCAAGTGAAGACTTGAGCACACATACGGATCCTATTTAACATATAATGACACATATATGTATCTAATTAGTCAATTAATAACTAATTAAGTAAGTAAAGACGCCCTAGTACATGGAAAACACTTTAATTCAAGTGCTAGAAGTACCAAAGGGTTGCATCTAAGGGGAGTATGGCCTCTCATTAGAGTTTATGGCCAACATGGAGGCATCACATGAGTTTACGGCCCAGGGGTAAACCCCCATGAGTTTACGGCCGTAAACTCACGGTATTTTGTACCAGGTTGTGATATAAGGTCTTATAAGTCACAATGAAGTGTTCTATGTTCAAGTCTAAGCCTTAGGAAGGAATGGTGGCACATATGCACCACTAACTAGTGTTTACGGCCCAAGGTGATTGCCTTGGTCGTAAACACCATTTGTTCTTGGTTCTTTTGATGTTTAAGGTCCTATAATTTTCTTGGAAGTATTCGAGACTTGGTTCCAAGGCTTTGGAAGGGATTTAGGGCTCATATTGCCCCTTAATTAGGTTTTACGGCCGAAGAAAATTGCCTTGGCCGTAAACACCTTTTGATCTTGATTTCTTGATGTTTTCTAGGTGTAAACTAAGTGATTCAAGCATATAACAAGCTAAGGCAAGAGTACTTACAATATAGAAGCTTGTAAGGGTGTTTAAGGTCCAAGAACACTAGTGTGTGTTCTTGGTGTTCTTGGTGAAATAAAGAACACTTGAAGATCTATCAAAATGGAATGATTTCATGGATGAAATCAAAGGGTTGTACTAGATAAAGTGTTGTAATAACAAATCAAAGGAAGAAATTCTTACATTTTTGGAAGATTAAGATGAAGATCTTGAAGTTTGGCCGTAAACACCTCATAAGGGGGTTTAAGCTTGATTTAGGTACAATGGATTCAAGCAGATACTTCCTAACACCCGATTCTTGAATATACTAGGCTTAGAACACTCAAATAGACTCTAAACAGTGCTAAATGTTAGCAGAAACAAGTCTGACTTTGGTTGAATTTTATTGACTGTACAAGATAGAAATTTCGGGTTGTCACATCGTCCCCCCGTTAGAGAGAATTTCGTCCCGAAATTAGAGTTTAGGCAAATAAGTAGTTACAAATAACTAAATATAAAGATGAGGATATTTCAGTTTCAATTGATCCTCGCGCTCCCAAGTGAATTCAGGTCCTCGCTTGGCGTTCCAGCGAACCTTCACTATCGGGATACGGCTTGTTTCGTTTGCTTGACCTCTCGGTCCATGATCTCTACAGGTTCTTCCACGAAGTTGAGGCTCTCGTTTATCTCGATCACGTCAAGTGGGATTACAAGAGTCTCGCCGGACTGACACTTTTACAAGTTCGAGACGTGGAAAGTAGAATGTACGTTACTGAGTTCACGAGGTAGGTTAGGTTTGTAAGCTACAGGGCCGATTCTAGCGAGAATCTCGAAAGGCCCTACGTATCTTGGATTTAGCTTTCCATGCTTTCCGAAGCGTATTAAGCCCTTCTAGGGTGAGACTTTCTAAAGAACTCGGTCTCCCACCTGGAATTCCAAAGGTTTCCTTCTTTTGTCTACGTAGCTTTTCTGTCGGTCTCTAGAGGCTTTCAATCGTTCACGAATCTGAACGATCCTCTCGATCATTTTCCGAACAATCTCCGGACCTTCGAAGCAATTCCTACTGCCTCTAACTCTAGATCGTGTGTTGTATAGCTGGCTTCGAGTGTCTTTAGCTGACGGGAGGTATAGGCAATGACCTTACCTCGTTGCATCAAACTGCAACCGAGCCCTGGATTTGAATGCTTCGCAATAGACCACAAAGTCTTCTATTCCTTCTGGGAGGGATAGTATCGGTGCGGTGCATAAGGCTTGCTTCCGCGTTTGGAACGCTCTCTCTTGCTCCCCATCCCAGTCAAGAACCACGCCCTTCTGGGTCGAAGTCATTTGAGGCTTCGCGAATCGAGGGAAGTTCTGAAAGAACCTACGATCGCAGCCTGTGAGACCTAGAAATTTACGAATTTCTGTAGGTGTCTTCGGATTCGACAGTTCCCAATGGCTTGGATTTTGGAAGTGTCTACATGAATTCCCTCTTCACTAACAATGTGACCCAGGAATTTAACTCTTCGAATCCAAAACTCGCATTTAAGAGAACTTCGTGTAGAGCTTCTCCGATCGTAATGTTTCCAAGACTTGTTGAAGATGTTGTCTATGCTCCTCCTTACTACGAGAGTAGATAAGTATGTCATCGATGTAGACGATGAGGAACTGATCTAAGTAAGGACGACACACCCTATTCATTAAATCCATGAACACCGCAGGCGCGTTGGTTAATCCGAACGGCATCACTACGAATTCGTAGTGTCCATAACGAGTTCGAAAGGCTGTCTTCGGAACATCCTCCCCTAACACCCGTAACTGGTGATACCCGGATCTTAGGTCGATTTTTGAAAAGAAGTTCGCCCCTTGAGGTTGGTCAAACAAATCGTCTATACGAGGCAGAGGGTAGCGATTTTTGACAGTCAGCTTGTTGAGCTCCCTGTAGTCGATGCACATTCGAAACGATCCGTCTTTCTTCTTGACGAACAAGACCGGTGCTCCCCAGGGTGAAAAGCTTGGTCTTATAAAGCCCTTGCTGAGCAGTTCGTTAAGTTGACCGGACAGTTCTTGCATCTCTACAGGTGCTAGATGATAGGGCGATTTGGCTACTGGGGTGGCCCCTGGAACTAAGTCGATTCTGAACTCGACTTGACGTTGTGCAGGTAATCCTGAAAGTTCTTCTGGAAAGATGTCGGAAAGATCCAAAAGAAATTACGATTACTCATAAAGTAAGGAAAAAGGATAGGTACTTCTGTTCTATATGAATCTCTTGTCTCGATCGGCGGGAAAGGCATTTGATTGGCTCCTAAGTTTATTCGCATAGTAGTGCGATCACTCGTATTCTTGAGAAGTCTTCGTCCGTACGAGTGGTATTCCGGGGAGGTTTCTTCGGGAAGGATACGAAACATAAGATACTCTTCGCATGAGTATTTCAGAGTTCTGGAATGACGGCTTCGCTAGAAAGCCGACTACGGGGAAAAGGATTTCCGCACGAGACTGGCATTGTGAGGATCGAATTGACTCATGTTACATGATAATGTCGGACTACTCGAAATAAAAGGCGCTAGACTAGATCATAAAGGAGTTACAAAACATAATGGTGCAACTTGACAGAGTTTCAGTACTTTAGTTTTATCTTACAAGACTGCTGCTGCGAACAAGGTATACTACAAAAGCAAGTACACGCAGCACGAGAGTCCCTTGACTGACGGGATCTCGCAAAAGACATGACTCGAGTTGCACTAGTTTTTAACAGTTTATAAGTCTATTATAACGAAACGCCCTAGAATTTCAACGTGGGTCCGGAGTAGTCTCTCCTTCAACAGTGATCCTTAGTATCTTCCCGTCTGCGCCAGAGTTCTTTGTTATTGGACAATCCTTCTTAAGATGTCCCATATCACCGCATAAATAGCAAATCTGGCTTGCACCAGCATCGGTGGTGGAAGTGAAGTGTCGGGTCGGATTTATGTGAACGCGAGCGCTTTCGTTGTTCCTCTCTTTTGGACAATTCCTTTTATAGTGTCCGGTTTCACCACAACCATAGCAGGTCGGGTAGACCCCGATGCTAGTGGCTTGGAAGACGGTTCGTGCCGGCGCCCTACATACACGAGTAGTGTGCCCATTCGATTGCAATTAATGCATTGCGAACCACGGCAAACTCCGTTATGATGAAAAGTACACTTTTTACACTTCGGGAGTGTTCCTTCATGCGGTCTGAATGGTGTTGAAGTGGTAGGGGTCGCTGCTTGTTACTGTTGCGTGGCAAATTTTTGAGATCGCTTGTGCTCCTTTTGGGCTTGACGCCTTCGTTTCTTACCCTCAGATTTGTGGCTTTGGGTGTTTGTAACAATTATCCTTTGTTGATTTCCCGGATGGTTACAATAATTTGAACTGTCAACACCTTTTACAGCCTTGATTGCGTTACCAGCGTTGAAGTGGGCAAGGACAGCTGCCACGGCAGCTGTTACCGCTGCTTGGAAGGTGGCAGCGTCTATATGAAGGATCGGGGTTTTGTCGTTCGGCTTACTATTTCTAGATTACGACATGATTCTGTTTTATGACAAGAAAAGGAGTTCGTGAGTGATTATGGTCGGTCCTATATGTATTCTACTCATTCATGTAAAGATAAAGTTTTCGTTTTGTTAAACTGTTCTCGATGGTTTGACCTACATCCCTATGATGCAGTACTGGTAAAGAGTCGAAGTAAGTTCGTAGAATGGACACTAGACGATTGCTATTTTGAACTAGGCTATCATTGGTTGGTGGATAACATGATCCAACCTTCGACAAGAATTGGAAGTGATCCTTGAGCTAATTTACCACAGCTCAATAATTTGACGAAAGTGAGGTTTAGATAGAATTCTAACGATAGTAGAATGAAAGTATTTGAACAAGGATTGGCACAGAAATTAGCCGACTGTCAATATCCTTGATATTTAAGATGTAATAAGTTTGGACAAAAATGACCTTGGAGTAGGTCTTACATCATATCCGAAGTAAAAAAGTTTTAACAGCATAAAGGCCTGACTTAGAAAGTGCTTACAGTACAGGGATGGTTACATAGAAAAGTGCTACTTGGAGCATAGATGGGAAGACTATTCTTTAAACCAAGGAAAGAAAGGTATAATATCTCCTACTGGTGACGGTTATCCCTCGGGTGAGCCCTTAGTTCAGCCAGCTGACGCTCCACATCGAGCATGTGCCTTTCGTACACCCTTTGGCGTACTCAGAGCTCTATGACTTCAGCCCGAGTTTCATCTAGCTCTTGCTGCAGGGCCTCGTGGTCTCCCCTAGATCTCTCATGAGCATCTTCCAGATGAATGGTGCGGATGGTATGCATTCTTGCATTGGCATCAACTTCCGTGATTCGATGGAGAACTGTCCTGCCCTGAATTTCGTTTCGGGCAACTTTGCTGACCAGGATTGGCAAGGATCTGTCTGCTGAGCCTCCTTCGCTCAGGTCATAAAAGCTTCGGTTTCCATTGAATGGAATGGGCTGATCCTTCTCTTGGCTCCATGTTTCCAAGCTTTCCACCCAAGGAGGCATCGGGCCTTGAAAAGCCGGACGAGGTTTAGGATTTGGGACAGGACCTCAAACTCGGAGTCCGAACCATCAAAAAAGCCTTCAGCCTGGTGGTCATCCAAAGGGATTGGGTGATCATCTTCTGGCTTTGCTTCAAACCCTCCTCCATTACCTTGGTTAGGGAAGTACGGGTCGCCGTGGGGATGGAACCCAGCCATGTTATCTACGCGAGAAAAGGGGTATAAGAAATAACTAAATAGATGTACTAATTAGATAATTATAAGGTGATCTTTATCAGTTACTTCAATACTTGTTTAGTAAATACTAGTTATATGTACTCAAAACAGGATAGACCTTCGAATAAGTGTCCCTAACTTGAAACCCACAACCAAACAAGGAACAGGGAGTAAAGCAAAGATCACATATTCTAAGTCTATGACATCCTAGTTACATATAACCTTAGCGTATCCACTTAGCAACTACTGACCTACTGATAAAGACCTTTTTAGTTCGCACTTAGTAATTTATAGTAACACAAAATACTCCTATAGTATTTTAAGTTTATGTTCTGTTCTAATGTTTTCATTGTAGTAGTATTGGTAAGTTTTTAGACTTGTTGCCACCTCACAACCATTCTCAGGCATATGCTAATCACTTCTCTGACCAACATAGTTGATCAGGCTATGTCATTCCCAGAACTGATCATACATCCCCGAGTCTACTTGTGATGTTCAACAATCGTAATACTTTTGTTCTGTCCTAGTGACACTGATTTTAGTATGAATGCAGGTATTTATACTTAGTTAAATATTTTATTATTTAAAAGTATAAACTCTTGGTCAGAGTATTTTAGTCCCGCTGTGTTTATAGTTTGTATATATTTTATGGGTTGATATACTCGATTCACTATAAACTATGCTCTGATACCAATCTGTCACACCCCAAAACCGGAACGACGGAAACGTTCGGGGGTGGAGGACGTCATGTACAGTATCACAATAAAGTATAGTAGTAAACAAGCAACAACATCATCCATTACATTAATAATATATCTTCATACCAGTGTGTTCTGTGAAGTTTATAAGACACCAAAAATGTAAATCAAAATATAAGAGATGAGTCTTGAACGAGCTCCATCTTCTCAAAACCTGGCATCGGTACCTGTCTACTGATGACCTCAGAATACAAGTTATTTTGAAAGAGTTTATCAGCTTTAAAGCTGGTAAGTTCATAAGCATTTTAGTGTCATTGTTTGTATGAAAGTGTTTGTAAGTACTTGATGTATAAGTTTGTAAATGTTTGTAAATGTTTGTATCTCCTAGAAAATCCTATATTTTCTACTAAACGTAGCCTTCTACCAAGGTATCAAATGAAATGTATGTTTGTTTCTTGAAAGAGTGTATATATTCCCAAGTGTGACTATCATTAACCCAAAATATAGTTTTACATTACTTTTTATGTGAAAAGATCACAATGTGAATGCAATGGGGAAATAATAAGTACTGTAGTGTTGTATTATAGTAACTACTTCTGTACTTTCTACCATAATCCGACCGTTAATTAAGGTTAAATGTGAAATGGTTGCACCATACTATCGACTAATAACACGACGATGAAAGACGTCGGAAGAAATGACATTTGGCACCCGTAAACTTGCAAGTCCCACTGTAGCTAACAGCAAGGTGTAGGATAGTCAATCCAGTATAGATCTATATGCAAATTCACACTCTCCCTCCAAGAGATTCTGGCTACAAATCGAGCCATGACAGGTGATGCCATGCCCCGAATGATGGTTTACATTTATGTTATTGTATACTTGTATATGTAGTGTATGTACTAGCTGTATTGTATGTTCTCTCTTTCTAGTATGTATGTATGTTCTCTCTGTTTCTCATAATAGTATGTTCTCTTGTATAATGTATAGTATGTACTAGTTGTATTGTATGTTCTCTCTGTCTAGTATGTATATATGTATGTTCTCTTAGTTTCTCATAATAGTATGTATTGACTCATGTATGAACTGACTATTTGTATGTTTCATTGTTCTAGTAAAAGTATTAGTAACTTCCTAAACTATACCTATTATAATTTACTAGTAATGTTGTTTGTATGAATGAGCATGATTGTATCCCTTTGCTACCCAAAGGTATTGAACTGACTGAAGGAACTTTTATATCTATATACATATACATAATATATAACTAAGATTCAAACGACCTTCGGATAAACAACCGATACCCTAAGTCCACAACCAAACAAGGAACAGGAAGTAAGGTGAGCTATCAGTCCTAAGTCCTTTCAATCCTACTTATATAACTATATCTATATAGATACACATTTGACAAAATATTAGTTTAAAAGAGTTTAATAAAAGTATTTAACATGTAAAAGAGTTTGTAAAATGATTTGAAGTAGTTTGTTTGATAACACAGTTTGAAAAATAAGAAATCCTCTTGTTTAGTAGTTATTAATCACATGTGATTGATATAATAACTATAATTGTTCAACTTGTATTCCCCCCATAAAAGCATTTAAAATCATTTAAAAGGTTGATTAAGGGGTATGAACTCACCTGTAGTGAGTGGTTTGGATGAACGGATGATATAGGATGCTAAGTGTCAAGTGAAGACTTGAGCACACCCACATATCCTATTTAACATATAATGACACATATATGTATCTAATTATTCAATTAACAACTAATTAAGTAAGTAAAGACACCCTAGGCCATGGAAAACACTTTAATTCAAGTGCTAGAAGTACCAAAGGGTTGCATCTAAGGGGAGTATGGCCTCTCATTAGAGTTTATGGCCAACATGGAGGCATCACATGAGTTTACGGCCCAGGGGTAAACCCCCATGAGCTTACGGCCGTAAACTCATGGTATTTTGTACCAAGTTGTGATATAAGGTCTTATATGTCACAATGAAGTGTTCTATGTTCAAGTCTAAGCCTTAGGAAGGAATGGTGGCACATATGCACCACTAACTAGTGTTTACGGCCCAAGGTGATTGCCTTGGCCGTAAACACCATTTGTTCTTGGTTCTTTTGATGTTTAAGGTCCTATACATTTCTTGGAGGTATTCTAGACTTGGTTCCAAGGCTTTGGAAGGGATTTAGGGCTCATATTGCCCCCTTAATTAGGGTTTACGGCCCAAGGAGATTGCCTTGGCCGTAAACACCTTTTGATCTTGATTTCTTGATGTTTTCTAGGTTTAAACTAAGTGATTCAAGCATATAACAAGCTAAGGCAAGAGTACTTACAATATAGAAGCTTGTAAGGGTGTTTAAGGTCCAAGAACATTAGTGTGTGTTCTTGGTGTTCTTGGTGAAATAAAGAACACTTGAAGATCTATCAAAACGGAATGATTTCATGGATGAAATCAAAGGGTTGTACTAGATAAAGTGTTGTAATAACAAATCAAAGGAAGAAATTCTTACATTTTTGGAAGATTAAGATGAAGATCTTGATGATAGTTGAGAGAGAATGGGAGTTCTTTGACAAGGTAATGAAGGCAATGATGAAAAATGATGCAAACTCATGCTTAAAGCATGAGTTCATGGCCATGGATGAGTTTACGGCCCAAACTCATAAAGTTTGGCCGTAAACACCTCATAATGGGGTTTAAGCTTGATTTAGGTACAATGGATTCAAGCAGATACTTCCTAACACCCGATTCTTGAATATACTAGGCTTAGAACACTCAAATAGACTCTAAACAGTGCTAAATGCTAGCAGAAACAAGTCTGACTTTGGTTGAATTTTATTGACTGTACAAGATAGAAATTTCGGGTTGTCACATCTTCTGACAACTCTGCGCGACATGCAGCCTGTTGTGCACTTACTCAATCAACTCAGTGGTCTGTGATGGGTTTTGTTGCATAAAATAAACAGTTTTTCCCAAAAACCGGCAACATAAGCTCTAAAATTTCTTACATATTTCGAGTGTGACAACAACACAAACCATCAAGGATCCTTTTAAAGAGGTTAGAATGATATTACAACAACCATAGGGTGTTTAGAAATAAAAACCTTTGTAGCCTTTGGACCCTCTTGGATTTGGGGTGTTGATGTAGATGGCAAGAACAAGAAGCTTGATCTTCTCTACATATAATCCACTAAGAAGAATAAGGTACCAAAATTGCTAGATTTCTTCTTGTACAACTTTGTTCTTTAAGCCTTAAGTGCTTAATTAATTAAGCACTGGAAGGAATACATAAAGTAAACACTAGAAGCAAGTAATGTCTTCAAAAGAGGAAAGAGCTCCAAGCTCTTAGATGCTCATGATTTTGAGAGAAAGGAAGAAGAAAATTTTAGACCAAAAAACTAGCAACTTCTCCATGTAAGAGACCCTCTATTTATAACCCCATCCAAGCGTGGCCTCTTGAATATAATATTCAAAAGTATGGGCTATAAAAGAGAGGCATGGGGAACAAGATGATGGAGGTTGACAAGCAACCTCCATTCCTCTACAACTTTTGGCCATAGACCCTAAAGAGGACAAAAATTGTTTACTAGTCTTTGAACTATGGTAGAGTAAGCCTTTGATTTAATCATGGTTAACCAAAGTGTCCAAAACTTTGTACATGAATTATTATATGATACCTTATCATATAAAGACTATTTTTTTACTTCTTACAATATTGTTTTCATAGAAAAATAATTTTTCTCTAATTAAATACAAGAGTTGAATTTATTTATTAATAACAAATTACTTAATAAATATTCAATAAGTATCAACTTGATTAAGGTGTGAACCTATAGGATCATATGTTGTTAGCGATGTCACTTAATAATGATTCTTGGGCATATAGATCTAACAATCTCCCACTTGCACAAGATTCATTATAGACTGACATAGATAGTAGCTGGCATCTAGCAACGGGCTCCTGCCCCTAATAACACACGAAGGGGTGCCATCAATCAACATCCAATTCTAGGAGCTCACTAGCTACAATTGAAGTATAAGGTAAGTGTATCAATATTCTCTTTGTTACAGACATCATGTTGGATATGAGACATGGAACGTGATCATCCTCATTTTCTATCCAACTTATAATAAAGGCGCCTTAGATGTCTAACTCTCAACAGATAAGAGGGACAAATCCCATCTTGACTACATACATACTCTCATATAGTTCATGCTCTACCCAAAGAAGGCTTTTACAACTGCACGGTTACGAACAACGTTTAACCATGTCAAAGTATAACAATCCTCATTCTTGAGTTCTCCAATATGCATCTCAGGTCGAAAGACATGAAGATATTTACCTGTGATCAAGATTCACTTATGATATCGATCCATGAAGTGACTCTTGATGCGGCTCATTTCCAATAGTTGTTCTCAAACAAGTACATATGAATTTGGATGCAACACCTTGCTATTTCACCTCTTGAAATCAACCAAGCCGATTTGTATTAGACTTAATTCATAATTGCTCCCACAATATTGACTAACTATGGACAAATTTAGTATAATTACATTATTCAAGGATTAAATAACATGCTAATATAGAACACAATAATATTCAACAAAAAAGTGATGTCTCATATTCAAAGGAGATTACATATCATTGCTACATAGTTCTGAATATCCATATATTAGTCAAGTACATATTTAAATCTAATCACTAGCTAATTGTAGACCGATTCCTTTAGCATGACTCTCAAACTTGCTTTCTGGTAGAGCCTTTGTGAACGGATCTGCTAGATTATCATCTGTATGAATCTTTTCAGTGCGTACATTTCCCAATTCTAATTCCTAACAAATGAAATTGAATTTTCGTTGAATGTGTCTAGTCTTGTTGGTAACCATTGGGTCTCCTGCGATAGCGATGGCACCAGTGCTGTCACAAAGCATCTCAATGGCATTTTTGATGCTTGGAACAACTCCCAGATCACCGATGAATTTATTCATCCAATCACTTCTTGAGCCGCTTCACACGCAACTACGTACTCTGATATGTTGTAGAAAGTGAAACCACTTCTTGCTTTGAAGTTTTCCAGGCAATGGCTCCTCCATTAATTGTGAACACATATCTCGACTGTGATCGTGAGTTATCTCGATCAGTGTTGAAACCAGCGTCAGTGTAACATCTTACAGTAAGCTCTTCTTCAACACCTCCATAGACCAGAAACATATCTTTAGTTCTTCTTAAGTACTTAAGTATATTCTTAATAGCCACCTAATGTTTTTCGCTAGGATTAGCTTGATACCTTCTAGTTATACTAATAACATAAGCTACATCCAACCTTGTACATGTCATAGCATACATAATTGAACCTACTTTTGGATCATACGGTATGCGTTTCATTCTTTTGATCTCATCTTCAGTACTAGGGCTATCAGCCTTAGAAAGAATGGTTCCAGGCAGTATGGGAACAATTCCTCGTTTTGAGTTATCCACTGAAAAACGTTTTAGGATTTTGTCAATTTATGTACTCTGACTCAAACCAATGAGTCTTTGGGATCTATCTCTATAAATCCTAATATCGAGTATGTATGCAGCCTCCCCTAGATCTTTCAACTGAAAGGACTTACTAAGGTAGGCCTTAGTCTCCTTCAATGTTCGGGTATCTTTCCCAATCAGTAATATGTCATCAACATATAGAATTAGAAAAACAATATGGCTCCCACTTGCTTTGATGTATACACATGGTTCATCGGGACTTTTTGAGAAACCAAACTTTTTGATGTTTTCAACAAAACGATGATACCAGGCCCTAGATGCTTGTTTCAATCCATAAATGGACTTCTTCAGTTTACGCACCTTCTTTAGGTTATCCGGTTTGAAAAAACCTTCAGGTTATTCCATATAAAGATCTTCCTCACGATATCCATTAAGTAAAGCGGTTTTGACATCCATTTTCCATATCTCATAGTCATAATATGTAGCTATGGCCATGATAATCTTAATATATTTAATCTTAGCAACTAGCGAGAAGGTATCTTCATAGTCAAGACCTTGAATTTGAGTATATCCTTTCGCGACAAGTTGTGCTTTGAAAGTTTGTACATTTTCATCTACGTCGATCTTCTTCTTGAAGATCCACTTGCTTCCAACAGCCCTGCTGTTAGAAGGTAAGTCAACCAAGTCCCATACATGATTGTTATTCATGGATTGAATTTCAGTTCTCATAGCTTCAAGCCATTTGTCAGACTCTGGGTCTGCAGTAGCAGCCTTGTAATTGATGGGCTCACATTGATCCATCAAGAAGAATTCCTCTTCAGGAATGACAAATCCAAATCTGTCAGGTTCCGGACGAGTTCTACTGGAGCGTCATACGGTTGGTGTAGTTTTCAGCATCTGAACGATAATTTAAGGTTCAACAATGCTTTGTTGATTATCATTCTCGACTAAAGGTTGAGTCTCTCGAATTTCTTCGAGGCCAATGGGGCTCCCACATACTTTATGCGAGATAAAGTCATTTTCAAGAAACATTGCTTTACGGGCTATGAAAACCCGGTTTTCATCTTTCCGGAAGAAGTAATAACCCATGATTTCTTTTGGGTATCCCACAAAGATACACTTTTGAGATCTAGGGTCAAGCTTTTCAGAAGTTTCTCTTTTAACATATGCTTCACAACCCCATATCTTTAAGTAAGACATTGATGGAACCTTTTCATGCCCTAACTCGTAGGGAGTCTTACTAACCTTTTTAGTTGGGACCATGTTTAAAATTCGAGCTGCTGTTTCAAGGGCATAACCCCAAAATGAATGACGAAGGGAAGTATGACTCATCATCGATCGCACCATATCAAGTAGAGTACGATTTCTCCTTTCCGAGACACCATTATGCTGAGGTGTTCCCGGTGGAGTGAGTTGTGACACTATGCCACAATTCTTCAGATGCTCATCAAACTCATAGCTCAGATATTCACCACCACGATCTGATCGTATGTTTTTAATCTTTTTACCAAGTTGATTTTGTACTTCATTTTGGAAAACCTTGAATACATCGAATGCTTCATATTTGTGTTTCATGAGATACACATATCCAAATCTATTGTAATCATCAGTAAATGTAATGAAGTATCTTTCACCGCTTCTGGTCATTGTTCTAAAAGGTCCACATACATCAGTATGTATGAGTCTTAATAGATCTGAAGCTCTTTCGCCAACACCGGTAAAAGGAGATTTGGTCATCTTGCCACATAGACATGATTCACATACATCAAAAGACTCTAAGCCTTTTGACTCTAAGATACCATCCTTTTGGAGCTTAGCAATGCGAGTTTTACTTATGTGCCCAAGTCGACAATGCCATAAATAAATTTTATTTCAGTCTAACTTTGTCTTCTTATTTAAGTTGAACATTGAATTATCCTTTGTGTATGAACCATTTAAATCGATATCATATATTCCACTTTTGGGACTAGTCTCAAAATAGAACACATTATCTTTAAAAACATAAATGTTTTCAGAATCAAAGTCAAACTCATAACGAAAACCTTGTTCATACAAGCGAGAAGTAGAGATAGTATTCCTAGTTATAGTAGGTACGTAATAACAATTGTTCAAAATAAGATTAAGGCCATTTAGAAGAAAAATATGATATTGTCCTATGGCTTTGACCGCTACTCGATTGCCATTGCCAACATGAAGTTCCAAATCGCCATCTCTTAGTTCTATAACATTCTTTAGTCCCTGCAAATCATTGAAGATGTTAGTACCACTTCCAGTATCGAATACCCATGAATTAGTACACAATGCACATAATTCAATCAGATATATACCTGAGGTGCCAACCTGGTTGGCCTTGATCTTCTTAAGTTCCTCTACCCTTTCCCTTTGAGTGTCCAATTTCATTGCAGTGAAAGCAATCAGAGTCAGCAGTAGGCTTGGGTTTAGGAGTTGGGTTAGTAGAAGGAGGGTGCCCTTTACCCTTTCCCTTACCCTTGCCTTTCTTGGTAGCTTTGCCTTTCCCCTTACCGATATTATTACCGGTTTTCTTCTTGGAGATTTGATCCTCACGGATCACTAACACTTGATTGTTCCCAGACTTCTTGATGTTTTCCTCAGCATTTTTTAGCATGTTAATAAGCTCATTGATGCTCCTCTCTCAGTCATTCATTGTGAAGTTCATCAAAATATGGTCAAATGACTTAGGCAATGAGGCTAGGATCACATCGTTCGCTAGCTCATCCCCAAATGGGAATCCGAGGCAGGCAAGTTGCTCAACATAAGCTTTCATTTTGAGTACATGTGCACTCGCAGAATATCCCTCGGTCATCTTGCAACCAATGAAAGCATTCAAGGTCTTAAACCTCTCTTGCTTAGCCTGAACTTGAAACATGACTCTCAGTTGTTCAATCATTTCAAATGCTTCATGAAACTCAAAAGTTTTCTGAAGTTCAAGAGTCATAGTTGGAAGCATGATGCAAGCCACTTCGGTCGAATCATTAACATGTTTTGCCCGGGCATCTTTCGATGCTTTGGCAGCATTAGCTGGGAGCACTTCTGGGATAGGTTCATCAAGGACATAGTCCTTTTCCTCAAGCTTGAGGACAATTTTCAGTTGTCTGAACCAATCAAGACAGTTGGGTCCACTTAGTTTTTCCTTTTTGAGGATGGATCAGATGGTGAGTGATGAGGTGGTTATAGCTGGGGTAGTCATCTACAAATTAATAAGATTCATTTTAATATCTTCGATATAAATTCTTTTAAAAAATAATTACCCTTCAAATTAAATTTTGCAAAGCTAAGATCCACATCACCCAAAATAACTTGAGCAGGTGACCCACTACTCAAGTTATTTTGTTGATCGGTAGGTTACGATAACCAATGAAAACTCTTATGTAATTCTTAGATTTATGGGATCCAAAAACGGTACTTTGTTTTTGAATGGCATGTTCATCCCATCTATGCCCCAAAACTCTTATGCTTAGGTGACCTTTATCACATAAGAAATTGATCAAATCATCTATTTAAAAAACATGTGAGTTATATTTCACTAATGGTTAGGTGACCTTTATCCCATAAGCAAATACTAAAACACGTTGACTATTTTTGACAACTCAAATGAATACGGTGACCCTAAAATCCACATGAATTGTACAAAAATACCAAGTGATTTTTAAATGGATTGCATAGATTTGAAGTTTTGTAAATAAAGGTTTTTTTTGTCAATGTTTTATTATTCTAGCATTTTAAAACATTTTGCATCATGAATATTTCATGCATAAAATATTTCATGTTACATTCAAAGTGTTCCAAAAAACATAAAGTTGAATTTATTTCATATAAAATTTTGCCGGTTAAAATTTATATTCAATTTTAATTCGACGTTATACGGATTGGAACCGGTTTCTAACTTTGTTAATAAAACAACATTTTATTATTGAGTTATGGAGTTTAGATAAACTTTAAAAAAAAAAAATTTAAACTTTTTTATCTTTAAAAGTTTGGCTACTTTAGAGTTTAAAAATTCAAATACTCTTTTTATCGAAAAACTCAATTTTGACATCTTATGTTAAAACTTTTATATAAACTCTAAACCCCAAGTTTAATGTTATTTTTTGTGAAAATGTTTTTAACGTGGCAAAAAAAATTTCATACATACAACATTTTATAACAACAAAAATAATCATCACAAGCATGCATTTAAAATGTATAAACAAAGTCATTTTCTAGTAATATTTCTTGTGAGCCATCACAACAAATATTAAGTTATTTCCTAAAGGACATATGAGGACACTTCAATGTTTTTAAAAGGCTCCATGTCTTCATAAGAACTCCTTTCTCCATCTTGATACATTTTTATAAAAATAAAATACAACTAGTCTAAAAACTAATTTACTACATATAAAGATGAACAAATCAAATAATACCTATTTACCTATTACATCATCATATGAATAAATAAATACCAACCACAAATGTCCTAATGGCTTGTTTATACACAACAAAGATATAAATATAAACAACACTTTGTTTTTCTAAGACAACTTTTATATAACCAAAATTGTTGGGGTTCAAAGTTATTCATGATTGACTTTGTAATTGTTTGACTTTTGTAAAACCCACTTGCATGTGGTGCATTAGCCTTTTGACCCATGAGAGATAGAGAGTGAGAGAGAGACATGTAAACACCTCTATAAATAGTGGGTTCATACCACTTGTAGATGTGTGCTTGAGAGATGTAAAAGTGAGTGTGTAAGTGTGTGTTATTTATGTAGTCTAGATCTAGATCCTTTTTGTGTAACACCATATACAATCAATACATCTCTTGAACACCAAAATCACCATGTTCATTGTGCAAACTTTAATTCCGCATGCCAAACCATGTTCTTATGTCACTACAATTGGTATCAGAGCGGGTCTTCAAGATCAAGGTGATTTTTGAAGAACGATTCTCGGTTTGGCAAACTTTTGTTGCAATTTGAACAGTTTTGGTGAGTCTCTCTCTATGATCTCTCTTAATTTCATTGAATTCGTGCATTACGTTCTTGATTTTTGATCGTTTTGATTCATTGGATCTAATTTGTTTCAATTCTCTTTGTTTGATCCAATTATTTTTTTTTAGATCAAGCCAAAATTCTTTGTGATTCAATCATTCTCTTGATTTAGACTAAAACTCATTTTCTTTCCAAATCTCGAAATCTACTGTTCACAATGATCTAGAGCACATAATTTTCATTTGTTTAGATCGAGCCCAAATTTAATCAAAATCTGTTTCAAAAGCCCAATTTTTGTTATTCGACAATGTTCATCTCCAACTATGAGCCCAAAATAAATGTTCAAATTCATTCATCATATTTGAGTTAAAAGTCCAGTTGATTTTTTTAAAGATCCGATAGTGTGTTGTTGAAGCCTAAAAATCGTTGAGTTGAAATCTGATACGAACCTTTTTATTCATTCTTCCAAACACGCTTAAAGAGCTTGTTCTCTCAATTGTTCTTGAATGTTCATACGAACGTGATTTTATCTTGTCTTTCTTAGCAACCCTTGCTTGTAGAATGTGTTTTGTGAATCGATTTTATTTGGTTTGTATCAACATAAAGTCGATTATGATCAAATTGTCGATAATTGATTCTATTGAAAAGTCAATCTTAAAGTCAACATTCATGTTCTTGATCAATTGAACACGAAATTGAAAGTTGAACTGGATTTGGAGATTGGATATTGAAATCGATATTGAATGATGATCTGATTTCGAAGTCAGAGACTCTATTGATTTTGAAAATAATAAATCGATTTTGAACAGTAAAAGCGAAGAACTGTGATCGATTAGCGAAGGATTGGTCACGGAGTGGAATTGTTATTGAAAGGGTTTGTTAATGGTTGATTCAATGTCGATGATTTCTGTATATGAAGAAAGTTTGGATTTAAAGAGGTTCGATAGTTGAATTGATTGAAGTGCTCAACAGTTGTCAAAACTCATGTTCTTGCCTATATGGAAACGAAAAAGCTTGAGTTTTTTAATCGAATGGTTTTTGAGTTTTGTTGGTTGATTGGAAACGAACTGGAAACGAATTGGAGTTTTTGATAAGTTGAAATCTTTGAATGATGTATTGGGATGTTGCCTGGAGTCGAAGTTAAAATTGGATTCGGTTATGTTTAAATCAAAATCGATTTTGATGTATTGTGTCGATTTCAAATGGAATGAACAGATAATGGTGTGACGGGTCTCATGTGCGAAGGATCGATGTTCGAAGAATTGAAATTTGGAGTCATTGATATCGACTTTTTGCAAAAGAATTTGTTAACGAAGATTTCCAGTGTAGTCAATGATTTGGGAAGATATGGAATAACGAAGGGTTACTGTTCACTAGGTAAGGCTTCGTATGCTTCGTATGCTGTGAATTTTTTCGTTTGATTGGAGAAGATGAATACGAAGGGTGGACAAGATTTCATACGAAGGGTTGAAATTTCGTGTGTTTTGAATAAGAGTGCAAATGTTACGAAAATGGCTCCTGAAATTTTGATTGTTTGGCACCTTTTCAAAACCCTTCGTTTAAATGATCAAGCTTCGTATGAATTGAAAGGAAATGGCAAAGTTTCAAATTTGACCCCTGAACCTTCGAATTTTGACACTTCGAAAATTAAAGCAAGTTTCGAATGTCTTACACTTTTCACCCAAATTCGAAAATTTTTTGGAGCTTCGTATATTTTGGGGATTCTTCGTATGATTTGAGGACAAAGGGCAGAATTTTCGAAAATGGTCCCTAAGGTTTCGAATTTTTGGCAGTTTGCACCCAAATTCGAAAAAGGACTGTTTTTGCTGAAAATTGAAGAAAGTGCATTTCAGGCCCCTGCAGTTTGTACAAATTGACGCTTTTTACCCAGGTTTGAAAAAGAGGGAAAGTTTTGCATATTTTACTGTTTTGGGCGCATCGGGTCACTGCAAAATTTTGAAATTGACAATTTCTACCCATTTTTGAGAAATTTTGTCAAAGGCGATCCGTGAACGAAGCTAAAAATTGAATATTTTTTGGGTTTTCCGGATTAAAGTACAAAGTTTATGCCACATGTTAAGGAGGAGTTTTGACACGAAAAATTCCAAATAGAGCATGTTCTTTTTCCTTGGGAGTTTTATAATCAAATTTCGATTATAAAAAGGGGGAGAAGTTTTATATGGAAATTCGAACTTGAATTTTTCATATTACGCGGATTTGAAGACCGAAGTGATCTTGAAGTTTTGAAGCTTACGAAATGATACAATTGGAAGTTCGGAAATGATTTATTTTCGAAATGGGTTTGGTTTTATTGAAGATTTTTGGGATGTGTTTTTATGCGCAACTTTTGAATGATTATTTGGAGTTAATCATTCGTTGTTGCTCGGTTTGTATGGTTTCACATGCATTATTTGGACATTTCTTTAGCAAAAAAGAAATCCATGCTTGTTTTCCAAAAACCAAAGATTATCATAACGTGGAAATCACTCTAACATTTAAAAGATGGATTTGATACCAATGGTGGGTTTCGTTGCATAAAATAAATAGTTTTTCACAGAAACCGGCAACGGAAGCTTTAAAATTTCTTACAAATTTCGAGTGTGACAACAACACAAACCATCAAGGATCCTTTTAAAGAGGTTAGAATGATATTACAACAACGATAGGGTGTTTACAAATAACAACCTTTGTAGCCTTTGGACCCTCTTGGATTTTGGGTGTTGAAGTAGATGGCAAGAACAAGAAGCTTGATCTTCTCTACAAGTAATGCACCAACAAGAATAAGGTACCAAAATTGCTAGATTTCTTCTTGTACAACTTTATTATTTAAGCCTTAAGTGCTTAATTAATTAAGAACTAGAAGGAAGACACAAAGTAAACACTAAAAGAAAGTAATGTCTTCAAAATGGGAAAGAGCTCCAAGCTCTTAGATGCTCACGGTTTTGAGAGAAGGGAAGAAGAAGATTTTAGACCAAAAAACTAGAAACTTCTCCATGTAAGAGACCCTCTATTTATAACCCCATCCAAACATGGCCTCTTGAATATAATATTCAAAAGTACGGGCTATAAAATAGAGGCATTGGGAACAAGATGATGGAGGTTGACAAGCAACCTCCATTCCTCTATAACTTTCGGCCATAGGCCCTAAAGAGGACATAAATTGCTTACTAGTCTTTTAACCATGGTAGAGTAAGCCTTTGATTTAATCATGGTTAACAAAAGTGTCCAAAAATTTGTATATGCCTTATTATATGATACCTTATCATATAAAGACTATTTGTTGTACTTCTTACAATATTATTTTCATAGAACAGTAACTTTTCTCTAATTAAATATGAGAGTATAATTTATTTATTAATAAAAAATTACTTAATAAATATTCAATTAGTACTAATTTGATTAAGGTGTGACCCTATAGGATCATATGTCATTAGCAATGTCACTCAATAATGATTCTTGGCCATATAGATCTAACAGTCTGAAGCACCACCTCGTTGCTTCCCATAACCCGATGCCAGACCTCCCCCTAAAAATCGGGGGTCCTACACCTCCTTCCATACAGCATCTCGAATGGTGGTCGATCAATACTAGAATGATAAATGTTGTTGTAGGAGAACTCTGTCAGTGGGAGGTAAGTATCCCAAATCCCTTCAAAATCCAGCACGCAAGCCCTAAGCATATCCTCGAGCGTCTGGATCGTCAGCTCGCTCTGTCCGTTGGTCTGGGGGTGGTATGTGTTGGATTAATGTCTAAGTCCATAACTATATTTGGTATATACTTGACCCGGTTGTAGCATGATCCTTTTGGGTTGCCTTCATACTGGTGACTAGACATGATGACTGTTGAAGAGAGAGGCTGATTTATTGTTAAGAATATTAAATTGGGGTATTAATATGATGTGTTAATATATTATATGAATAATATATTTATTTGGAATCATATTATCAATTACTATTTAATCAGAAATTAATTAGGAATTAATTTTGGGATTAAAGGAATTAATTAAAGTGCAAGGGGCTTTTTTGTAATTATTTGATAGTTGAGACTTTGGGCCATTGGATCACCTTTAATAAGGCTTGGCTGAAAATCCTAGAAGGATCTTGGAGTTTTCGTCCAAGGGCTTAATAAAAGGAGTCCATGGGTTTGCTTAGGCCCTAAGCTAAGGGATTAGGGTTTCCACCTTGAAACCCTAGTTGACTTCAACTATAAATAGCACCCTAAGGCACTCAAAATCAGCACCCCTTGGAGAAAACCTAGTACAGCCGGTTTTGTGAGCTAGTTGCCTTCCATCCTCTCTCTCATATTCATCATTTCACTCAAGTGTGTTTGTGAGCCATTAGAGGTACTACACTTGTGGTACTTGCTTTCAAAGCTAAGGAGATTCAAGAAAAAGTTGTTATTACTACATAACAACAAAAGGTATGTGTTCTATTCTTCTATGTGAAGTTCGAAAATTGTAGGAGCATGCCAGGTTTCTTTTTGTGTTCATAAAGTTGTATGTCTAATAGTGAAAACATAGATCTATAATTAGGGTTGCATGCACACATATGATTGTTTATGTAAAACCAATTAGTATGTTGTACTGAAGTGCAGCTGAGTTGCCAACTCCTCATGGAACTTCCTCCAAAATGGGGAGGTAAAATAAACATCATGATCCGAGACCACTGACAGAAACACCTCATGCCTAACTACCACCTCCCGGACATAAATATCAGCGAGCTTCATTGCAGATATATTCTCGGAAATTAGGATAAAATGTGCACTCTTCGTTAACCTGCCCACAATGACCTAAATAGAATCAACACCCCGCTCCGTCTTGGGCAATTTTTTGATGAAATCCATACTGCTCTCCTCCCACTTCCACATAGGGATGGGTAACGGTTGCAACCTGTCGTGAGGTCTCTGATGTTCGACTTTTACCTTTCTACATGTCAAGCAGCGATCAACGAACCACACAACTTCCCTCTTCATACAGGGCCACCAGTAACTCAACCTCGAATATCAGTACATCTTCGTGGCCCCACAGTGGATAGAAAATATTGATTTATGTGCCTCCTCCAAAATATTATGTCTCGCCCCACCTGATGTTAGAACCCTTACCCTACCACACTAGGTCAACAACCCCCGACCGTCTCCGAATCTTGGAGAAGTCACTACAATCTTGGAGAAGTCCTGAATAAATCTCCGATAATACCTCGCAAGACCCAATAAACTCCGAATCTCAGATGCGTTTTTCGGAACCTCCCAACACATTACAACCTCGATCTTGGCCGGGTCCACTAAGATTCCATCCTGGTTGATGATGTCCCCCAAAAAATCCACCTCACGCAACTAAAATCGCATTTGGAGAATTTGGCTTATTGCCTCTCCCTCCTTAAGGTTTCCAACACCTCTCGCAAATTCTGCTCATGTTGCTCCTTGGTCTTGGTCTAGACCAGAATATCATCAATAAAAACAATCACCGATCGATCCAACATCGGCGTGCAGACCCGATTCATGAGGTCCATGAATGTTGTTGGGGCATTGATGAGCCCAAAAAGCATCACCACAAACTCGTAATGACCGTAACGGGTACTAAATGCTATCTTCTATACATCCTCATCCCTGATACTCATCTGATGGTATCCTGACCGAAGATCAATCTGGGAAAACCAAGATGCGACCTGAAGCTGATCAAATAGATAGTCGATCCTAAGAAGTGGGTAACCGTTCTTCACCGTTAGTTTGTTTAGTTCTTGATAATCAATACATATCCTGTGCAACCCCTCATTCTTTTTGAAAAATAGGATCGGTACTTCCCACAGGGAACTGCTCAGACGGATAAAACCCTTGTCTAGCAGCTCCGTCAGCTGCGTAGATAACTCTTGCATCTCAGTCGGTTCTAGGCAATACGACGCCTTAGCTATCGGAGCTGAACTAGGAATCAAATCAATCTGAAACTCAACCTGCCTCTCGGGTTGCACTCACGTAAACTCCTCGGAAAAAACATTGGGAAAAACCAGCATAATGGATACCCTGCTCAACTCTGACATGGCCTCAACCTGTGTATCTGAAACATAAGCCAAAACCCAGAACATGTAACGACCCAAATTTCAAAATAAATTTTTCATTTTTAAATAAACAAAACATTCCCATAAAATATGAAATCTCAATGACAATTGTTTTCAAAATCCATAACATCAACATTTTACTTAAAATATTAGAGTGTCCCCATATAAAATGCTGGAGAGTGGATGTCATGCCATCAAACCTGAAACAACCAACAAACTGTAAGCTAATGCTTAGTGAGTTCCCCAGAGCATACCCCATACAATCTACATAATCACATAATCCATATTCGCTATATAAGCTACATAAACCACATAAGCCAAACATACAAACATATAGGGATGCCATGGAAACCTTCCAAGGTCTTATACTGAGTGCCACTGGAACCCCCACGTCGTCTTAACTACCTGCCATGGGAACCCCCACATGGTATTTACTAACTGCCATGGGAACCCCCACATGGTCTTTACTAGCCGCCATAGGAACCCCCGCGTGGTCTTAGCTACCTTCCATGGGAACCCCCACATGGTCTTAGCTAACCACTGAAATATCATACAAGCTAAACATTCAACATACTAGAATGCCATAGAAACCCTCCAAGGTCTTATACTGAATGCCATGGGAACCCCCGCATGGTCTTAATCTACTGCCACGGGACCCCCCCCCCCCCGGGGTCTTCCATGCAAATGTCATATCAACATAACACATAATCATCTAACAACCACATATCATAAAATGGGCCGGCCTTGGTGCCTTAGACCCGTTGGTATGGTGAGGAGACTCACCTCTGTCTGCTGAACCCAAAAGCTGCTCTCCTAACAGTCTGAAACCACCCGTGTTGAACACAATCCCATTAACCCAAAATTAGGGTTGAATATAATCTAATTAAAGACCCAAGTACCCAAGCCCAAGTCCTTTCATAATGGCCCAAATGTCTTCCATTGCTAATGGGCCCAAAGTCGATGTCCAAAACTATTAATGGGTCTCATGGACCAATAAGGCCCAACCATAACAACCATGACCGAAAACCGATAAATTGGCCCAGTAACTCTAAACATAACCAGGCCCAATAACTTATTAAGGCCCAAATGGCTTACAAGCCCAAAATAATCCCAAACCCATCTGAGTGCGTACGCCTTGCGTACCACTCCTGTACGCTCAGCGTACTGAGTCCCTGAGCTATACGCGCTACGTATGCTATATTACACCCAGCGTACAAATAGATTAAGCACCTACTTCCATTAAGTTCTTAATACTTGATGTTCTAACGTCCAATATCAGATCTGAGTTCATTAAGACGTCCTAGGGCATAAACTTGGCAACTTTATGACCTTGCATGCTATATGGGACTTCAAAACTTCATTCTTCATATTAGGACTTCATATAAAGCTTCAAACTCATGCATGGAGTCTAGATAACCTTCAATCTAGAACCTTTATGCATCTAGCATGCTCACAAAGCTCATATCTAACCATTTCAACCTCTTGAGTTGCTCAACTCTCAAGAGGAGATCCAAGAACCAACAAAAGGGAGAATATGGAAAACCCTAACTAGATCTAATGAATAAGATAGCAAGATCAAGACTTTATACCTCCAGAAGCTCTTCAAGGTGAACTAGATGCAAACTCTTGAAGCCTAATGCCACTCCAAGCTTTCTTAGCAATTTCTTCTTCTTGAATAAGCTCTAAAAATGGCCACAATACACTTCTATGCTCCAAAATCACACTCTCAAAGGAAAACTAAGTTAAAGGGATGAAATGAGGCTCTAGAGGCGGATTTGGGTTTAGTCCCAATGACTTAAGGATGCTTAAATAGGTGTCAAGTCCGAAATTAGGGATTTGGTCCTATGTCGCGTACGGGCCGCGTACGCAACACTCCTTTGCGATCCTTCCTCCATAGTACACTAAGCGTACCCTTAGGTACACCCAGCGTACGAAAGGGACAGTTTTTACCAACTAAATCATTTTAAAAGGGTTTGAAGGGTTTACCTGATTTGGAGTTTTACAACTCTCCCCCACTTGAACTAGACTTCGTCCTCGAAGTCCGTAAGTGCAAACAGATTCGGGTAATGCTCCCGCATCTCATCCTCCGACTCCCATGTCCATTCATAGCCTTTCCGGTGCTGCCATTGCACCTTCACCAGCTTCACCTCCTTGTTACGAAGAACCTTAGTCTTCCTATCCAAAACTGCAATAGGGTTTCTCAATGTAATTAAAACCCTCATCTATCTGAATGTCGTCTAAAGAGATAACCGCAGCCTCGTCTGTGACACACTTCCGAAGTTGAGACATATGGAAGGGGTTGTGTATCTGGCTAAGCTCATCCGACAGATCCAAGCGATAAGCCACCTTGCCCTCCTGGGCAGAAATCCTGAACGGGCCAATATATCGAGGCCCTAACTTGCCCCTCTTCTGAAATCTAATGACACCCTTCCATGGTGACACCTTCAGCAAGACGAAATCTCCCGCCTGAAACTCGAGGTCCGATCGGCGCCAGTCAGCATAACTTTTCTGACAGCTCTGTGCAACTCGCAACCGGTTGCGCACCTGCTGAATCAACTCGGTAGTCTTGAGTACCACCTCGGTGCTTCCCATGACTCGGTTGCCAACTTCAACCCAACAAACTGGGGCCCTACACCTCCGGCCATACAACATATCAAACGGGGGTCGGTCGATACTAGCATGATAACTATTGTTATAAGGAAATCTGCTAGTGAGAGGTATGTATCCCAACTCCCTCCGAAGTCCAATACACATGCCCGAAGCATATCCTCAAGTGTCTGGATCGTCCTTTCATTCTGGCCTTCTGTCTGGGGTGGTAAGCAGTGCTGAAATGTAACTGAGTGCCCAACTCTTCGTGGAACTTCCTCCAAAAGCTGGATGTAAAATGGACATCCCGGTCGGAGACTACCGACACTAGCACCTCGTGCCTGACCACCACCTCTTTCACATAAATATCTGCTAATTTCTCAGCAGTGATACTCTCGGAGATTGGAATAAAATGGGCGTTCTTCGTCAACCTGTCCACAATGACCCAAATAGAATCCACACCCGTCGCCGTCCTCGGTAACTTCATGATGAAGTCCATGGTGATCTCCTCCCATTTCCACATAGGAATGAGTAACGGCTGAATCTTGCCGTGGGGCTCTGATGTTCGGCCTTGACCTTCCTGCAGGTCAAGCACCGCTCCATGAACCACGCAATCTCCTGCTTCATGCAGGGCCACCAGTAACTCAACCTCATATCTCTAATTAAATACAATAGTTGAATTTATTATTAATAAAAAATTACTTAATAAATATTCAGTTAGTACCAATTTGATTAAGGTGTGACCCTATAGGATCATATGTCATTAGCAATGTCACTCAATAATGATTCTTGGGCATATAGATCTAACAGTCTGAACCACCACCTCGGTGCTTCCTATAACCCGATGCTAGACCTCCCCCTAACAAACCGGGGTCCTATACCTCCTTCTATAAAGCATCTAGAATGGTGTTCGATCAATACTAGAATGATAAATGTTGTTGTAGGAGAACTCTGCCAGTGGGAGGTAAGTATCCCAACTCCCTCCAAAATCCAGCACGCAAGCCCGAAGCATATCCGCTCGCTCTGTCCGTTGGTCTGGGGGTGGTAAGTGTTGGATTAATGTCTAAGTCCATAACTATATTTGGTATGTACTTGACCCGGTTGTAGCATGGTCCTTTTGGATTTCCTTCACACTAGTGACTAGACATGATGACTGTTGAAGAGAGAGGCTGATTTATTGTTAAGAATAATAAATTGGGGTATAAATATGATTTGTTAATATATTATATGAATAATATATTAATTTGGAATCATATTATTAATTATTATTTAATAAAAAATTAATTAGGAATTAATTTTGGGATTAAAGGAATTAATTAAAGTGCAGGGGCTGTTTTATAATTATTTGATAGTTGAGCCTTTGGGCCATTGGATCACCTTTATTAAGGCTTGGCCGAAAATCCTAGAAGGATCTAGGAGTTTTTGTCCAAGGGCTTAAGGAAAGGAGTCCATGGGTTTGCTTAGGCCCTAAGCTAAGGGATTAGGGTTTCCACCTTGAAACCCTAGTTGACTTCAACTATAAATAACACCCTAAGGCACTCAAAATCAGCACCCCTTGGAGAAACCCTAGTAGAGCCGATTTTGTGAGCTAGTTTCCTTCCATCCTCTCTCTCATATTCATCCTTTCACTCAAGTGTGTTTGTGAGCCATTAGAGGTACTACACTTGTGGTACTTGCTTTCAAAGCTAAGGAGATTCAAGACACAAGTTGTTATTACTACATAACAGCAAAAGGTATGTGTTCTATTCTTCTATGTGAATTTCGAAAATTGTAGGAGCATGCCAGGTTTCTTTTTGTGTTCATAAAGTTGTATGTCTAATAGTGAAAACATATATCTATAATTGGGGTTGCATGCACACATAGGATTGTTTGTGTAAAATCTATCAGTGGTATGAGAGCATTTTGGTTTTGTTTTCAATTAGATTTGATGCAAATGTATGAATATGACAATTAGGGTTTATGGCTAATAAACCCTAAAGGCTTGATTTTCGAAATTAGGGTTCCTAAACCCTAGTTTTCGAAATTTTGTTAGGGTTTCCCAAACCCTTTTCCTTAGCACCCAAGATTTCGATTTTAGGGTTGTCTAACCCTAGGATTTCAAAATTTGCCTCCTCCCCAAGATAAGATTCCTAAATTTTAGGGATTTGGATATTGTCATATCTTGTAATTATCCCTTTAATTGTTTAAATGGTAATTAAAGATTTTTTTAATTATCCCATCCAAAATTTTCGAATTTTAGGGGATAAAGGGATTAGGTTAAATTAATTGTTTAATTTAATAAGATAATCCTTCAAGATTTAATAATTTAAATTAATTGTTTAATTTTGGGATAATTATTAAATCAAAGTTTTAATATTTAAGATTTTAAAATCAAAAGGTTTTAATTTTCGAAAAATTTTAAATATGATTAAAACCCTAGTATTTTGAAATGTTTAAAATACACCCTTATACTATTATAATATTATAAGATTAATAATTATACATATGTATAAGTTTAAGCTCGTCTTACCGTTAGTAGGCCTCATTCACGAAGCCAATCTATAAGGGGGGTATAAGGTTATGTCCTATAAAATGGCCGTTTAATGGGTGTCCACTCTCACCCACCGCTTCCTTGATTGGTGGAGGGTCGTTAGCCGAACAGGTAGGATACGGCAAACTAATTCCTCATTAAAGTATAATGATTAATAAAGTAACTAAATGTTTTCATAAAATTCCCAATCTTAGTTACTTTAGGCAAAAATGTGAACTTGATGCTATTCCATGAAATTACACTTTGTACCCTTGCTAAGACGTTAGTGGAGCGTGTGTGGTTAACCGGCACACTAATTGGGTTCTAAGCAAAGGTGGCAAAGGGTGACTCATTGTTTGTCATTGTTCGATGGAGCGTGTGTGGTTAACCGACACATTGAATAGGTGACTGTAACATTGAGGGCACCATGTACATTTGCATGGTTATTCACACCCGCTTTGTGATCCTCGGTATCCCAGTCACAAACTAGAGGGGCATATCGAGATTTAAACATGCCATTGAAAAGTTCAATGAATCTCAAAAGATCTAGGTGTTTTCAATAAATTTAAAACTTAGCTTTAATTTGTTTTTCATGGCGGAAATTAGTGAATCGTCATTCACTTACCTTCAAATTATTTACTCGTTAGATTATGGCATCCCTCTTCTAATTTGTAAATATTGTTGTTAGATCCTAGCCCTAATTTTTCATTTGGGTGTTTAATTGGGGATTCATTTCTAATCAAACTTTGTTTTTTTTCCTTTTAGATGTCGAACGTCAACAACAACGCTTCTGGTTCAACTTCCTCTGGCTCGTTCTCACTCATGAACTTGTGTGGGACATGTACCCCTAGGAGATGCATCAAGATCTGCTGGACCGGTACCACCAGAGCGCTAGGCAAGAAAGGTATGAGATCATTACTTCGATGATCACTTCCAAAACAGGTAATGGAGAGTCCCTTACCGCTAATTTGTCACACCCCCAAACCGAAACGGCGGAAACGTTCAGGGGCGGAGGACGTCATGCTCAGTATCATAACCATAGTGAAGAAAGTAAACACAACCATCATAAATATAATTTAAAAGGTTACATCGTTGCAAAAATACATGTTTCCAAATAAATTACATATGATGTCAACATATTGCAAAAATCTGCGCCTTAGCGTCTTGCCTTCAGAAATCTTGTGGTTACCTATATTACTGAATACCTGAAAATACAAGTTGTTTTTGAAAGAGTATCAGCATTAAAGCTGGTGAGTTCATAATCAATTTAAGAATGAAAAATGAATGTTGTTCCTTAAAGTTTGTTACAAGTTTGTTTCAAGAAAATTCAATATTTTCTAAAAGGTTTGTTGTAGTCTTAACTGAACCAAGACTTAGTATATGTAAGTAAATCGTCATACTTATGTGTGGTCTTATATTTAAATAAAAACTCCTTTTTGTGGAATTCCTAAATCCCCGTGAACTGTGTGTTTTGTTAATTCCCCATGTGTGACATCCCCTAATTTCTCGGCCAGAAAAGACCGATTTAATTTATGCTTTTTAAAATAAAATCAGAGAAATCTTTTCAAAAGATGTTGCGGAATTGGTCCCCAAACAACATATGATAAAAGTTTATCAAAACCCTTCATTAAGAAGGTATATATTTTTCATATATATCAAAACCTCGGGATGTCATGTTCCGATACAGATCAAAAGCATAAACAAGACATTATAAGCCTTACTACAGTTATTTACAACTACTGGCCTATAATCCAAAAATCCCACGTCATCCACCGACAAAGCTCGGGGTCCACTACCTGTAATCATAAAAAAACCGAGTGGGTCAGGCTTGGGAGCCTGGTGAGCATATAGGGTTTTCAACCCACAGTAATAATAAACTTATTAAGTTCACCAATCAACAATAACCCTGATTACCCATTCCCGTTATCCTCACTTTACGTCCCTAAACACTTTTCACAAGGGACCTAGCCTAAAGAATATCATCGGGATGGACACTACTGCTAAGGGGTTTCCTCAGCCATACATGTCCTAAAGGCAACCATGAGGGGGATGGAGTACAGCGAATAAACACCCAAGTTCATTAACACCTACAGGTTGCGGACCTGCTAATGTTTCCCACTGGACTGTCTAGAAAGTACGTGGTCGTCATCCAAACTCCGCTAGATGACTGAATCACAAATCACAACGAGGCCTCTCATCACTTTTATTTTATCACACATCACTATCTACCCATGTTATACCCAACATATTTGTAGATAAAAATACTTATACAGTTTAAAACTTGTATAAAACATCAACTCAACAGTCACCTCAAATAAACAATTAATATATTTACACATAACACGTATTATAAGGTAAATACTTCATATCTATGTGTAAAATGAAAGTGACTATACACTCACATGTTTTGATGATAATCGGGCAGCAATTCCTTTCCTAAAACGGCCGTTTCTAATAAAACCGGGAGTTTTATTGAGAAACCGGGCTCTGCAAAAGTCGGCCTTCGAAACCGAAAAGATAAATTTTCCGGGCTTTATGGGCTCTTCGTGGCGTATTCCGGGGCTTATAATCGATATCGGGGCTTCGGGGGATGTTAATATGAAGAAAATATGAAGAAAGGGGTGAAAAGTGGCAAAAATCCAAAAGTATCCGAGAAGGCTCGCATACCCCTTGTATTTATAGGGGTCCGAAGTCTTGATCCGACGGCTGAGAAGGAGCCAGGTGTCGCAGATCCGAGGTTCGCAGGGGGAGGCTCGCACGAGGTCTGCGCGTGCGAAGGCTTGCTGTCCTCTCCTGATTGGACCGAAGTCTACTGGTCCGAAGTCGGCTTGGTGGTGGGGTCCGCAGGCGAGGGTGCGCAGATGACATCATGTGCGAAGGCCTCGGTGGCAGTTGCTTATTGGACCGCAGACTCGTGACCCATGTGCGAGGCTCGGAGTAAGGCTTGCGAGGTTCGGATTGGGCCTCCCTTCGGTCAAATCAGAATCCGACACGTGGCTTCACATGACTCACCATTTCGGACACGTGGCACATGCGAGGCGAGGGTGACGTGGCAACTCGTGACTATGCGCATTTTCTCGGTTTTCGCGCCAAAACTTCTAAAATCCATAACTTTCGCATACGAGCTCCGTTTTTGACGTTCTTTATATGCACGCGTAGGTAAAATTACGCTCTACAACTTTGTTTAGACTTCATTGGCTAATTTTGATTTAATTTTTATATTATTATTTTTAACAGACCGAGACAGGAAATCCGTTAAAAATTCATAACTTCTTCATCCGACGTCCGTTTTCGTCAGACTTTTTACCGTTGTGCTACTAATGACGAGACCTTCGATTCTCGTTTAGGTCATGTTGGCTAAAAATCACTCGATCTAAAATTCGAGTTTTTAGCTGTCTACTGCTAAGCTGAAACTTCGAAAAATCATAACTTCCTCATACGAAGTCAGATTTGGGCGTTCTTTTTATTCCTACTCTCGGTTTCATGAACACTACAAGTTTCGTTTAGATCACTAAGGCCAAAAAGTAGTTTATCGAAAACTCACTTTTTACGACATTCGGCCCCGTGCCGGTTTGTCGCAAAACTTCGACACGTCATAACTTCTTCGTTATAACTCGGATTTCGGCATTCTTTATATATCTGTAATCCTTGTCACGCCCACTGCAAGTTTCTTAATAGATATCGGCTTTATCTAAAATTTAATTTTTGACACTCATTTTTATTCTTAATTAATTAAGCTCTAATAATTAAGCATAAAACACATAATTCACATAATATTCACATAATTCCTTTTCATTTCTTCAAAATGAGTTACAAAGGTTAACCTAGACTATAATGTCAATATAAATGCCTAGCCTAGAAACACGGGCATTACAATTCTCTCCCCCTTAGGATGATTCCGTCCCCGGAATCACACATCAGCAAACAAATGCGGGTAGCGACTCATCATGTCACTCTCCGTTTCCCAAGTGAGATTTGGCCCATTCGTATGTTTCCAACGCACAAGCACTAAATCGACAATCTTGCGTCTCAGCTTCTTAGTCTTACGGTCAACGATTGCCTCAGGTTCTTCGATCAACCTCTTGTTTTCATCCAACCTTAACTCAGAAATCGGAATTATGTCGGGCACATTTCCCGTAAACTTTCTCAAATAACACACATGAAATGTGTTATGAATACCCTCCAGTTCTTCCGGTAATTCTAGCTTGTAAGCTTGATTCCCGATCCTCTGAAGAACTTTAAATGGTCCAATAAACCTTGGACTCAACTTCCCTCTCTTACCAAATCTTATAAGTCCCTTCCACGGCGAGACTTTAAGTAAAACCGAATCTCCAACATCGAAGGATATCGTTTGTCTTTTCTTGTCAGCATAACTCTTTTGTCGATCTTGAGCAGCTAACATCCTTTCCCTTATCACTTTCAACTTTTCAGCAGTTTGATGGACTATCTCCGGTCCCATAAACTGCTTTTCCCCAGCTTCCAGCCAGCATGATGGCGTTCGACACTTCTCCCCATACAAAGCGTGATAAGGTGCCATCTTGATGCTCGAGTGGAAACTATTATTATAGGAAAATTCTACTAGAGGTAAGTGTTCATCCCAGTTACCTTGGAATTCTAGGGTACAGGCTCTCAGCATATCCTCCAATGTTTGAATCGTTCGTTCGCTCTGACCATCGGTTTGAGGATGGTAAGCTGTACTCAAACACAACTTGGTACCCAATTCCTCTTGTAGACTTCTCCAAAACCTTGAGGTAAAACGGCTGTCACGATCGGATACAATTGTTAACGGAACACCGTGTAGCCTCACAATTTCCTTCACGTAATAATTCGCAAGTTTATCCATAGACCATTTCTCGTTAGCGGCTATGAAATGTGCACTCTTAGTGAAGCGATCAACGACCACCCAAATCATGTCGTGACCGTTCCTTGTTCTGGGCAGTTTAGTCACAAAATCCATAGTGATATCTTCCCATTTACCCATGGGTACAGGTAAAGGTTCTAAACTCCCATACGGCTTCTGATGTTGTGCCTTAACCCTAGCACATGTTACACACTCGGCCACATACTTAGCAACATCGAGCTTCATTGTCGGCCACCAGTAATAGGGTTTTAGATCCCTATACATTTTCGTACTGCCGGGATGAATCGAGTACATGGTTTTGTGAGCTTCTTCCATTAGAAGACCTCTTACTCCTCCCGTCTTAGGTACCCAAATCCTATCTTTGAATACCTTCAATCTTTGACCGTTTGTATCAAACACCAACGTTTTACCCAAATGTTCCTCCTTCCGGTCAATTTTCTCTAATGCTTCCTCCTGAACTTTCTTTATACTTTCCACAATTGTCGAGACAACTTCAATTCTCAACGCTCTTGGCCTTCTCTTTTCAAGATTTACCTTCCGACTGAGAGCATCAGCAACAACATTTGCTTTACCAGGGTGGTAAAGTATCTCACAGTCGTAGTCCTTGAGTAGTTCCAGCCAGCGCCGCTGTCTCATGTTTAATTCCTTCTGATTAAAGAGATATTGAAGACTCTTATGATCAGTGAAAAGTTTACACTTAGTACCGTAAAGATAATGCCTCCATATCTTTAAGGCGAATACTACCGCTGCCAACTCCAGATCATGAGTGGGGTAGTTCTTTTCATGTTCTTTCAACTGCCTCAATGCATACGCTATCACTTTATCCCTTTGGATCAGAACACATCCTAACCCAACTCCAGAGGCATCACTATAAACTGCGAAGTCATCAACTCCTTCAGGTAACGAAAGAATCGGTGCTTCACACAGTCTCTTCTTTAACTTTTCAAAGGCATCCTTATGCTTTTCATTCCAAGCATAAGTAGCTCCTTTGTGGGTCAAAGCTGTTAATGGAGTAGCGATCGAAGAAAAGCCTTGGATAAATCTTCGATAATATCCAGCTAATCCTAAAAAGCTTCTAATATCCGTAGGACTTTTTGGTTGTTCCCACTTCATCACAGCTTCAATCTTTGCTGGGTCAACCATTATTCCTTCTTGGTTAACCACATGACCTAAAAATTGGACTTCTTGAATCCAAAATTCACATTTGGAGAACTTTGCATACAGCTTCTCCTTTTTCAAAACTTCTAGCACTTCACACAGATGCTTGTCATGCTCCTGCTTGCTCTTCGAATAGATCAAGATATCGTCTATGAATACTATCACGGATTTATCAAGGTATGGTTTACAAACCCTATTCATCAAATCCATGAAAGCTGCTGGGGCATTGGTTAATCCGAACGACATAATGAAAAATTCATAGTGTCCATATCTTGTTCTGAACGCAGTATTTTCGATATCCTGCTCCCTCACCTTCAGTTGATGGTATCCTGACCTAAGATCGATCTTCGAAAAGTATCTCGAACCTTGCAACTGGTCGAACAGGTCATCGATCCTCGGCAACGGATACTTGTTCTTTATTGTCGCTTTATTCAGCTCTCGGTAATCGATGCACATTCTCATACTCCCGTCTTTCTTCTTTACAAACAACACAGGGGCTCCCCAGGGTGATGAACTGGGTCGAATGAAACCTTTGTCCAATAACACCTGAAGTTGTGTCATAAGTTCTTTCATTTCGGTTCGCGCTAATCGATACGGTGCTTTGGCTATCAGCGTCGTTCCTGGTAACAAGTCGATACGAAACTCAACTTGTCGATCAGGGGGCAATCCGGGAAGATCTTCAGGAAAGACTTCCGGATAATCACACACCACCGCAATATCCTGCACCTCCTTCTTTTCCTTCTTAGCATCGATCACGAACGCTAAATATGATGTACACCCCTTGGCCAAACACTTTCTAGCTTTCATTAGGGAAATGATTCCAGAGTTTACTCTGTGTTTGTCTCCGTACACCATAAATGACTCTTTCCCTGGCGGGTTTACTTTTACTATTTTCTTCCTACACAATATTTCGACGTCATTGGCGCTAAGCCAATCCATTCCTAAAACTATGTCGAATCCATTTAACTCGATAGGCAATAATTCCTCGTGGAACTTATTCCCATCCAAGTCAATAAGGATATTTTTCATACGATGGCTAACAGGTACAAACTTGCCACTAGCAATCTCGACTAATAAGGCATTAACTAGTCTATCTACAGGCAAAGCTAGTTTTCTACCAAATTCATGCGATATAAAGGAGTAATTGGCTCCAGAATCAAACAAAATTTGGGCAGGCAATTTGTTTACGAGAAAGGTACCTGAAGCGACATCGACTTCTTCTTTTGCAGCTTCAAGGGTCATCTGAAAGGCTCTCGCCTTCGGCTTTGGTGGTAGATTGGGCTTTGCTGCATCCTTCCTCTTTGGACAGTCTTTAAAAACATGCCCTGCTTCATGGCACTCAAAACATACCCTCTTGTCGGATGGACACACGTTGGCATAATGCCCAGTCTTTCCACATTTGTAGCAAGTCACCTCCTCGCTACATTTCCCAGAGTGATTTTTCTTGCACTTGTCACACCATTTCACTTCACCTCCTCCTCCTCCAAACTTCTTAGACTTAGAAAATTTGCTTCTCTTGTTGGAACCTGAAGTTCCTTCAAATTTTCTCTTTTCACCAACTTCTGCCCTCTCCAGACCCTTCTCCCTGATCTGAACCTCCACATTCTTAGCAGCCCAGATGGCGGCTTTCAAAGTGGTTGCTTGCTTAACCATCGGACCAAAGTCCGCTGGTAATCCGAGGGCAAACTTGTTGACCTTAGAGAGTTCAGTTGGAACTAGGTAAGGAATAAGCTTCATCTTTTCAGTAAAACTAGCAGCGTATTCAGTAACGCTCATCTTTCCCTTCTTTAAATTCTGGAACTCATTATTAATTTCTAGAAGGTCCTGCTCAGAACAGTATTGCAGTTTCAGTTGTAGCACAAAGTCTTCCCAAGACATCTTACTAGCTTCTCCCTTGGGCATCGAATCAGCTAGTAATTTCCACCAGCTCAACACACCAGACTTTAACAGAGGAATTGCAAGTGCAGTCTTTTGTTTGTTGCTGCACTCACAACTTTCAAACATTGTCTCCATTTCGGAGACCGGTATCGGACTTCCAGATAGACATGGTGGTTTAGATGCCATGAAATCTTTATATTTGCACCCGCGTCCATCAGCTCCTCCATCCTGGTTGTCTTGTCTAACTATCGGTGGTTTGGCTTGACCAAGAGTCCCACTATAGTTCCCTCCTACCGATTGCCCTTCATTCAATACGGGCTGTTCAACAGGCATCGTAGTTTCTTCCCTATTTTGTTGTAGTAATCGCCTCGTCTCCTCCATTTGGCGATCCAGCATCATTTGCATCATTGCTTGTACCCCAGCCATCGTCATTGGCTCAGGTGCAGCTCCTACAACAGGTACTTGCTCAACTACTTGAGGTTGAGGCTGTTGATCCCTGTTTCCATTTGCATTCGCAACTCCACTACGAGTTCTTGCCATTACAATCTATATACCAAATAAGGCGAATTTAGGTCTTTATCTTTGTTAGACATTTCAATTCCCTTATCACTCCGAAACGTTTACATGTTAGTTCTAATCTCGTAATCATACGCTTAGAATCCTACACACATAAGGTTTCCAGATCCGGTCGGCAACAGACCATAGATCCGAACAATTAATGGCACACATGGCAAACACATAACATTTAGCACATAAGGGCATTTTAGGCATCTTTTCTAAAATAAACTAGTGCTCGTGTCAATTTAGGTGTACTACCTAAAATATAATAGACACACTCAACTCACAATCATCGCTTAGCATTCTAAGTTTAAGTCTAGAAATCGTAGGATATTTCTTAGTTCGCTTAAACTAATGCTCAGATACCAACTGTGACATCCCCTAATTTCTCGGCCAGAAAAGACCGATTTAATTTATGCTTTTTAAAATAAAATCAGAGAAATCTTTTCAAAAGATGTTGCGGAATTGGTCCCCAAACAACATATGATAAAAGTTTATCAAAACCCTTCATTAAGAAGGTATATATTTTTCATATATATCAAAACCTCGGGATGTCATGTTCCGATACAGATCAAAAGCATAAACAAGACATTATAAGCCTTACTACAGTTATTTACAACTACTGGCCTATAATCCAAAAATCCCACGTCATCCACCGACTAAGCTCGAGGTCCACTACCTGTAATCATAAAAAAACTGAGTGGGTCAGGCTTGGGAGCCTGGTGAGCATATAGGGTTTTCAACCCACAGTAATAATAAACTTATTAAGTTCACCAATCAACAATAACCCTGATTACCCATTCCCGCTATCCTCACTTTACGTCCCTAAACACTTTTCACAAGGGACCTAGCCTAAAGAATATCATCGGGATGGACACTACTGCTAAGGGGTTTCCTCAGCCATACATGTCCTAAAGGCAACCATGAGGGGGATGGAGTACAGCGAATAAACACCCAAGTTCATTAACACCTACAGGTTGCGGACCTGCTAATGTTTCCCACTGGACTGTCTAGAAAGTACGTGGTCGTCATCCAAACTCCGCTAGATGACTGAATCACAAATCACAACGAGGCCTCTCATCACTTTTATTTTATCACACATCACTATCTACCCATGTTATACCCAACATATTTGTAGATAAAAATACTTATACAGTTTAAAACTTGTATAAAACATCAACTCAACAGTCACCTCAAATAAACAATTAATATATTTACACATAACACGTATTATAAGGTAAATACTTCATATCTATGTGTAAAATGAAAGTGACTATACACTCACATGTTTTGATGATAATCGGGCAGCAATTCCTTTCCTAAAACGTTCGTTTCTAATAAAACCGGGAGTTTTATTGAGAAACCGGGCTCTGCAAAAGTCGGCCTTCGAAACCGAAAAGATAAATTTTCCGGGCTTTACGGGCTCTTCGTGGCGTATTCCGGGGCTTATAATCGATATCGGGGCTTCGGGGGATGTTAATATGAAGAAAATATGAAGAAAGGGGTGAAAAGTGGCAAAAATCCAAAAGTATCCGAGAAGGCTCGCATACCCCTTGTATTTATAGGGGTCCGAAGTCTTGATCCGACGGCTGAGAAGGAGCCAGGTGTCGCAGATCCGAGGTTCGCAGGGGGAGGCTCGCACGAGGTCTGCGCGTGCGAAGGCTTGCTATCCTCTCCTTATTGGACTGAAGTCTACTGGTCCGAAGTCGGCTTGGTGGTGGGGTCCGCAGGCGAGGGTGCGCAGATGGCAGCATGTGCGAAGGCCTCGGTGGCAGTTGCTGATTGGACCGCGGACTCGTGACCCATGTGCGAGGCTCGGAGTAAGGCTTGCGAGGTTCGGATTGGGCCTCCCTTCGGTCAAATCAGAATCCGACACGTGGCTTCGCATGACTCACCATTTCGGACACGTGGCACATGCGAGGCGAGGGTGACGTGGCAACTCGTGACTATGCGAATTTTCTCGGTTTTCACGCCAAAACTTCTAAAATCCGTAACTTTCGCATACGAGCTCCGTTTTTGACGTTCTTTATATGCACGCGTAGGTAAAATTACGCTCTACAACTTTCGTTTAGACTTCATCGGCTAATTTTGACTTTAATTTTTATATTATTATTACCGTTGTGCTACTAACGACGAGACCTTCGATTCTCGTTTAGGTCGTGTTGGCTAAAAATCACTCGATCTAAAATTCGAGTTTTTAGCTGTCTACTGCTAAGCTGAAACTTCGAAAAATCATAACTTCCTCATACGAAGTCAGATTTGGGCGTTCTTTTTATACCTACTCTCGGTTTCACGGACACTACAAGTTTCGTTTAGACCACTAAGGCCAAAAAGTAGTTTATCGAAAACTCACTTTTTACGACATTCGGCCCCGTGCTGGTTTGTCGCGAAACTTCGACAGGTCATAACTTCTTCGTTATAACTCGGATTTCGGCATTCTTTATATATCCGTAATCCTTGTCACGCCCACTACAAGTTTCTTAATAGATATCGGCTTTATCTAAAATTTAATTTTTGACGATCATTTTTATTCTTAATTAATTAAGCCCTAATAATTAAGCATAAAACACATAATTCACATAATATTCACATAATTCCTTTTCATTTCTTCAAAATGAGTTACAAAGGTTAACCTAGACTATAATGTCAATATAAATGCCTAGCCTAGAAACACGGGCATTACACCATGTGAGTTGTTATAACCATGCTAAAACTCGAAGTCCTCGTACTCGATGTTCTTCAGGCGTCGAAATGTTATGACATTTGTCACCCCAGACCTGCCGGTCTAGCTGTTGCAAGCAGCTTAGGTGCGGGTTTGTCAGTCCCAATATAGATCTATACACAACTATCACGCTCTCCCTACAAGAGATTCTTGTTATAACTACATGACTTTTCTGTTGTACTTAAGAGTACCCTGAAGGTGAATGTCTCACAAATTTATTCATTAACAAGTTCACGTAATTTGTAATGAAATACTCGTTTTGTAAATCGATTGTATTATTGTTTCTTTGTTGAACGAGGTGTTCAAACTATACCTACTATAGTTTATCAAGAGTGTTTTATGTTTTAATGAAACCTTGTTATGCATGACTTTGTATTTCAATAAAAATAACATTGAAAATACTAAGTGCAAATCTTACACACCTTGCTTAGCATGTTACAAGGTGTGAATAATTCTTAAACATGTTTTGACAGTTCTACCCTTAACTGTCCCTGTTTTAGAATATTTATAGAAAATTATCATAACTCGAAAACTGAATCTGTAAACTCGGAGAGTTTGGAAAAATATTCTACTATATTCATAAATTTTCTTATAATTTTTGGTGGTCTCAAACCAGTGTGAAAACGTTCATCTTCACAGCCTGGTCCGATTTTGTTGCTGCAGTGATAGGCAGTTTTGTAAAAATCACCATAAATTGTAGAAAAATGGTATAAATGCGTGCGAGTAGTCCTTAGAAAGGTATAAACCTGAAATACTTGCATATTGTACAGTTTTGAAAAATATTAAGTTTAAGTCAGGTAAAGCAGTTCGTAAACAGGTCACAACTTTTCTGTTGTAAGCTGTCAAGTTAAGTTTTAAATATGTTTTGGTGTTTTAACTTGTATTCCCCCCCCCCCCCTGAAAACTAAAGAAAGCTGGAAAAATCTAGGGGTATGAACTCACCTTGAGTGATTTCTTGAAGAGTGGAAGGTCGAAGACGAGAAGTATCAAGTCAAGAACACTTGATGAACACGTGAAATGTTGGATGATCCTAAGAACGATTTTTGGTGTTAAAATGTGTGTAGATGATTCAAGGATGTTATGAAACATGGAAAAACACTTGAGTTTAGATGAAATAATTACCAAAAAGTGAAGTAGTAGCTCAAGAACACCTTCACAAAGTGGCTGGAAGTAGAGAGAAAAACAGGCTCTCTTGATGGTTAGGAAGAGTGTAAGTGTTTAATGGTGAAGGAAATGATCAAGGCAAACCAAGAAATCCTCCAGGGATTTCTTTATATAGGAGGTTGCTGGAGAAATTTGCATGATTGATAGGATGTTTGACTTGGTTTGTGTGATGTGGATAGGGTTGCCTAATGAGGAGGTGACACATGGAGGCAAGTGGGCACACTTGACCCACTTGTGGTGTAAAACATCCTTAGATATTTCTCTTATTGTAAAATAATGATTTATAATTAATAAATCCTTGAGATATGAATAAAATATGAGTTTAGGGAGTTTAAAATGATAAAATATGAATTTGGTGAAAATTCCCCGTAAAAAACGGGCTTAACAGGCGAAAGTAGTCGAAAACCGGACATAAGGAGCGAACCTGCGAGGGTTCGGTTCTTGGAGATGAGGACCAAGAGTGAGGAGAAGGAACCAAAGGGAAGGCTCGGGTCCGAAGATGATGGGAGCGAAGGTGGGTCTCGGGTCCGAAGGAAGATGGAAGCGAAATGGACCGAAGGCTCGGTTCATTTCGGTTGCTGATGAGGTTCGGTCTGAGATTGCTGATTTCGGTTCTGAAGGGGACCTTCGGTCCTGAGAGGGTTCCGTCATAAGTAGCTTCGGTCCCAAAAGAGGTATTTCTCTTCTTAGGGTTTCGCTTCCAAGAGGCTCGGTTCCATTAGGGTTTCGGTTCTATAGGGCTGTTTTTCAATTTAACTTCCCGTTTTGAGTGATTTTTGGCCAAGTTAAGGGCCGGGATGACCCGGATGACTATAAAAAGTTGAGAGAGATTTGGGGGAGATTTATTTTTAGTCAATATTATCGTATAGTCTCGCAATGCAAGGTTCGTGGACCCCTTTATGCTTCGTTTAAGATTATTTTAAGTCCCCAAAAGGGTCCATAGTCGTGTTTTGATGCATTTAACTCCCTTCTTAGGGTTTTACATTGTCAAACACATAAAATATCCGAGACACTTGAATTCTTGACATACAAAAGCACATTTTTATACATAGAATAAATTTTAACATAGAAATACTAATTAAGTTTGACCGGTTTGACTTGTTGACTTTGACTTTGACTTGTTGACTTTGACCTTGACTTGAATTTGACGGTTGTCACATCATCAGCAAAAGATACAGAGATATTTTGATCGCCTGCTAAAGTTGAATGTGAACTTTGATGAAGAGCTGGCAATTGATATCATCCTTCATTCCTTGCCTCCCTGCTATAGCCAGTTCCGCATGACCTACCACATGAACAAGGAGGAGGTCTCTTTGAGCAAGCTTCAGGGCTTATTGAGGACTGCTGAGAGCAACCTCAAAGATAAATCTGTTGCATCAACTCCAACTCCTGCTGCTGCCCCAGTCTTGGCAATTGGACAAGGAAAGGGAAAGAAGAGGAAGGCTCCCTCAAAGAGCCACCATAAGGGAAAGTCCCAAAATGGCTCCTCTTCTAGTGGAACCAAGGTTGGTCCTGCTAAACCCAACTCCAACCCCAAAGAGGCAGAGTGCCACTACTGCCATGAAATAGGGCATTGGAAATGAAGCTGCCCGAAATATCTGCAAAACATCAAGGATGGCAAGATCAAACCGTCCTACGCAGGTATTTACACTATTAAATCTAATGATTCATCACATGCTATTTCTTGGGTTCTTGATACAGGATGTGGTTTTCACATTTATTTTGATTTGCAGGACCTAAGAAGAAATAGGGATGTGGAGCATGGGAAGATAAATTTGATCATGGGGAACAGAAGATCATCGCCTGTCACCAAGACCGGAGTTTACTCTTTAATGCTCAGTAATGGATTAGGATTAGATTTAAATAATTGTTGCTATTCGCCAGATATGGCAAGAAACATCATTTTATTTCATGGTTTGTATAGACAAGGATTTAGATATTCATATGATAATGAAAAGGGTTCTATTAATGCTTATCTTAATGGTGTTTTCTATTTTGAAGCATTTCGTTGTAATGGAATATGTGAAACTGTGATGGTTGTAGACAATTTAGGAAATGATGTGTTGTGTATTGATTCTTCCAATGATTTGGATAAAGCATGCTTGTGGCATTGTCGTCTTGGACATGTCAACAATGAGCGCATAGCCCAACTCCAAAAGCATGGAGTGTTGGAGTCATTCGACCTTAGGGACGATGACGTGTGCGAGTCTTGTTTACTTGGAAAGATGACCAAGTCACCCTTCACTGGCACTTGTGCGACGGGTGAGGGTTTATTGGATCTCATACATACCGATGTATGTGGGCCCTTTAGATCCACCACAAGGGATGCGTGCCGCTTCTACGTGACTTTTACCGATGATTATAGCGGATATGGCTATATCTACTTAATCAGGCATAAGTCAGAAACCTTTGAAAAATTCAAAGAGTTCAAAACAAGAAGTGGACAATCAGTTGGGCAGGAAAATCAAGATGCTTCGATCCGATCGAGGTGGAGAGTACCTAAGTCTTGAATTCCATGACTACCTCAAGGAATGCAGAATTGTTTCGCAATTGACGCCACCTAGGACACCACAATTGAATGGTGTGGCTAAGAGGTGTAATCGAACCTTGCTAGACATGGTTTGTTCCATGATGAGTCGTGCTTTGCTACCTATCTCATTATGGGGGTATGACTTAGAGACTGCCGCCCATATCCTTAACTTAGTCCCTACGAAGAAGGTTGCCAAAACACCTCACGAGATGTGGACAGGGAAAGCTCCCTCGTTGGCACACATCAAGGTTTGGGGTTGAGAGGCTTTCGTAAGACGAGAGACTCACGACAAACTTGAACCTCGTAGTGAGCGATGTATTTTCATCGGCTACCCGCAGAAGTCCTTTGGATAGCTCTTCTATAGACCGAGTGACAATGTTGTATTCATTGTGAGAAGAGGGGTTTTCCGAGAGCGAGAACCCATATGCCAAGGGGACAGTGGGAGGAAAATCGATCTTGAAGTGATTCAAGAGTCGATTGATGAAGGAACCTCTAACGCTGGCACTCAACCCGATGAGGAAACTTCGGTTGAACCGATTGACGAGTCCTTACCTCTGAGACGTTCTGAAAGAGTTAGGGTTCAACCCCAATTTTATGGTTTCCATATTACTACAGAAGGGGATACGTTCATTACTGATAGTACACTCGTGAATTTGGACAAACCTAACAGCTATAAGGAAGCCATGGCAGGACCAGAGTCTGTGAAATGGAAAGAGGCTATGGACAGCGAGATTCAGTCCATGTATGACAACCAAGTTTGGAAATTAGAAGACAATGTGCCAGGTCGCAAGACGTTCGGGTGCAAATGGGTCTTCAAGAAGAAGACCGACATGGATGGGAATGTACACACTTATAAAGCGCGAATGGTTGTGAAGGGTTTCACTCAAACTCCCGGAGTTGATTATGATCAGACTTTCTCACCAGTTGCGAAGATAAAGTCTATCAGGGTGATGCTAGCCATTGCTGCATTTCATGACTATGAAATATGGAAGATGGATGTCAAAACCGCTTTTCTTAACGGGAAGTTGGCTGAGGATGTTTACATGAATCAGCCAGAGGGTTTTGTCAATGTGAAGCATCCCAATAGAGTGTGTAAGCTTGAGAAGTCCATTTATGGAGTAAAACAAGCATCTCGCAGATGGAATCTTTGTTTCGATGAGAAAGTCAAAGAGTTTGGTTTTCTGCGAAGCGAGGATGAATCATGTGTGTATGTCAAAGCCAGTGGGAGTATAGTAAGCTTCCTCGTATTGTATGTCGATGACATACTACTCATAGGAAACGACATCCCAACCCTGAAGGAAGTTAAATCCTGGCTTGGGAAGTGCTTCGCTATGAAGGACCTCGGAGAAGCTGCCTATATTTTGGGAATAAGGAAAGTAAGAAACAGAAGTAAGAGACTAATAGGACTTAGTCAGAATACTTACTTGGACAAGGTACTAAAACGTTTTAGTATGGAGAATTCAAAGAAGGGAGACTTACCAATCCAAAGTAATGCCAAGTTGAGTAAGACTCAAAGCCCGAGTACCGAAGTCGAGATAGCAGAAATGAGTCGAGTACCATACGCTTCCGCAGTTGGCTCGATTATGTATGCTATGACTTGTACTCGCCCTGATGTGGCCTTCGCTTTGAGCATGGTCAGCAGATATCAAGGGAACCCTGGCAACGCACATTGGACCGCAGTCAAGAATATTCTTAAGTACCTTCGGAGGACCAAGGAATGGTTTCTAGTCCTCGGTGGGAGTGATGGCTTAAGGGTGTGAGGGTATAGTGACGCCAGTTTTCAGACCGACAGAGACAACTACCGTTCGTAGTCGGGTTGGGTCTTTACCTTAAATGGAGGAGTAGTGACTTGGAAAAGTTCCAAGCAGGAGACCGTAGCTGATTCAACGTGCGAATTAGAGTATATAGCGGCGAGCGAAGCGTCAAAGGAGGCAATATGGTTGAAGAACTTCATTGGAGACCTTGGAGTTGTGCCAGCCATAAAGGAGCCCATGGAAATTTTCTGTGATAATGAAGGAGCGGTTGCCTTGACCAAGGAACTCAGGGATCATGGAAGATGTCGACATATCGACAGAAAATATCACTTTATTCGACATCGGGTGGAAGAAGGACTCCTCGTAGTGAAGAGGGTATCGTCGGAGGATAACCCAACAGATCCCCTTACGAAGGGACTGAGTAGGGTTAAGCACTTGCAGCACGCTATGAGCATCGGGCTGAAGGACAATATTAGTTTAGATTAGATAGCTTAGAAACGTGTAATAGATAAATGTAATTGACATTTGATGATCGACTAAAGAGTATTATTTATAAGTAAAGTATTGTCTTATGTTAATTATTTACCTATTGTTTCATTTTGCATGTTTTGACTTCCTGAATAATAAGATTATTAGAATGTTCCACAGTCACTCATACTTTGGGAGTAAGTATGAAAGAAGATTGTCATGAATTGGTGTGTAGATTGTCTAAAGCGTATTAGACATAACAAAGGTTCGCTGCAACGTTCATGAGTGCTTATGAGTTTGATTTGAGCATTGGATTAGACCCGCGCTTGCTGGAATCACTTCATGGAATTTATCACGAGTGATCGCAAGACGATAATATCATACGGTCTTAAAACCTAGATATATGGTTTATTGTCTGCAATTTGGTTGTGCATTGATAATGTGTAAACGCATCAGTAACTTGATGTTATAAAACACATTGTTGTGTATGATTTGATTTGTGAATGGTAAATGCATATAAGTCGAAGTTTATCTATTCCATTTATCCTCAGAGGGTAAAAGCGATATCAGGCCCCCTCTATGATTTGGTTTGACTTATGTGCCGGACCCGGTCAGGACTGAATTGATGTGTTCAATTAAGTTCTATGTCAGACGAATCAGAGACCGAGAAACAAATTGCTGGACAATAAGTATGATTATGTTTCATGTATTTGTCCGCACGATATCTAGAACGGAGGACTATACGTTCCCTTATCTAAAGGACAAGTTACTAATAAGATCAGATTTCGACAGCGACTTATGAAAGCTACGATTGCAAATCGGATCCCGAAGTCGCACTTGAATTTGTATTTATTAGACTTATCCAAGTGGGAGACTGTTGGATTAATGTCTATGTCCACAACTATATTTGGTATGTACTTGACCCGGTTGTAGCATGGTCCTTTTGGGTTGCCTTCACACTAGTGACTAGACAGGATAACTATTGAAGAGAGAGGCTGTTTATTGTTAAAAATAATAAATTGGGCTATAAATATGTTTTGTTAATATATTATATGAATAATATATTAAGTTGGAATCATATTATTAATTATTATTTAATCATAAATTAATTAGGAATTAATTTTGGGATTAAAGGAATTAATGAAAGTGCAGGGGCTGTTTTCTAATTATTTGATAGTTCAGACTTTGGGCCATTGGATCACCTTTATTAAGGCTTGGCTGAAAATCCTAGAAGGATCTAGGAGTTTTCGTCCAAGGGCTTAAGGAAAGGAGTCCATGGGTTTGCTTAGGCCCTAAGCTAAGGGATTAGGGTTTCCACCTTGAAACCGTAGTTGACTTCAACTATAAATAGCACCCTAAGGCACTCAAAATCAGCACCCCTTGGAGAAACCCTAGTAGAGCCGATTTTGTGAGATAATTCTCTTCCATCCTCTCTCTCATATTCATCATTTCACTCAAGTGTGTTTGTGAGCCATTAGAGATACTACACATGTGGTACTTGCTTTCAAAGCTAAGGAGATTCAAGAAACAAGTTGTTATTTGTAACGCCCGTGTTCCTAGGCTAGGCATTAATATTGACGTGATAGTCTAGGTTAACCTTTGAAACTCATTTTGAAGAAATGAAAAGGAATTATGTGAATTATGTGTTTTATACTTAATTATTAGAATTTAATTAATTAAGAATAAAAATGAGTGTCGAAAATAAATATTAGATAAAACCGATATTTATTAAGAAAGTTGTAGTGGTCGTGACAAGGATTACGGATATATAAAGAATACCGAAATCCGAGTTATAACGAAGAAGTTATGACCTGTCGAAGTTTCGCGACAAAACCGGCACGGTGCCGAATGACGTAAGAAGTGAGTTTTTGATAAACTACTTTTTAGCCTTGGTGATCTTAATGAAAGTCGTAGTGTTCGTTAAACCGAGAGTATGTATAAAAAGAACGCCCAAATCTAACTTCGTATGAGGAAGTTATGATTTTCCTAAGTTTCAGCTTAGTAGTAGAAAGCTAAAAACTCGAATTTTAGATCGAGTGATTTTTAGCCGACACAACCTAAACGAGAATCGAAGGTCTCGTCAATAGTTTTACATTGGTAAAAAGACAAACGAAAACGGACGTTGGATGAAGAAGTTATGAATTTTTAACGGATTTGCTGTCCCGGTCTGTTAAAAATAATAATATAAAAATTAAATTCAAAATTAGCCGACAAAGTCTAAACGAAAGTTGTAGAGCGTAATTTTACCTACGCGTGCATATAAAGAATGTCAAAAATGGAGCTCGTATGCGAAAGTTATGGATTTTAGAAGTATTGGGTTCAATTTCCAAGAAAATTCGCATGGATAAGCTTCATCCGGACTAGCCACGTCACCCTTGCTCCGAGCTGGCCACGTATCCGAAGCAGCTGCGTCATCCGAGTCGTGGCGCGTCCAAGGAGCGACGCGTGTCGCACAGGTGTCCGATCTGATGCGTCATCCGAAGCCAGCTGCCAACGGGTGTCACCTGCTGATTCGACCGAAGGTGCGGCCCAGTAAGAAGATGACGCGACTCGCATCGGTGGCAGGTCCGAAGCGAGCCACGTGCCTCGCCTTCACATCCGACGCGTGTAGTCTTTGCAAGTCCGACGCGTGTTCCTCCTTTCCTTCAGTCGAAGTCTTCTCGCATGCTATGAATAGGAGGGTGCGAACCCTCCCGTCTAAAGTTGGAAAATTCTCATTTTTCTCCGCTTTTTCAATATTTTTATTATTTCCACTTCCCCCAAAGCCCCAGGATTAATTCCAACGCCCGGAACACGCCCCGAAGTGCCCGAAGACCCGGAAAATTTTACCTTTTCGGTTTTGAAGCCCGACTCTCGCAGAGCCCGGTTTGTCAATAAAACTCCCGGTTTGATTAGAAACGATCGTTTTAGGAAACAAAGTGCTGCCCGATTATCGTTAAATCAAGTGAGTGTGTAGTTACTTTCAACTTACACATAGATATGAAGTATTTTATATAAAATACGTGCTGTGTGAATATATATTGTTTGTTTATTTGAGATGGATGTTGAAGGAATGATTTATACAGGTATTTAAATAATTTAAACTGTATATGTATTTTTATCTACAAAAATGTTGGGTAAAACATGGGTAGATGAAATAGTGGGTGTGTGATGAAAGCTAAGTTGGATAAATGAGATGATCAGTGATATAGATCATGAGTTGAGGGTGAGTGGTGAAATATGAGAGAATCACTTACCCAAACGTGGCCCCCGTCATTCAGCAGAGTATGAATGACAACCATGGATTATTCTAGATGATCTGTGGAACACTAGCAGGCTCGCACCTTGTAAGTGTGTGAACTATATGTTCATCAGTTGTACTCTAAAAACCCATTGACATGTATTGCAGGGGGGGGGGGGATTCCCGTCAATAATACTGTCGATAAATAAGAGCTATGGACTTAGCACATGTTGTATAAACCTTGGCAGCTATGGACTTAGTGCCTGTTATATAAACCCTGGCAACACTGTGACTTCGTGCCTATTCCTTAGGATGAATCCTTAGGAATGAGTGATAGTTGATTCTTAGGGTAAATTCTTAAGAAATAAATAAGATAATGGGGTTGGGGTAATTTGGTTGATTGTTGATGTTTAAGCATAATAAATTGATTTATTGTGGGTTGAAAACCCTATATGCTCACCAGGCTTCCAAGCCTGACCCACTCAGCTTTTTATATTACAGGTAGTGGACCCCGAGCATAGTCGGATGATGATGATGAGTGATTTTTGGATTATAGGGCAGTAGTTGTAAATAACTGTTGTAAGGCTTATAATGTCTTGTTTATGCTTTTGGTCTGTCTCGGAACATGACATCCCGAGATTTTGATATAAAAGGAAATTATATATTTCTTAAATAAAGGTTTTGATAAACTTTTATCATGTTTTGTTTTGGGAACAAATTCCGCAACATCTTTTAAAAGGATTACTCTGATTTTATTTTAAAAGCATAACTTAAATCGGTCTTTTCTGGCCGAGAAATATGGGGATGTCACAGTTGGTATCAGAGCATTAGTTTAAGCGAACTAAGAAATTGTAGGATTTCTAGACTTAAACTTAGAATGCTAAGTGATGATTGTGAGATGAGTGTCTACCATATTTTAGACACGAGCACTAGTTTATTTTAGGAAAGATTCCTAAAATGCTTTTAGGTGCTAAATGCTATATGTTTGCCATATATGCCATTATTTGTTCGGATCTATGGTCTGTTGCTGACCGGATCTGGAAACCTTATGTGTGTAGGATTCTAAACGTATGACTACGATATTAGAGCTAACATATAAACATTTCGAAGTAATAACGAAGATTTAACGTCTATCGAAAATAAAGATCTAAAATCACCTACGATTGGTGTATAGATCGAAATGGCGAGTACTCAAAGTGGATTCGGAAACGATAATCCGCAGCCTGAGCCAATCACAATGGTTGGGGTGCAGGCAATGGTGCGTACGATGTTGGATCAACAGATGGAAGAAACAAAACGTTTACTTCTACAAAGTAAGGTTGAACTTACTGTGCCAGTACGTCAGGCATCTGTTCTTGAGGCAACTATCTGGGTTGCTAAGTCTATTGAAGAAATGATCAATGACAGGACCGCCAACAAGGTTGAAGTTGGCAAGAAAAGGAAATTTGAGGGGTCTTCAAGGCCCAACAAGAGCAACATATTATCAAAGTCTGGAAAAAGAGGAGGTAAAGGAAAATGGTGCGGGAAGTGCAAAAATAAACACTCTGGGAATTGTGGGAGGAAGGTGAATTGCTTCAGGTGTGGAGAAATTGGGCATTACGCCAATGAGTGTACGATTCCCAAGGAGGTGTGTTACGGATGTAAGGAAGAAGGCCATATTTCTAAGGACTGTCCAAAGAAAAATGAAGTAACAAGGCCAAGCGCACTGCCAATGCCAAGGGAATTTCAGAATATCCTTGACGAAGCAAATAACAACGCTAGGAAGTAGAAGTAAAGACTTGATACCCGAAGATCAAGTTATGAAGTAGTAATGTGAATAGTAACAAGTGGTTTAGCCTATTAGAGGCATAGTATAGGGTAAACTTGAACCTCTGTGTAATCGTTTCAAGGAAATAATATAAACCCTGGTTTTGTCATCTGATGAATTGAATGACTATGTGAAATTCTTGTATGGTAATTTGGAGAACTGCGAGACAATACTTGGGAAGAGTATGAGTAGGTGTGAATGGTAGTAGAGGCCTATACTACCGGAAGCACAGGACTCATACTTGGATAAGGGAAAGTCACAAGGTTACCAAGGAGCTAGTAATTGATTTTGTCTTATTCTAGTCTGTCGTTACCATCGTTTCGGTAATGACTAAGAAGATGAATGTTATTACGAACGTAAAGGTCATATCGAATCGAGTCCGACTAAGATAAGTATGTCACGTGGTTCAGAGAACCAAGTTCGATGTAGCATTTGACTTAAGCTAGAAGATTGAAGTGAAAGATGATCAAAGCGATCAATAGAAGTATCGCACTCATTGTTAAAGAAGTTGGTAGTTAGAAATGATACATGTTGAACTGTGATTGTATCACATTAGAACATGAAGGAAGGTATAGTTTGTTCCGAAATTTGTCTCTAAGAGATCTCAGTCTAAGTAGTGCATTATACAATGAGAGATCATTAGAACATGACCCATCAGTCTGTTACAATGAATGAAGGAAAGTACTTATTCTAAGAAGAAGAAGGAGTCCCCAATAAGGATTTATTTTGTAACTCGAAAGTTACAACTGAAAGTCCTACGGAGATCTGAAGCTTTTTAGGATTCGTCGGATATTATCGAAGACTTATCCAAGCCTTTTCTTCGATCGCTACTCCATTAACAGCTTTGACCCACAAAGGAGCTACTTATACTTGGAATGAAAAGCATAAGGAAGCCTTTGAGAAGTTAAAGAAGAGATCGTGTGAAGCACCGATTCTTTCGTTACATGAAGGAGTTGATGACTTCACAGTTTATAATGATTCCTCTGGAGTTGGGTTAGGTTGTGTTCTGACCCAAAGGAATAAAATGATAGAGTATGCATCGAGGCAATTGAAAGAGCATGAAAAGAACTACCCCACTCATGATCTGGAGTTGGCAGCGGTAGTATTCGCCTTAAAGATATGGAGGCACTATCTTTATGGTACTAAATGCAAACTTTTCACTAATCATAAGAGTCTTCAATATCTCTTTAATAAGAAGGAATTGAACTTGAGGCAACGGCGCTGGCTAGAGTTACTCAAGGACTACGACTGTGAGATACTTTACCACCCTGGTAAAGCAAATGTTGTTGCTAATGCTCTCAGTCGGAAGGTAAATCTTGAAAAGAAAAGGCCAAGAGCGTTGAGGATTGAAGTTTTCTAGACAATTGTGGAAAGTATAAAGAAAGCTCAAGAAGAAGCTTTAGAGAAAAATGAACGAAAGGAAGAACGTTTGGGACAAAACGTTAGTGTTTGATACAAACGGTCAAGGACTGAAGGTATTCAAAGATAGGATTTGGGTACCTAATACGGGAGGAGTAAGAGATCTTCTGATGGAAGAAGCTCACAAGACCATGTACTCGATTCATCCCGGCAGTACAAAAATGTATAGGGATCTAAAACCCTATTACTGGTGGCCAACGATGAAGCTCAATGTTGCTAAGTATGTGGCCGAGTGTGTAAACATGTGCTAGGGTTAAGGCACAACATCAGAAACCGTATGGGAGTTTAGAACCTTTACATGTACCCATGGGTAAATGGGAAGACATCACCATGGATTTTGTGACTAAACTGCCCAGAATAAGGAACGGTCACGACGTGATTTGGGTGGTCGTTGATCGCTTCACTAAGAGTGCGCATTTCATAGCAGCCAACGAGAAATGGTCTATGGATAAACTTGCAAATTCTTACGTGAAGGAAATTGTGAGGCTTCACGGTGTTCCGTTAACGATTGTATCCGATCGTGACAACCGTTTTACCTCAAAGTTTTGGAGGAGTCTACAAGAGGAATTGGGTACCAAGTTGTGTTTGAGTACAGCTTACCATCCGCAAATCGAATGTCAGAGCGAACGAAAAATTCAAACATTGGAGGATATGCTGAGAGCATGTACCCTGGAATTTCAAGGTAACTGAGATGAACATTTACCTCTAGTAGAATTTTCCTATAATAATAGTTTCCACTCAAGCATCAAGATGACGCCTTATCACGCTTTGTATGGAGAAAAGTGTCGAACACCGTCATGTTGGCTGGAAGCTGGGGAAAAACAGTTTATGGGACCTGGAATAGTCCATCAGACTGCTGAAAAGTTGAAAGTGATTAGGGAAAGGATGTTAGCTGCTCAAGATCGTCAAAAGAGCTATGGTGACAAGAAAAGACAACCGATATCATTTGAAGTTGGAGATTCGGTTTTACTTATAGTCTGGCCGTGGAAGGGACTTATAAGATTTGGTAAAAGGGGAAAGTTGAGTCCAATGTTTATTGGACCATTTAAAGTTCTTCAGAGGATCGGGAATCAAGCTTACAAGCTAGAATTACCGGAAGAACTGGAGGGTATTCATAATACCTTTCATGTGTGTTATTTGAGAAAGTTCACGGGAGATGTGCCCGACATAATTCCCATTTCTGAATTAAGGTTGGATGAAAACAAGAGGTTAATTGAAGAACCTGAGGCAATCGTTGACCGTAAGACTAAGAAGTTGTGACGCAAGATGGTCGATTTAGTGCTTGTGCGTTGGAAACATACGAATGGGCCAAATCTCACTTGGGAAACGGAGAGTGACATGATGAGTCGCTACCCGCATTTGTTTGCAGATGTGTAATTCCGGGGACGGAATCATCCTAAGGGGGAGAGAATTGTAACGCCCGTGTTTCTAGGCTAGGCATAAATATTGACGTGATAGTGTAGGTTAACCTTTGAAACTCATTTTGAAGAAATGAAAAGGAATTATGTGAATATTATGTGAATTATGTGTTTTATACTTAATTATTAGGATTTAATTAATTAAGAATAAAAATGAGCGTTAAAAATAAATATTAGATAAAGCCGATATTTATTAAGAAATTTGTAGTGGTCGTGGCAAGGATTACGAATATATAAAGAATACCGAAATCCGAGTTATAACGAAGAAGTTATGACCTGTCGAAGTTTCGCGACAAAACCGGCACGGTGCCGAATGATGTAAAAATTGAGTTTTTGATAAACTACTTTTTAGCCTTGGTGATCTAAATGAAAGTCGTAGTGTTCGTTAAACCGAGAGTATGTATAAAAGAACGTCCAAATATGACTTCGTATGAGGAAGTTATGATTTTTCTAAGTTTCAACTTAGTAGTAGACCGCTAAAAACTCGAATTTTAGATCGAGTGATTTTTAGCCGACACAACCTAAACCAGAATCGAAGGTCTCGTCAATAGTAGTACAACGGTAAAAAGACAGACGAAAACGGACGTCGGATGAAGAAGTTATGAATTTTTAACGGATTTTCTGTCCCGGTCTGTTAAAATTAATAATATAAAAATTAAATTCAAAATTAGCCAATGAAGTCTAAACAAAAGTTGTAGAGCGTAATTTTACCTATGCGTGCATATAAACAACGTCAAAAACGGAGCTCGTATGCAAAAGTTATGGATTTTAGAAGTTTTGGGTTCAATTTCCAAGAAAATTCGCATGGATAAGCTTCATCTGGACCAGCCACGTCACCCTCGCTACGAGCTGGCCACGTATCCGAATCAGCTGCGTCATCCGAGTCGTGGCGCGTCCAAGGAGCGACGCGTGTCGCATAGGTGTCCGATCTGATGCGTCATCCGAAGCCAGATGCCAACGGGTGTCACCTGCTGATTCGACCGAAGGTGCGCCCCAGTAAGAAGATGACGCGCCTCGCATCGGTGGCAGGTCCGAAGCGAGCCACATGCCTCGCCTTCGCATCCGACGCATGCAGCCTTCGCAAGTCGGACGCATGTTCCTCCTTTCCTTCGGCCGAAGTCTTCTCTCATGCTATAAATAGGAGGGTGCGAACCCTCCCGGCTAAAGTTGGAAAATTCTCATTTTTCACCCCTTTTTCAATATTTTTATTATTTCCACTTCCCCCAAAGCCCCGGGATTAATTCCAACGCCCGGAACACGCCCCGAAGTGCCCGAAAACCCGAAAAATTTTATCTTTTCGGTTTTGAAGCCCGACCCTCGCAGAGCCCATTTTCTCAATAAAACTCCCGGTTTTATTAGAAACGATCGTTTTAGGAAACGAAGTGCTGCCCGATTATCGTTAAATCAAGTGAGTGTGTAGTTACTTTCACCTTACACATAGATATGAAGTATTTTATATAAAATACGTGTTGTGTGAATATATATTGTTTGTTTAGTTGAGATGGATGTTGAAGGAATGATTTATACAGGTTTTTAAATAATTTAAACTGTATATGTATTTTTATCTACAAAAATGTTGGGTAAAACATGGGTAGATGAAATAGTGGGTGTGTGATGAAAGCTAAGTTGGATAAATGAGATGATCAGTGATATAGATCATGAGTTGAGGGTGAGTGGTGAAATATGAGAGAATCACTTACCCAAACGTGGCCCCCGTCATTCAGCAGAGTATGAATGACAACCATGGATTATTCTAGATGATCTGTGGAACACTAGCAGGCTCGCACCTTGTAAGTGTGTGAACTATATGTTCATCAGTTGTACTCTAAAAACCCATTGACATGTATTGCAGGGGGGGGGATTCCCGTCAATAATACTGTCGATAAATAAGAGCTATGGACTTAGCACATGTTGTATAAACCTTGGCAGCTATGGACTTAGTGCCTGTTATATAAACCCTGGCGACGCTGTGACGTCGTGCCTATTCCTTAGGATGAATCCTTAGGAATGAGTGATAGTTGATTCTTAGGGTAAATCCTTAAGAAATAAATAAGATAATGGGGTTGGGGTAATTTGGTTGATTGTTGATGTTTAAGCATAATAAATTGATTTAATGTGGGTTGAAAACCCTATATGCTCACCAGGCTTCCAAGCCTGACCCACTCAGCTTTTTATATTACAGGTAGTGGACCCCGAGCATAGTCGGATGATGATGATGAGTGATTTTTGGATTATAGGGCAGTAGTTGTAAATAACTGTTGTAAGGCTTATAATGTCTTGTTTATGCTTTTGGTCTTTCTCGGAACATGACATCCCGAGATTTTGATATAAAAGGAAATTATATATTTCTTAAATAAAGGTTTTGATAAACTTTTATCATGTTTTGTTTTGGGAACAAATTCCGCAACATCTTTTAAAAGGATTACTCTGATTTTATTTTAAAAGCATAACTTAAATCGGTCTTTTCTGGCCGAGAAATATGGGGATGTCACAGTTGGTATCAGAGCATTAGTTTAAGCGAACTAAGAAATTGTAGGATTTCTAGACTTAAACTTAGAATGCTAAGTGATGATTGAGAGATGAGTGTCTACCATATTTTAGACACGAGCACTAGTTTATTTTAGGAAAGATTCCTAAAATGCTTTTAGGTGCTAAATGCTATATGTTTGCCATATATGCCATTATTTGTTCGGATCTATGGTCTGTTGCCGACCGGATCTGGAAACCTTATGTGCGTAGGATTCTAAACGTATGACTACGATATTAGAGCTAACATATAAACATTTCGAAGTAATAACGAAGATTTAACGTCTATCGAAAATAAAGATCTAAAATCACCTACGATTGGTGTATAGATCGAAATGGCGAGTACTCAAAGTGGATTCGGAAACGATAATCCGCAACCTGAGCCAATCACAATGGTTGGGGTGGAGCTGCGTAGACAACTCTTGCATCTCAGTTGGGTCTAGGCAATACGATGCCTTGGCTATCGGAGCTGTACCAGGAATCAAATCAATCTGAAACTCAACCTGCCTCTCGGGTGGCACTGACGGCAACTCCTCGGGAAAAACATAGGGAAAATCCCGCATAATGGGAACCCTGCTCAACTCTGACATGGCCTCAACCTGTGTATCTGAAACATAAGCCAAAAACCCAGAACATGTAACGACCCAAATTTCAAAATAAAATTTTCATTTTTAAATAAACAAAATATTCCCATAAAATATGAAATCTCAATGACAATTGTTTTCAAAATCCATAACATCAACATTTTACTTAAAGTATTAGAGTGTCCCCATATAAAATGCCAGAGAGTGCATGTCATGCCATCAAACCTGAAACAACCAACAAACTCTAAGCTAATGCTTAGTGAGTTCCCCAGAGCATACGCCATACAATCCACATAATCACATAATCCATATTCGCTATATAAGCTACATAAACCACAAAAGCCAAACATACAAACATATAGGGATACCATGGAAACCCTTCAAGGTCTTATACCGAGTGCCACTGGAACCCCCACGTCGTCTTAACTACCTGCCATGGGAACCCCCACATGGTATTTACTAACTGCCATGGGAACCCCCACATGGTCTATACTTGCCGCCACTGGAACCCTCGCGTGGTCTTAGCTACCTGCCATGGGAAACCCCACATGGTCTATACTTGCCACCACTGGAACCCTCGCGTGGTCTTTACTACCTGTCATGGGAACCCCCACATGCTCTTAGCTAACCACTGAAATATCATACAAGCTAAACATTCAACATACTAGGATGCCATAGAAAGCCTCCAAGGTCTTATACTGAATGCCATGGGAACCCCCGTATGGTGTTAATCTACTGCCACGGGACCCCCCCCCCCCCCCCGGGGTCTTCCATGCAAATTTCATATCAACATAACATATAATCATCTAACAATCCACATATCATAAAATGGGCCGGCCTTGGTGCCTTAGACCCATTGGTATGGTGAGGAGACTCACCTCTGTCTGCTGAACCCGAAAGCTACTCTCCTAACAGTCTGAAACCACCCGTGTTGAACACAATACCATTAACCCAAAATTAGGGTTGAATATAATCTAAGTAAAGACCCAAGTACTCAAGCCCAAGTCCTTTCATAATGGTCAAAATGTCTTCCATTGCTAATGGGCCCAAAGTCCATGTCCAAAACTATTAATGGGTCTCATGGCCAAATAAGGCCCAACCATAGCAACCATGACCCAAAACAGATAAATTGGCCCAGTAACTTAGAACATGACCGGGCCCAATAACTGATTAAGGCCCAAATGGCTTACAAGCCCAAAACAATCCCAAACCTATCTGAGTGCGTACGCCTTGTGTACCACCTTGTACGCTCAGCGTACTGAGTCCCTGAGCTGTACACGCCGCGTATGCTATATTACGCCCAGCGTACAAACAGATTAAGCACCTACTTCCATTAAGTGTTAAATACTTGATGTTCTAACGTCGAATATCAGATCTGAGTTCATTAAGATGTCCTAGGGCATAAAGTTGGCAACTTTATGACCTTGCATGCTATATGGATCTTCAAAACTTCATTCTTCACATTAGGACATCATATAAAGCTTCAAACTCATGCATGGAGTCTAGATAACCTTCAATCTAGAACGTTTATGCATCTAGCATGCTCACAAATCTCAGATCTAACCATTTCAACCTCTTGAGTTGCTTAACTCTCAAGAGGAGATCCAAGAACCAACAAAAGGGACAATATGGAAAACCCTAACTAGATCTAATGAATAAGATAGCACGATCAAGACTTTATACCTCCAGAAGCTCTTCAAGGTGAACTAGATGCAGATTCTTCAAGCCTAATGCCACTGCAATCTTGCTTAGCAATTTCTTCTTCTTGAATAAGCTATAAAAATGTCCACAATACACTTTTATGCTCCAAAAGCACACTCTCAAAGGAAAACTAAGTTAAAGGGATGAAATGAGGCTCGAGAGGCGGATTAGGGTTTAGTCCCAATGAATTAAGGATGCTTAAAGAGGTGTTAAGTCCGAAATTAGGGATTTGGTCCTATGTCCCGTACGCCCCGCGTACACAACACTCCTTCGCGATCCTTCCTCCATAGTACAATAAGCGTACCCTTAGGTACGCCCAACGTACGAAAGGGACCATTTTTACCAACTAAATCATTTTAAAAGGGTTTGAAGGGTTTACCTCATTCGGAGTGTTACAACTCTCCCCCACTTGAACTAGACTTCGTCCTCGAAGTCCGTAGGTGCAAACTGATTCGGGTAATGCTCCCGCATCTCATCCTCCGAATCCCATGTCCATTCATAGCCTTTCTAGTGCTGCCATTGCACCTTCACCAGCTTCACCTCCTTGTTACGAAGAACCTTAGTCTTCCTATCCAAAACTGCAACATGGTTTCTCAATGTAATTAAAACCCTCATCTATCTGAATGTCGTCTAAAGAGATAACCGCAGCCTCGTCTGTGACACACTTCCGAAGCTGAGACACATGGAAGGGGTTGTGTATCTGGCTAAGCTCATCCGGCAGATCCAAGCGATAAGCCACCTTGCCCTCCTGGGCAGAAATCCTGAACGGGCCAATATATCGAGGCCCTAACTTGCCCCTCTTCCGAAATATAATGACACCCTTCCATGGTGACACCTTCAGCAAGACGAAATCTCCCACCTGAAACTCGAGGTCCGATCGGCGCCAGTCAGCATAACTTTTCTGACGGCTCTGTGTGACTCGCAACCAGTTGCGCACCTGCTGAATCAAATCAGTAGTATTGAGCACTACCTCGGTGCTTCCGATGACTCGGTGTCCAACTTCACCCCAACAAACTGGGGCCCTACACCTCTGGCCATACAACATCTCAAACGCAGGTCGGTCGATACTAGCATGATAACTATTGTTATATGAAAATCTGCTAGTGGGAGGTATGTATCCCAACACCCTCCAAAATCCAATACACATGCTCGAAGCATATCCTCAAGTGTCTGGATCCTCCTTTCACTCTGGCCATCTGTCTGGGGTGGTAAGTAGTGCTGAAATGTAACTGAGTGCCCAACTCTTCATGGAACTTCCTCCAAAACCTGGATGTAAAATGGACATCCCGGTCGGAGACTACCGACACTGGAACCCCGTTCCTAGCCACCACCTCTTTCACATAAATATCTGCTAATTTCTCAGCAGTGATACTCTCGGAGTTTGGAATAAAATGGGCGCTCTTCGTGAACCTGTCCACAATGACCCAAATAGAATCCACACCCCTCGCCGTCCTCGGTAACTTCGTGATGAAGTCCATGGTGATCTCCTCCCATTTTCACATAGGAATGAGTAACGGCTGAATCTTGTCGTGGGGCTCTGATGTTCAGCCTTGACCTTCCTGCAGGTCAAGCACCGCTCAACGAACCATGCAATCTCCCGCTTCATGCAGGGCCACCAGTAACTCAACCTCATATCCCTATACATCTTCGTGGCCCCCGGGTGAATAGAGAACTTGGATCTGTGTGCCTCCTCCAAGGTCTTCTGACTCACACCCCTGGTTATCGGTATCCACACCCTGCCGCACTGTGTCAGAAGACCTCGACTATCCCGAACAAATAAGGGAAAATGACCCTGAATCTGCTCTATCTTCCACTTCTCTTTCTTTAAACCCTCCACCTGAGCCTCCTTGATCATATCCAACAAAGAGAGATCACTATCATCCTCAAACAAACATCCCTAATGGGAGCACTTGCCGCCTTGCGGTTCAAAGCATCGACCACCACAATGGCCTTCTCTGGGTGGTACAAGATATCATAATCATAATCCTTCGGTACATCCAACCACCTTCTCTGCCGAATGTTCAGCTTCTGTTGATCCATCAAATACTTCAAACTTTTGTGGTCAGTAAAGATGGTGCACCGAACTCCATTTAAGTAATGCCTCCAGATTTTGAGGGCAAACACCACTGCCCCCAATTTCAGGTCGTGAGTGGGGTAGTTCGCCTCGTGAGGCTTCAGCTGCCTTGAGGCGTACGTGATCACATGCCCCCTCTGCATCAACACAGTGCCTAACCCTGTGATAAACGCATCACAATACACCACTAAATCCTGCAACCCATCAGGTAGTCCCAAAATCGGGGCCTCACATAACCTCTGCCTCAAGGTCTCGAAAGCCAACTGCTGGTTTGGGCCCCACCGAAATGTCACATTCTTCTTGGTCAAGCGGGTCAAAGGCGCGACGATCTTGGATAAATCCTGGATGAATCTCCGATAGTACCTTGCTAGACCCAAGAAGCTACTAATCTCAGATGCATTCTTTGGTACTTCCCACCACATCACTACCTCAATCTTAGCTGGATCAACCAAAATACCCTCTTGGTTGATGATGTGCCCCAAAAACTGCACCTGTCGTAACCAGAAATCACACTTCGAGAACTTGGCATAAAGCCTTTCCGTCCTCAGTGTCTCCAATACCTCCCTCAGATGCTGCTTTTGTTGCTCCTTGGTCGTAGAATAGACCAAGATATCATCAATAAAAACGATCACCGACCGATCCAACAACGGCCTACACACCCTATTCATGAGATCTATGAACGCTGTTGGGGCATTGGTGAGCCCAAAAGGCATCACCACAAACTCATAGTGACCGTACTGAGTCCTGAAGGCTGTATTCAGTATATCCTCATCCCTAATCCTCATCTGATGGTACCCGGACCGAAGATCAATCTTGGAAAACCAAGATGCATCATGTAGCTGATCGAACAAATCATCGATCCTCGGGAGCGGATAACGGCTTTTCACCGTTAGCTTGTTCAACTCTCGATAATCAATACACATCCTATGTGACCCGTCCTTCTTCTTCACAAACAGGATCAATGCTCCCCACAGCAAGCTGCTCGAACGAATAAAGCCTCGGTCTAGCAACTCATGAAGCTGCGTAGACATCTCCTGCATCTCGGGCGGAGCTAGCAGGTACGGTGCCTTAGCTATCGGAGCGGCACCCGACACCAAATCAATGCGAAAATCAACTTGCCTCTCCGAAGGCACCACAGTCAACTCCTTGGGAAAGACATCCCAGAAATCCTGTACAACCGGTACAGTGCCCAAATCTGTCGGGGTCTCAACCCTCGTTTCCGAGATGTATGCCAAAAATGCCGAGCAGCCGAATAGAGAGTTGGCCCCTGCGTGGCCCTCTCCCTATGAATAACTAGTTCTCCACACTTAGGGTTCGTACTCTCACCAACTGGCATTCGCAATCTTTCATGGCCCCATTGGCCCCCAACCTGTCATTCCCGACGATCACCTTTAGCCCTCGTAATGGTATAGGAACCAAATCAACACAAAAGCTCTCCCCAAACACATTTAGGACACAGTCCCGATACACCCTCACAGCACTCACGGTGCGGTCATCCGCAATCTCAACCTCAAGCGGGGAATCCAAAGTTCACGACGTAATCCCAGAACTTCTTGCTAAGCGCAAGGGATACGGACGATCGGGTAGCTCCCAAATCGAAAAGAACATGAGCCGACATAGAAAAATAAAACACATACCAGCCACGACGTCTTGCGCTTCCTGAGCCTCATCGGTAGTCAACTGAAATGCACGGCTCTTCACCGCATGAGCATCCACCTTGTCACGGCGGTCGTCAGTGATCCTCATTGTGGCAGGCGCGGGCACCGCCACTGCTCCTCTTCATCCCTGCAACCTAGGAAAATCGGCCTTTTTATGGCCAATCTGGTTGCAGTGAAAACAATTTAAGCCCTTCTTGGGGCAGTCCCTGCTCATGTGGCCCGACTGACCACACATATAACACACCACGCCCGACACCCGGCAAACCCCACCATGCGATCTCCCATATTTGGCACACCGACCACGGCCCTGCTGGACCCTACCAGAAGAATCCGAGGTCTTAGGCTTTTTAGCCTGATCTACAGCTGTCTGAGCCTGCTCTGGCTTCCCCTTGGTGCGAAGCTCCAAGCCCATTTCCCGCTCACAGGCCTTCTCGGCCATCTCATTTAGGGTTTTGCACCCTGTAAAGCTCACGAACTCACGTATATCATCCCTCAAGATGAAATGATACCTCATCATCCTCATATCCTCATGTGTAGCATACTACGGGATCAACAATGCTCGTTCCCGAAACTTGGTGGTGATCTACGCCACAGTCTCAGTGGTCTGCTGGAGCTGCTCGAACTCCCTCACTAATCGTTGCACCTCAATAGATGGTGCAAACTCCAGATCAAGACGCCTGACAAACTCTGCCCATGTAATTTCAGCCACATCGGCTGCTCCCACCTGGCTAGTCACCTCCTCCCACCAATCTCTGGCTCGGTCCCTCAACATGCACGAGGCAAACCCCACCTTTTCCACATCGGGGCAAAATCTCGTGCGTTTGGAATTCTCCATGTCTGCCACCCAGCGTCGACTAACTGTGGGGTCCCTGACCCCGAAGAACTCAGGCGCTCCGCAAGACTTGAACTCCTGGAACGAGGGAGTTCGGGCCCCGACCTAGCCCGCAGCAATCTCAGCTCGAAAAGATCTGAGCCGCTCCTCCATGATCTCCATCATCCCTTCCTCGATTGTCCCAAAAATCACCGGGGTAGCATCAAGGACGCCCTTTGTAACCTTGGCTGCAATAAGCTCACGTAACCTCTCGTCAATGGGCTCGGTACTGTCTCCCGACCCAGATCCGGATCCTGATCCTAATCCTGATCCCCCTGCTCCATGCCGTGTAACCACCATCTTGATCTGAAATACCATAACACATAATGATCAAGATATCCAAAAAGGGAATCCTCCCACACCAGTTCTCCTTAGAGCTTCCAGATCTAGAATTAGTTCAGGTACAGGTCGTGTACTTTCATTAGTATGGGCCCAATACTACCTTCCACACCTACCTGTACCTTCCCTAAAGCTTTACCTGATAACTCTAATTTGTCCAAGAATAAAACCTATCTCACGGGCTACTAGATAACTCAAATCCTAGGCTATCCTAATATTTGCTCAATCCCATCAAATTAGAACTCAACTCAATCATAACAGGTTGCCTTATGCATGCAAATTATACACAGAATAGGATCAAATAGACTTTCGAATAACAGGCTCTACCCTAGGACCACAACCAGACGAGTAACAGGAAATAAGGCCAAATCAATCATTTGAAGGCTATAAGATCCTAACCATATACAATTTTTAAAGCATACACATAGCAAAATCCACCCGACTATCATAATCCAAATATCAGTATATCATGGCTAACATATTGGGGAACCACTTACTTGAGCTCGGCCGATCACGCGCATTGCACTCTCCCTCTTTTCCATTTCAAGAAGTTGTTAACTTTTAATTTTTTGAAAACAATTTTAGCATTTCCTTAGTTTGAGCCCTGACACACCCGAGAGTGAGCCCGAATCCCTCAAACCAAGGCTCTGATACCAACTTCTAACGTCCCAAATTTCCAAATAGAATTTTCATTTTTAAATAATCAAAACATTCCCATAAAATATGAAATCTCAATGACAATTGTTTTCAAAATCTATAACATCAACATTTTATTTCAAATATCAGAGTGTCCCCATATAAAATGCAGGAGAGTGCATGCCGCGCCATCAAACCTTGCCCTTTCCCTTAGGCTCTGAAGTACCTGAAACAATCAGCAAATTGTAAGCTAATTCTTAGTGAGTTCCCTAAAGCATACCCCATACAATCCACATAATCACATAATCCATATTAGTTATATAAGCTACATAAACCACATAAGCCATGCATACAAACATATAGGGATGCCATGGAAACCCTCCATGGTCTTATACCGAGTGCCACTGGAACCCCCACGTGGTCTTAATTACCTGCAATGGGAACCCCAACATGGTCTTTACTAACTACCATAGGAACCCCCACATGGTCTTTACTAGCTGCCACTGGAACCCCCATGTGGTCTCAACTACCTGCCATGGGAACCCCCATATGGTCTTAGTTAACCAATGAAATATCATACAAGCTAAACATGCAACATACTAAGATGCCATGGAAACCCTCCAAGGACTTATATCGAATGCCATGGGAACCCCCGCATGGTCTTAATCACATGCTACGGGAACCCACCGGGGTCTTTCATGCAAATGTCATATCAACATAACACATAATCATATAACAATCCACATATCACAAAATGGGATGGCCTTGGTGCCTTAGTCCCATTGGTATGGGGAGGAGACTCACCTTTGTCTGCTGAGCCTGAAAGCTGCTCTCCTAACAGTCCGATACCACCCGTTCTGAACACAATACCATTAACTCAAAATTAGGGCTGAATATAATCTAATTAAAGACCCAAGTACCCAAGCCCAAGTCCTTTCATAATGTCCCAAAAGTCTTCCATTGCTAATGGGCCCAAAGTCCTTGTCCAAAACTATTAATGGGTCTCATGGCCGAATAAGGCCCAGCCATAGCAACCATGGCCCAAAACATATAAATTGGCCCACTAACTCAGAACATGACGAGGCCCAATAAATGATTAAGGCCCAAAGGGCTTACAAGCCCAAAACAATCCCAAACCCATCTGAGTGTGTACGCCTTCCGTACCACTCCTGTACGCTCAGCGTACTGAGTCCCTGAGTTGTACGCGCTGCGTACGCTATATAGCCCAGCGTACAAACAAATTAAGTACCTACTTCCATTAAGTGATTAATACTTGATGTTCGAACGTCCAATATTAGATCTGAGTTCTTTAAGACATCCTAGGGCATAAATGATGGGTTTTGAGCATTCTAACACTCCCTAAGTGTACATGCAACCCTAATAACCTTGGATCTATGTTTGTCTAATAATCATGCAAAGTTGAATTCCAAGGTTATATTCCTATCTAGCATACATAGGGAACATTTTTAACTTGAATGAAAGATAGAATAACTTACCTTGTTGTTGATTATGATCCTTGAAACCTTGTGAGCCTAGCACCCCAAGTGTGATGCCTCAAATGCTTCATACAACACCAAATGCAAAGAAGTAAACTTTGAGAGAATCTTACACTTGCAAAATCGGCTCTAGCCCTCTTGTTTCTTATGTGTAGCCTATTTTGGTGGAGAATGGGTTTCTTATATAGTGTTGACACATCTAGGGTTACACCATGTAAACCCTAATGTGTCATGACTCTTCATTTCCATGACCCATGGGTTTGTAACTCCCATGGAGCATCCATGGAACATCCTATGGGTGGAACCCAACTTGATAATTCATGGAGCCTCTTAGCCCACTATATAAGATATGGAAGATTTACATAATCTACCCATATATTTAATTAGTTATATTTTGATCACTTAATTAATTCTAAATTAATTCTTGATCAAACTAATTAAATAATATTATTAATATATTAGCACTTATAATATATTAATAAACCATAAGTGTTATTTCTCTCATTTTATTTTATCCAATTGCATGGTGCCATGCAACCCAAATGGACCATGCCGGGTCGGGTCAAGTACATACCAGAAATAGTTATGGACTTAGACACCTTATCCAACAGTCTCCCACTTGGATAAGTCTAATAACTATAACTGCAATACTTCAGGAACCGATCGGCAATCGTAGCTCTTTCAAGGTCTCTCGGAACTGAGAAGATGATGATACGCCATTTAAGATAAGTGATCATATAATCCTCTGTTCTAGATATCAGCCGGACAAATACATGGAACAATGTCTTACTTTGTGTCCAGCAGTTTGTTTCCCGATTTCCGATTTGTTTGACATAGAACTCAATTGAACACATCAACTTAGTTCTGACCGGGCCCGGTACATAGGTCAAAACAAAATCATCGAGGGGCCCAGATATCAGCTTCTAATCCAAGAAGGAACATATAAACTTCGACTCATATGTTTGTTCTACTACTCATTGAATTATACACAAGAGCACGTTTTATAACATCGAGTTACCAATGCGTTTTCGTACAATCAATGCATAACCAACTCATAAGTAACGAATCATATATCTAGGTTTGAAGACTTATATGATATTACCATCTCACGATCACTCGAGATAAATTCCATGAAGTGATTCCAGTGAGCGTGGGTTGAGTCCAATGCTCAGAACTTATGAGCACTCATGAGTGTTGTAGCCATGTCCAACAACTTAGACCTGTGCAACCAATCATGACAGTCTTGATTCATACCTACTTCTGACATATGACCGACTGTGGAGGTTCGAATAATATGATATACCAAACATAATTATTCTGGAAGTCAAAACATGCAAACGAAATATAGTAAACGATCGACAAGAGATAGCAACACTTTACTCATAAATAAAACACCTTTTATTCATCATCTAATGTTAATTACACTTTACAAATTTCAAGGTTATCTAACTACTAAATCTAATATCATCCTTCAGCCCTATGCTCCGAGCATGCTTGAGATGCTTAACCCGAGTCAGTCCTTTCGTGAGGGGATCTGCTGGATTCTCATCTGATGATACCCTCTTTGCCACGAGGAGTCCTTCTTCTATTCGATGTTTGATGAAATGGTATTTTCTGTCGATGTGTCTGGATCTCCCGTGATCCCTTGGTTCCTTGGCTAAGGCAACTGCACTTTCACTATCACAGAAAATTTCCATTGGCTCTTTAATAGCTGGTACAACTCCAAGGTCTCCAATGAAGTTCTTCAGCCATATCGCCTCCTTTGCTGCCTCGCTAGCTGCTATATACTCTGATTCGCAAGTTGAATCAGCCGCTGTCTCTTGCTTGGAACTCTTCCAAGAAATTGCTCCTCCATTTAAGGTAAAGACCCAGCCTGACTGAGAGCGGAAATTATCCCTATCAGTCTGAAAGCTAGCATCACTATACCCTACAACTCTCAAGTCTTCACTCCCACCGAGGGTAAGGACCCAGTCCTTAGTCCTCCGTAGGTACTTGAGGATATTCTTTACCGCAGTCCAGTGTGCCTTGCCAGGGTTCCCCTGATACCTGCTAACCATGCTCAAAGCAAAGGCTACATCAGGTCGAGTACACGTCATAGCATACATGATCGATCCTACAGCCGAAGCATAAGGTATTCGACTCATTTCTGCTATCTCAGCCTCAGTACTAGGGCTTTGTGTCTTACTCAATCTGGCATTACTCTGGATGGGTAACTCTCCTTTCTTGGAGTCCTGCATGCCGAATCTCTTCAACACCTTATCCAAGTAAGTACTCTGACTAAGTCCAATTAGTCTTTTACTCCGGTCTCTCAAGATCCTTATCCCTAGAATATAGGCAGCTTCTCCTAGGTCCTTCATAGAGAAACACTTCCCAAGCCAGGACTTAACTTCCTGCAGAGTTGGGATGTCATTTCCTATGAGTAGTATGTCATCCACATACAATACCAAAAAGCTAACTATACTCCCACTAGCCTTGACATATACACAAGATTCATCTTCACTCCTAGAAAAAACAAATTCCTTGACTTTCTCATCAAAGCAAAGATTCCATCTGCGAGGTGCTTGCTTTAACCCATAAATGGATTTCTCAAGCTTACACACTCTATTAGGGTACTCTGTGTTGACAAAACCCTCTGGCTGACTCATGTAAACATCCTCAGCCAACTTTCCGTTAAGGAAAGCGGTTTTGACATCCATTTGCCATATTTCATAGTCATGAAATGCGGCTATGGCTAACAGAACCCTAATAGACTTAATCTTGGTCACTGGAGAAAAGGTCTCATCATAATCAACTCCCGGAGTTTGTGAGAAACCCTTTGTAACCAGTCGTGCCTTATTAGTGTGTACATTACCATCCATGTCGGTCTTCTTCTTGAAGATCCATTTGCACCCTACAGTCTTACGACCTGGTACATTCTCAACCAAGTTCCAAACTTGATTGTCATACATGGACTGTATCTTGCTGTCCATTGCCTCTTTCCACTTGGCTGACTCAGGGCCTGCCATGGCTTCCGCGTAACTGTTAGGTTCAGCCAGACCTATCAGCGTCTCATCACTGATAAGTGTATCACCTTCCGCAGTAATATGGAATCCATAGTAATGCTCAGGTGCATTCCTAACCCTTGTGGAACGCCTCAGAGGTACAGACTTGTCAATTGGCTCAACCGAAGTTTCCTCCTCAAGTTGAGTGCTAGGGTTTGAAGTTCCTTCACCACTTGACTCTTGAATTTCTTCAAGGTCAACTTGCCTCCCACTGTCTCCTTGGCTTATGAACTCTCTCTCTCTCTCTCTCTCTCGAAAGAAAGCCCTCCTAGCTACAAAGACCACATTCTCACTAGATCTGTAGAAGAGGTAACCAAAGGATTTCTATGGGTAGCCGATGAAAATACACCTCTCACTTCGAGGTTCGAGCTTATCATGAGTCTCGCGTCTCACGAAAGCCTCGCAACCCCAAATCTTAATGTGGTCTAGTTTGGGTACTTTACCAGTCCACATCTCATGAGGAGTTTTGGCAACTTTCTTTGTGGGAACTAGATTAAGGATATGGGCGGCAGTCTCTAAGGCATACCCCCAAAATGAGATTGGTAGCAAAGCTCGACTCATCATGGAACGAACCATATCCAACAAGGTTCGATTATGCCTCTCAGCTACACCATTCAACTGCGGTGTCCTGGGAGGTGTCAATTGTGAGACAATCCCACATTCCCTAAGATAGTCGAGGAACTCTGAACTAAGATACTCACCACCTCGATCGGATCGAAGCATCTTAATGTTCCTGCCCAATTGATTCTCGACTTCCTGTTTAAACTCTCTAAACCTCTCAAAATTCTCTGACTTATGCTTGATTAAGTAGACATATCCATATCTACTGTAATCATCAGTAAAAGTCAAATAATAACGATTAGCATCCCTTGTGGCATGTTTGAAGGGCCCACACACATCCGTGTGTATAAGATCCAACAAACCTTCACCCCTCTCACAAGAGCCTGTGAACGGTGACTTTCTCATTTTTCCAAGTAAGCATGATTCGCAACTATCATCTGACTTTAGGTCAAATGACTCCAATACTCCATCCTTTTGGAGTTGGCCTATGCGTTTCTTGCTTATATGTCCAAGACGACAATGTCATAATGATGCTTTATCCAAGTTATTATCATTAACAGAATCAATACACAATACATTATTTCCTAAGTTATCAACCACAGATATAGTTTCATACACACCATCACAAGGTAATGCTTTAAAATAAAGAACATTATTAAAGAAAGCATTAATCGAACCAACTTCATTATCAAATGAAAAGGTGAAACCTTGTTTATACAATGCATGAAAGGAAATAATATTTCTTGCCATTTCTGGCGAATAACAACATTTATTCAAATCTAAACTAAACCCACTACTTAGCGATAAAGTATAAACTCCAATCTTGGTGACAAGTAAAGCTTTCCTATTCCCCATGATTAAGTTTATTCTTCCATGCTCCACATTCTCACTTCTTCTTAGTCCCTGCAAATCAGAACAGATATGAATACCACAACCGGTATCAAGGACCCAAGAATTAGAATGGGGTGAGTTATTAGATAAGATAGTGTAAATACCTGCATGGTTGGGTTTAACTTTCCCATCCTTCACATCTTGCTGGTACTTTGGGCAGTTCCGCTTCCAATGTGACTTTTCATGGCAATAGAAGTATTCAGCCTCTTTAGGGTCAGAAGAAGGAGTGACAAAACCTTTCTTGGTTCCACTTGAAGAAGAGCCATCAAGGGTCCTAGCCTTGGTACCCTTCGAAGAGCTCTTCCTCTTCTTCCCTCTACCTATCCCGATTGCCAAAACTGGGGCGGAGTTTGGAGTAGGAGTGTTAACAACCGACTTACCCTTAAGACCTGTTTCTGCGGTCTTGAGGAGTCCCTGAAGTTTGCTGAGTGTGACCTCTTCCTTATTCATGTGATATGTCATGCAGAATTGATCATAGCACGATGGTAAGGAGTGCAAAATGATATCTATTGCAAGCTCCTCAGGGAAGTTCACATTAAGCTTCAGCAACCGATCCACATACCTTTGCATTTTCTGCATGTGGCTCGTGACGGATTCCCCGTCCTTCATCATGGTTGTTATGATAGAGCATATGATTTCATACCTCTCTTGTCGTGCACTTTGATGGTATCTTTCCATCAGATCTTGGTGCATTTCAAAAGGGTAGAAGTCCTCATAGGACTTTTGGAGTTCCGTTGTCATGATGGCCAACATGATGCATGCCACTTTTGTAGCATCCCTTTCATATGCCCGAAAGTCAGCGATCTCCTGGGGAGTTGCAGTGGTCTCATCAATCTCCTTAAGCTCCTTGTCAAGGACATATTCTTTGTCCTCGTAGCGGGTAATCATCCTGATGTTTCTGATCCATTCATTGAAGTTGGATCCATCAAAAGTGACTTTCCCACACAAGTTCATAAGGGTAAAGGAGCCATTAGGATTAGAGCCAGAAGCAGCATTGTTTGAAGACATCTGAAAGAAGAGAACAAGATTAGTTTAGATATTAAGAGAGTCCTTAATAAAACACCCAAATGTAATATTAAGGCTAGGATCCAATCACAATATATTATAACTTAGAAGAGGTATGCCGTAATCCAAGCTATAACATATTTGAAAGGTAGGTGAATGACGATTCACCAATTTCCACCATGAAAAACGAAATATAAATATTAGGTTTTTAATTGGTTCTTAGAAATTCCTAGATTCTTTTGAGATTCAATGAACTTTTCAAAGGCATGTTTCAATCTCGAGTGTGCCCTCCAAGTTTTGTGACTGGGATACCGAGGATCACAAAACGAGGTGTGAAGTAACCATGCAAATCACTTGGTACCCTCAAGGTTTATCACTCAATCGATGTGCCGGTAAACCACACACGCTCCACCGATGCTATGGTAAACCTTAAGTCACCCTTTACCTACCTTGTTAAGTCCAAGTTAGTGTGCCGGTTAACCACACACGCTCCACCAACGACTTAAACAAAGTGTAAAGTGTAATTTCATGGATTAGCACCTTATTCACATTTTCCTAAAGTAACTAAGACTGGGAATTTAATAAAAGCATTTAGTTACTTTATAATATTCATCATACTTTTAATGAGAATTTATAAGTCCTTGTCTTACCCGTTCGGCTAACAACCCTCCACCGATCAAGGAAGCGGTGGGTGAGAGTGGACACCCATTAAGTTGCCATTTTATAGGCAACAACCTTATACCCCCTTATAGACCGGCTTCGTGAATGAGGCGTACTAGCGGTAAGACGACTTGACGTTATACATATATCTATTAGTAACTTATAATATTATAAAGTATAAGGGTTGAATTTTAACTTTTAAAATTCTAAGGGTTGGAACTAAAGTTTTAATCAAGACTTTACATGTTCCAAAACTTGAGGGCAAGTTTTGTAAACTTCCAAAACTTTTCATTTCTTATAACTTATGAATTAATTGAGTAATAAAAATGAAGACTCTTCATTTTTATAACTCTTGTGTTCTTTTAATGGCTTTAATAAAAGTGAGACTTTTGGTTTTCCATAACTTGAGGACAAGTTATGGACTCCATTAAAACACATTATGATCATGAATTAAACTACCATGAAGGTTACAAACAATTCCTATGATCATCTAATCTTCATAAGTTCAAGAACATGAATATGAACACTTTCAAGAATAAAAAAATTACACTTAAAAAAACTTGTAATTTTAATAATTGCCATTGTAAATGGATTAGCATAAACATTACACCATCTAAAACAAGCTTTAAAACATCAAAACAGTTTAGGGTAATGTTTCTAGTCCATTTTCAGCAACAAATGTGCAAACTTTCATACGAGCAGAAAACAGAAAAACGATTTTTTTTCAAGCTGTTTGCACACAAAAAAAACAACAAACAAACCTAGGCTCTGATACCACTGATGGGTTTTAAGCATTCTAACACTCCCTAGTGTACATGCAACCCTAATAACCTTGGATCTATGTTTGTCTAATAATCATGCAAAGTTGAATTCCAAGGTTATATTCATATCTAGCATACATGGGGAACATTTTTAACTTGAATGAAAGATAGAATAACTTACCTTGTTGTTGATTATGATCCTTGAAACCTTGTGAGCCTAGCACCCCAAGTGTGATGCCTCAAATGCTTCACACAACACCAAATGCAAAGGAGTAAACTTTGAGAGAATCTTACACTTGCAAAATCGGCTCTAGCCCTCTTGTTTCTTATGTGTAGCCTATTTTGGTGGAGAATGGGTTTCTTATATAGTGTTGACACATCTAGGGTTACAACATGTAAACCCTAATGTGTCATGACTCTTCATTTCCATGACCCATGGGTTTGTAACTCCCATGGAGCATCCATGGAGCATCCTATGGGTGGAACCCAACTTGATAATCCATGGAGCCTCTTAGCCCACTATATAAGATATGGAAGATTTACATAATCTACCCATATATTTAATTAGTTATCTTTTGATCACTTAATTAATTCTAAATTAATTCTTGATCAAACTAATTAAATAATATTATTAATATATTAGCACTTATAATATATTAATAAACCATAAGTGTTATTTCTCTCATTTTATTTTATCCAATTGCATGGTGCCATGCAACCCAAATGGACCATGCCGGGTCGGGTCAAGTACATACCAGAAATAGTTATGGACTTAGACACCTTATCCAACAATAAAGTTGGCAACTTTATGCCCTTGCATGCTATATGGGACTTCAAAACTTCATTCTTCACTTTAGGACTGCATATAAAGCTTCAAACTCATCCATGGAATCTAGATAACCTTCAAGCTAGCACCTTTATGCATCGAGCATGCTTATAAAGCTCAGATCTAACCATTTCATCCTCTTGAGTTGCTCAACTCTCAAGAGGAGATCCAAGAACCAACAAAAGGGACAATATGGAAAACCCTAACTAGATCTAATGAATAAGATGGCAAGATCAAGACTTTATTCCTCCAGAATCTCTTCAAGGTGAACTAGATGTAGATTCTTGAAGCCCAATGACACTCCAAGCTTTCTTAGCAATTTCTTCTTCTTGAATAAGCTCTAAAAATGGCCACAATACACTTCTATGCTCCAAAATCACACTCTCAAAGGAAAACTAAGGTAAAGGGACGAAATGAGGCTCTAGAGGCAGATTAGGGTTTAGTCCCAATGACTTTAGGATGCTTAAATAGGTGTCAAGTCCGAATTTAGCGTTTTGGGCATCTGTCGCATACGCCCTGCGTACGCAACACTCCTTCGCGATCCTTCCTTCATAGTACGTTAAGCGTACCCTTAGCTACTCCCATCATACGAAAGGGGCCATTTTTTCCAACTAAATCATTTTAAAAGGGTTTGAAGGGTTTACCTGATTTGGAGTGTTACAGAACAACCCTGTTGCAGAAAACGCCTAGCCTTCACTGTTGAGTAGAAAGTTGGTCCATGCGAAGCTCTCTCACCTTAAATGACCAGTTCTCCCCCAATTGGGGTTCGAACTCTCACCAACTTCCGCTCGCAAGCAATCACGGCCCCATTGGGCTCCAACCAGTCCATCCCGATGATCACCTTCAATCCCCTCAAGGGAATCGGTACCAAATCAATAAGAAACCTCTCATTGAACATGTTTAGAACACAACCTCAAAAAACCCTCGCGACACTCACTGTATGATCATCTGCGATCTCCACCTCCATAGGGGAGTTTAAAGTCCCCGGAGCATCTAGAAACTTCTTGATGAGCGCAAGAGATACAAAGGATCGGGTTGCCCCCGAATCGAACAAAACATGAGCAGACAACCCATTGACCAAATTGGCCCCTATACAAGATCATAGCAAAAATAAGTATAAAAGGAAAGAAACAAAAGATAGAGTTAATTCACATACCAGTAACTACATCCGGCGCAGCACGGGCCTCATCGGTAGTCAGCTGAAAAGCCCTACACTTCACCGTAGGGGCCTCTGCATGCCCTGGCGGCTATCAGTAATCCTCAAGGTGGCGGGTACAGGCGGCACCACCGCTCCCCTTATCAATATCGGACAATCAGCCTTTATGGTCGGTGTCGTTGCAGTGGAAACAAATCAGATCCCTCTTGGGGTAATCCCTGATCACGTGACCCGCCTGGCCACAACTGAAACATCCTGAGCCTGCAGATCGACAGGCTCCACTGTGTGGCTTGCCGTACTTTGCACATCAGCCCCAACCCTGCCGGCCTCTGTTGTGAGTATTGGAGGTCTCGGGCTTCTTGGCCTCACCTACTGCTGTCTGCACCTGCTACGGCTTTCACTTCGTCCGGAGCTCCAACTAAATTTCCCACTCTCGGGCCTTCTCAATCATGTCATTCAGGGTCTTGCACCCTGAAAAGGTCACAAATTCCCTTATATCATCCCTCAGCATAACATGATATCTCGTCTTCCCCATGTCCTCATCCGCAACGTACTGCGGAACCACCAATGCCCTCTCCCTGAAGGTCCTGGAACTCCCTCACCAACTGTTGCACCTCAATATCCGGTGCAAACTCTTGATAAAACCTCTACACAAAATCCTCCCAAGTCGTCACTGTAACAACTGCCGTCCCAACCGCCCTGGTGACCTCCTCCCACCAATCCCGCGCTTTGTCCCTCAGCAAACAGGACGTAAATCTCATATTTTCCGCATCAGGGCAAAAGCTCATGCACTAAGCATTCTCCATGTCAGCGACCCAGTGACTACTAGCGATGGGGTCCTTAACCCTAATGAACTTAGGTGCTCCGCACGCCTTGAACTCCCGGAACGAGGGAGTTCGAGCCCCGATCTGACCTGCGACAATCTCGGCTTGAAATAACCTGAGCTGCTCCTCCATGATCTCCATAATCCCCTCTTTTACGGTACCGAAAATCACTCAGATAGCGTCAAGGATGCCACGAGTAACCTCGTATGTGATAAGCTCATGCAACCTCTCGTCAATCGATTCAGCCCCTGAACCTGAACCCGAACCAGAGCCCGATCTTGAACCTGAACCTCCTCGTGTAGTCATCACCATCCTCAAACTGAAAATATAACATAGAAAGTAATCGATAAATAAGTTCGAGGGGATTCCTCCTCACCGGTCTCCTTAGAGTTTCTAGGTGTGCACTCTTTCGGGTACAGGTCATGTGCTTCAAGTAGTACGGGCCCAATACTACCTTCCACACCTACCTATACCTTTCTCAATGTCAGACCTGATTCCTCTAATTCGCCATACTATACTTATGAACAAAACCCATACAACACAACACCAATATCCTAGACTCTTCTAGTATTTCTCAACCCTCACAGAACCAGAAACCTCAATAAACGCCGTTGGTTGCCTTATGCATGCGAGTTATACACGAACAGGACCACATAGACTGTCAAATAAGGTTTCTACCCTAAGTCCACAATGAAACAAGGATCATAAAATGAGGCATAATCCACCATTCTGGGGCTATGCATTGCTACTTATATATAACTTTTAGAGCATACACTTAGCTAATAACAGAGCCAACATTGATTCCATGTAATACATGGCATCCAATTTTCCTAGGCTATAAGGCATCATACAAATCAGACAATTCTATCACATAATTCATGAACGTATCCTTAGCCCTACTCTAGCATGCAATTCACATATCAGGCATACTAATCGCAATACATAAGCATGGGTAGTTTGGGAAACATTTACTTGTGCTCAGCCGATCGCACGAAAGCATACACTTAGCAAATAACCGAAACAACATCTTCTTGAACCTCTCCCAGTAAGTATGTAAAGCTTCTCTTTTTCCTTGTTTGATACCAAGGATTTCTCTACTGAGACTGGAAAATTGCGTTTCTAGAAAATACTTCTCGAAAAACAGCTCCGCGAGTTCTTTTGTAACAGCCCAAAAAAACAAAATAAAATTTTTCATCTTCCTTTTTCTAAAATAAAGAAGTGCCACAGATATAAAATTTATCCAAAAGCATTGCAATGTATAATTGTTACGTCATCAGAGTACAATATCAAAAATGCAGAAATAACGGGAGAGAATATTGTGCCTTCACGTCGGACCCTTCTCCTTAGTGCCGGAAGTACCTGAAACCATAAACACAAACTATAAGCAATCGCTTAGTGAGTTTTCCCAAAGTACTACATACCAATAAACAATTAATGCTATGGGCCAAATCATAGTCTTTCAATTATTGTCGGGGGCCAAATCTCGGTCTTACATACAGGTGTCATGGGCCAGATCCTCGTCTTTCATACAATTTCCAAGGGCCACATCCTTGTTTTTCTTACACATTTCACACAAATAATTCGCATACTATAATGCAAAGGATGGGCCGAATTTGGTGATTTCGACCCATTGATACAATGGGAAACTCACGTCTCAATCTGAATAATAGTTGATGAGGTCCTGACTCCAAATCTCAGCTCTAACCGACTCCTAACCATCAAAGACAACTTCTCAAATATAATCCAAAATACCCCTTATGTGTCAAACTACATCAAACGGTCAAAGGTCAATAAAATTCAACTCACATGATCGCCACGTCGTGGTACCCTTTACCACGTCGTGGTGCCGAATACGACAAAACAGTCGCGATTCGGCCCACCACCATGTCGTGGTACTGGGATTTTCAGTAGCTTAATACATCCAACCACTTTCTTCGATTTCAAAGGGTCTCTAACTTAGATCTGGTCCAAAATAGGGTCTAGATGGATAAAGTTTCCAACTTTATCCAATATAACCCTCCAAAATGCTTAGATCTCCACTTTAATATCCAAAACACTTCATGGCTTAAGCAATAATCATGCAATCCAAGAGGTTACTTGTCCAAAATCTTCAAAAGAGTCTCTAACATCAAACACACGATTAAAATGGAGCTTTTCAGTCATGCATGTCCAATGCACGTCTTAAACTCTTATTAGGTCAAAATAGGGAACAAAGGCCAATATTCCATGCATGGCCTCAAAACTCAATTCTAAGTTAGATCCCAAGAGTCAAATGCTCCAAAAGGCCTGGAGATTCATCAAGTTGCAAACTTTATGAAGTTCAACCATCCAAGGCAACAAAACATAGAGAAAAGTGGGCAAAATCCATAGATCTATCCATTAACTTAACAAGGTGAACACTTTATACCTCCTTGAGATACTTGAGGAAGGTAAACTCATGGATCTTCTTTGCTTTGAACTCCCTAAGTGATCTTCCACCACCTTCTTCCTTCACAAGCACCAAAAATACACACTTTAAGGCGAAAAACTCACATAAGGGATCTAGGGTTTGCAAGGGACGATTTGAAGAGATGGAGGCTGATGGAAGGGAGGCTATGAGGGGTTAAGGATCTTTAAATAGGGCTCATCCCTTGACTTTAAGGTTTTTCCTACACAGCCACACCCACGTCGTGGCAAAATTACAACGTCGTGGTGGTTCATTAAACCCCTACGACCCAAAACTCATCGCCACGTCGTGGTGAAGCTTCACCACATCATTGCCCTCAAAAGGAACATCATACATAATCAAAATAAGTTCATACCTAGAACTTACTGTTACATTTGTCCAAGTGTTGATCCAACCGGATGGAAGTTCATATAGCCATTCTCTTTCTGAGTCTTTACCTAAAATTGGGAATGCCCTCAACTTTATCTGATCTTCAGTGGCAACATGCAACTTCATTACTAAACAAACCACATGAAATTCTTTAACGAATTTATGTGGATCTTCATTTTGTAACATCCGTTTATTTATTAAATAAATAAATAAATAAATGAAGGACCCGTGGCCCTAAAATAAATAATTATGTATAAAAGGATGGTCTGGAAGAGCTAATCGTCACCATTTTAGAAGTCGAGGGTTAAAAGAGTAAGTTACGGACCTAATTCGTAAGTATTAATGAGGGCGGGGACTAAATATTAACTTCTGGGACTTCATTTGACAGGATTTTAGAGGCTTAGGGGTTGTACTGTAAATTAGGGGTTTTATTTTGTAAGGAATTATGGAAGGGAGGGCTAAAATGTAAGTTTTGGATTTCATTTGAAAGAGAATTGAAGGGCAGGGTTTAAAAGGTAAATATGGGATCTATTTTGTAATGATTTATGGATGGAGGGGCTAAACTTGGAATTATGGGGATCGGGTATATAAACCCGTCACCCCCGGTAACCCTAACCCTAATGCGTTTTCTCTAGCCGCCACCATGGAGCACAGCCGCCGCATCTGCTTTCCTCCTCGCCACCGCTGAAGCCCTATCACCACCGTCACTTCCGGCCGACGACGAGGATGAGAGCCGTCAAGTGAAGACCTCCGTGGTTGCTCCGATGTGGTGGAGGTCGAGGACCAGCCTTACGATGTCTCTCAGCCGGGTGTATCATCGTCCGTGTTACTGTTTCATTGCCACCAGCCGCCATGAGGAACCTCCAGCCGCCACCCCTTCGCACACGATTCCTCTGCCGGCGACGAACAAAGAACCACCGAGGACGACTTCCGGGTGGCGTTTCTCCTGCTCCGCCTTCAGCCCACGTCGCCGACGTCGCTAGGGTTGTTGCTCCGCCGCCGCTTCGTCGACCTGTTGTTGCTGGACTCGATGTGGCGGTTAACCACGACTGTCGCCGCCACCTTCGGTTTCGTTACTACTCCTTTGCCGACGATAATAAGGCCGCCGTCATCTCCCTCGTTTCCTGTTGCATCGTCACAGGTCCACCGCCGCCGCTGCCACTCTGTTGAAGACCTAGATTCGCCGCCTGCCACCATGAAATGGTGCCTGAGTTCAAGGACTCGTGAAGTTGAAGTGTTTTTGGGTGTGTTTCTATGATTAGAGTGGTGTTATTTAGCCGGAACTCTCGAGAACAGCCACCACCACCACCGTGAGGTGGTGGCTGCTGCCATGTGCCACCGCCGGCCACCATTAGGTGGTTGTGTGTGTGTTTAGCATAGTGTGTGTGTGTGTGCGGTTTGGTTATTTCGTTGTAATTTTGTATTAATTGGAATAGTGAAGAAAATCTGTCACCACCACCGTTAGGTAGTGGCTGCCGCCACCGACCGCCGTGTCGGGTGGCGGTGTGCTTGCCTTGGGAGATTGATTCGTTTAGGGTGATTGAAACCCTAATGGGCCTTGTAAACCCTAATGGGCCCAATGAAGCCTAATGGGGTTAGTGAAAACCCTAATGGGTCTAATGGACTCAAATTGACCCAATGCAAACCCTAATGGACTTAATGATATTCTAGTGAGCCTAATAGGCCCAATAAAGCCCTAATTGACTTGCAAGCCCAACAAATTGATAAATGGGCTAGTATTTGGTTTGGAAGACCCTTATGCCAATAAAAGCCTAATTTGGGGAATTAATCGGGACATGCGAGAATTATTTAATAACTGGAAATATTAAATAATAATCATTGGCAAGATTAATCTAAGCAATATTGGACTTAATGGATTAAGTCCTTAGAGGATTAAGTCCTTGATGGGTTAAGTAGGAAACTTAACCCTAATCATCATTTTATATGAAACCCTAATTTCACTTGGGTTTATTCTTGGGCCTTTCTATTGGGCCTAAATGACTGAGATAATAATGGACCATCCAAGAGCAAGCAATTGAACTAGAATAATTTAATGGGCCTAGGGTAAGGCCCATGTAAGGGGTTTGGGCCCAATTTGGAAAATTGGGCTATAGTTTGGGCCTTAATGATTATATGATGTTGGGCCTTAGAATAAGATAATGTATAGGCCTAGGCCCAATTTGGAAAAATTGGGCCATGTGTTGGGCTTGATTCCTAATCGACTTTGGGCCTAAGGATTTGGGCCTTGGGCTTGAATAAAGCCAACCTTGGGGTAATGTAGTAGTTAACCAAGGATGTATTTATGGTTATGTGTTGGGGACCAATTATTAATTGCGCGATGTTTGATATTGACAGATCGGGAATCTGTCATCCAGCAGCTGGGGTTGAGTCTGCAGGACTTCAGCAGTATGAGGTGAGTTACCTTCCAGTAGGGGTGGGTCTAAGGCCACAATGTCGGCCCACCAACAGGGGTAGTTGGTAGATAATTGTCTTTGTGATAATTATCTTGGTATGCTTATGTGATATGCTTATGAGATATGCTTATGTGATATGCCTATGTGATATGCTATGTGTGTCAGTGGTAGTAGTAGGGAATAGTTCTTCCCTGTCTCAGTCGTTAGCATCGAAGGGTAGGTCAGTACCCCAGATATGCCTGACTGTATGATTATATCATGTTATTATATGATAGTGGTAGGGGTGAAATAGTCCCCGGTTACCGGTTGAAAGATACTGATGGCGGATACCGGTTGAAAGATACCGATGGCGGATACCGGTTGAAAGATACCGATGGCAGATACCGGTTGAAAGATGCCGATGGCAGTTACCGGTTGAAAGATACCGAAGGGGTATACAGAACCCATGCAATGCTTATCTGTCTGTTTATGATATGTTAGTATGTGATCAGCATGTTTATGATATGTTAGTATGTGATCAACATGTTTATGATATGTTAGTATGTGATCAACATGTTTATGATGTTAGTACGTGATCAATATGTTTATGACATATTATTATGTGATAGTGGTAGGGGTGAAATAGTCCCCGGTTAACGGTTGAAAGATATCGATGGCAGTTACCGGTTGAGAGATACCGACGGTGTTATGTGGTATGTGGTATGATGGGGGAACTCACTAAGCGTCGTGCTTACGGTTTACAGTTTTGGTTTCAGGTACTTTGTTTCAAAGGAAAGGAGCCGGCTTGGTCGCAGCGCATCACACTATGTTTTCCACACACGAGATCATTGGGATTATACTCTGATATGGTTTCATAATATTATATTTTGATTATTCACACTTTGGTTTTATGTAATAACCTAATTAAAAATGAAATTTTTGGCCTTGAATTTTGGGATGTTACACATTTTCTAGACCTCGGAATGTGAGGAGAAGATGTATCAGCCCATATTTAAGTTCGGAGTTTTGGGCTTCAGGAAAGGTAATGTAGAGAGGTTGATGATTGACCTCTTGGGTTGCCCACTCTCTGAGAGTCTTTTCTGCTTCATCTCCGCTCATGGATGATTCTTCAGATTCGATTTCTAAAGACTCTGTGGTTTTAGATTTCACTGAGGAGGGTAGGGAGTAAGTTTTCTAAGGGATATCAGAAGGTGAAGATGGGGGTACTTTTGGGGAAAACGAAAAATTTGGATCTACTTCATTCCACAAGCAACTGTCTTGTGGTGTGGAGATTTCTCGTGGTAGGGAGTATAATTATGAACGAAAGAAACCATCTGATTGTTTTTTCTTTGTTGCTTCTTTCTTCAGTTTCCTTGCAGTTCTTTCATTTTCTAAATCCAAAGCTACAGATGTACCTGTACAAAAAATTATGGGCATATAACTATTAGAAAGCACCGTGTTCCCGGGAACGGTGCCAATTTGTTAACACGTTGTTGTGGGCGTATTAAACAAATAAACTTTCACTGGTGGTTGCACTAAAAATATAACACAGGGAAGCAGGGTCGAATACTTAGGGACACAGCCTAACGGTCAATGCCTTTTCGCACCAGGAACATTCTAGTCAATAAAAAAAGAAATTATAAACGGGCGTCTTTTTTTAAATTAAACTAAAAACTAAAAATTGCAGTGAAAATAAGCTAAACGAAAAATCAATATTAAAAATGATTTCACTTCTGTTGCGACTTTCCTAATCTGGCAATCAGCCCAGATCTAGTTATTCAAAATGTGTTCTATCTAAGCTGGTACTGAGAAAAACTAACAAGCTCTTGTATAATCTCTTTTACCTCGTTAAATTAACCAAAATAAGCTCTTTAGTTTACCCTAACTTTTTACTGTCTAATTAAACAAGCTCTTAATTAAGATCAGAAAAGTTACATTAAGATCTGTGTAAAATTCACAGCAATACCCAATACTTCTCACAAGCTTGGAAGCGTAAAGATATGATATTTCAGTTTATACCAGAGTTAAATCCCTAACACGGAAACAATCTGATACTTTTTACTTATTACCAATTGGCAAGAACAATTACAAATTCTATTAACAGATTAACTGGAATGATAAAACCCTAGCTAGGTGATCAATCTAACAAGAATTAAAAATCAAACGTTCATTAAGCTAAAAATGAAAAATGTAGATAGAAACACAAGTCAAAAAAACAGATTTGATAACTGATCATATGAAAAGTACTAGTCTTTTGTAAAACTGAAAACTAGGGTTTTTGCCAGACATGGCTAAAAACGAATCTAAACTAACAAAAAGATAAAATAATTGATTAATCTTGCTAAGCTAAATGTAGGAGATGATCCTCAGCGTCCAGATCTTCAGAAAATCGTCCCACCTCCCATCTGATCACATAGGCGTCCTATATATACAAGTCAGAGTCTTTGGGAGCAAGAAACCCAAAAATTCGATAAATTTTTGGGTCACACGATCAAATTTTTTGAGTTCTGGTCGAAGTTTTCATTTTTCTAATTTTCGGACTTTCTAAACTGCGAAATGTTTATTTGGTCGATTTTTTGAAACAATTTGATCGAAGTTGGCAAAATTCGATCTAACTTTTGCATTTTCTCCTTTTTTCACAAACACGAAAGTCATCCGAAAATTTATCTAGTTTTCGGAACATTTTCAATCTCGTTAATAAAAAATACGAGTCGTGAGATATGGTCAAAATACTGACAGGGGGTCAAAGTTGCCATCAACATTCTTTTGGCTTTAGAATGTAGCAATCTATCTTCGTATGATCAATTCGATCAAATATTTCTTGACCAAAACATCTTCCAAGCATTCCTCAACATCCTTCATAAGTTCCAAGCTCCAATTAACTCCAATTCTCCATCAAACGCATCCAAAGCTGCTCCCAAAGTACTGCACCACTCAAATTATCTAAAATTGACAAAAAAAAACATGAGTAGTACGGGAATTCTAACAAATGACATGAGATGAACTTTATTTAAACTAATTAAATGTAAATGTACAAATTATGGTGCTAAATGCTAATAAAAACTACCCTAAAAGATGCATAAAATTACATCTATCATATACTATGATTTAATTGAATAAATAAAAATGATTGTAACGGCCTTAAGAACCAAATGTGTAATTTTTTCCTAACCATATTGATTATCCATGTAACATTGTGAAACTTAGACCTAAAATGCATAACAGTACTAGCCATAAGGATCAAATTCTTGAAGGTTCTTTATGTTAAAGAAAGTTATATACCGGTATGAGAAAAAAAGTTAATGGTGTTTAAATAGGACTTCGAAAAAACTTATGACTCTATTAGATTGCGTTATTTAGATGATATTCTTTACCCATGGTGTTTTATAAAAAAAATAGATAAAATGGATATATGCATGTTCGAATTAGGCTACGACTTCTACTCTATCAATGGTTTGCCAAATTTCTTAATTTTCTTTTAGAATTGGGTTATGTCGGAGTGATATTTTTTCGCCGGTTTCTGTTTGATTTGGCAAAAAACGGTTGTGTGTCACTATTTTTCATGTGATTTTCATGGGGCGAAATTAGGTATTGGGACTTTTTATTTCTCATTATTTTTTTTTATGATGTGATATTTTTAGTTGTGAATGGCCACAATATAATTTGAAGAAGGGATAATGACTTAAAAGGGTAATATACTTTTTTATTTGTATACAGTTGGTCACTGAGTTTTTTTTTCCAGATTTAACCCTACAACTTGTTAAACTGTACAAATTCAGTCCTTATGACCGGCTACTCCAGGTTAGCCAGGAAAAAGGACTTAATAGGGCAGTATATTTCTCACTTTGTACACATTTAGTCCTTAATATTTTTTTGTTGCAAAATAAGTCTTTTTTGTTTTTAAACTCATTTAGTACTTATGATTGATTTCTTTAAGTTTCTCTCACGACATTTTACATTGGACAATAATTAATGATGTGTTTGGGGTTGTTGATGCTTATGTTCATTGTGATCTCGACTGTTTGGTTGCTTAGGTCATGTGGTTTGGCTTAGGTCTTGTGTTCTGAATGTTGTAACTTGTTCATATGATATCGGATTTAAACGATCTTTATATCCACTTGTTCGTTTTTTTTAGTCTACTACAACTTTCGTTAAGATTACTCCCGTTAAAATATAATATATTTTAGTTACGATTTTATAAAAAAAACATTCATACATGCATTCATTAAAAACGCATCGTAATTAAAAATATATTACTTTTTAACGGGAGTAATCTAATCGTTAGTTGTAGTAGACTAAAGTACGAACGTATAGATATAAAGATTGTTAAAATCCGAGATCGTATGAAGAAGTTACGACGTTCAGAACCCAAGACATAAGCCAAACCACAAGACCTAAGCAACCAAGCAAACAACAGGCTGCGATGGACATAAGCATCAACAACCTCAAATATTTCATTAATGATTGTTCCACGTAAGATACCATGAGAAAACTCTAAAGAAATCAGTCATATGTACTATTGTATACAAAAACAAAAAGGACTTATTTTGCAACAAAAAAAATATGAAGGACTAAATGTTTAAAAAAATATGAAGGACTAGATACGTACAAAGTGAGAAATATATTACCATATTAAGTCTTTTTTCTTGGTTAACCTGGAGTAGTCGGTCATAAGGACTGAATATGTTCAGTTTAACAAGTTGAAGGGGTAAATGTGGACAAAAAAAATCTTAGTGACCAAATGTGTACAAATCAAAAAATATATTACCCTTTTAAGTCATTATCCCTTTGACGAATTTTGTGTGTATTTTATAGTGCTTTAATTAACTTTGGGGTTACAAATTAATTTGTAAAAGAGCCGTTTGTCAGGGATAGTCGTATTGTAACGCCCAGAGCTTGAGGTACATTATTCATAATTAAATTATCATTTTTGAGGATTTCCACGACATGGTGGAGGCACCACCACGACGTGGCGAGGCGATAAGGGTTCGCTTGTTTCATTTAAGCCATCACAGTGTGGCAGTATTGGCCACGGCGTGGTGGACGGCTGATGTGAAAACCCTATTTTTTTGGTTTGGTCCCTATTTAAAGGAATGAGGAGGCTAGGGATTGCTCATCCTCAGCCTCCATCAGCACCTCAATCCCTAAAGAAAACCCTAATCACTTTCCTCCATTATTGAGCTAGTTTTGTTGTTCCTTGAAGCTAAAAAGGGAAGAAGGAGGACGAAGGAAGCAAATATCAAGCAAGCAAGTCCTCATTCTTCACCTTAGCACTCTTCTGGATCTTTGTAAGTGTCCAAAACTCAATTTTTATCATGATAGGTTGCTAGATCTTGATTTTATCCCGATAACTTCTTGTTTTTCCTTGTTGGGATGGTTACATCTCTTAAAGTTTGCAACCTTATGAATATCTGGGGCATTTGGTGTAATTTGTGCCTTAGATCTGGAGTTTGATTAGGATTTCAATCCATGCATGAGACTTAGGTCATAAACCCTCATTTCGACCTAATATGTGTTCAATACATACATTGGACATGCATGTCTATAAAGCACCAACTTTTAGGTTAGTTTTGGTGCTAGAATCACTTCTAGAAAGGATAGACTTCATACTTTATGGAATAAGTACTTATTGGTTAAGATCTTGCATTGTTAAGCCTTTTGGGACTTAGGGATTTGGGTTTTGGACCTTTTGGATGGTCCTAATGGATAAAATTAGAAACTTTATCCTTCTAGATCACATTTTTGACCATATCTGAGCTTTGGAGCTCTTGGAATCAAAGAAAACAGCTTCATGCATTAAGCTGTTGGAACCCCCAGCTACCATGGCGTGGTCCTAGGTCACCACGGCGTGACGACTGATATTTACCCGACCACCACAACACGGCCATGGAAGACAACGTCGTCGTGGTCGGCTGTAGTCAACATTGACTGTTGACTTTAAACTTTGACCTTGAGGGTTGACTTTATATGTGTGGATTTTTGTTTAGCTATTAATGTCCTAATAGGTAGATTAAGGTTTTTCGTTGTGTGATTATCTACGTGGCGTTTAGCACCCGTTGTGGGATTTTGAGGGCGTGCTGACTTTTGAGCTGCTGTGCGAGGTGAGTTTGCTCACTCTACTGTAGGACGCTAGGGATTGTATGTCCTTGTAGTCTTTGTGACTCCAGTTGTATGCATTGTATGCATGTGTGCATGTTTGCTATATATATGGGGTGATATAGACCCGGGTGTAAAATAGACTCGGTACAGCTTTATGCTGACATATGAGTTGAAATAGACTCGGGGGTGAAATAGACCCAGTGGTGAAATACACCCGGTACAACCTTGTGTTGACATACGAGGTGAAATAGAATTGTGGGTGAAATAGACCCGGTACAGCCTTGTGCTGACATATGAGTTGAAATAGACCCGGTACAGCCTTGAGCTGACATATATGTATAGTATGCGGTATATTGGGGAACTCACTAAGCTTTGTGCTTACGGTTTTCAGTTTATGTTCAGGTACTTCCGGTTCGAAGGGGAAGAGCTCGGGATGATCGCATTGCACACAACACGATTTTCTGCTTTATTGACTATGATTTACTTTTGGTATGTTTATGGATACTCTCTGAATACCTTATGGTTTTGACAAACAGGTTTTGCTGATGGTTTATTTAATATAAAAACAAAAAAATTTGGTTTTGAGTTTTGGGACGTTACACGTATCGAGTGAAGGAAATGAATATATGGAAAATCTAATTGGCATTAAAGTCGGTTCTAATATTTTGAGTGTGGATAACTAGAAACTATTATAGACAAGTTCACATAAACAAATTCAAGTCGGTTCCAGATTTTATTTTCTGATATGTGGTTCATACTTGGTTTGAAGTTGATAACAGTGAGATTGTTTTTTTATGGTTTGTTGTCTTTCATTTGATACTTTGGTTTGATGTTAGCTTGGTATTTTATGTTTTTATTTTTCTAATTTGTGGTTCATACTTGGTATTTATGATGTTTAGATTTGATAATAGTGGGGTTGTTTTTTTTTTTGGTTTGTTGTCGTGCAGAAAGCCTAAGTATATGTCGTACGTATAATGATGATTTGTATATTGTAACATTCTGTTTAAAAAAAATAAAAAAAAATAAATAAGTAAATAGGTAAATAAATAAATAATAAGCATTAAAAACCAGAGATGTATTTTATAATTTATTTTATTTTAGCCCTAAATTCGTAATAATTTATCTGTGTTAGTCGTATGGAGGTAAATGATATAATTTCCAGAATTTGGGGTCTATATTGTAAGATTAGGACTTGAAATGTAAAGGCATTCGTGGAGCAAGGGTTGTTTGGTAATTATTGGACATAGATTGAAAATGATTTGTGGAGGTAGGGACCAATCTCGTAAAAGTGCATCCCAATTTGGTTGAACACGGGACTTGAACCCGGTGGCCCTTCTGTAACACCCCGAATTCAGAAGACCTAGAAAGGAAAGGAAAACCTCAAAAATCAAAAGGCGAATCGTCGAGTAGGTGGGGTGACTCGACGAGTAGGAGCGCGTTCCGGGTCGCGGGTTAAGTGTCACACCCCCAAACCAGAATGGCGGAAACATTCGGGGCGGATGACTTCACGTAGTATCATAACAGTTGAATATTGTAAAGAAAGTAAACACAACCATCATAAATATAATAAAAACTTACATTGTTGCGTATAATACATGTTTCAAAAGAATATTACAAAGATGATGATTTAAAATGTTTTGATAATAGACGCCTTAGCGTTCCTTCTCCAAAAGCTGATGGTTACCTGTATTACTGATTCCCTGAGAAATACAAGTAGTTTTGAAAAAAATGTCAACAATTAAGTTGGTGAGTTCATAAGCGTTTTTGTATTGAAATTTGTATGTCCTTTAGTAAAAATAACTGAACGTGTTTTCCAGAAAATCCAATATTTTCTACATATAGTTTGAAAAAGATTCCAAAGGCTGGAGTACAATGGTGTCTTTCGTGCTCGAATAGTGATAGTGTATTTATACTCAAATAATGTATTTACTGAATGTATCAAAAGTCTCGTAAATCAAACTTATTTTAATACTACCGTGTGAGTTTTATAACCATGCTATTGACCCAAACTGCCTGTAACAACGTTCTTCAGGCGTTGTAGTGTTATGACATTTGTCACCCCACCCCTGCCGGTCTAACTGTAGCTAACAGTTTAGGTGCGGGATTGTCAATCCTGTATAGATCTATACACAAGTATCACGCTCTCCCTCCAAGAGATTATGGTTTATGATACAGGACTTGAAATACGTACTTGAGAGTACGTTGAAGCTGAATGTCTCACAACTCTTAGTATTTAATAGATTTACGAAAAGAAAAGTCTATATTTCGTGTAGATGAAAGTATTTCATTTTCACAATGTTTACGTAAAGATGTAATGAATAACCCGCAAACTATACCCATTATAGTTTTTCCGAAAGTGTGTTCCATTTGGCGATAAAAACTCGATGTAATACTAACTTTGCATGTAAAGTATAACGTTGATATCAAAGTTATTTTAACATTTATAAAAATGTAGCTGATGTTCTCACCTGGAAAGTGTGATGATTCGAAGAAAACGAGATTTTTCCTCGGGCGGCACCTCGACCGGAAAGTGGTGAGATTCTCGGGAATCTCGGGGCTTCCCACCTTCGTCGGGGCTGAGGTATGAAACCTGGAAGTTGGGATCGTCTCGGGATGCTAAATATGGAGTAAGAATGAGAGAGAAGGAGGAAATGGGCAAGGAAAGTCGGAGGTCTCGCATCCTATTTATAGGTGAGGAACACTGCCCTCGTACGTTGGGCGTACTCCGAAGTACGCGGGGCGTACCTTGTACGCAGGGCGTACGTCAGCGATGATGTCACGGTCTCCGGTCTTCGGATGGGATGGCAGTAGAGTGGTAGGGGCGACGTGGCCGATCCGAGGCCCTCCATTCAGTACGCCGGGCATACTCCGAAGTACGCTGGGCGTACTCCTTCGGATAAGCTTCGTAATGCGTGCCAAAAACTTCAAAAATGCGTAACTTTCGCATACGAGATCCGTTTTTGACGTTCTTTATATCCACGCGAAGGTGAGAAAATACTCTACAACTTTTATTTAGACTTCGTCGGCAAATTTTGACTTTATTTTTAATTGTATTTTATTTAATAGGCCGGGACACGATAATTCCGTTAAAAATCCATAACTTCTTTATCCGACGTTCGTTTTCGTCTGTCTTCTTACCATTGTGCTACTATTGTAGAGACCTTGAACTCTCGTTTTGGTTGCGTCGGCTAAAAATCGCTCGATCTTTATTCCGAATTTTTAGCTGTCTACCGCTGTTCTGAAACTTAGAAAAATCATAACTTCCTCATACGAAGTCAGATTTGGGCGTTCTTTTTATGTATGCTCACGGTTTAACGAAATCTACGACTTTCGTTTAGATACCTAAGGCTAAAAAGTATTTTATCGAAGTTTCACTTTTTACGTTTAGCAGTGTTTTACCGGGTGTGTCGTGGATTTTCGATTGGTCATAACTTCTTCGTTATAACTCGGATTTGAGTGTTCTTTATGTTTTTGGAAACCTTGGCATGATATCTAACACTTTGAGTATCCCAATTTAGATTTTTGAACACTTCATTTTTTATGCTATTTTCGTTGATTCCAAACAGTTTATTACATTTGACTTTTTGAATGTTACATTGACTTAAAAATATCGGGTTGTTACATCATCCCACTGTTAGAGGGAATTTCGTCCCAAAATTTAATCTAAGACAGAGTTTATGGATTAGGAAAAAGATGTGGGTACTTTTGTCTCATCTGATCCTCGCATTCCCAGGTGTATTCAGGTCCTCGCTTGGCGTTCCAACGGACCTTCACAATGGGTATGCGGCTTTGTTTAGTCCTTTTAATTTCCCGATCCATGATCTCTACTGGTTCTTCTACGAATTGGAGATTCTCGTTGATTTCAATTTCGTCCAGAGGGATAATGAGGGTCTCATCGGACAAGCACTTCTTTAGGTTTGATACGTGAAAGGTAGGGTGCACATTATTGAGTTCCTTTTGATTGAGGATGTGTTGAAGGCTTTTATGATCGGTGAAGATTGTACATTTCGTGCCGTAAAGATAGTGCCTCCAGATCTTTAGAGCGAAAACGACGGATCCTAGTTCGAGATCGTGCGTGGCGTAGTTTACCTCGTGCGTCTTCAGTTGTCTTGAGGCGTAGGCGATGACCTTCCTTCGCTGCATTAGGACACATCCAAGTCCCTGATTTGACGCATCACAGTAGACCACAAAGTCTTTTGTTCCTTCTGGCAAGGATAATATAGGTGCGTTGCACAGAGCTCGCTTCAGTGTTTGGAACGCAGTGTCTTGTTTTTCTCCACAATTGAAGGTTACTCCCTTCTGAGTCAGGGTGGTAAGTGGTTTAGCAATCTTCGAAAAGTTTTGTATGAACCTTCGGTAGTACCCAGCAAGGCCCAAGAATTGCCGGATTTCCGTTGGAGTCCTTGGAGTTGTCCAGTTCTCGATTGCCTTGATTTTGGAAGGGTCCACGTGTGTCCCCTCCTTGCTGACCACGTGACCTAGGAAATCTACTTTCCTAATCCAAAATTCGCACTTTGAAAATTTTGCGTATAGCTTCTCTGTCCTTAATGTTTCCAAGACCTGTCGGAGGTGTTGGCTATGTTCCTCCTTGCTCCTTAAATAGATGAGTATATCATCTATGAACACGATCACAAATTTATCCAGGAAAGGACGACATACTCGGTTCATCAAGTCCATGAACACCGCCGGTGCATTTGTCAATCCAAAGGGCATTACTACAAACTCGTAGTGACCATAGCGAGTTCGGAATGCCGTTTTGGGAATGTCTCCTTCCAAGACTCGCAGCTGGTGATACCCAGATCTTAAATCGATCTTTGAGAAGTAGCTCGCTCCTTGTAGTTGGTCGAACAGATCGTCTATGCGCGGTAAGGGATATCGGTTCTTGATCGTGAGTTTGTTCAGTTCCCGGTAATCGATTCACATGCGGAACGATCCGTCCTTCTTCTTTACGAACAGGACCGGTGCTCCCCATGGTGAGAAGCTTGGTCTAATGAATCCTTTGCTTAGAAGTTCGTTCAGTTGGCTAGATAATTCTTGAATTTCTGCTGGTGCTAGACGGTACGACGATTTTGCTACTGGGGTAGCTCCGGGAATCAAGTCGATCTTGAACTCGACTTGACGTTCTGGTGGGACTCCTGGAAGATCTTCAGGGAAAATGTCAGGGAAATTGCAGACTTCCGGAATGTCTTTAATGTCTTTCACTTCTCGTTTCTTGTCTATCACGTGGGCTAGAAAGGCACGATATTCTTTTCGAAGGTATTTTAGGGCTTTGACGCAAGAGATGATTTGTAAATTTGTACTGGGTTTGTCCCCATAAATGATAAGAGTTTTGCCGCATGGCAGATTGAGACGAACGACCCTTTCGTGACAAAGTATATCGGCATGGTGAAGGCTTAACCAGTCCATACCGATGATGACATCAAAACTTCTTATAGTAATTGGCATAAGATCGATTTGGAACGAGTGTTCGTTTAAATTTAACGTACATCCTATGTACATATCGTTTGCGCTTTCCGTTTTACCGTTTTCCATTTCTACTGTGAATATTTTATTGAGTGCTTGGGGTTTTTGATTAAGTAAATGTTTGAATTTATGACTCACGAAACTTCTCTCCGCACCACATTCAAAGAGTATGCATGGATAAATGTTGTTGAGGAGAAACGTACCCGTAACCACCGTGGGATCGGCTATTGCCTCGTTCTGCCCTATTGCCAGCACTCTTCCTACACCGCCAGCATTCTTTGCCTTAGGGCAATCCCTCTTGAAGTCCCCAGTTTCCCCACACCCATAAGATGCCTGGCTTACTCCAGTACCAGGAACTTGGGTGATTGGGCGCGCTGGTGCCTTACAGAAACGGGCAGTGTGCCCTTTCCTGTCGCAGTTTTTACAGTGCATCTCCCGGCAATTACCGTGGTGAGGGTAATTGCATTTGTTGCACTTTGGTAGGTTCCCAGCATATTGTTTTGTCGGCGCAGGGGTAGCGGGAACAGCAGTGGGGGCAGTAGCGGCATGGACCGCCACTATTTGTTTCTTTGAAGGTTCTTGCGAAGTTTGACCTTTCCTCTTGTTCCAAAACTTCTTCTTCTTGTTGTTGTTGGTATTGCGGTCATTGTTGTTGCTTCCTTTGGTTGGTTCCGGGACGACGGTCGTGACACTTTGGCAGACCCCATGATCAACCAGACATTGTGCCAGTTCTTTGGCGCTGTCGAACGTCGTGGGTTTGGAAGCTAGCACACTTCCTCGAAGCTGGGGCGACAACCCCCAGATATACCTTTCCACCTTTTGGCTTTCCAGAATCATCATTCCTGGGCAAAGTATTGTCAAATCACTGAACCTATTCGTATAGCTTGTGATGTCCGTGATGGGTTTTGAGCATTCTAACACTTCCTAAGTGTACATGCAACCCTAATAACCTTGGATCTATGTTTGTCTAATAATCATGCAAAGTTGAATTCCAAGGTTATATTCCTATCTAGCATACATGGGGAACATTTTTAACTTGAATGAAAGATAGAATAACTTACCTTGTTGTTGATTATGATCCTTGAAACCTTGTGAGCCTAGCACCCCAAGTGTGATGCCTCAAATGCTTCACACAACACCAAATGCAAAGGAGTAAACTTTGAGAGAATCTTACACTTGCAAAATCGGCTCTAGCCCTCTTGTTTCTTAGTGTCCCGATTTTGGTGGAGAATGGGTTTCTTATATAGTGTTGACACATCTAGGGTTACACCATGTAAACCCTAATGTGTCATGACTCTTCATTTCCATGACCCATGGGTTTGTAACTCCCATGGAGCATCCTATGGGTGGAACCCAACTTGATAATCCATGGAGCCTCTTAGCCCACTATATAAGATATGGAAGATTTACATAATCTACCCATATATTTAATTAGTTATCTTTTGATCACTTAATTAATTCTAAATTAATTCTTGATCAAACTAATTAAATAATATTATTAATATATTAGAACTTATAATATATTAATAAACCATAAGTGTTATTTCTCTCATTTTAGTTTATCCAATTGCATGGTGCCATGCAACCTAAATGGACCATGCCGGGTCGGGTCAAGTACATACCAGAAATAGTTATGGACTTAGACACCTTATCCAACAGTCTCCCACTTGGATAAGTCTAATAACTATAACTGCAATACTTCAGGAACCGATCGGCAATCGTAGCTCTTTCAAGGTCTCTCGGAACTGAGAAGATGATGATACGCCATTTAAGATAAGTGATCATATAATCCTCTGTTCTAGATATCAGCCGGACAAATACATGGAACAATGTCTTACTTTGTGTCCAGCAGTTTGTTTCCCGATTTCCGATTTGTTTGACATAGAACTCAATTGAACACATCAACTTAGTTCTGACCGGGCCCGGTACATAGGTCAAAACAAAATCATCGAGGGGCCCGGATATCAGCTTCTAATCCAAGAAGGAACAGATAAACTTCGACTCATATGTTTGTTCTACCACTCATTGAATTATACATAAAAGCACGTTTTATAACATCGAGTTACCAATGCGTTAACGTACAATCAATGCATAACCAACTCATAAGTAACAAATCATATCTCTAGGTTTGAAGACTTATATGATATTACCGTCTCACGATCACTCGAGATAAATTCCATGAAGTGATTCCAGTGAGCGTGGGTTGAGTCCAATGCTCAGAACTTATGAGCACTCATGAGTGTTGTAGCCATGTCCAACAACTTAGACCTCTGCAACCAATCATGACAGTCTTGATTCATACCTACTTCCGACATATGACCGACTGTGGAGGTTCGAATAATATGATATACCAAACATAATTATTCTGGAAGTCAAAACATGCAAAAGAAATATAGTAAACGATCGACAAGAGATAGCAACACTTTACTAATAAATAAAACACCTTTTATTCATCATCTAATGTCAATTACACTTTACAAATTTCAAGGTTATCTAACTACTAAATCTAATATCATCCTTCAGCCCTATGCTCCGAGCATGCTGGAGATGCTTAACCCGAGTCAGTCCCTTCGTGAGGGGATCTGCTGGATTCTCATCCGATGATACCCTCTTTTCCACGAGGAGTCCTTCTTCTATTCGATGTCTGATGAAATGGTATTTTCTGTCGATGTGTCTGGATCTCCCATGATCCCTTGGTTCCTTGGCTAAGGCAACTGCACTTTCACTATCACAGAAAATTTTCATTGGCTCTTTAGTAGCTGGTACAACTCCAAGGTCTCCAATGAAGTTCTTCAGCCATATCGCCTCCTTTGCTGCCTCGCTAGCTGCTATATACTCTGATTCGCAAGTTGAGTCAGCCACTATCTCTTGCTTGGAACTCTTCCAAGAAATTGCTCCTCCATTTTAGGTAAAGACCCAGCCTGACTGAGAGCGGAAATTATCCCTATCAGTCTGAAAGCTAGCATCACTATACCCTACAACTCTCAAGTCTTCACTCCCACCTAGGGTAAGGACCCAGTCCTTAGTCCTCCGTAGGTACTTGAGGATATTCTTTACCGCAGTCCAGTGTGCCTTGCCAGGGTTCCCCTGATACCTGCTAACCATGCTGAAAGAAAAGGCTACATCAGGTCGAGTACACGTCGTAGCATACATGATCGATCCTACAGCCGAAGCATAAGGTATTCGACTCATTTATGCTATCTCAGCCTCAGTACTAGGGCTTTGTGTCTTACTCAATCTGGCGTTACTCTGGATGGGTAACTCTCCTTTCTTGGAGTCCTGCATGCCGAATCTCTTCAGCACCTTTTCCAAGTAGGTACTCTGACTAAGTCCAATTAGTCTTTTACTCCGGTCTCTCAAGATCCTTATCCCTACAATATATAGGCAGCTTCTCCTAGGTCCTTCATAGAGAAACACTTCCCAAGCCAGGACTTAACTTCCTGCAGAGTTGGGATGTCATTTCCTATGAGTAGTATGTCATCCACATACAATACCAAAAAGCTAACTATACTCCCACTAGCCTTGACATATACACAAGATTCATCTTCACTCCTAGAAAAGCCAAATTCCTTGACTTTCTCATCAAAGCAAAGATTCCATCTGCGAGGTGCTTGCTTTAACCTATAAATGGATTTCTCAAGCTTACACACTCTATTAGGGTACTCTGTGTTGACAAAACCCTCTGGCTGACTCATGTAAACATCCTCAACCAACTTTCCATTAAGGAAAGCGGTTTTGACATCCATTTGCCATATTTCATAGTCATGAAATGCGGCTATGGCTAACAGAACCCTAATAGACTTAATCTTGGCCACTGGAGAAAAGGTCTCATCATAATCAACTCCCGAAGTTTGTGAGAAACCCTTTGCAACCAGTCGTGCCATATAAGTGTGTACATTACCATCCATGTCGGCCTTCTTCTTGAAGATCCATTTGCACCCTATAGTCTTACGACCTGGTACATTCTCAACCAAGTTCCAAACTTGATTGTCATACATGGACTGTATCTCGCTGTCCATTGCCTCTTTCCACTTGGCTGACTCAGGGCCTGCCATGGCTTCCGCGTAACTGTTAGGTTCATCCAGACCCGACCCGACCCGGCATGGTCCATTTGGGTTGCATGGCACCATGTAATTGGATAAACTAAAATGAGAGAAATAACACTTATGGTTTATTAATATATTATAAGTTCTAATATATTAATAATATTATTTAATTAGTTTGATCAAGAATTAATTTAGAATTAATTAAGTGATCAAAAGATAACTAATTAAATATATGGGTAGATTATGTAAATCTTCCATATCTTATATAGTGGGCTAAGAGGCTCCATGGATTATCAAGTTGGGTTCCACCCATAGGATGCTCCATGGGAGTTACAAACCCATGGGTCATGGAAATGAAGAGTCATGACACATTAGGGTTTACATGGTGTAACCCTAGATGTGTCAACACTATATAAGAAACCCATTCTCCACCAAAATCGGCTACACATAAGAAACAAGAGGGCTAGGCCGATTTTAGAAGTGTGTATTCTCTCTAAAGTCATTCCATAAGCATTTGGTGTTGTGTGAAGCATTTGAGGCATCACACTTGGGGTGCTAGGGTCACAAGGTTTCAAGGATCATAAGCAACAACAAGGTAATTTATTCTATCTTTCATGCAAGTTAAAATTTGTTCCCCATGTATGCTAGATAGGAATATAACCTTGGAATTCAACTTTGCATGATAATTAGACAAACATAGATCCAAGGTTATTAGGGTTACATGTACACTTAGGAAGTGTTAGAATGCTCAAAACCCATCAGTGGTATCAAAGCCAGGTTCGTTTGTTGTTTTTTTTTTTGTGTGCAAACAGCTTGAAAAAAAATCGTTTTTCTGTTTTCTGCTCGTATGAAAGTTTGCACATTTGTTGCTGGAAATGGACTAGAAACATTACCCTAAACTGTTTTGATGTTTTAAAGCTTGTTTTAGATGGTGTAATGTTTATGCTAATCCATTTACAATGGCAATTATTAAAATTACAAGTTTTTTTTAAGTGTAATTTTTGATTCTTGAAAGTGTTCATATTCATGTTTTTGAACTTATGAAGATTAGATGATCATAGGAATTGTTTGTAACCTTCATGGTAGTTTAATTCATGATCATAATGTGTTTTAATGGAGTCCATAACTTGTCCTCAAGTTATGGAAAACCAAAAGTCTCACTTTTATTAAAGCCATTAAAAGAACACAAGAGTTATAAAAATGAAGAGTCTTCATTTTTATTTCTCAATTAATTCATAAGTTATAAGAAATGAAAAGTTTTGGAAGTTTACAAAACTCGCCCTCAAGTTTTGGAACATGTAAAGTCTTGATTAAAACTTTAGTTCCAACCCTTAGAATTTTAAAAGTTAAAATTCAACCCTTATACTTTATAATATTATAAGTTACTAATATATATATGTATAACGTCAAGTCGTCTTACCGCTAGTACGCCTCATTCACGAAGCCGGTCTATAAGGGGGGTATAAGGTTGTTGCCTATAAAATGGAAACTTAATGGGTGTCCACTCTCACCCACCGCTTCCTTGATCGGTGGAGGGTCGTTAGCCGAACGGGTAAGACAAGGACTTATAAATTCTCATTAAAAGTATGATGAATATTATAAAGTAACTAAATGCTTTTATTAAATTCCCAATCTTAGTTACTTTAGGAAAATGTGAATAAGGTGCTAATCCATGAAATTACACTTTACACTTTGTTTAAGTCGTTGGTGGAGCGTGTGTGGTTAACCGGCACACTAACTTGGACTTAACAAGGTAGGTAAAGGGTGACTTAAGGTTTACCATAGCATCGGTGGAGCGTGTGTGGTTTACCGGCACATCGATTGAGTGATAAACCTTGAGGGTACCAAGTGATTTGCATGGTTACTTCACACCTCGTTTTGTGATCCTCGGTATCCCAGTCACAAAACTTGGAGGGCACACTCGAGATTGAAACATGCCTTTGAAAAGTTCATTGAATCTCAAAAGAATCTAGGAATTTCTAAGAACCAATTAAAAACCTAATATTTATATTTCGTTTTTCATGGTGGAAATTGGTGAATCGTCATTCACCTACCTTTCAAATATGTTATAGCTTGGATTACGACATACCTCTTCTAAGTTATAATATATTGTGATTGGATCCTAGCCTTAATATTACATTTGGGTGTTTTATTAAGGACTCTCTTAATATCTAAACTAATCTTGTTCTCTTCTTTCAGATGTCTTCAAACAATGCTGCTTCTGGCTCTAATCCTAATGGCTCCTTTACCCTTATAAACTTGTGTGGGAAACTCACTTTTGATGGATCCAACTTCAATGAATGGATCAGAAACATCAGGATGATTACCCGCTACGAGGACAAAGAATATGTCCTTGACAAGGAGCTTAAGGAGATTGATGAGACCACTGCAACTCCCCAGGAGATCGCTGACCTCCGGGCACATGAAAGGGATGCTACAAAAGTGGCATGCATCATGTTGGCCACCATGACAGCGGAACTCCAAAAGTCCTATGAGGACTTCTACCCTTTTGAAATGCCCCAAGATCTGATGGAAAGATACCATCAAAGTGCACGACAGGAGAGGTATGAAATCATATGCTCAATCATAACAACCATGATGAAGGACGGGGAATCCGTCACGAGCCACATGCAGAAAATGCAAAGGTATGTGGATCGGTTGCTGAAGCTTAATGTGAACTTCCCTGAGGAGCTTGCAATAGATATCATTTTGCACTCCTTACCATCGTGCTATGATCAATTCCGCATGACATATCACATGAATAAGGAAGAGGTCACACTCAGCAAACTTCAGGGACTCCTCAAGACCGCAGAAACAGGTCTTAAGGGTAAGTTGGTTGTTAACACTCCTACTCCAAACTCCACCCCGGTTTTGGCAATCGGGAAAGGTAGAGGGAAGAAGAGGAAGAGCTCTTCGAAGGGTACCAAGGCTAGGACCCTTGATGGCTCTTCTTCAAGTGGAACCAAGAAAGGTTTTGTCACTCCTTCTTCTGACCCTAAAGAGGCTGAATGCTTCTATTGCCATGAAAAGTCACATTGGAAGTGGAACTGCCCAAAGTACCAGCAATATGTGAAGGATGGGAAAGTTAAACTCAACCATGCAGTTATTTACACTATCTTATCTAATAACTCACCCCATTCTAACTCTTGGGTCCTTGATACCGGTTGTGGTATTCATATATGTTCTGATTTGCAGGGACTAAGAAGAAGTGAGAATGTGGAGCATGGAAGAATAAACTTAATCATGGGGAATAGGAAAGCTTTACCTGTCACCAAGATTGGAGTTTATACTTTATCGCTAAGTAGTGGGTTTAGTTTAGATTTGAATAAATGTTGTTATTCGCCAGAAATGGCAAGAAATATTATTTCCTTTCATGCATTGTATAAACAAGGTTTCACCTTTTCATTTGATAATGAAGTTGGTTCGATTAATGCTTTCTTTAATAATGTTCTTTATTTTAAAGCATTACCTTGTGATGGTGTGTATGAAACTGTATCTGTGGTTGATAACTTAGGAAATAATGTATTGTGTATTGATTCTGTTAATGATAATAACTTGGATAAAGCATCATTATGGCATTGTCGTCTTGGACATATAAGCAAGAAACGCATAGGCCAACTCCAAAAGGATGGAGTATTGGAGTCATTTGACCTAAAGTCAGATGATAGTTGCAAATCATGCTTACTTGGAAAAATGACAAAGTCACCCTTCACAGGTTCTTGTGAGAGGGGTGAAGGTTTGTTGGATCTTATACACACGGATGTGTGTGGGCCCTTCAAACATGCCACAAGGGATGCTAATCGTTATTATTTGACTTTTACTGATGATTACAGTAGATATGGATATGTCTACTTAATCAAGCATAAGTCAGAGACTTTTGAAAGGTTTAAAGAGTTTAAACAGGAAGTAGAGAATCAATTGGGCAGGAACATTAAGATGCTTCGATCCGATCGAGGTGGTGAGTATCTTAGTTCAGAGTTCCTCGACTATCTTAGGGAATGTGGGATTGTCTCACAATTGACACCTCCCAGGACACCGCAGTTGAATGGTGTAGCTGAGAGGCGTAATCGAACCTTGTTGGATATGGTTCGTTCCATGATGAGTCGAGCTTCGCTACCAATCTCATTTTGGGGGTATGCCTTAGAGACTGCCGCCCATATCCTTAATCTAGTTCCCACAAAGAAAGTTTCCAAAACTCCTCATGAGATGTGGACTGGTAAAGTACCCAAACTAGACCATATTAAGATTTGGGGTTGCGAGGCTTTCGTGAGACGCGAGACTCATGATAAGCTCGAACCTCGAAATGAGAGGTGTATTTTCATCGGCTACCCACAGAAATCCTTTGGTTACCTCTTCTACAGATCTAGTGAGAATGTGGTCTTTGTAGCTAGGAGGGCTTTCTTTCGAGAGAGAGAGTTCATAAGCCAAGGAGACAGTGGGAGGCAAGTTGACCTTGAAGAAATTCAAGAGTCAAGTGGTGAAGGAACTTCAAACCCTAGCACTCAACTTGAGGAGGAAACTCCTGTTGAGCCAATTGACAAGGCTGTACCTCTGAGGCGTTCCACAAGGGTTAGGAATGCACCTGAGCATTACTATGGATTCCATATTACTGCGGAAGGTGATACACTTATCAGTGATGAGACACTGATAGGTCTGGATGAACCTAACAGTTACGCGGAAGCCATGGCAGGCCCTGAGTCAGCCAAGTGGAAAGAGGCAATGGACAGCGAGATACCGTCCATGTATGACAATCAAGTTTGGAACTTGGTTGAGAATGTACCAGGTCGTAAGACTATAGGGTGCAAATGGATCTTCAAGAAGAAGACCGACATGGATGGTAATGTACACACTTATAAGGCACGACTGGTTGCAAAGGGTTTCTCACAAACTCCGGGAGTTGATTATGATGAGACCTTTTCTCCAGTGGCCAAGATTAAGTCTATTAGGGTTATGTTAGCCATAGCTGCATTTCATGACTATGAAATATGGCAAATGGATGTCAAAACCGCTTTCCTTAATGGAAAGTTGGCTGAGGATGTTTACATGAGTCAGCCAGAGGGTTTTGTCAATACAGAGTACCCTAATAAAGTGTGTAAGCTTGAGAAATCCATTTATGGGTTAAAGCAAACACCTCGTAGATGGAATCTTTGCTTTGATGAGAAAGTCAAAGAATTTGGCTTTTCTAGGAGTGAAGATGAATCTTGTGTATATGTCAAGGCTAGTGGGAGTATAGTTAGCTTTTTGGTATTGTATGTGGATGACATACTACTCATAGGAAATGACATCCCAACTCTGCAGGAAGTTAAGTCCTGGCTTGGGAAGTGTTTCTCTATGAAGGACCTAGGAGAAGCTGCCTATATTCTAAGGATAAGGATCTTGAGAGACCGGAGTAAAAGACTAATTGGACTTAGTCAGAGTACCTACTTGGATAAGGTGCTGAAGAGATTCGGCATGCAGGACTCCAAGAAAGGAGAGTTACCCATCCAGAGTAACGCGAGATTGAGTAAGACACAAAGCCCTAGTACTGAGGCTGAGATAGCAGAAATGAGTCGAATACCTTATGCTTCGGCTGTAGGATCGATCATGTATGCTATGACGTGTACTCGACCTGATGAAGCCTTTTCTTTCAGCATGGTTAGCAGGTATCAGGGGAACCCTGGCAAGGCACACTGGACTGCGGTAAAGAATATCCTCAAGTACCTACGGAGGACTAAGGACTGGGTCCTTACCCTCGGTGGGAGTGAAGACTTGAGAGTTGTAGGGTATAGTGATGCTAGCTTTCAGACTAATAGGGATATTTTCCGCTCTCACTCAGGCTGGGTCTTTACCTTAAATGGAGGAGCAATTTCTTGGAAGAGTTCCAAGCAAGAGACAGTGACTGATTCAACTTGCGAATCAGAGTATATAGCAGCTAGCGAGGCAGCAAAGGAGGCGATATGGCTGAAGAACTTCATTAGAGACCTTGGAGTTGTACCAGCTATTAAAGAGCCAATGGAAATTTTCTGTGATAGTGAAAGTGCAGTTGCCTTAGCCAAGGAACCAAGGGATCATGGGAGATCCAGACACATCGACAGAAAATACCATTTCATCAGACATCGAATAGAAGAAGGTCTCCTCGTGGCAAAGAGGGTATCATCGGATGAGAATCCAGCAGATCCCCTCACGAAAGGACTGACTCGGGTTAAGCATCTCCAGCATGCTCGGAGCATAGGGCTGAAGGATGATATTAGATTTAGTAGTTAGATAACCTTGAAATTTGTAAAGTGTAATTGACATTAGATGATGAATAAAAGGTGTTTTATTTATGTGTAAAGTGTTGCTATCTCTTGTCGATCGTTTACTATATTTCTTTTGCATGTTTTGACTTCCAGAATAATTATGTTTGGTATATCATATTATTCGAACCTCCACAGTCGGTCATATGTCGGAAGTAGGTATGAATCAAGACTGTCATGATTGGTTGCAGAGGTCTAAGTTGTTGGACATGGCTACAACACTCATGAGTGCTCATAAGTTCTGAGCATTGGACTCAACCCACGCTCACTGGAATCACTTCATGGAATTTATCTCGAGTGATCGTGAGACGGTAATATCATATAAGTCTTCAAACCTAGAGATATGATTTGTTACTTATGAGTTGGTTATGCATTGATTGTACGTTAACGCATTGGTGGCTCGATGTTATAAAACGTGCTTTTGTGTATAATTCAATGAGTGGTAGAACAAACATATGAGTCGAAGTTTATCTGTTCCTTCTTGGATTAGAAGCTGATATCTGGGCCCCTCGATGATTTTGTTTTGACCTATGTACCGGGCCCGGTCAGAACTAAATTGATGTGTTCAATTAAGTTCTTTGTCAAACAAATCGGAAATCGGGAAACAAACTGCTGGACAATAAGTAAGACATTGTTCCATGTATTTGTCCGGCTGATATCTAGAACAGAGGATTATATGATCACTTATCTTAAATGGCGTATCATCATCTTCTCAGTTCCGAGAGACCTTGAAAGAGCTACGATTGCCGATCGGTTCCTGAAGTATTGCAGTTATAGTTATTAGACTTATCCAAGTGGGAGACTGTTGGATAAGGTGTCTAAGTCCATAACTATTTCTGGTATGTACTTGACCCGACCCGGCATGGTCCATTTGGGTTGCATGGCACCATGCAATTGGATAAACTAAAATGAGAGAAATAACACTTATGGTTTATTAATATATTATAAGTTCTAATATATTAATAATATTATTTAATTAGTTTGATCAAGAATTAATTTAGAATTAATTAAGTGATCAAAAGATAACTAATTAAATATATGGGTGGATTATGTAAATCTTCCATATCTTATATAGTGGGCTAAGAGGCTCCATGGATTATCAAGTTGGGTTCCACCCATAGGATTCTCCATGGATGCTCCATGGGAGTTACAAACCCATAGGTCATGGAAATGAAGAGTCATGACACATTAGGGTTTACATGGTGTAACCCTAGATGTGTCAACACTATATAAGAAACCCATTCTCCACCAAAATCGGCTACACATAAGAAACAAGAGGGCTAGGCCGATTTTAGAAGTGTGTATTCTCTCTAAAGTCATTCCAAAAGCATTTGGTGTTGTGTGAAGCATTTGAGGCATCACACTTGGGGTGCTAGGCTCACAAGGTTTCAAGGATCATAAGCAACAACAAGGTAAGTTATTCTATCTTTCATGCAAGTTAAAATTTGTTCCCCATGTATGCTAGATAGGAATATAACCTTGGAATTCAACTTTGCATGATAATTAGACAAACATAGATCCAAGGTTATTAGGGTTGCATGTACACTTAGGAAGTGTTAGAATGCTCAAAACCCATCAGTTCCTTCACCACTTGACTCTTGAATTTCTTCAAGGTCAACTTGCCTCCCACTGTCTCCTTGGCTTATGAACTCTCTCTCTCTCGAAAGAAAGCCCTCCTAGCTACAAAGACCACATTCTCACTAGGTCTGTAGAAGAGGCAACCAAAGGATTTATGTGGGTAGCCGATGAAAATACACCTCTCACTTCGAGGTTCGAGCTTATCATGAGTCTCGCGTCTCACGAAAGCCTCGCAACCCCAAATCTTAATGTGGTCTAGTTTGGGTACTTTACCAGTCCACATCTCATGAGGAGTTTTGGTAACTTTCTTTGTGGGAACTAGATTAAGGATATGGGCGGCAGTCTCTAAGGCATACCCCCAAAATGAGATTGGTAGCGTAGCTCTACTCATCATGGAACGAACCATATCCGACAAGGTTCGATTACGCCTCTCAGCTACACCATTCAACTGCGGTGTCCTGGGAGGTGTCAATTGTGAGACAATCCCACATTCCCTAAGATAGTCGAGGAACTCTGAACTAAGATACTCACCACCTCGATCGGATCGAAGCATCTTAATGTTCCTTCCCAATTGATTCTCGACTTCCTGTTTAAACTCTTTAAACCTCTCAAAAGTCTCTGACTTATGCTTGATTAAGTAGACATATCCATATCTACTGTAATCATCAGTAAAAGTCAAATAATAACGATTAGCATCCCTTGTGGCATGTTTGAAGGGCCCACACACATCCGTGTGTATAAGATCCAACAAACCTTCACCCTTCTCACAAGAACCTGTGAAGGGTGACTTTGTTATTTTTCCAAGTAAGCATGATTCGCAACTATCATCTGACTTTAGGTCAAATGACTCCAAGACTCCATCCTTTTGGAGTTGGCCTATGCGTTTCTTGCTTATATGTCCAAGACGACAATGCCATAATGATGCTTTATCCAAGTTATTATCATTAACAGAATCAATACACAATACATTATTTCCTAAGTTATCAACCACAGATACAGTTTCATACACACCATCACAAGGTAATGCTTTAAAATAAAGAACATTATTAAAGAAAGCATTAATCGAACCAACTTCATTATCAAATGAAAAGGTGAAACCTTGTTTATACAATGCATGAAAGGAAATAATATTTCTTGCCATTTCTGGCGAATAACAACATTTATTCAAATCTAAACTAAACCCACTACTTAGCGATAAAGTATAAACTCCAATCTTGGTGACAGGTAAAGCTTTCCTATTCCCCATGATTAAGTTTATTCTTCCATGCTCCACATTCTCACTTCTTCTTAGTCCCTGCAAATCAGAACATATATGAATACCACAACCGGTATCAAGGACCCAAGAGTTAGAATGGGGTGAGTTATTAGATAAGATAGTGTAAATACCTGCATGGTTGGGTTTAACTTTCCCATCCTTCACATCTTGCTGGTACTTTGGACAGTTCCGCTTCCAATGTGACTTTTCATGGCAATAGAAGCATTCAGCCTCTTTAGGGTCAGAAGAACGAGTGACAAAACCTTTCTTGGTTCCACTTGAAGAAGAGCCATCAAGGGTCCTAGCATTGGTACCCTTCGAAGAGCTCTTCCTCTTCTTCCCTCTACCTTTCCCGATTTCCAAAACCGGGGCGGAGTTTGGAGTAGGAGTGTTAACACCCGACTTACCCTTAAGACCTGTGTCTGCGGTCTTGAGGAGTCCCTGAAGTTTGCTGAGTGTGACCTCTTCCTTATTCATGTGATATGTCATGCGGAATTGATCATAGCACGATGGTAAGGAGTGCAAAATGATATCTATTGCAAGCTCCTCAGGGAAGTTCACATTAAGCTTCAGCAACCGATCCACATACCTTTGCATTTTCTGCATGTGGCTCATGACGGATTCCCCGTCCTTCATCATGGTTGTTATGATAGAGCATATGATTTCATACCTCTCCTGTCGTGCACTTTGATGGTATCTTTCCATCAGATCTTGGTGCATTTCAAAAGGGTAGAAGTCCTCATAGGACTTTTGGAGTTCCGCTGTCATGGTGGCCAACATGATGCATGCCACTTTTGTAGCATCCCTTTCATGTGCCCGGAAGTCAGCGATCTCCTGGGGAGTTGCAGTGGTCTCATCAATCTCCTTAAGCTCCTTGTCAAGGACATATTCTTTGTCCTCGTAGCGGGTAATCATCCTGATGTTTCTGATCCATTCATTGAAGTTGGATCCATCAAAAGTGACTTTCCCACACAAGTTCATAAGGGTAAAGGAGCCATTAGGATTAAAGCCAGAAGCAACATTGTTTGAAGACATCTGAAAGAAGAGAACAAGATTAGTTTAGATATTAAGAGAGTCCTTAATAAAACACCCAAATGTAATATTAAGGCTAGAATCCAATCACAATATATTATAACTTAGAAGAGGTATGCCGTAATCCAAGCTATAACATATTTGAAAGGTAGGTGAATGACGATTCACCAATTTCCACCATGAAAAACGAAATATAGATATTAGGTTTTTAATTGGTTCTTAGAAATTTCTAGATTCTTTTGAGATTCAATGAACTTTTCAAAGGCATGTTTCAATCTCGAGTGTGCCCTCCAAGTTTTATGACTGGGATACCGAGGATCACAAAACGAGGTGTGAAGTAACCATGCAAATCACTTGGTACCCTCAAGGTTTATCACTCAATCGATGTGCCGGTAAACCACACACGCTCCACCGATGCTATGGTAAACCTTAAGTCACCCTTTACCTACCTTGTTAAGTCCAAGTTAGTGTGCCGGTTAACCACACACGCTCCACCAACGACTTAAACAAAGTGTAAAGTGTAATTTCATGGATTAGCACCTTATTCACATTTTCCTAAAGTAACTAAGATTGGGAATTTAATAAAAGCATTTAGTTACTTTATAATATTCATCATACTTTTAATGAGAATTTATAAGTCCTTGTCTTACCCGTTCGGCTAACGACCATCCAACGATCAAGGAAGCGGTGGGTGAGAGTGGACACCCATTAATTTGCCATTTTATAGGCAACAACCTTATACCCCCCTTATAGACCGGCTTCGTGAATGAGGCGTACTAGCGGTAAGACGACTTGACGTTATACATATATATATTAGTAAGTTATAATATTATAAAGTATAAGGGTTGAATTTTAACTTTTAAAATTCTAAGGGTTGCAACTAATGTTTTAATCAAGACTTTACATGTTCCAAAACTTGAGGGCAAGTTTTGTAAACTTCCAAAACTTTTCATTTCTTATAACTTATGAATTAATTGAGTAATAAAAATGAAGACTCTTCATTTTTATAACTCTTGTGTTCTTTTAATGGCTTTAATAAAAGTGAGACTTTTGGTTTTCCATAACTTGAGGACAAGTTATGGACTCCATTAAAACACATTATGATCATGAATTAAACTACCATGAAGGTTACAAACAATTCCTATGATCATCTAATCTTCATAAGTTCAAGAACATGAATATGAACACTTTCAAGAATCAAAAATTACACTTAAAAAAAACTTGTAATTTTAATAATTGCCATTGTAAATGGATTAGCATAAACATTACACCATCTAAAACAAGCTTTAAAACATCAAAACAGTTTAGGGTAATGTTTCTAGTCCATTTCCAGCAACAAATGTGCAAACTTTCATACGAGCAGAAAATAGAAAAACGATTTTTTTTCAAGCTGTTTGCACACAAAAAAAAAAAAAAAAAACAACAACAAACGAACCATGCTCTGATACCACTGATGGGTTTTGAGCATTCTAACACTTCCTAAGTGTACATGCAACCTCAATAACCTTGGATCTATGTTTGTGTAATAATCATGCAAAGTTGAATTCCAAGGTTATATTCCTATCTAGCATACATGGGGAACATTTTTAACTTGAATGAAAGATAGAATAACTTACCTTGTTGTTGATTATGATCCTTGAAACCTTGTGAGCCTAGCACCCCAAGTGTGATGCCTCAAATGCTTCACACAACACCAAATGCAAAGGAGTAAACTTTGAGAGAATCTTACACTTGCAAAATCGGCTCTAGCCCTCTTGTTTCTTAGTGTCCCGATTTTGGTGGAGAATGGGTTTCTTATATAGTGTTGACACATCTAGGGTTACACCATGTAAACGCTAATGTGTCATGACTCTTCATTTCCATGACCCATGGGTTTGTAACTCCCATGGAGCATCCATGGAGCATCCTATGGGTGGAACCCAACTTGATAATCCATGGAGCCTCTTAGCCCACTATATAAGATATGGAAGATTTACATAATCTACCCATATATTTAATTAGTTATCTTTTGATCAGTTAATTAATTCTAAATTAATTCTTGATCAAACTAATTAAATAATATTATTAATATATTAGAACTTATAATATATTAATAAACCATAAGTGTTATTTCTCTCATTTTAGTTTATCCAATTACATGGTGCCATGCAACCCAAATGGACCATGCCGGGTCGGGTCAAGTACATACCAGAAATAGTTATGGACTTAGATACCTTATCCAACAGTCCGAGCCTACCATCGTAAGGCCCCAAAGCTCCTGCTCGAGCTTCTGAATCTCGCCCCTTGGGCAGTACTCTCGTAGTAGCATCCGTTTCAGGTTCTCCCAACCCATTGAGTTTGCCACCACCAGAGTTAGTGACTTGACGTGGCCATTCCACCACGTTAGGGCTCGCTCGGAGAATGTACAGGCGGCAAATTTTACTTTTCTTTCCTCGGGGCATGAGCATATCTCGAACACAACTTCTGTTTTCTCCATCCATTGGGATAGAGCCATCACTCCCCCAGATCCATTAAAGGGGATGGTTTTGCTGTTGGAGAAGTCCTTATCGGTACATTCCCCGGAACGACCTTGGTTTTGGCCATTGGTAGAGCTATTTATTCCTCCTCCTGATCCGTTGTTACTCATTTGTGCCATTGATGCGGTTACGGCAGCTGTTACAGCAGCCTGAAAGGTAGCAGCATCCATTGATGGAGGGGGTGGTGGAGGTGGTGCTAGTGCTCCGTTTGTATTGAAACGTCGGGGATTTCTCCTTGGTGGCATGATTCTGCCACAAGTTGAGAGACGAATTCTTGATAAGTCATTAGAAATGATTATGGAAGTATTATCAGTTTTAATTCTAGTTTTCGCATGTAAACGGAAACTTTCAAAAAGGAGTGTATGATCCTTTTAAGAATTTAATGGAATACTCAAGGAAATAATAAATGCGTGTCAATTTCATTGATATTAGTATATGATACAACGATCAGGAAAATTTGACCTTATATAGATCTAGGGTACATCAATGAAAATGGGAAAATGTGATCGCATTCCGACCCCCGAACTACGTTCTCACAATTCGTCGGGTTTACATTCTTAAAGGAAAGAGTAGCACCAACACTTATTTAATAGGTATATACATAGCGCCAGAAGTACGCGCTCTACTCTGAGCGGGTGGCACGCTGCGGACCATGGTATGTGGTTGTGGAAACCTTAGCTCGGGCTACTTGACGTTCGGCCTCGATGAAGCGCCTCTCCATTGCGGCTTGGCTCCTACGGAGCTCCCTCACTTCGGTTCTAGTAGCAGTGATGCTCTATTGTTCGCTCATGCTCTTCGTCCAGACAACGAAGACGTACCGCGGTGACAATAGTGGTGGCCCCAATGTCCAAGAGTTGGTTGGCATTTGCTCTTGCTTACTCGCCTTGGTTGGCAATGCGTCGGACCATGACAGGGAGTGCCCTGTCAGCCGAACCCCTGTTGCGGACGTTATAAAAGCCTCGTGCCATGCCGTAGGGTGGGCGTTGCCCTTGTTCCCTGCTCCATCGCTTCAGATCCACAGCCCAGCGGGGCGCCGGGCCCTGAAAGTTCCTTGGGGGATTTGCTGATCCTCGGGGAGGATTGTAGATCTCAGGCTCCGAGTCTGTGCTCCCACCATCTCCTTCCTCTTCTGTATCTTCGTCTGGGTCTTCCTCAGGATCCTCTTCGGATTCCTCTTCGGGTTCTTCCTCGGGAATTTCCTCTTCGGAATCCTCTTCTGGGTTGTCCTCAATCCAGCCTCCATTACCCTGGTTAGGGTAGTAGGGATCCCCGGGAATGTGAAAACCTGCCATTTCGTCTGATCGAGAATAGGGGCAAGAGAATTATATAAAACTCGGGAGTAAGAAGGGAAATTTTCGATAAGGGTAAATTTTTATTCGTCGATTCCTATTTCTAATTAAATACTGAGATTCGCATGATTATAACAGTTCTTTTAGTTTTTACAAAATACTCCTATAGTATTTCAAATTTGTGAGTTTGATTCTAGTATTTATTTCGGTAAGTTTTCGATTTGTTGCTTACTACGACCATTCCTCGACATACGTTGGTCACATCTAGGATGAATATAGTTGATCAGGCTATATTTATTCTTGATTTGATTACATACCCTGAGGCCTAGTCGTAGTGTCGCAATTTGCCTTAATACTTTTTATAAAATTTTGCTATGATACGAGACCGATGCATGCGTGTACTTATACTTTTATATATATAAAAAAATGTATATTACTTTAATTTATTAAAAGTATCGTTTATGAAAACGTTTTGTCAGAGGGTTTTTGGTCCCTTTGCATTTATAGTTTGTATATCTTATGTGGTTCGATATACTTAGTTCACTATAAACAATGCTCTGATACCAATCTGTCACACCCCCAAACCAGAATGGCGGAAACATTCGGGGGCGGATGACTTCACGTAGTATCATAACAGTTGAATATTGTAAAGAAAGTAAACACAACCATCATAAATATAATAAAAACTTACATTGTTGCGTGTAATACGTGTTTCAAAAGAATATTACAGATATGATGATTTAAAATGTTTTGATAATAGACGCCTTAGCGTTCCTTCTCCAAAAGCTGATGGTTACCTGTATTACTGATTCCCTGAGAAATACAAGTAGTTTTGAAAAAAATGTCAACAATTAAGTTGGTGAGTTCATAAGCGTTTTTGTACTGAAATTTGTATGTCCTTTTCTAAAAATAACTGAACGTGTTTTCTAGAAAATCCAATATTTTCTACATATAGTTTGAAAAAGATTCCAAAGGATGGAGTACAATGGTGTCTTTCGTGCTCGAATAGTGATAGTGTATTTATACTCAAATAATGTATTTACTGAATGTATCAAAAGTCTCGTAAATCAAACTTATTTTAATACTACCGTGTGAGTTTTATAACCATGCTATTGACCCAGACTGCCTGTAACAACGTTCTTCAGGCGTTGTAGTGTTATGACGTTTGTCACCCCAGACCTGCCGGTCTAACTGTAGCTAACAGTTTAGGTGCGGGATTGTCAATCCCGTATAGATCTATACACAAGTATCACGCTCTCCCTCCAAGAGATTATGGTTTATAATACAGGACTTGAAATACGTACTTGAGAGTACGTTGAAGCTGAATGTCTCACAACTCTTAGTATTTAATAGATTTACGAAAAGAAAAGTCTATATTTCGTGTAGAAGAAAGTATTTCATTTTCACAATGTTTACGTAAAGATGTAATGAATAACCCGCAAACTATACCCATTATAGTTTTTCCGAAAGTGTGTTCCATTTGGCGATAAAAACTCGATGTAATACTAACTTTGCATGTAAAGTATAACGTTGATATCAAAGTTATTTTAACATTTATAAAAATGTAGGTGATGTATGTGAATCCGTATAAAACGATAAGTTTTTCTCGTATTGCACTTGTATTCCCCCCCCCCCCTAAAACATGAAAAGACGTGAAAAAGTAGGGGTATGAACTCACCTGGAAAGTGTGATGATTCGAAGCAAACGAGATTTTTCCTCGGGCGGCACCTCGACCTGAAAGTGGTGAGATTCTAGGGAATCTCGGGGCTTCGGACCTTCGTCGGGGCTGAGGTATGAAACCGGGAAGTCGGGATCGTCTCAGGATGCAAAATATGGAGTAAGAATGAGAGAGAAGGAGGAAATGGGCAAGGAAAGTCGGAGGTCTTGCATCCTATTTATAGGTGAGGAATACTGCCCTCGTACGCTGGGCGTACTCCGAAGTACGCGGGGCGTACCTCGTACGTTGGGCGTACCCTCGTACGCGGGGCGTACGTCAGCGATGATGTCACGGTCTCCGGTCTTCGGATGGGATGGCAGTAGAGTGGTAGGGGCGACGTGGCCGATCTGAGGCCCTCCATTCAGTACGCTGGGCGTACTCCGAAGTACGCTGGGCGTACTCCATTCTACGACTTTCGTTTAGATACCTAAGCCTAAAAATTATTTTATCGAAGTTTCACTTTTTACGTTTAGCAGTGTTTTACCGGGTGTGTCGTGGATTTTCGATTGGTCATAACTCCTTCGTTATAACTCGGATTTGCGTGTTCTTTATGTTTTGGAAACCTTGGAACGATATCTAACACTTTGAGTATCCCAATTTAGATTTTTGAACACTTCATTTTTGATGCTATTTTCGTTGATTCCAAACAGTTTATTACATTTGACTTTTTGAATGTTACATTGACTTAAAAATATCGGGTTGTTACATTAAGTGACCTACTCGACGAGTCGGAGGACCGACTCGGCGAGTTGGTCAGGGTTTGGGAAACCCTAAATTCGGGACTTGGAACCCTATTTAAGCATCTTATTCTCCTCCTCTTGGTTCCATTCTCAGCCCCCATTGTCCATAACTTAACCCACGAAACCCTAGATCATTTGGTGAGTGTGTGAGCCATTCATGAGTATTTTGGTGTCCTTGGAGGCTATAAGAAGAAGAAGAAGGAGATTGAAGGTTCAAGGAGGAACTTGTAGATCCAGCAACACCATCTCATTTCCATCATTTTCTGGTAATCAAGTCTTCATCTTGACTTATAGCTTCTTAGATCTATTTATGTCCACTTTATGAGAGTTTTGGTCCATGGAGCTTGATCTATGGGGCAAGGATGTCCCAAGCAAAGATCCTTTCAGATCTGGGGTCCCTAACAGTGGTTAAGGCATAAAGGTGCAAGCTTTATGCCATTAGAACTCCCCATGCAAGGTTTAAGAGGTTTTTATGGCCTTTTGAGCATAAAGGGCCATACATGGATGTAAAGGCGGAGGCTTTACGTATTATTTCGACTCTAGAAGGTTAGATCTGGGTCCTGGATGCTTTGTGCCCGACTGAAATCGTTTGAATAGATTTGGACTTAGTAGGAATCGACGAGTTGCTCTTAGGACTCGGCGAGTCAAGCCGTTTTCTTGTTCAAAACCCTTTTGATAGCGGATGTGTGTTGAGTTGGTAGAGGACTCAGCCATTTGGGTTCATTATGGACTTGAAGATCATCGTACTCGACGAGTTTAAGGATGAACTCGGCGAGTCCAAGGCAAACTCCCAACCCATGAAGACGGACTTGACGAGTTGTTCATACAACTCGGCGAGTCATAGACTGGACGCATTCATATATGAAGATGAACTCGGCGAGTCAGTTGAAGATGGTCCTGATGTCATGGTTGAAGGTGAACTCGTCGAGTTCTTGCTAGACTCGACGAGTAGAGTCGGGGGGTTGTATCATTTTGAAAGAATAGGGAATCGACGAGTTGCTGGACCAAATCGCCGAGTCAAGTCAACTGGATGTTGACTTTGACCAAGTTTGACGTAGTTTGACTTTTAAGGGTATTGTAGTCTAAGTGTTATTTTGGGTATTGATAGTTCCAGGAGCCGAAGGATCAACAGTTCAGGAGTTGTCGGTTAGAAGCCAGAAGTGTTCAGCTAGTCTTTAGCAATGCGAGGTCAGTCTCCTCACTGGTTGTATGGGTCTACGGCCACAATGCCAGCCCATTTAGTTTATGTATAGTAAGAAGACCCGGGGGTTAGCCCTAGGCATTATGTATGAAATACCAGGAGGCGGCTCCTGGCACACTGCATAATATTATGTATAGTAGGAAGACTCGGGGGTTAGCCCTAGGCATTATGTATGAAAGACCAGGAGGTGGATCCTGGGACACTGTATGCTATTATGAATGAAAGACTAGGAGGTGGCTCCTAGAAAACTGTATGCTGATTAGCCAAGTAGAGTAGTATGTATGCTAGATGTCTTTGTGATGCTTGCATGGAAGACCAGGGGGTGGCCCTTGGCACTTGTCTGTAAGACCCAGGGAGTGGCCCCAGGCTTGACAAGAAAGACCACGTTCGGCCCGTGGCATAATAGCAAGACTATGTTTGGCACATAGCACCTTACTTGATTCTGGATATGTTTGTTATGTATGGCTCACAGTATGTATGGCATGTATGGCCCAATTGATATGTATGGTATGTGGTGTTTGGGGAACTCACTAAGCTTCGTGCTTAAGGTTTACAGTTTTGGTTTCAGGTTTCTTCAGTTTCAAGAAAAAGGAGCTCGGGACGATCGCAACGCATTCACCCATGTTATTCCTCAGTATGTGATCTTTGGGATTTGACTCTGATATTTGTTTTAAATGAAATGTTTTCAATGTCTGGAACAACTTTATTAAAGGTTTTCTTATATTAAAAATGAAATTTTTTGGCCTTGAATTTTGGGACGTTACAAGTTGGTATCAGAGCCTTGGTTTGAGGGATTCGGGCACACTCTCGGGCGTGTCTGGACTCAAACTGGGGACTTGGTATGAAAAGTTTCAAAAGGGAAATCATTTTTATAAAAGAACTTGGAAAGGACTTTGAAAAGAGAAAGAAACTTTGAAAAGAAAGGGGTGTGATGCGTGCAATCGGCCGAGCTCAAGTAAGTTCTCCCAAATTACCCATACAAGTTTATGTTATGATATGATTATGTGATCAACATGCTAGTTTAGGGCTAAGGATCTAAGAAGGATGCCTTGTATGCCTGTTATATGCTTTGATTGAGCTGCATGCTAGTATTGATTAGTCTGTGGTAGGATAGTCTGTTTAGATTATGCCTGATTATATGAGCTTTATGAATTGCATGTTAGTACAGATTCCTGATGAGAGGATAGAACAGCTTGATTGGTGTATGTGGCTAGTTTTCCCAATGCCCGAATGCTGCTTGCTTTGTGCTAGTAGGAGTTCTAGTTATCTCTAATTAACTAGTAAACGAATATGTTAAGTTACATATTGCAAGGACTAAATAATTTCAGAAGGTTAGTTCTAGCCCTATTCCGCAGCTCTTGTCTGAGTCCAACCGTTGTAGAGTAGGACCTCTCATTCGAAGAATTATCTAGTCTGGGTGATATGTAATGGTATTCGCGAGTTAGTTAGGGAGAGATAATAGAAACTTATTATGCAGCTGATGGCAGATAGCGAGTTAGAGGATACCCTAGGGCAAGCCTAGGATGAGAGTAGTGCTGGGAGCAGTGTTAGTAGCTGTGAAAGGGACTTGGTGTAGTCGAGGCAATTCTTGAGGAAAGTACAAATAGATGTGGAAGGTAGTAGGGGCCCATACTACTGAAAACAGAGGATATGTACTCGATTCAAGAAGGGCTGAGATAAAACCAAGGAACTTGTAGTGTGTGTGTGATCCCTCGGTAGTGATGTGTATTCTGATGGTTGTTATGGCATAATTTGAGCATTGTGATATTGCGTGAGAGACCAATGGGCGAATCAGGCGCCGGAGAAGGATCAGAATCAGAATCGAGTGCAGGTTCCGAGCCAGTGGATGACGGACTACGCGAGTTCATCGCGTCTGAGATCACGAGAGGTATCCTTGAGTCGACCCAGGTGATTTTCGGATCGATCAAGGAAGGGATTATTGAGCTGATGGAGGATCGCCTCAGAGCGTTTCGGAGCGACATGGCATCCAGCCAGTCAGGATCGCGCACACTGTCCTTCAAGGACTTCAGGGGGAGCGGTGCGCCAGATTTCCTCAGGGCGAAGGACCCCATTGCCACCAAGATATGGATTGCAGACATTGATTCTTCACAGTTGACGAGCTTCTGTCCTGAGGGGTCGAAGGTTCGATTTGTTGTGGGATGTTTGAGGGACAGAGTTATAGACTGGTGGGAGTCAGTTGGTGATTCCTTGGGAACCTCATCCATTGAGGCTATGACCTGGTCTGACTTTGTGACTAGGTTTATGGCGGAGTTTGCACCAGCTGTGGAGCTTCAGCAGCTGGCCAGGGAGTTCCTAGACATGAGACAGACGAGAAAGTCGGTGGCGGAGATTACTATCAAGTTCCGGGAGAGGGCCTTATTGGTGCCTTAGTATGCAGGGGATTAGGAGATGCGGAGGACCCGCTATCATGACATGTTGAGAGCTGATATTCGGGAGCATGTCAGCTTCTCAGCATGCCCGACCCTGGACTCTATGATTGCCAGGGCGCGGGAGAGGGAGATCGATTTGGAGCACATTGAGAAGAGGAGTTCAGATCATATGTACACTTTGGAGGGTCCCGGGAAGAGACCCAAGACTTCAGATCAGCGATTGGTAGGTCGGCAGGGACGAAGTCAGTGCAACACGTGCGGCAAACTGCACGAGGGAGTTTGTCGTTCTAGGGGTTCAGGCTGCTACAAGTGTGGCAATGATGGTCACGTCAGCAGGGACCGCCCACAGGGGGCAAGCCCATTATGTTTTCACTGCAATCAGGTGGCCACAAGAAGGCCGAGGGAGATCCGGATTACAGAAGAGAATGTTGCAGGTATGTATCAATGGCTATTTTCGATTCTATATGTATTATGATTGTTCTTATCTCGGTCTTAGGTGATAGTATGTATGAGTTATCTCTCTGCTTGTATTCGGATTGTATTTTTCGGATTGTCATATACCAATTCCATACCAGGAATTATTAGTAGCTAGTGTAGGGTCATTTCTCACGTCTGGTTCGAAGTGTCCAGTGTTATCTCGGTTACGGCCGAAATCGGTTCAGGGGCGTTACGTGGAGGTCTGTGGTCAGGGTCCATGGAGTGGTCATCCACCATCGTCAGGATTCGGTGGTTTTAGTCTTGGTGTTTTGGATGGATTTTCGAAGCATCAAGGGAAGTGGTCTATCACTGAAGAGGTTGCTCTGAGCATTAGTGATTCGGACCTTAAGGACGTCAGTTGGAGCTCAGGGAATTATCAGTATTGGGGATACAGAAAGTGTTCATCTAGTATTCGGTAATCGTGCGGTATTTGGAGTGGGCTAGTGACGTGTCGCTAGCAAGATTAAGGCGTTGGTAGTTAGCATGCCTATCGTGTAAGGGAGGAAGGAATGGAAATCCTCAGATTTTCACGTGCCGTAAGGACTTAGTCGAAGCTAAGTGGGGGAGAAACGATCTTGTACTCAGAAGCAGGAGCGGTTTTGAAGATGGGGTAAGTTTTGCTCTCTTGTTAGGGAGAAAGACGGCCCAGGCGGCTGTATGAATTCAGGATAGTGTGAATTGGAAGTTCAAAAAACTTGCCAATGGTGAGATCTCATTCTCGGGATGTCTGTTAGCAGGTTTCAGAAGAATCGGTTGGGAGTTTCACTCAGAACATGAGTACAGCTTGGGGTACTAGATTGTGCTTGTATGCTCGATTATGGGGGTGTTCGGGTTAGTAGCCAGCGTGGAAAGTGTTGTAAGACTGCGGGATGGTCGTAGCGTTCGCTAATAGCCAGACAGCGTGGGAAGTGTTGAAGACTGCGGGTTAGCCGTAGCATTCACCAGGGGCCAGATAGCAGGAAAACTGTGGCAAGACTGCGGGGTGGCCCGTAGCAATGGTTAGAAGATAATGTAGGAGTGTTGTAAAACTATGGGGTGGCCCGTATCGTTCACTAGTTGGCAGATAGAGTAAGGACGTTGTAAGACTGCGGTGTGGCCCGTAGCATTCGTATATTAGTATAGTTAGACTGCGGTGTGGCCCTTAGCATTAGTACAATAAGATTGAGGTATGGCCCGTAGGTTTGGTATTGTAATACTACGGGGTGTCCCGTAGCACTTGTCAGTTAGCTGTTAGTATAATGGTAGAGTGAGACTGGGGGGTGGCCTGTAGAATTCATCAGTCCCGATTTGGTAGTAACAATGTATTCGGGTGTGTCTCGCTTGCGGGGTTTTCAGAGAGGTTAAACTACGTCAGGGCAGGCCACACGGATGTGAGAAGGCCACAACATAATTGAGTTCGGTAACCAGGCAGGATCCGGTATTTTTAGATAGACGACAGAGTAGTTGAGACCAGGTTGGTCTCGGTTCATTCGGAAAGCGGATAAGAGATTGCGGGTTTTTCGGTCAGAGGTAGCGATAAGGGAATTCTTGTATGGAGCAGTTAGTTGACTGAGTGGTGCGACGCCTCTCACAGTAGGGTTAAATAATCTCAGAGGGAAGGATTTGATTTTGTTGCGCAACTCTCGTCTGAGTCTAACCGTTGCAGGAACAAATCTTTTGCTCGAAGGATTATCTGATCTATCCGCTGGGTTGGGCGTTCAGCATTGAGGCGTGATAAGAGGAAGCATTCAGTAGTTGACAGTGAAGGAACCAGCACTGGGAGTGACTGGAGATTTAGTATAGCACATGGTTGGTTCTACTCAGATATAGAGAAGGTTATTGCTTATGGAAGTTGCCTTGGGAAGGCCTGTGACCGTGCTAGAAAAATGGGTGAACCCCTTGGATGTCCAGCGTAAGTACTCGGAGAGTACCAGCAGGATTGTCAATTGGGTAAGGGCGATGTACTCAAGGTTTGTAGTGATTCGGTGGTTCTCATAAAGATACCTTCGAGATATAGCATTTCGCTCAGTAAGACTGGACGGAAGGCCATCAAAAGCGGTCCTTCGAGGATTGGACCGAGCAGGCAAGCTATGCGGCGATTAGGAATGCCATGAGAGATTGTGGAGTAGTGGGCCGTAGCGGACTTCTAGGACGGAGTCTATTTTAAGTGGGGAGAGTTGTAACACACTGAATTCAGAAGACCTAGAAAGGAAAGGAAAACCTCAAAAATCAGAAGGCTACTCGTCGAGTAGGTGGGGTGACTCGACGAGTAGGAGCGCGTTCCGGGTCGCGGGTTAAGTGACCTACTCGACGAGTCGGAGGACCGACTCGGCGAGTTGGTCAGGGTTTGGGAAACCCTAAATTCGGGACACGACACCCTATTTAAGCATCTTATTCTCCTCCTCTTGGTTCCATTCCCATCCCCCATTGTCCAGAACTTAACCCACGAAACCCTAGATCATTCGGTGAGTGTGTGAGCCATTCTTGAGTATTTTGGTGTCGTTGGAGGCTAGAAGAGGAAGAAGGAGATTAAAGGTTCAAGGAGGAACTTGTAGATCCAGCAACACCATCTCATTTCCATCATTTTCTGGTAATCAAGTCTTCATCTTGACTTATAGCTTCTTAGATCTATTTATGTCCACTTTATGAGAGTTTTGGTCCATGGAGCTTGATCTATGGGACAAGGATGTCCCAAGCAAAGATCCTTTCAGATCTGGGGTCCCTAAGAGTGGTTAAGGCATAAAGGTGCAAGGTTTATGCCATTAGAACTCCCCATGCAAGGTTTAAGAGGTTGTTATGTCCTTTTGAGAAAAAAGGGCCATACATGGATGTAAAGGCAGAGGCTTTACGTATTATTTCGACCCTAGAAGGTTAAATCTGGGTCCTGGATGCTTTGTGCCCGACTGAAATCGTCTGAATATATTTGGACTTAGGAGGACTCGACGAGTTGCTCTTAGGACTCGGCGAGTAAAGCCGTTTTCTTGCTCAAAACCCTTTTGATATCAGATGTGTGTTGAGTTGGTAGAAGACTCAGCCAGTTGGGTTCATTATGGACTTGAAGATCATCGTACTCAACGAGTTCAAGGATGAACTCAGCGAGTCTAAGGCAATCTCCCAACCCATGAAGACGGACTCGACGAGTTGTTCATAGAGCTTGGCAAGTCATAGACTGGACACATTCATATGATTAAGATGAACTCAACGAGTTCGAGGATGAACTCGACGAGTCGGTTGAAGATGGTCCCGATGATATGGTTGAAGGTGAACTCGTCGAGTTCATGCTAGACTCGACGAGTAGAGTCGGGGGGATGTATCATTTTGAAAGAATAGGGACTCAACGAGTTGGTGGACCAAATCGGCGAGTCAAGTCAACTGGTTGTTGACTTTGACCAAAGTTGACTTTGACCAAGTTTGACCTAGTTTGACTTTTGAGGGTATTGTAGTCTAAGTGTTATTTTGGGTATTGATAGTTCGGGGAGCCTAAGGATTAACATTTCAGGAGTTGTTGGTTAGCAGCCAGAAGTGTTCAGCTAGTCTTTAGCAATGTGAGGTCAGTCTCCTCACTGGTTGTATGGGTCTACGGCCACAATGTCGACCCATTTAGTTTATGTATAGTAAGAAGTCCCGGGGGTTAGCCCTAGGCATTATGTATGAAAGACCAGGAGGCGGCTCCTGGCACACTGCATAATATTATGTATAGTAGGAAGACACGGGGGTTAGCCCTAGGCATTATGTATGAAAGACCAGGAGGTGGATCCTGGCACACTGTATGCTATTATGAATGAAAGACCATGAGGTAGCTCCTGCCACACTGTATGCTGATTAGCCAAGTAGAGTAGTATGTATGCTAGATGTCTTTGTGATGCTTGCATGGAAGACCAGGGGGTGGCCCTTGGCACTTGTCTATAGGACCCAGGGAGTGGCCCCAGGCTTGACAAGAAAGACCACGTGCGGCCCGTGGCATAACAGCAAGACTATGTTTGGCACATAGCACCTTACTTGATTATGGATATGTTTGTTATGTATGGCTCACAGTATGTATGGCATGTATGGCCCAGTTGATATGTATGGTATGTGGTATTTGGGGAACTCACTAAGGTTCGTGCTTAAGGTTTACAGTTTTGGTTTCAGGTATCTTCAGTTTCAAGAAAAAGGAGCTCGGGACGATCGCAGCGCATTCACCCATGTTATTCCGCATTATGTGATCTTTGGGATTTGACTCTGATATTTGTTTTAAATGAAATGTTTTCAATGTCTGGAACAATGTTATTAAAGGTTTTCTTATATTAAAAATGAATTTTTTGGCCTTGAATTTTGGGACGTTACACCTTCCCCTCTCGTTGTTAAGGAAATGCAACCCCCGATGAAAACCCTAACCCTACATCTTACCCAGCCGCCACCTTGGGTGGCTGTGTACTTATGTGTGTATGTTTGGACCTAAAAACTTATAACTCTCAGCATAACAATAGTGGTTTCCACCTCCTGCCGCCGTGAACTGCCGCCGACCACCATTACCCGAGGTTGTAGTGGGTGGTGCCCGATTTATAGACACATATAATATATATATATATATATATATATATATATATATATATATATATATTGAATTAACTAATGATCTAACTTAAGGATTTGGAAACGCTAATTAGGGTTTCGAAAACCCTAATATCAAGAAACCCTAGTTTTGAAGTTGGTCGGGACCCGCATTAAAACTATTAATTAAACTTAAAATATTACTTAATAATGCCCCTACAATTAGCTTATTGCAATATCGGACTTAATGGATTAAGTCCTTAAAGGGTTAAGTGTGGAACACTAACCCTAGTTCTCATTTTATGTGAAAAAACCTAGAATCGAGAGCTTTATTTGGGCAATGACCGGGCGCGTATTTGGGCTGTTGATTAGATTATTATTTCACCCGAGAACGACTAAGTCAAACCTTAATCAGTCAGACCCTTAGTTGATTATGTCCTTAATGGGTTAAGTGTTCTTATTTAACCTTAATCGTCATTTTATGTGCAACCCTAATCGTCATTTCATGTGAGGTGGTCACTGTTGCAAGTGACTATGGCCTGTGATCGGGCATTGACTCAAGTATCTTCTTGTAGGTGATTTGGAAGTGAGTTGAAGCTGGTAGATTCCTTCATTGCTACAGTGGTTATCTATGCATATATCGAGGTGCGTTTCGCCTCACTGTACCCCTGGGTCAAAGGCACCAATGTCGACCCACTAGTTTTGGCTATCTGCTAGTAGAGGGATCTAAGCTCTCTTGATTTAAGCTCTCTTACATGTTCCTTGTTTGGTTGTGGTTTTAGAGTAGGATCACCTGTCCGGGTGACTATCTCCCCTCTGAGTATATACAACCATGTATTCCTTGGATTGTTGATATTTAGTATGCTGTTGTGTTGTAGTGATCTGTTAGATCTGTATTCTGGTATTGAGTATGTTGTTATGATGTAGTAATCTGATAGATCTGTGTTCTAGTATTGAGTATGTTGTTATGCTGTAGTGATCTGTTAGATCTTTGTTCTGATATCGAGTATGCTGCTATGATGCAGTGATCCGTTAGATCTGTCTCCTGGTATTAAGTATGTTGTTTGTGGTAATAACATGTAGAACTGTATGTTATATGTGCTTGATGGTTATCATCTTGGAACATCCTGACTCCCATGTACTTCATTTATTTAATTATTTAATGAGTGACTCGACGAGTAGAGTTGGATTGAGCATGTGGGTTTAAAGACCGACTCGATGAGTCAGAGAGCCGACTCGCCGAGTAGGTGCTGTGAGATGAAAACCCTAATCTCCGGGGTTGGGGCCTATTTAAGAGAACTGATGTTCTCATTTCCGCCTCACCAGCTGCCCAAATCCCCTGTGTGAAACCCTAAACATTTGTAGTGAGCTAATAGTGTTATGGAGCTATTCCTTGAGTATTCTAGTGCATCTTTTGAGCAGAAGAGGAGGTTATCCAGCAAGGAGCAAGGAGAAACTGTTGGATCTAGTGCTATTTCTTCTAGAGCTTCTGTGGAAGGTAAAAAGCCTACACCTTTCTCATCTTATTGGTTAGATCTCATGATTATGGAAGTTAGGGCTTTTATCACCTTTTATTAGGATTTCGAGTGCATTGAGTTTACCAGGAGGTGTAGACTTCAAATTTGGACCTTGTGAGGTCCGTAGAGTCTAAAGGTCCTAGCTTCATCCAGCCATAAGGGAGTTCTTGTGCTTAAACACCTTAGTTGGAGCTTGTAGTGGCATTATGGAGCAAATATGCCATGCATACACGTAAAGATCGAAGCTTTACGTGACATTCGAACCTCATGAGTCTAGATCTGGATTTTGGAGTAGCAGATCTGCCTTAAAACGTCTGAATGAGGATTTGACTTAAGGGACTCGACGAGTCGGCTAGGGTTTTCACGATGAGGCTGAACACGCGATAACTCGGCGAGTTTACGGGTCAACTCGGCGAGTTGAGTTGGTTTTCATGAGGCTTCTGAGGAAACGAGGGGACTCGACGAGTTGCTTTGATGCACTCGACGATTCGGGTCAACATGGAATGTTGACTCGAGTGTTGACTTCTGTTGACTTTAGGGTTTTGACCTAATATGAGTAATGGAGACCATGGAGGGGTAGAATGGTCTTTTACCCTTCACAAGACTTAGTGCGGGGCCAGTATGAGTTTATTTAGAGTTGTGATTTTTAATTAGAGATAATTATCATATGTGTTAGGCGGAGCCTAGATCGGTGATTCGTGCACAAGTTCTTGAATAGTTTAAAGTCACTCAATCCCTATTGGCAAGCAGTGTCTATACGTACTCACATCTTGGAGATGAAGTCACATAATGACAAGTTGGGAGAGTTGGGTGTCGAAGTCTCAAGGAAGTTGGCTGTTGACTGGGTTCTTCAATCACTTCCTAAGTCATATAGCGGGTTCTTTAAAGGACTACTATGTGATAGATCACGACATGACCCTTATCGATCTTACCTATTTGCTTGTTGCTGCTGAATCAGAAATGATTTGGAGCACTGGTAAAGCAAATTTTATTGGAAGATCTACTTCCCAAACTTACATGGACATTGATAATGGAAACATTGGAAGTCCAGAAAAGTCTTCTCTTCTCAATGGAAAGGGATCGGCCATAGTCAACCCGGTTGACCAAATGGTAAAGATAAAGGCTAAGTCTGAGATAGTCCCATGTACCATTACAAAGGAGTCCATATGTTTCTATTGCCAAAAGGAAGGGGCATTGGTTGCGAAGCTGCCCTATTTACCTGAAATTTCACTAGGATGGTAAAAGTCAATAAATTTGACTATGCTTCACGTAAAGACTACTATCTAACTCTATTAAGTTCCTATTTGGAGATTATTGTTACATGATGTGACTAGGTCGCAATTTGATGTTTTGTAGAATCGAAAAAAAGGAGAGGAAGCTTAGAAGAAGAGTATGTTGAATTTGATCGCAAAGATGGATTTCGATCGCATGATTCGAAGATCAGAATTTTGAGCTGCTGCTTAAGAGTTATGATAGATTGCTTAGGAATAGATAACAACATAGTTTTCATATGTACTTGCATTGTAAGGATAAGTTTTTCCGCAATTTTAAAATAAAAGGAAAATTTTTGATTATATTTATTTTAAGTATCCTTACAATGGGATTTGTGAAAATTGTTGTTTATATGATTCCATTGATAGCAATATTGGAAAATGGATTTGATACTTTCGTTTGTGGTAGTGTCATAATTTACCAAATTAGGAAAGATTCTCATTACCCAAGTTTCAGTTAGATAGAAACTTGGAATCATGAAACCTGTATTGTATGATGAATGAGAATTTTCATCTTTGGAAATTAAGACTAATTCCTTGTTCGCATGTATATGTGAGTCAAGTGAAGGACTAGGAGATTGGGTACACTTGGTTGTGCGCTGATCAGGTACACCGCAAAGAACGATAAGACTATTCTTCATAATTTACTAAAGTTTAGTAAATTTGGTTGTGCTTACAAGTTTAACTATAATTCTGAAACATTGGAAAAGTTTCAATGTATGGCAGGAAGAATGAGAAGAATCAAATTAGGCAGAAAGATAAAAGTTTCTCCAATCTGGAAAGTTGGGAGAGTACTTCAGTATCATGTTTTATGATCATCTGAATGATTATAAATAACCATATCACAATTGACCCTCTAAGGACATCTTAGTTCATTTTTTTAACTAAGAAGAGGAATCGTGAATTGTTGAAATAGTTAAATCAAAAGATGAATCATACTTCGTTCCAAAATTGAGTCTTAGAGTAACACTCCAAGGTCGAGCCTTGAGTGACATAATGTTAAGAAGGTTTAAAATACTTATCAAATGTAGAGTAAAATGTTTTCTACTCTTGTACATTTGAAATTGGTGAGTTGTGATGTTTTGGATAAAACAAAGACCAACTAAGTCCAATTGTGTGAAGTGTTTTTCTTCATAAGAATCCACACTAACTCTTGAATAATTTCTTTGTCAAGGAATGGTTCTTGAAAAGAGAATCTTATATGGCAAGAGGTCAGTGGGAGTCTTAAAGATCTTGAAAAGTTTCAAGAACTAATCAAGGGTATTGTTTATCACTAGCACACGACTTGAGGTTTATAGCCTGTCGTGTTGACATATTCTTGTTTCTGTGCCCATTCCAGTTAAAGTTGACTATGCATGTGAGTTCTATAAGTTCTCAGTTGTTTGCATAACAAACCTGGAAGCAATGGTAGGCCCTTGTGCTGCCGGGTGGCAAGAAAACTAAGATTAAACAAGTTCAGTCCATATAAGTTTGGATTTTTCACTAACCTTGTCTTGTGATTATGGTTATGACAAATTTACATGGATAGGAACACATACACCATAGAAATCTAAGTGTCATAAGGTTTCTCTTCGATTCATGAAAATGATGGTGAGGAAACGCTTTTACTAAGTAGATTTTAAGTAGATAGCAATTGTGATATTTGCATTCTCAAAGTCGTTAGTGGAGCGTGTGTGGTTAACCGGCACACTAACATGGACTAGTGAGAATGGCAAAAGATCTAAACATTATGATTACGGCATCCCTCTTCGTAATTGTTTAGACACACATGTGAGCTATCTAAGGAAAGGTGTATGATTTTGATAAAGTCTTATCAAAGCATCTCGTATCAGAAATTTGAACTTTGGTAAGAAAGTCAATAAGTATTGATTTCTAGAAGTCCAGCTGATTTCTCGATACATGTCAAAGCTAGTAGGAGCATAAGTGTTATGCTGATAATTATCATGTTAGTGGGAGCATGATTATTAAGTTATGTGTTGCAAGTAAGCAATGTTAATTATAGAAAACAAAAGTGTCAATTTGCAAAGTTGCAGGGTTTGGAAAGTTGTTTTGCTATAATTAAGGGAGATGAAATTATACTTCATTCCAATTCTAAAAGCTTAGATTGTGAGTCTTTAATCAAATTTAGTCATGATTACATTATTTGCGTTCTAAAATTCGATTATGATTACGGCATCCCTTTTCATAATTCGAATTATGAGAACATGGCAAATAGAAATAGAAATAATATAGTAAAAGACTGGTCTAGTATCATGTATTTATGTGAGACATGATGAGTCGTGTCCCATATGCTTTGGATATAGGATCGATTACATGTGCTATAATATTCATCTGTTCTAACTTTTTCCAAATGCCTAGGGCATTAAGAGGGAAAAAGGAATAGAACTGGATATAATGATTAAGCAATTGTTGAAGACAATCTGAGGTTTACTAGAGATTGGTTGCTCATGGACAGTTGGAAGTATGGTGTAAATTTTGGTAGGACCATATTGACATATTCTGAAAAGAGGCAACTCTTGTTCAGAAGTGATAGTCAAAATGGGAATATGGAAATATTTCCGTAGGTGGAAGTTATTCATTAAATCTGTGTAGATTAGAAAACTTAATGCAAGAAGGATGTTCAAAGGAATGTACTTTGAATGTGAGACTTCGTTTCCATGGAATTGCACTCAATTGGAATACTTTGTAATGTCTGTTGCCGAGTCTTTGTGGCTTTTGTGCATAGTCATTACAAAAGGATCAATGCATATAAGTTTAGAATCTAACAGATTTCAGTAAATGGCAAAGAATGTTGTATTCTTACATTTGCGATAAGGATTTGGAATTGTGAAATGAGTATCATTTGAAATGTTGTCAATTGATCCATTCCACAAACAAAGGACCATAGGTAAACATAGTGTGCATGCTTGTAGCATGGGACAACTATTGTTTTGATTCAAGTATAAAGTTGATTATTCGAAACATTATACAATGAATAATGAGTAATCAATATGGTGATTAAATAAAAGGTGTTTTATTTACTCTCACAAGTATTGGGGCCATATAGGATTAGTATTATTCTTGTGTTTCACTTTTCATGTTTTGACTTCCCGAATAACTAGGTTATTCAAACCGCCCACAGTCGATCATACTTTGGAAGTAGGTATTGAGGCAAGACTGTCATGAATGGGTCTGTAGTATGTCTAAGCGTTTTAGACATAGCTGCAGTATTCATGAGTGCTCCTGGAATAAGATTCGAGTATTGCATTAAACCCACGCTCATTTGAATCACTTCATGGATTTTATCACGAGTGATCATGAGATGATAATATCTTATATTCTTCAAACGGAGACGTATGAGTTGTAGTTGCGAGTCGGTTGCACATTGACATATGTAAACGCACCAGTAACTTGGATGTTATAAAACATATCGTTGTGTGTAATTTGATGAGTGAGTACAAGCGAGCATTTGGGTCGAAGTTTATCCATTCCTTTTACCCCATGTGGATAAAAGAAATATTTGTGGGCCCCTCGATGATTTAGTGATGACAAACGTAAGTGCCCGGCCGGGCCTGGACTGATTTGATTTGTTCAATTAGTCGGTCGTCATAAATCAGAAATCGGGAAACAACAGATGGACAGAGAAAATGATTATAATCCATGTCTTAGTCCATATTGTATCTAGAATGGTGGAATATATGATCCCTTATCTAATGGACGCGTCATTGACTAGGTCAGAGTTCGACAACGGCTTTTAAGAGCTACGATTGCTAGTCGGGTTTTGGATTCGTACTTGCAATAATAGTTTTAGACTTATCCAAGTGGGAGACTGTTGGATTAGATGTCTAAGCCCATAACTATTATTGGTATTTACTTGACCCGAGAGTAGCATGGTCCATTTGGGTTGCATATCATCAGGACAATTTGTTAGGATGGATTCTTCAGAGAAGGTTATATATGATTTATTAATATATTATAAGCTCTAATATATTAATATGAAATCATATGGTTTAATTATTATTGATCAAGAATTAATTTGGAATTAATTTAGTGATCAAAAAAGACTAATTAAATCTATGGGTACTAATTATGGTAATTAGTTATATTTATATGTGTTGGGCTTATGGTCCATGTTGGACTAAGTTTATGTATGGATACATAAAGAGTTGTTCCACATGAACCATGGATCATAAAACTCATGGGTATGGATTTGGGTTATACCCATGACCCTTGGAATCCTATATATAAATATGTGCTGTAAAGCTAAAAAATTCCTACACTTATGTTCTTGGAGTTTATGGGTACTTTTGGGTGCATGGAATTCTCTCTCAAGTTCCACCTTTGTCCATGATGTGTTGTGATTCCATTTGAGGCTTCCACACTATTGGGGCTAAGCTTTTAAAGGCCAAATACATCAACGATAGCAAGCTACGTAAAGAGGTAAACTCCTAACTAGTATTTCATGTTGTTTATATCATTTGTATGCTAGTTGTAGGCTTAAAGCTTTGGAAACAATATTGCATGTATAATTAGAGAAAACATAGATCCAAAGCTTTTAGGGTTGTATGTGCACCATAGGATGTTGTAGTATACTAAAACCCATCAATGTCATGCGGAACTGATCATAACATGGAGGTAGGGAGTGTAGGATAATATCTATAGCCAGCTCCTCATCAAAGTTCACATTCAGTTTGAGCAGACGGTCCACAAACCTTTGCATTTTCTGCAAGTGGCCCGTGATGGGTTCACCATTTTTCATCTTTGTTGTAATCATGGAGAACATGATTTCATACCGCTCTTGACGAGCACTCTGATGGTATCTTTCCATCAGGTCCTGGAGTTCAGGAGACATGATGGCAAGCATGATACAAGCTACCTTGGTGGCATCTTTCTCATGTGCCCTAAAATCAGCAATCTCCTGAGGAGTAGCAGCAGACTCATTGATATCCTTAAGCTCCTTTGCGAGGACATATTCCTTGTCCTCGTAGCAAGTAACCATCCCGATGTTCCTTATCCAATCATGGAAATTAGTCCCATCAAAGATGACTCTCCCACAAAGATTCATGAGAGAGAAGGAGCCGGTAGGGTTCGAGCCAGAAGCAGTGTTGGAAGACATCTAAAAAGAAAGAAAGACAAAGTTTAGATTAGATATAAAGAATCCTTAATATAACACCCAAAATGAAATATTAAGGCTAGGACCCAACACAATATTTTACAATTTGGAAGAGGGATGTCTTTATCCATCTTGCAAAATATTTAAAGGTAGGTAAATGACGATTTACCAATTTCCACCATGAAAAGGAAATTTTTTTTATTAAGTTTTAATTGGATTGAAACTCCTAGATCCTTTGAGACTCATTGAACAGTTCAATGACATGTTTAAATCTCGATTATGCCCTTCGGGTTTGTGACTGGGATACCGAGGATCACAAACAAGGTGTGAATAACCATGCAAATGTATTTGGTACTCTTAATGTCAATTATCACCTTAATCACTGTGCCGGTAAACCACACACGCTCCATTGACCTTAAGATAAACATTAAGCTACCCTTTGTCACCCTTACTAGTCCAAGTTAATGTGTCGGTTAACCACACACGCTCCATCAACAACTTGGTAAGGTGCAAAGTGTAATTTCATGGATTAGCATCAATTTCATCTTTTCCTAAAGTAACTAAGAATGGGAATTTATAAAAGGTTTAGTTCCTTTATTACTATCATTATACTTTTTATGAGAATTATAGTCTTTGTCCTACCCGTTCGGCTAACGACCCTCCACCAGTCAAGGAAGCGGTGGGTGAGAGTAGACACCCATTAAACTGTCACTTTATTGGCAATAACCTTATACCCCTCTTATAGACCGACTTCGTGAGTGAGGCCTACTAACGGTAAGACTTACTTGATCTTTTATATATATATATATATATATATATATATATATATATATATATATATATATATATATATATATATATATATATATATATATATATTATTAACTTATAATACTATAAAGTATAAGGGTTGAATTTTAAACTTTTAAAATTCTAGGGTTTGCAATTAAAGATTCATGTGTGACTTTACAAATTCCAAAACTTGAGGGAAAGTTTTCAAACTCTTCAAAACTTTTCAACTTCATAACATATGAGTTTAATGGTCTTTTAAAATGAGACTTTTCATTTTTCTATAACCTATGACTTTTAATGTTTCATTTAAATGGAAAACTTTTGGAATTCCATAACTTAAGGACAAGTTATGGAGTCCATTAAAATCATCAAGATCATCAATTAAGCTAACAAGCATGTTCAAGTTCTTGATTAAACTCATATGAACAAGATAATTCAAATCAAACAAATTTCATTTAATTAGACTAATCATATAAACTAATACAAAACATGAAATTTTGACAATTATCTTTTGAATTGGTAAAGAAATGATCATTACCACATCAAAAATAAGTTTATAAGTTCAAAAACAGTTTAGGGTAATGATCCTAGCCCAATTCCAGCTTTAAAACTCGAAATTCTGCTCACAGGAGCATCACCACGTCGTGGTAAAAGCTGCCACATCGTGGTGAGCAGTCAGATGCAAAAATGGCAGAATTTCAACTTTGGAAAAACAAGTAGCATCAAGTATAATGGAAAGAAAGCCTAGGCTCTGATACCACTGAAGGGTTTTGAGCATTCTAACACTCCTAAGGTGTACATGCAACCCTAAATACCTTGGATCTTTGTTTTCTCTATTATACATGCAAACTTTGATTTCCAAGGTATTACCCTAACTAGCATACACAACTTTGATACTTGGGTAATAAAACAAGTTAGATAACATACCTTTTGTTGTAGCTTGTTGCTTGGAGATTCAAAAGCCTAGCACCAATAATGTGAATGCCTCAAGTGGAATCACAAATCACCACTAACACTTGGAAACTTGGAAGAGAACTCTCTTGTCACACCCCCAAACCAAGGATGGCGGAAACGTCTGGGGGTAGAGGACTTCATGTATAGTATCACAACAACAAGTATAATAGTGCTCAAAGTAAATACAAGCATCATAAATATAATTGAAAAGGTTACACCATAGTATATGTTTACATGTTTCAAAATCAATTACATTATGATGACAAAATGAACTGTTTGACGATTTAACGTCCCATCCTCTAAGTGCTGATGTTTTCCTGTTTCACTGATTTCCTGAGAATACAGGTAGTTTTGAAAAAGTGTCAACAATTAAGTTGGTGAGTTCATAAGAGTTTTGTTTGAGGAAGAAACTGTTTTCCTTGTAAAAGCGATAAAGTATGTTTCCAGAAAATCCAATATTTTCTTTATTAAGTGAAATGAATGCTTCTATGTTATGCGATAATGAACCCTAGAAAGACCCATAGATTTCCTTCTATAATCGCCCAGTGTATATAAGTTATAAAAATTCTAAGTTAAATAAATCGTTGAATATAATGGGTCTGCCCTAGGTCCACAACCAAACAAGGAACGGGAAGTAAGGCGGGCACACCAATTCTAAGTCGATTATGACTAGATTCTTATATAACTCTATCATATACACTTAGCAATTATAGCTGAAGTCTAACAATTGTAGATGAAATATAGTTTTAACAGAGATATGATTCCAAAGAAAATCCTATATTTTCCTTATAAAAGTTATGTGGTCCTAAATACCAGGACCGAAAGTAAACAAGTATTTTCCATACTTAAAGATATAAAAGCAATTTTAAATCGGCATAAAACCCTTTTTAAAGTTAGGTGGTCCTAAATCCCAGGACCGAAGATAAACAACTATTTTTCCATACTTAAAGTATTTCCTGTGAGTTAAATCGACATAACTCGCTAATTTAAAAGTAAGATCCCGTAAATCTTATGATTTGTTAATACCACATGTGAGCTATTATAACCATGCTAAGACTAGTTTAGATGGCCTCGTAACACGACGTTCTTCAGGCGTCGTACGTTAAATGACACTTGTCACCACAGACCTGTCGGTCTAGCTGTTGCATGCAGCTTAGGTGTGGGTTTGTCAAACCCAATATAGATCTATACACAACTATCACGCTCTCCCTCCAGGAGACTCTGGTTACAATTTACAGGACTTTTGACTTTGTTACTTTGAAGGTAACACGAAGTGAATGACTCACAAATTTATTCATTAACAGATTTACGTGAACTGAACTGAAAACCTTTGGTAAATGAGTTTGAAAGGTAAATGATACATAAACTATACCTATTATAGTTTATCCAAAACGTTTGTAACGTAAAAGAATCTTACTGAAATGTAAATGATACCTAAACTATACCTATTATAGTTTATTCAAAAACACATTAGTACTATAAGTCCATAAACTATTACTATTATGTAGTTATGAAAAACCCATTTGTTTGAGAGTAAAACCTTTCTCATGTAGTAAAAATCCATAACTATGCTTATTATAGCTTACTATATGTGTTCGAATGAATGAAGAATTCTTATCATGAATGACTAAATTTCAGTTTATGATGATAAACTAACAAGAAATTACATTCAATATTTAGAACTTATTGTTATACACTTTGCTCAACATAATACAAAGTGTTATGAAAGTTATAAGTTGTTAACTAGTTTTTAAGCTTTCTGCACTGTTTTAGAAAAATCATAGAAAAATCATACGAAGTCGAAAACTGAATCCGTAAACTCTGAGAGTTCATAAAATGTGTCTAGTTTATTCATAATTTTTATTATGATTTTTAGAAGTTTTAACTTGTGTTAAAATGTTCATATTCACAGACTGGTCCGAATTTGTTTCTGAAATGATAGGCAGTTTTGTAAAAATCACCATAAATCGTAGAAAAATAGTATGGTGATGTGCAAGTAGTCATTTTAAAGGTATGAACCTGAACTATTTGCACCTAATACAGTTTTGAAAACTAAAATGTTTAAGTTGACCAAAACAGTCCGTGAATGGAGTTGAACTTTTCTGATGAAGGCTGTTAAATGAGTTTAGTTGTGTTCTTGGTGTTTTAACTTGTATTCCCCCCCCCCCCCCCTCAAAACTTAAGAAATCATGAAAAGATAGGAGTATGAACTCACCTTGAGTGATTTCAGTAGATGGATTATGGAGAAAAGAAGTGTTCAACTCAAGAACACTTGGGAGATGCTTGAAGATTTGAAGATCTAACACAAATATGACGATATTTGTGTAAGATATATATGATTTGTGTAGAAGGAAGTGAAATAATTATATGGAGGATGAATATACTTACCAAAAGTGAAAGAAAACTTGATGATCAGCCCTTGAATCTCGAATTTGAGAGAGAGAGAGAAGTGAGAGAGAAAGTGTTTGTTCTTTGGAGGAATAATGAGATAAATGAGAGAAAGTGTTGGGAGAGAGGATAGATTTCAGCCTTGACCAAGAGTATGGCTGGTCAAATGGTGGGGAAAGTACTCTTGAATGACCAGGTATGGTGGGGAGGGGTGTGGGCTGGTCATGGAGTGGGCATGGGGGTGGTTGCTTGTGTCATAAACTAAAGTAAAGTCAACACTCCACCTCAAATATCCACCCACTAGATTTTATTCTTAAATAAAGATTTCCATAAAAATATGTTTAAATTATGAATATTTAGGGTCTTATATGTTAAAATATGATTTTTGGAGAAAATCCTGCGTTAAAATAATTAAAAACGGACTTAAAATGGAGTCGTGGTCGAAAACCGGGTGAAAAATGGCAAAATCCGAAGTCAGGAGGGTGGTTCCGGTGTTAGCAGCTACTTATCCTAAATGAAGGCTTGATCGCGGACGAAGAGGTCGAAGAAGGAAGGCGCTGCGGTCCGAGCAGGCTGCGGTCGGTCCGAGGTGGCTGCGATCGGTGGCTGCGGCTTGCTGGCTACGGCTCGCTGGCTGCGGCTCGCTGGCTTCGGCTCGCTGGCTGCGGCTGCTCAAGGAGACTCCAGTCCAAGGAGGGTTTGGCCCCTATAGGGGGACTTCGGCCCTAAAAGGCTATTTTCCAAGGCATCATCCCGTTTCCAAGGGTTTTTCACCAAGTCAAGTGTCGGGATGCCCCAAATGATTACAAAAAAAATCAAAAGAGGTTTTGAGAGAGATTTGGGAGAGATTTGACATACTTGGAGAGATTTGGGAGAGATTTGACATACTTGGAGAGATTTCACATACTGGGAGAGATTTGGGAGAGATTTCACATTCTTGGAGAGATTTCTCATACAGAGAGAGATTTGGGAGAGATTTCACATTCTTGGAGAGATTTCTCATATAAAGAGAGATTTGGGAGAGATTTTACATTCTTGGAGAGATTTCTCATACAAAGAGAGATTTGGGAGAGATTTTACATTCTTGGAGAGATCTCCCATACAAAGAGAGATTTGGGAGAGATTTCACATTCTTGGAGAGATTTCTCATATAAAGAGAGATTTGGGAGAGATTTTACATTCTTGGAGAGATTTCTCATACAAAGAGAGATTTAGGAGAGATTTTACATTCTTGGAGAGATCTCCCATACAAAGAGAGATTTGGGAGAGTTAGAGTGGAAGAGATTGGGAGAGACTTCTTTTGTGACCTTTTTGAGTGTTTGGCTCCGTAATTTAAGGTTTGTAAACCTCGTTAAGTCTTGTTATGATTGTTATATGCCCCCGAGGGTTAAGGAATAATGTTTTATCGAGTAGTTTCATCACTTGCCCTGATTAGGGTTTAGAGTTTCCGAACACGTGAAAATTCCAAGTGATACTTTGTATCAGGATTGCGAGTTGTTCGATAAGAAACATAATGGAAACCCTAATATACAAGGGTTAGATGAGTTGACCGGTTTGACTTGTTGACTTTAGTTGACTTTGACTTGGCCAAAATTGATGGTTGTCACATCTCTAGCTCACAAAAATCGGCCACACTCTTGCAAAACCTCTAGGTGCCAATTTCTTGAACCAAAGGGCTTCTTATATAGTGCGGTTACATTAGGGTTACACGATGTAAATCCTAATGTGCATGACTTTCCATATTCCTCATGATCCATGGGTTTTAACCTCCATGGAGTATCCATGGGTCACCACATGGGTTTAGCCCAACACAAGGAATCATGGATCATTAGCCCACTTTATAAGAACGAATGATTTACACAATCAATCCCTATATTTTTAATTAGTCTCTTTTGATCACAAAATTAATTACAAATTAATTCTTGATCAATACTAATTAAATAATATGATTTCATATTAATATATTAGAACTTATAATATATTAATAAATCATAATTATCCTCTTCTCAAAATCCAATTTGTTCCGGTGAAGTGCAACCCAAATGGACCATGCTAAATCGGGTCAAGTACATACCAAATATAGTTATGGACTTAGACACCTTATCCAACAACACATCTATAGAGTGCCCTTAGGGACTGTCGGTGGTCATGTAGGATAGCCTGAGAACTCTTGGTCTAGGCTCTCTTGCCTGTTCCTTGTTTGGTTGTGGCTCTAGGCTAGGAACATTTGTTCGGGTGGCCTGTATGATTGTTGTTTGCATGTATTTTATGGGAGTTTGTTGGTAGTGGGACTGTATGTTGTGAGAGGATTAGTAGGAAGTAGTGACCTGTATGATTGTTGTTTGCATGTATTATGTGCCTACTTGATCCTGATTGTTTATATGTTGACATATTATGTTTGGTTGGGTTGACGCAGTCCTACTTTGTGCGGTAGCGCAAGATACCCGGTGCGGATCGGTTGTAAGTCGTAGGCACGGAGGCTGGGGAAGAGCGGTAGGGTTGATGCGGTAGGCCAATAAACCATGAGTATTCCAGCCCGATGACTGGTTGGACTTGTTGTTTATTGGCATTCCAACCTGGGGTATTCTATCTTGAGGATGACTAGACCCGGAGGTTGACTAGGCCTGGGGTATTCCAACTTGATGGTTGACTAGACCCGACATGTTTGATTGTCTATGTGATCTGTTTATATGATGGTATTTTTGTTGGATTAGATGTCTAAGCCCATAACTATTATTGTTAAGTACTTGACCCAAGAGTAGCATGGTCCATTTGGGTTGTATAATGTCAGGACAATTTGTTAGGATGGACTCTTGAGAGAAAGGTTATATATGATTTATTAATATATTATAAGTTCTAATATATTAATATAAGATCATATGTTTTAATTAGTATTGATCAAGAATTAATTTGGAATTAATTTAGTGATCAATAGAGACTAATTAAATCTATGGGGACTAATTATGGTAATTAGTTATATTTATATATGTTGGGCTTATGATCCATGTTGGACCAAGTTTATGTATGGATACATAAAGAGTTAGGCCACATGAACCATGGATCATAAAAACCCATGGGTATGGATTTGGGTTATACCCATGACCCTTGAAATAGCACACATATAAATACATATATGATGACCTAAAACTGCCACCTTAGGGGTGTGTGCATGTTCTTGGAGTTCATGAAGGTTTTTGGTGCATGGAGTTTCTCTCTCAAGAGACATCTTTGTTCTAGGTGAGTTGTGATTCCATTTGAGGTGCAACACTTAGGGCACTAAGTTCTTAAAGGCCAAATGCATCAATACTTACAGCCACAGAAAAGGTATGTTACACTAACTAGCATCTTGTGTAGCTTACATCTTTGTATGCTAGTTATAGGCTTCATACCTTGGAAATTCCTTTGCATGTATAATTAGTGAAAACATAGATCCAAGGTATTTAGGGTTGTATGTGCACCATAGGATGTTGTAGTATACTAAAACCCATCAGTGGTATCAGAGCCAAGGCTTGTTTTCAATTATACGTGATGCAAATGGATGAAAATCGAAGTTTTATGTTGTCTGGACAGGGGACTCGACGAGTCCATTGAGGGACTCGACGAGTCCATGAACAAACTCATCCAACTCGTCAAGTTTGTTCTTGCACTCGACGAGTTGGACCCCCTGACATCATATTTTCGAGTTTTTTTGCTGAAATTGGACTAGTAACATTAGTTTATATGTTCATGCTAATTTCTTGAAGATTGATGATATGATTTATCTTGTTCTTATGAGTTGATTTAGATTAATAGAAAAATTATGTGATAATGTGTTTTATATCCAAATTGATCTAAAAGTTGTTAATAAAATGTGTTTTTGTAACTTTTCCTCAAGTTATATGAAAAATCTCATTTATGATTTTTAAAAGCTCATAAGATTTCCATAAGTTATGAAAATGAAGAGTCTCATTTTTTTAAATGTTTTAAAGTCTTCCATAACTTGTCCTCAAGTTGTGGAACTTGAAGAGTTTTTTCATTAAAACTACTTTAAACTCATAAGTTATGGAAACAAAATGTTTTTGAATTGTTCAAAACTTGTCTTAAGTTTTGGAATTTGTAAAGTTTCCCCCCATGAATACTTTAATTCCAAGTAAACCCTTAGAATTTTAAAAGTTAAAATTCAACCCTTATACTATTATAATATTATAGGTTTAATATTTATATATATGTATAAGAGTATATCAGTCTTACCGTTAGTAGGTCTCATTCACGAAGCCGGTCTATAAGGGAGGTATAAGGTTACTGCCTATAAAATGGCAGTTTAATGGGTGTCCACTCTCACCCACCGCTTGCTTGACTGGTGGAGGGTCGTTAGCCGAACGGGTTTGACAGGACATTAGTTATCCCTTCATTAAAAGTATAATGATAAATACTATGTAACTAAACACTTATAAATTCTCAATCTTAGTTACTTAGGAAAATGTGAATTTGGTGCTAACCCATGAAATTGCACTTTGTACCTTACCAAGTCGTTGGTGGAGCGTGTGTGGGTAACTGGCACACTAACATGGACTAGTAAGTATGGAAAAGGGTAACTTAATGTTTATAATAGATCGGTGGAGCGCGTGTGGGTAACCGGCACATCGATTAGGTGATAAAGTTAAGGGTACCAAGTTAATTTGCATGGTTATTCACACCTTGTTTGTGATCCTCGGCATCCCAGTCACAAAATTGAGAGGGCATAATCGAGATTTAAACATGCCATTGAAAATTTCAATGAATCTCACAGGATCTAGGAGTTTCAATCCATTTAAGACCTAAAATTCTTTTTCGTTTTTCATGGTGGAAATTGGTAAATCGTCATTTACCTACCTTCAAATATTTTGTAGCTTGGATTACGACATCCCTCTTCCAAGTTATAAAATATTGTGCTGGGTCCTAGCCTTAATATTTCATATTGGGTGTTATATTAGGGACTTAAATCAACTAACTTGAATTTCTACCATTTTAGATGTCTGGTTCAGACAATTATGATCATCCCAAATCCCTTGCAACAAGCTTTCATAATGAAGATGATGTCTCGTGGTTGGATCATGGAAATCATACTTCAATTCCTCCACCTCCTCCAATTATTCTCCCTAACCCACAAGTTCAAGGTCACTCAAGCCCTATTGGCAAGCAAAGTCTGTGTGTGCTCACATCTTGGAGATGAAGTCATATATAGACAGGCCGAGAGAATTGGGTGTCAAGGTCTTGAGGAAGTTGGATGTTGACTAGATTCTTCAATCACTTCCTAAGTCACATAGTGAGTTCCTTTAGGACTACTATATGACAGACCATGACATGACCCTTAATGATTTTACCTATTTGCTTGATGCTGCTGAATCAACAATGATTTAGAGCAATGGTAAAGCAAATTTGATTGGAAGATCGACTTCCCAAACTTTTCATGGACACTGACAATGGTAACATTGGAAATCTAGAAAAGCTTTGTCTTCCCAATGGAAAGGGATCGACCATAGTCAACTCAGTTGACCAAATGGTAAAGAGAAAGCCTAAGTCTGAGATAGTACCGTGTACCATTTCCAAAGAGTCCATATGTTTCTTTTGCCAACAGAAGGGGCATTGGTTGCGAAGCTGCCCTATTTACCTGAGAGATCATAAGGATGGTAAAGTCAAAATGTTTGACTCTATTTCGGGTAAAGACCACTATCTAACTCTATTAAGTTCCTATTTGGAGATTCTTATTACATGATGTGACTAGGTCGCATTTTGATGTTTTGTAGAATTGAAGTAATGAAAGGGAACTTAAAAGAAGAGTAAGTCGATGTTGATCGTGAATGGATGGATTTCGATCGCATGGTTCGATGATCAGAATTTTGAGCTGCTGCTTAAGAGTTATGACAGATTGCTTAGGAATGCATAATAACATAATTTTCATATGTATTTGCAATGTAAGGATAAGTTTTTCCACAAGTTTTAAAATAAAAGAAAAGTTTTGATTTTATTTATTTTAAATATCCTTACAATGGCATTTGTGAAAAATTATTGTTTACATGATTCCATTGATAGCAATATTGGAAAATGGATTTTATTCTTTCGTTTGTGGTAGTGTCATAATTTACCAAATAAGGAAAGATTCTCATCACCCAAGTTTCAGTTGGATAGAAACTTGGAATCATGCAACTTGTATTGTATGATGAATGAGAATTTTCATCTTTGGAAACAATTAAGACTAATTCCTTGTTCACATGTTCGTGTGAGTCAAGTGAAGGACAAGGCTATTCGTCATGATTTACTAAAGTTTAGTGAATATGGGTATACTTACAAGTTTAAGTGTAATTCTGAAACATTGGAAAAGTTTCAATGTAAGGCAGAACGATTAAGAAGAATCAAATTAGGCAGAAAGATAAAAGTTTCTCCAATCTGAAAAGATGGGAGAGTACTTGAGTATCTTGTTTTACGATTATCTTAGTGATTATGAAACCATATCACAATTGATTCTCTAAGGACATCTTAGTGCATTTGTTTGACTAAGAATAGGAATCGTGAATTGTTGAATCGGTTAAATCAAAAAGATAAGTCATACTTCGTTCCAAAATTGAGTCTTAGAGTGATACTCCAAGATTGTAACTTGAGTGACATAATCTTTAGAAGGTTTATAACACTTGTCAAATGTAGAATAAGATGTTTCTTATTATTGTACATTTGAAATTGGTAAGTTGTGATGTTTTGGATAAAACAAAGACCAACTAAGACCAATTGTGTGAAGTGTTTGTCTTGATAAGAATCCGCACTATCTCCTGAATATTTGCTTTGTCAAGGAATAGTTCTTGACTAGAGAATCTTATATGTCAAGAGGTCAATGGGAGTCTTAAAGATCTTGAAAAGTTTCAAGAACTAATCAAGAATAAAAACTGTTTTTTGTCACTAGCACACGACTTGAGGTTTGTAACCTATCGTGTTGACATATTCTTGTTTCTGTGCCCATTCCAGTTAAAGTTGACTATGCATGTTCTCAGTTGTTTGCATAACTACTTGGAAGCAATGGTAGGCCCTTGTGTTGCCAAGTGACAAGAAGTTAAGATTACACAAGTTCAATCCATATGAGTTTGGATTTGTCACTAACCTCCTCTTGTGGTTATGACAAATTCACATAGATAGGAACACATACACCATAAAAAAAATCTAAGTGTCATAAGTTTTATCTCCGATTCATGAAAATGATGGTGAGGAAACGCTTTCACTAAGTAGATTTTAAGTAGATAAGCAATTGTGATATTTGCATTCTCAAAGTCGTTAGTGGACCGTGTGTGGTTAACCGACACACTAACATGGACTTGTGAGAAATGGCAAAGGTCTAAACAATTGAGACTATTTTTACTGCATCCCTTTTCATAGTTCTAAAAATTGTTTAGACACACATGTGAGCTATCTAAGAAAAGGTGTATGATTTTGATAAAGTCTTATCAAAGCATCTCGTATCAGAAATCTGAACTTTGGTAAGAAAGTCAATAGAGTATTGATTTCTAGAAGTCCAGCTGATTTCTCGATTCATGTCAAAGCTAGTGGGAGCATAAGTGTTATGCTAATAATTATCATGTTAGTGGGAGCATGATTATTATGTTTAGTATTGCAAGTTAGCAATGTTAATTATAGAAAACAAGAGTTTCAATTGCGAAAAGTTGTTTTTCTAAAATTAAAGGAGAGGAAATTATATTTCATTCCAATTCTAAAAGCTTAGATTGTGAGTTTTTAATCAAATTTAGTCATAATTACATTATTTGTGTTCTAAAATTCGATTAAGATTACGGCATCCCTTTTCATAATCTGATTTATGAGAACATGGAAAATAGAAATAGAAATATTATAGCAAAAGATTGGTCTAGTATCATGACTTTATGTGAGACATCATGAATCGTGTCCCATATGCTTCGGATATAGGATCGATTACATGTGTTGTAATATTCATCTGTTCTAAATTTTTCCAAATGCCTAGGGCATTAAGAGGGAAAAGTACTAGAACTGGATATGACTAAAATGATTAAGCAATTGTCGAGGACAATCTGAGGTTTACCAAAGATTTGTTGCTCATGGACAAATTGGAAGTATAGTGTTAATTTTGAAAGGACCATATTGACATATTCTGAAAAGAGGCAACTCTTGTTCAGAAGTGATAGTCAAAATGGTAATGTGGAAATGTTTCCATAGGAGGAAGATATTCATTGAATCTGTGTAAGATTAGGAAAACTTATTGCAAAAAGGATGTTCAAAGGAATGTACTTTGAATTTGAGACTTCGTTTCCATGGAATTGATTTCCATTGGAATACTCGGTAATGTCTGTTGACAAGTCTTTGTGACTTTGTGCATAGTCATTACAAGAGGATCAATGCATATAAGTTTAGAATCTAACAAGATTCGGTAAATGGAAGGAATTTGGAATTCTTACATTTACGATAAGGATTTGGATTGTGAAATGAGCATCATTGGAATCATGTTCAATTGATCTATTTCACAAAGTAAGGATCATAGACAAACATAGTGTGCATACTTGGAGTATGGCATAACTATTGTTTGGACAAACATAGTGTGCATGCTTGGAGCATGGCATGACTATTGTTTTGATTCAAGTATAAAGTTGATTATTTGAAACATTATACAATGGTGTTTTATTTACTCTCAAAGGTGCTTGGGGCCATATAGGATTAGTATTATTCTTGTGTTTCACTTTGCATGTTTCGACTTCCTGAATAACTAGGTTATTCAAATTCTCCACAGTCAGTCATATGTTGGAAGTAGATATGAATCAAGACTGTCATGAAGTTGGCTTGTAGATGTCTAAGGTGTTGGACATAGCAAGAGTTGCTACAACATTCATGAGTGCTCCTATAACGAGATTCAAGTATTGGATTAAACCCATGCTCAATTGACTCACTTCATGGATTTTATCACGAGTGATCATGTGTCACACCCCGCTAAAGAGGAAACACGAGGCATGACAGTAAAAAGGGTCTCATAGCAAAAGTTTAAAGACAAAACCAACCATAGTATTAAAAATCATTACAAATTTACAATGTTTTTGAACAAATTTTTAAATGAAATTACAATGTAAATTGAAATACAACACATGCGAATGCTCCTAAAAGTGAAGTGTCCCTAAGTGCCACTTACTCGATGATTCCTGAAAAAGCATGTAAAACGAGCGTCAACTATAAAAATAGTTGGTGAGTTCACAAGTTAAAAATAATGTTGGTTTCATGAATCGAAATCAAAGATTTGATATAAGTTTCCATAGATAAAAATATATTGCTAAAATGAGTAAATAAGTTTATATAAACAAAGTTCGTTGTCATCATGAGAAATAAAATTCATTGCTATAATGTGAAACAAAGTTCATTGCTATAATTAATAAACGAGTTTGTTGCCATAATAAATAACAAGTTTGTATGTGTATGAGCAAACAATGAGTTCCCAACCAAGCCTATGACTGATGCCCTATCAAGATCTATGCTTATCGTTCCATAGATTATATGGTATCATGCACTCCAGCAATCGGGCGAGTGAGGAGTTGTCAATTCCTAATAGCGCTATACATAATGACCATTGGCTCAAAGAGTTAATGGTTGGAGTAAAGTATAAGGGAAGGGACTTAAGACGATAAGTTCTCATGTTCCGTGTTGCATAGACATACATAGCAGAATATAGCAAATTATAGCAAAATATAGCAATCGAGTTTGATACGAATCAATTTAAATACAACGAACAATAAATAGTTTTTCGAACATGCTTTTCCACCCCAAAACATAAAAACCGAAAACAGGGGAGTGCATGAATACTCACAATATGCATTGAGATGATGCAAATGATGCCTTGAGCTAAGTTCCACTTGTACCACTATCGATTCCTACAATAATGGTATTCGCTAGTAAGTCTCTAATAGAAATCTAACACTAGTATATTTACTACTACAATAGAATTATGCCAATATTGTGTGAAAATTTAATATTGATAAGTTACAAACATTTTTCTGTGAAAATTAAATTTCAATGAATCAATTGTTATATAACAATTTAATTGGAAAATTCACATTATTGAAATGCTAATATTTAACATTTTAAGAGGTGTTCCAATGATTTAATATTCAAAAACTAAATCAGTTTAGTTCTAAAATTTTCCAAACTTTGCATTTCAGTTTTAATTAAAGTCAAAGACCTTAAGATAAATTTTCTTGAATTTTTGATTTGTCTAACTATTTTTCACCATTTTAGTTTCTTGAATAACCATAAAATCATGAAAAATACTAAACAGTTAATAAAAATTACCAAACTTCAGATTTTGGTTCTAACTACACTAAAAGACTTCCAGATAAATTTTCATGGATTATAGATATGTATAACCATTTTTCTATATTTAATTCTCTAAATAGATAAAAATTCATGAAAAATAGCAATCAGTTAAGAAAATTCCCCAAAATTTTTACAATATTGTCATTACACATACGTAAGCTGGGAAAAATATAAAAATGGATTTCTAAACTGTTTAACCCAATTTTATGATTTTTGTGCATTTAAGTGTATTTAATCTTGAGAAAATAGATGAAAAATAGCATACAGATGAGAAAAATTAGCAAAATTTTTACGTAGCATCCTAATATATTATAAGGTGTGCTGGTAAATTTTCATGAGTTTTGGATGAGTAAAACTATTTTTCCTGTTTTTAGTCCATTATAAACACAAAAAATCATGAAAAACAGATATACATTTTGAAAAATTCCCAAAATATTTTCCTAAGTCTTCCACATAGGGTAGAAGCTGCGAAAATTATTAGATACCCTTTTTATATTCCCTAATGTAGTTTTATGATTTATTAGAGCTAAACAAAAAGAAAATTCAAAACTATATTAAACAGTAACAAAAGTAATTGAAACTTCATGGGAGATGTTTATTAACTTAAAGGATCATCCAAGCATTTTTTACAGAATTTATTTACTAGTGTAAGTATTTTATATGATTTAACACTCTATTTTTATCATTATTTTCATGTAAAAATAAAGAAAATATATATTGAGATGAAAATTTCCAGAATGCATCTTTATACAATTTAATAACAATTAAAAATTGTTTTCTTATTTTTGATGTCGAAAAACATGCCTAAAGGCTCCATAAATTATAGAGAAAACTTGGTTCTTGTGATTTTGGTAAAGATTATTGATGTTACTTTGAGAATTTTTGCAACAAGTTCTAAAGACTATTTAATCAAGATCTTTTTGTACCTCTTAATACATGATGTTAAGAGTTCAAAATAATTTTTGAATGATTTTTAGTGATGAGTAAGTCCTTTGAACATGCAACACAAAACAAATGTTCATAAGGAAAGTGCTGTTTGAGAAATAGTTTTGTAAAAATTATTAAAAATCGAAATATTGGAATTTTCCAGTGAGGTTAGATGGGTTTGAAAGCTAACTCAAAATATTATATTTCAGAAAAAGAATCACGAATTTTAGTTAAGGAATGAGTGAGATATGTCAGTTTAAAGTCAGGTAAAGAAATCTGGCAAATTGCATGCATGATGATTAGTTAGAAAAGTGAGTTTTCATCATTTCCTTGAGTAAATCTTTTGAAATATTTTAAATATATCATGATAAACTTATATTTTAGTCATGTTTCCAGATATCAAAAGATTAAAACTTATCAAAATGTATACATGCATTTATGAACAAAATTTTGTTTCTCAAAAACTCTTAACTTGAGTTTGATGTTTTATTCCTTAAAATGGATTTTTGCACTAAGATCATGAACATGCAACCTTGTTTATCATACATGCATGGTGTTAAAACACATCCATGATGTTCTAAAAACCATTTTAACAAAAAGAAAACAAGTTTGAAGAAGATGAAGAAGGAGAAGAAAAAGAAAGTGTAAGAAAATAGCAAAACTTGAAGGAAAAGTAAAGTAGAAATCGATTTTACCTTCAAGAACACCACAATATGATGAAGATTTGAGTATCTTGAGTTTTTCTTGGACTTATTTTCTGGAGAAATTTCGTGGTTCTTAGGGTGAGGAAGAGAGAAAATGGAGTGGTGTTTGGAGAGAAAAAAAATTAGAGAGAAGGTAGAGAGAGTTTTCTAGAGAGAGAAAGAAGAGAGATGTGTGTGTTGGAGAATGAGAGTGTGAGAGAGAGAGAGAGAGAGATATGGGGAGAGAGGGATCCGAAATTTTGAGTATAATACCCCTTTCTCATTCATTTTGTTTTATAAAATTTAAGTTCTTTTATAAAATATCTCAATTTTTATATAAAATGTGCACTAAAATCAAGTTTTTATTCATAAAACCTTGATTTTTGATTTATAAATTAAGGGTAAATGTTAATGAGTTAAATTTTATTTTCCTTGAATGCATTTTATAATTTTAATTATTATAAGATCATATTATGAGGTTCATAACTATGTTTATAGAATTTTTAAGGTTAAATTTCATAAATTTAGGTTTTTAGGGCATTTAGGGTTTTTGAGAGTTTGTAAATCTTTGGATATCAAAATCAATAGAATCTTTGAGACTTAAATTTATCTTATGGTATTATAAATCTTTTATAGTTATAATAATGTTTGTAACTTATTTTATCGGCTTATTGGCATTCTATGTAGTGGTTTCGAGATTCAAGCGAAATTGAGGAAATCAAGTATACTAGTCCTAGTTTTCAACTTTGACTCAAGTTTCTATGAGATTATGACCTAATTTCTACTACTAGGTCAAGTGAAAGATGGGTGTATATGATTCATGAAATGGTGTTCAAGTCAAGGAATACCCGAATATGGATATTCACTAAAGTTAAGTAGTTGTAGAATTCACATAACCATGTGAAATCTAAGTACACTATCATTCGATTCTACTTGTTTCCAAAGTTTCTAGTAGGTTATAACTTAGCTTCTAGTTACTAAGTCTAGTATGTGTCGTGCCTATACGTGCAACTAAGTTTAGTCAAATCTAGAACCGACTCGAATTTTGATGGTTGTCACATCATGAGACGATAATATCTTATATTCTTCAAACCAAGAAATATGAGTTGAACTCTACAAGTCGGTTACACATTGATTATGTGAAAACACACCAGTAACTTGGTGCTATAAAACGCATTTTTGTGTGTGATTTGGTGCGTATAAAGAGCAAGAATATGAGTCGAAGTTTATCCATTCCTTTTACCCTTAGAGGGATAAAAGCAATATATGTGGGCCCCTCGATGATTTAGTGATGAAAAACGTAAGTGCTCGGCCGGGCCTGGACTAATTTGATTTGTTCAATTAGTCAGTCGTCATAAATCGGAAATCGGGAAACAACAAATGGATAGAGAGAATGATTATAATCCATGTCTCAGTCCATATGATATCTAGAATGGAGGAATATATAATCCTTTATCTAATGGACACGTCATTGACTAGGTCAGAGTTCGACAGCGGCTTTTAAGAGCTACGATTGCTAGTCGGGATCTTGGAGTCATACACAATGATAGTTTTAGACTTATCCAAGTGGGAGGCTGTTGGATTAGATGTCTAAGCCCATAACTATTATTGGTATGTAGTCGACCCGAGAGTAACATGGTCCATTTGGGTTGCATAACACCAAGACAATTTGTTAGGTGGACTCTTGAGTGAAAGGTTATATATGATTTATTAATATATTATAAGTTCTAATATATTAATATAAGATCATATGTTTTAATTAGTATTGATCAAGAATTAATTTCGAATTAATCAAGTGATCAAAAGAGACTAATTAAATCTTTGGGGACTAATTATGGTAATTAGTTATATTTATATGTGTTGGGCTTATGATCCATGTTGGACCAAGTTTATGTATGGATACATAAAGAGTTGGGCCACATGAACCATGGATCATAAAAATTCATGGGTATGGATTTGGGTTATACCCATGACCCTTGAAATACCACACATATAAATACATAGATGATGACCTAAAACCGCCACCTTAGGGTTGTGTGCATGTTCTTCGAGTTCATGAAGGTTTTTGGTGCATGGAGTTTATCTCTCAAGAGTCACCTTTGTTCTAGGTGAGTTGTGATTCCATTTGAGGTGCAACACTTGGGGCACTAAGTTCTTAAAGGCCAAATGCATCAATACTTCCAGCCACATAAAAGGTATGTTACGTTAACTAGCATGTTGTGTAGCTTACATCTTTGCATGCTAGTTATAGGCTTGATACCTTGGAAACTCCTTTGCATGTATAATTAGTGAAAACATAGATCCAAGGTATTTAGGGTTGTATGTGAACCATAGGATGTTGTAGTATACTAAAACCCATTAATTTTGGGGGAAACTCACTAAGCTTTATGCTTAACCAGTTGTTTATGGTTTCTGGTATCATCGGTTATTGCTGGAAGGTGAAGGCAGGACTATACACACTCATCAACAACATGGAAGATTCTGCGTCTCTACAATACTCTGATTTTTAATATATGTAATTCGGAATAAATGGTTTTCTTAATTATTGGATTAATAAATCGGGAAGTTTTATCTTAATAAAAATGAAAATTTTTGGTTGTGAAGTTGGGATATTCCAAGTTGGTGTCAGAGCCCTGGTTTGAGTGAATTGGAGGAACACTTGTGTGAATCCAGTCTCAAATTAGGATCCGAACGTTTTTCCAAAATGTTTTTGAAAAAGAAATTATAATAATAGAGTTGGGTTAAGGACATGGGCTCGGTCTCTTGTCATGTTCTTGTTTGATTGCTAGCTTGGGATCGGGAATGTGGACCTTGACTTAACTTTGATTTTTCAGGAAGATACGGTGTGTACAGTCAGCCAGAGCCCGAATAGGAGAGTGGTTCCCAAAATACCCATACTTGTTATATTTGTTGAGTTTTGATCTTGCTGATACGTGATTTTTTTGAAAAGCATGCTAGTGATAGGCTAGGGATCTTCAGGAATTGCATGATAGAATTTTCTGATTATATGATGCCTGGTAGCCTAGGGTTCTTCTTGTATGAAATTGATATAATTACTGTAGTTGCTTAGTGTATGCAACATAGTTGTACATAACTAAGATTCTATACCCTGAGAATGTTTGGTTTAGCCTTATTTCCTGTTCTTGTTGGATGAAGGGCTTAGGGTAGAATCATGTATTCGACTGTCTATTGGGTTCAACGTTATGTATGATTAGCATACACGAGTGTTACAGGGTTGGTGGAAGTTTCATGGCTAGTTGTGTGGGGTCGGTCGACCAATTGTGTAGTGTCTAGCCTTCCTCTAGGATGAGAGGATAGAGTGTATGTGTATTTTGCGGGTATTGTTAGGGTTGTTGTGATGATCTTCTTAGACAAATACTGGTAGTTGTGGAATGTAGTATGGGCTCATACTACTGGAAGCACATGACTCGTACGCGTATCATGGAAGTCACAAACCCTGGGGTTTTCTTGGGAATTGGTTCCCCTGGTGTTATATGTGTTTTTTCTGGTATCTCCCTAGTTTATTTTCAGTATGGTGACTATGAAACGAGTTGAGGCTGGGTTCGGTTCGGGATCAGGAGCTGACAGCCAGGGTGGGTCAGCTGCGTTTGATTACAGGATCAAGGAGATCCTGCAGGAGGAGGTTGTTTCCCTTTTCCGAGCATAATTGCCAGAGATTTTTGGGTCTATTAAGACTGCCATTATCGAGTACTTCGATGACCAGTATGCTATGCTTTCTGAGATTGTTGTTGTTGCAGCCACCGCGGTTGTTGCTGCTATTAGGAGTCGAGGAGAGAGTGAATTCTAGTATCGGGACTTCGATTGTACGAAGCCCACAGAGTTTGATGGGGTCTTGGACCCGATTGAGGCGATGAGATGGTTGTTTGACGTGGAGGGTTGTTTCTTCACGTGTTCTTGTACAGATGACCAGAAGGCCAAGTGTGCCCTAAACCGTCTCAGGTTGGTGGCAAGGGATTGGTCGAGACTGGTGACTATTTTTTATACTCCTGAGCAAAGGGCTGCGATGACTTGGGAGCAGTTCTCGGAGATGTTCCATGCAAGGTATGTTCCCCTGGTAGAGAGGGAGAGACTAGCCCAGGAGTACCTGGATCTGAGACAGACGACCGAGTCGGTGACGGAGATCACAAAGATGTTCACTAAGAGGGATTTGTTCAGTCCTGAGCTCGCTGCTTCAGAACAAGCTCAGATGACTCGGTATTTGAGATTGCTTAAGACGGAAATTCAGCAGTTCGTGTCCATCCAACGCTATGGTTCTCTCGCTGAGCTTCAGGATGCTGTCAGGAGGAGAGATATTGAGATAGAGACCCAGGAGACGGAGCAGTGTTAGACTCTAAATCAGTCCCAGCCTGCAGTGAAGCGGTTCAAGTCCACCGGCCAGAGTTCAGGATCAGTTGGAAGGAGGCATAGATCATTTATATGTCACAAGTGTGGCGAGGATGGTCATTTTGGAAGAGATTACAGGCGAAGTGTGCGAGTTTGTTTTCATTGTGGTCAGGAAGGCCACATCAGGGCTCATTGTCCTTTTCTCAGTGAGGTGTTGGATCATCCGCCCTTAGCTTGGCAGTTACCCGATGGTCGTTAGGGGACCGTCGGGGTCCCGAGGATCGAGATTTGAGTTGGCGGTTCTTCTAGTTAGCAATTGTGGTAGTATTGGTATTTATCTGTAATTTCAGTTTGTGTTTCAAGGTTCAGTTGTAATTTTTGATGATCGGTTAAATGGAATTATCTTATTAGCTCTATTCTAATTGAATTATCATTATGAGTGGAATAATTACTTTTGTCCTTGATTGTATGCGAGATGGAATGTATAAATGATGTGTGGATTCAGATCCTACCATGTATGTGGATATCAGTGGTTGGGGCCAAGTAATAGAGTTCGAGTTAGTCGGGGTATCGAAGGACTATGAACTTCTCAGTTCTAGCATATTTCAAGTGGGGGAGAGCTGAACTCGCAGCAGGAAGACTCTTAGCCAAGATTCAGTTCTCTTTCGGATTTCTCTAAGTTCCAGATTTCTGCGCAACTGCTAAATCTTCGGGTTTCGCAACGAGATCACCGTCAGCTGTTGGACCTTCCCTTCGATTCATAATTGTTTTAATCGTGATAACATTTCTAGGGCGTTCTTGTGCTTAGGCCCTAAGGTGTTAGGAGCTCAGGTTGAGGGTTGGCTTGTCGGTTATCGTCTGATCGGGGGTGATCCCTAGTGTTGATATAGTGGATAGCTCAGTTGGGCTATCATAGTAGAGTAAGAGTGTGCTTCAGTTTAATATGAGATCAATTAGTTTTCATTGCGGTGATGCCCTTTTGGTGCGGGATTAGAGTGTCGGCGTTTGGCCGAGAAGCTCGGAGACCGATTGATTCTGTGAATTTTCGTTCATCTTGGTTGTTGTGGGGGAGTGCATCATGAATTAGAAGCGGGAGCTGATTTCGAGGACGAAATCTAATTTAAGTGGGAGAGAATTGTAACATTCCGTTTAAAATAAAATAAAATAAATAAAATAAAATAAAATAAAATAAATCAGTAAATAAATAAATAATAAGACCTAAAACCCCGATATGTATTACAACGGTAAAAAGTTAAAATTAGCCGAGAATCGAGAATCGAAGGTCTCGTAAATAGTAGTACAACGGTAAAAAGTAGTACAACGGTAAAAAGACAGACGAAAACGGACGTCGGATGAAGAAGTTATGAATTTTTAACGGATTTCCTGTCCTGGTCTGTTAAAAATAATAATATAAAAATTAAAGTCAAAATTAGCCGACGAAGTCTAAACGAAAGTTGTAGAGCGTAATTTCACCTACGTGTGCATATAAAGAACGTCAAAAAGCCGAGCTCGTATGCAAAAGTTATGGATTTTAGAAGTTTTTGCACAAAAATCGAGAAAATTCGCATAGTCATGCTTCGGCCACGTCACCTTCGCTCTATGCGCGCCACGTGTCCGAACTGCTGAGTCACCCGAGGCCAGCTGGCGAGGCGTGTCGCACCCTCCTCGCACCGAAGGCTCGGCCAATCAGAAGCTGCCCCGTGCCTTCTCCGTGTCCGATCTCGGGGAGTCATCCAAAGCAGGTGAGTCATTCGGAGTTGGACCAATCCGAAGACCACACGTGTCCGAGCCTCGCACCGCCATCAGCCTCCGAACCTCGCAGCTACGACGCATGTCTTCTTCTCGTTGCTTCGGGTCCGAACCTCAGCCCTATAAATAGAAGGTTGCGAGCCTTCTCGGGTAATTTTGAGAAACTGCCATTTTACACCCCTTTTTCAATATTTTCACTATTTTGACTTCCCCCGAAGCCCCGGTATCATATTTAGCACCCGGAACATGCCCCGAAGTACCCGAGAAGCCCGAAAAATTTATCTTTTCGGTTTTGAAGCCCGACCCTCGCAGAGCCCGGTTTCTCAATAAAACTCCCGGTTTTATTAGAAACGATCGTTTTAGGAAACGAAGTGCTGCCCGATTATCGTTAAATCAAGTGAGTGTATAGTCACTTTCATCTTACACATACATATGAAGTATTTTATATAAAATACGTGCTATGTGTATATATGTTGTTTGTTTATTTGAAATGGATGTTGAATGGATGTTATATACATGTTTAAAATAATTTAAAATGTATATATATTTTATCTTCAAATATGTTGGGTAATACATGGGTAGTTAAAGAATGAGGGATAAAAGTACAATATAGATGTACGTTGGTAGCTATGAATTTAGTACAATATAGATGTACGCTGGTAGCTATGGATTTAGTACGTTGGTAGCTATGAATTTAGTACAGTATAGATGTACGCTGGTAGCTATGGATTTAGTACGTTGGCAGATATGGACTTAGTGCCTGTTGTATAAACCTTGGCGACGATGTGACTTCGTGCCTGTTTGACATAAATTGCTGAGGAAAAGCAGTGTTCTCACTCCGATGTTTGTCTTGTTTGACATAAATTGCTGAGGAAAGCAATGTTGTCACCTTATTGGTTGTTTTATGTCAGGTTGTCTTGTTTGACATAAATTGCTGAGGAAAGCAATGTTGTCACCTTATTGGTTGTCTTGTTTGACATAAATTGTTGACGAAAGCAATGTTGTCATCCCATTGGTTGTCTTATTTGACATAAATTGTTGAGGAAAGCAGTGTTGTCACCCCGATGGTTTCCTTATTTGACATAAATTGCTGAGGAACCTCCGAAGCAATGTTGTCCCCCTAATGAAAATCCTTAGGCTATGTCCCTTGTGATATTTGTTTTAGGGACATAAAGTGAGGATAAAGGGAATGGGTAAGTAGGGTTATTTTTGGTTGATGAAATTAATAAAATTATTGTTGATTGATGAACTTAATAAGTTTATTATTTTATGTGGGTTGAAAACCCTATATGCTCACTAGGCTCCCAAGCCTGACCCACTCAGCCTTCTTATCTTACAGGTAGTGGACTCCGAGCATAGTCGGATGATGATGAGAGATTTTTGGATTATAGGCCAGTAGTTGTAAATAACTGTTGTAAGGCTTATAATGTCTTGTTTATGCTTATGATCTGTATCGGAACATGACATCCCAAGATTTTGATATAAAATGAAAATATATATTTTTAAAGAAAGGTTTTGACAAAATTTTATCATGTTTTGTTTTGGGAACAAACTCCGCAACATCTTTTAAAAGGATTACTCTGATTTTATTTTAAAAAGCATAAACGAAATCCGTCTTTTTTGGCCGTGAAATTGGGGATGTCACAGTTGGTATCAGAGCATTAGTTTAAGCGAACTAGGAATTTGTAGGATTTCTAGACTTAAAATTAGAATGCTAAGTGATGATTGTGAGATGAGTGTCTACCATATTTTAGACACAAGCATTAGTATATGTTAGGAAAGATGCCTAAAATGCTTTTAAGTGCTAAATGCTATATGTTTGCCATATATGATATTATTTGTTCGGATCTATGGTCTGTTGCCGACCGGATCTGGAAACTTTATGTGTGTAGGTTTCTAAGCGTACAATTACGATATTAGAACTAACATGTAACGTTTCGGAGTGATAAGGAGAATTTAAGTACCTGTCGTGGATAAAGGTTTAAATTCACCTAATTTGGCGTATAGATCATAATGGCAAGAACCCGAAGTGGAGTTGGAAATGTAAATAGAAATCAGCAACCTCAACCCCAAGTGATGGAACAGGTGCCTATAGCAGGAGCTGCACCAGAACCCGTCACCATGGCTGGAGTACAAGCCATGATTCAGACAATGATGGCTGAACAAAGGAAGGAAATGAGGCAAATATTGTTGAACAACAGGAGTGAACCCTCAATTCCTGTTGAACAACGTGAATTAAATGACGATCGATCTGAAGAAGGAAACAACAGTAGATCTGTTGGTCACAGTGAACCGCTTGTGGTTGGGAGAAATAACCACGAGGATAGAGTGGAGAGAAATGGGTGCAAGTATAAAGACTTTATGACTTGCAAGCCATCAACCTTCACTGGAAAGGAAGATCCTGTCGGAGTAATGGATTGGATCTTGGAAATGGAATTGGCTTTCATGACGTGTGGTTGCCAAGGCAAGTTACAAACCACATTTGCAGTGCGTCAGTTCAGAGGTAGCGCTGCTCGTTGGTGGAATACTCTGGGGAAAACCCTAAGCCCTAATGAGCCACTGCAACTGACTTGGGCAGAGTTCTTAGTGCACTTCAAGCGCAAGTACTGCTTGGCCCAAAATGTGCTTGAGCTAGAAAACCAATTCCTGACGTTGAAGAAGGGAAGTATGACCATTGATGAATATACCAATAACTTCACATAAAAAATGGAGTTTGCTTTGCGTATTGTCCCAGATGATTTGATGAAAATAGACAGGTACGCAAAGGGACTTCCATGGGAGTATGCAGTGCCAGTGCGTCAAGCACTTACTTTGGAGGCAGCTATCTGGGCTGCCATGTCTGTAGAAGATATGATTAAGGGAAGAGTCGCCAACAAGATTGAAGTTGGCGAGAAAAGAAAGTTTGAAGGGACTTCAGGTTCTAACGAGAAAAGAAAAATCTCGAAGTCTGGAGGAGGAGGAGGCGAAGCAAAATGGTGCGAGAAGTGCAAAAAGAAGCACTTCGGGAAATGTAGCGAAGAGGTGACCTGCTACAAGTGTGGGAAGACTGGGCATTATGCCAACGAGTGTCCGTCCAACAAGAGGATGTGCTATGGATGTAACGAGGAAGGGCACATTTTGAAAGACTGCCCAAAGAAGAAAGAGGCAGCAGTGCCCAATGTTCCACCAAAACAAAAACCAAAGGCATTCCAAATGATCCATAATGAAGCAGATGAAAATACAAGGGATCAGGAGTAAGGACCTTATATTCCCAAAACTAAGACATAAAGTAGCAATGCAGTTAGTAACTTGCGGTGTAGCCTATTAGAGGCGTAGTATAGGGTAAACTTGAACCTCTGTGTAATTATTTCAAGAAATAATATAAACCCTGGTTTTTTCATCTGATGAATTGAATGACTATGTGAAATTCTTGTATGGTGACTTGGAGAACTACGAGACAATACTTGGGACGAGTATGAGTAGGTGTGAATGGTAGTAGAGGCCTATACTACCGGAAGCACAGGACTCGTACTTGGATCAAGGAAAGTCACAAGGTTACTAAGAAGCTAGAAATTGATTCCGTTATTGTTCGAATATTTCATTACCTTTGTTTCGGTAATGACTAAGAAGATGATTGTCATTCCGACCCTAGAGGTCATATCAAATTGAGTCCGACTAAGATAGGTATGTTACGTAGTTCGGGAAAGTTGAGTCCAAGGTTTATTGGACCGTTTAAAGTTCTTCAGAGGATCGGGAATCAAGTTTACAAGCTAGAATTACCAGAAGAACTACAGGGTATTCATAACACCTTTCATGTGTATTATTTGAGGAAGTTCATGGGAGCTGTGCCCGACATAATTCCATTTCTGAATTAAGGTTGGATGAAAACAAGAGGTTAATTGAAGAACCTGAGGCAATCGTCGACCGTAAGACTAAGAAGTTACGACGCAAGATGGCTGATTTAGTGCTTGTGCGTTGGAAACATACGAATGGGCCAAATCTCACCTGGGAAACGGAGAGTGACATGATGAGTCGCTACCCGCAGTTGTTTGTTGATGTGTAATTCCGGGGACGGAATCATTCTAGGGGGGAGAGAATTGTAACACCCGTGTTTCTAGGCTAGGCATTAATATTGACAAAATAGTCTAGGTTAACCTTTGTAACTCATTTTGAAAAAATGAAGAGGAATTATGTGATTATTATGTATTTTACGCTTAATTATTAGGATTTAATTAATTAAGAATAAAAATGAGCGTCGAAAATAAATATTAGATAAAGCCGATATCTATTAAGAAAGTTGTAGTGGTCGTGACAAGGATTTCGGATATATAAAGAATACCGAAATCCGAGTTATAACGAAGAAGTTATGACCTGTCGAAGTTTCGCGACAAAACCGGTACGGTGCCGAATGTCGTAAAAAGTGAGTTTTTGATAAACTACTTTTTAGCCTTAGTGATATAAACGAAATTCGTAGTGTTCGTCAAACCGAGAGTATGTATAAAAAGAACGCCCAAATCTGACTTCGTATGAGGAAGTTATGATTTTTCTAAGTTTCAGCTTAGCAGTAGACAGCTAAAAACTCGAATTTTAGATCGAGTGATTTTTAGCCGACACAAGCTAAACGAGAATCGAAGGTCTCGTAAATAGTAGTACAACGGTAAAAAGACAGACGAAAACGGACGTCGGATGAAGAAGTTATGAATTTTTAACGGATTTCCTTTCCCGGTCTGTTAAAATAAATAATATAAAAATTAAATTCAAAGTTAGCCGACGAAGTCTAAACGAAAGTTGTAGAGCGTAATTTTACCTACGCGTGTATATAAAGAATGTCAAAAACGGAGCTCGTATGCAAAAGTTATGGATTTTAGAAGTTTTTGCACAAAAATCAAGAAAATTCGCATAGTCATGCTTCGGCCACATCACCTTCGCTCTATGCACGCCACGTGTCCGAACTGCTGAGTCACCCGAGGCTAGGTGGTGAGGCGTGTCGCACCCTCCTCGCACCGAAGGCTCGGCCAATCAGAAGTTGCCCTGTGCCTTCTCCGTGTCCGATCTCGGTAAGTCATCCAAAGCAGGTGAGTCATCCGAAGCTGGACCAATCCGAAGACCACACGTGTCCGAGCCTTGCACCGCCATCAGCCTCCGAACCTTGTAGCTGCAACGCGTGTCTTCTTCTCGTTGCTTTGGGTCCGAACCTCGGCCCTATAAATAGAAGGCTGCGAGCCTTCTCGGGTAATTTTGAGAAATTGCCATTTTACACCCCTTTTTCAATATTTTCACTATTTTGACTTCCCCCGAAGCCCTGGTATCATATTTAGCACCCGGAAAACGCCTCGAAGTACCCGAGAAGCCCGAAAAATTTATCTTTTCGGTTTTGAAGCCCGACCCTCGCAGAGCCCGGTTTCTCAATAAAACTCCCGGTTTTATTAGAAACGATCGTTTTAGGAAACGAAGTGCTGCCCGATTATCGTTAAATCAAGTGAATGTATAGTCACTTTTATCTTACACATAGATATGATGTATTTTATATAAAATACGTGCTATGTGTATATATGTTGTTTGTTTATTTGAAATGGATGTTGAATGGATGTTATATACATGTTTAAAATAATTTAAAATGTATATATATTTTATCTTCAAATATGTTGGGTAAAACATGGGTAGTTAAAGAATGAGGGATAAAAGTACAGTATAGATGTACGTTGGTAGCTATGAATTTAGTACAGTATAGATGTACGCTGGTAGCTATGGATTTAGTACGTTGGTAGCTATGAATTTAGTACAGTATAGATGTACGTTGGTAGCTATGGATTTAGTACGTTGGCAGCTATGGACTTAGTGCCTGTTGTATAAACCTTGGCGACGATGTGACTTCGTGCCTGTTTGACATAAATTGCTGTGGAAAAGCAGTGTTGTCACCCCGATGTTTGTCTTGTTTGACATAAATTGTTGAGGAAAGCAATGTTGTCACCTTATTGGTTGTTTTATGTCAGGTTGTCTTGTTTGACATAAATTGCTGAGGAAAGCAATGTTGTCACCTTATTGGTTGTCTTGTTTGACATAAATTGTTGAGGAAAGCAATGTTGTCATCCCATTGGTTGTCTTATTTGACATAAATTGTTGAGGAAAGCAGTGTTGTCACCCCGATGGTTTCCTTATTTGACATAAATTGCTGAGGAACCTCCGAAGCAATGTTGTCCCCCTAATGAAAATCCTTAGGCTATGTCCCTTGTGATATTTGTTTTAGGGACATAAAGTGAGGATAAAGGGAATGGGTAAGTAGGGTTATTTTTGGTTGATGAAATTAATAAAATTATTGTTGATTGATGAACTTAATAAGTTTATTATTTTATGTGGGTTGAAAACCCTATATGCTCACTAGGCTCCCAAGCCTGACCCACTCAGCCTTCTTATCTTACAGGTAGTGGACTCCGAGAATAGTCGGATGATGATGAGAGATTTTTGGATTATAGGCCAGTAGTTGTAAATAACTGTTGTAAGGCTTATAATGTCTTGTTTATGCTTATGATCTGTATCGGAACATGACATCCCAAGATTTTGATATAAAATGAAAATATATATTTTTAAAGAAAGGTTTTGACAAAATTTTATCATGTTTTGTTTTGGGAACAAACTCCGCAACATCTTTTAAAAGGATTACTCTGATTTTATTTTAAAAAGCATAAACGAAATCGGTCTTTTCTAACCGTGAAATTGGGGATGTCACAATATACGTCCATGTATTCCTTGGATTGTTGATATTTAGTATGTTGCTGTGTTGTAGTGATCTGTTAGATCTGTATTCTGGTATTGAGTATGCTGCTATGTTGTTGTAATTATTATAGATCCGTGTTCTGTTATTAAGTATGCTGCTATGTTGTAGTGATCTGTTAGATCTTTGTTCTAGTATCGAGTATGCTGCGATGATGTGGTGATCTGTTAGATCAGTCTCCTGGTATTGAGTATGTTGCTTTGTGGTAGTATCTGTAGAACTATATATTATATGTGCTTGATGGTTATCATCTATGGATTGCCCTTAGGGACTGTCGGTGGTCATGTAGGATAGCCTGAGAACTCTTGGTCTAGGCTCTCTTGTCTGCTCCTTGTTTGGTTGTAGCTCTAGGGTAGGACCATTTGTTCAGGTTGTTATCTCACTTCTGGTTACTTATGATTATGCATTCTATAGGGGTTAGCTGGTAGTGGGACTATCTGTTGCGATAGGATTGGTAGGCAGTAGTGAGTTGTATGATTGTTTTTTGCCTGTATTAGGTGCCTACTTGATCATGATTGTTTATATGTTGACATATTGTGTTTGGTTGGGTTGAGGTGGTCCTGCTTTGTGCAGTAGGCCAACATACCCAGTGCGGAATGGATGTAAGCCGTAGGCACAGACGCTCGGCAAGAGCGATAGGGTTGAAGCGGTAGGCCAACAAACCCAGAGTATTCCAGCCCAATGGCTGATTGGACCTGTTGTTTATTGGCATTCCAACCTGGGGTATACCATCCTAAGGATGACTGGACCCGGAGGTTGACTAATCTTGGGGTATTCCAACCAGATGGTTGACTGGACCCGACATGTTTGATTGTCTATGTGATCTATTTATATGATGGTATTTTGGGGCAAACTCACTAAGCTTTATGTTTAACCAGTTGTTTATGGTTTCAGGTATTAATGGTTATTGCTGGAAGGCGAAGGCGGAACTGTACACACTCATCGGCAACATTGAAAATGAATTAATAAATGTAATTCAGAATAAATGATTTTCTTAATTAATGGATAAATAAATTGGGAAGTTTTATCTTAATAAAAATGAAATTTTTTTTTGTGAAAATGGGACGTTGGGAAGTTCTCGTACTGAGTAGCCCAAAGCGGACAATATTGTGACACGTGCTAGGGGGGATGTTACATATATAACAACGATACGAGATATTATTGCACAAGATATAATGGAATTGCAGGGATGGATGTAATAAAACATTACCTATAGTATTTTTTTTTTGAATTATTTAAAATTGTATTCTATATTGGTGTGAGCGTAGTTTTAATATCATTATAGTCTAATTAAAAAACTAAAATTTTTTTAAAAGAAATTTATATTATATATTTTGTAAAAAATAGTTTAGAGAATTATAAATTATGTATAAAAAAAATTGTTAAGTATAAAATATTATGTAAATTAGTCTTTTATATAAATATGTAAGCATGTCTTTTAGTCATTTACATGTAACAGCTAAACCAAACATTTAAAAAAAAATATTTTTTAGCTTTTGCCGCAAACAAAAATTAATCTAAACATTTTGATAAAACTCTTTTTAAAAAAAGTCATAAGTCAATAAAGATTTTTTTCAAAAGCACTTTTGGGGATAAAAAGCACTCGTAAAAATTGTTTTTTAGAAATGTTACAACAAAATTGATCGAAATCCAATTGTAAAAGGAGAGCTAATGAGTTATTCCTACGAAGAAAATAGAGACATCAAAAAGATATACTTGCACACGATACAAATATAATTATGAAGATAGAAAATACTTAAGGGCACAAGATAACGTTTATTAAGTCGTGTATTCATCAAGTCAATTAATTTTAAAAAATACAACACTTAGTATTTTTGGAGAAGAGACTTGTAGTTGTGAAGACCAGTGATAGACTAGGGCTAAGGATTTGCTCAGAATTTGCATGATAGAATGTTAAGAGCGATGCCTTTATATTCCTATTGTATAAGCTTGTAGACTTGCATGATAGTATTGGATCAGTCAGTGGTAGGATAACTTGTTTACGTTATGCTTTGATTCATATTACTTAATTCTCGAATTCTGCTTGCTTTGTGCTTTTAAGAGTTCCCATTAACATCAGCCAACTAGTAAGAAAATACACTAAGTTACATATTTCTGAGATTAGATAGTTTCAGAAGGTTAGGTTTAACCCTATTGTGTAGCTCTTGTCTGAGTCCAACCGTTGTAGTGTGAGACCTCTCATTCAAAGAATTATCTGGTGTCGGTGATATGTAATTGTGTTTGTGAGCTACTTAGAGGGTGTTAGAGGGATTTCCTTCGACATCTGATGGCGGAGAGTGGCGGTAGCCCTAGGAAAACCTAGGAGGTGATTCGGTGCCGAGAGCTTTGTTTTGATAGAGGTTGTATGGATTGATAAGGAAGTAACTTGGGCGATTTTGGGCGATCCTTGAGGAAAGTACGGATAGATGTGGAAGGTAGTATGGGCCCGTACTACTGGAAGCATAAGATCCGTACTACAGTCAAGAAAAGTCACGATGATACCAGGAAGCTTGTAGAATGTGGGATTCTTGGAGTATATATATTCTGATGGTTTAAATGGTTTATTTTCAGTATGGTGGTCACTCGAGGAGGTTCTGGTAGTGGTTCTAGTGCGGGTGATGGTTCGGGTTTGGGCTTTGGCGTCAGGTTTATGGATGATCAGATGCAGGAGTTCATTTCAACAAAGATTACCCGTAGTATTCTTGTGCAGACTCTTGTTATCCTCGATACGATCAAGTAGGGTTCATGGAGATTCTGGATGAGCGCTTGGGCGCTTTTCGTTCTGAGATGATGGCGATGGTGGGAGCCCGCTCTTTGACTTTCCGAGAGTTTCAGGCATGTGGGGATCCATAGTTCTTCGGGAAGAAGGACCCAGTTGCGATATGGAGTTGGTTAGTGGATGTCGCGAACCCCTTACATACTAGTTGTTGCCCCGAGGGGGCAAGGTTAGACTAACATCCTTCCTTCTAAAATACCGAGCTCAAGATTTGTGGGAGGAGGCTTGACACACCTTGGAGACATGGCGATTGATTTGATGACTTGGGATGATTTTGTAACGAGGTTTTGGGCTGATTTTGCACCTGCGATTGAGGTCCAGTAGTTGGCGAGGGAGTTTCAGGATCTTTGCCAAACTACTGGGATGGTGGGAGAGATCACCAATATGTTCTGTGAGAGGGCGTTATTGGTCCCGCAGTATGTGGCGGACGAGGAGATGAAGAAGGCGCGATATCAGGATATGTTGAGGAGTGATATCAGGCAGTTTGTGAGTATGTACAGTTCAAGGACATTGGATGATATGGTGGCGAGAGCCAGAGAGGGGGGGTTGACTTGGAGACTGAGAAGAAGACGAAGTCAGATCAGGTTCAGGGTTCTGAGGGTTCAGACAAGAGGCCCAAGGTTTTTGATTCGAGATCGAAGGACCAGCAGGGTCGGGGCCGTTGTGGCAATTGCGGCCAATCGTACGATGGAGCATGTAGGGAAGGTGGTTCAGGCTGCTACAAGTGTGGCAAGACTGGGCACTTTAGTCGGGATTTCACAGCCACCACCTACGGATTGAGTATGATTTTCTTTTATTGCAATAATAGGTGCAATGATATGGTCGATTGTCCGAGTTTAGCATCGGCAGGACCAGTTGCAGCACCTGCGCCGGCAATCTTGCGGATTATAGATGGACATCAGGGCAAGGCGGAGGGGCCTGTTGTACGGAGCATGGCATTTCAGCTGACAGCCGAGGAGGCTCGTGCAACACCTGATGTGGTGACGGGTATGTATCTTCTCCTTATCTCTTTATTTATGTTGATTTTCCTACTTATATCAGTGTTTTGTTTTTAAGGTCGTTCCTTGTGAACGGTATCTCTGCTTTGATTTTGTTTGATTCGGGGGCTACCCCATCCTTTGTATCTCTCGGGCTCAGCAAGAGGTTTGTCAATGCTCCGGGGGAGATGGAGTATCCATTATAAGTTGAGATTGGAGATGATCGACCTGTGCAAGTATTGAGGGTTCATCGGGGCTATACATTGGAGTTGTTCAATGAGTGGTACCTGATTGATTTGGTTCCTATTCCCCTCCATGAGAGCAGGGTTATTGTGAGGATGGATTGGTTGAGCCCCAATGGGGAAATGATTGATTGTGAGCATCAGATGGTATGTATTCAGACGCCAAGTGGGGGAGAGTTAGTGATTCAGGGATAGGTTTTTCAGTGTAGGTCGGTTCTATGTTTAGCAGCTAGGGCCAGACGCTATCTTCAGCAGGGTTGTTTCGGATTTGTGGCTTATTTGATGGATACCCACGAGAAGACAAAAAAGGGCCCCTAATAAAATATAATAACTATTTGAATATATATATATATATATATATATATATATATATATATATAAATCATTAATAAAACCCTAAACAACACAAATATAACGATAATATTTGCAAAAAAAATAACAAAAAATTTAAAGGAAAATACTTTTTATAGCATTTTTAGATGCAAAATTATTGATAATGCTATCAAGATTGTTATCAAGATCAATTTTATCTAACATATCTTTCTCTATACATAATGTTGTCAATCCATTCAACATTTCTTGCGACATGGATGACCTTAGGTAATTTTTTCAATAACTTCAGCTTTGAAAACATTTCTCTCTATAGATACATGCAGATGCAACAGTAACATGAATGGTTAGTAAGATGCTATATGCAATAAATCATTTGGGTAAGAATCCATAACTTTAACAAATTCCAAAATTTCAACCGTGGACATTTTATTATTAGGCAAAGTCATTTTCACTTCCAGATAAATGCTTTTTAAAAAACATTTTACGATTTAGAATAAGTAAAGTCTACTTTTAGAAAAGAATACACATGACTTCTATGTCAAATATGTGTAAGACTAATATCAAAGAAAGCTGTAAACAAATCAGTAACAAAAAACATAAATATGATAACTAAAATAAAATAAAAAATATGATAAGTTGATAACCAACAATTCAGATTATAATATTACTTTATAAACTCGAATATCTAATAGTTTGAAGCTGAAATTCTGAAAGCATCTATCAAGAAGCAAAACGTTAGACAATTTAGCACATAAGATTTATGATTATACATATACATACAAAAAGCTACAAATCTAATACCTAACTGAGTGAAAGTTCTGAAACTTGGAGCATTGCTTGTTCACTATTTAAGAATAAATCAACTTCAGAATCTAATATGCTAAGAGAAGATATATGGTTTCATAACCAAAAATCAGAAACTAAAATTCTATTAATCTGATGTAACCTAGAATGAGAAGCAAAATTCATAAATCATATAGATTCTATACATATACAGACAAAAAGCTACAAATTTAATACCTAACTGAGTGAAAATTTTGAAACTTGGAGCATTGATTTTCACTATTTCAGAATAAATCAACTTCAGAATCTAATATGCAAAGAAAAGATATAAGATTTCAGAACCAAAAATCAGAAACTGAAAACCGGTTAATCTGATGGAACCTAGAATGAGAAGCAAAATTCAGAAATCATATCGATTACCTTCTTTTCTGCCGCAATTCGCATCGATGCAGAACAAAAATAGAGAATCGTTGAATTAAGAGAAGAAGGATAATAAATAATGCGAGAGTATGAGAAATAAGGCTTGGAAGCAGAAGGTATCAGGAGATCAATTGAAGATCATGGTTATAAAAGAGAGTAAGAAATGCGTATGTGACAAACGGTCTATTCAACGCAAGAGACGTGTTGATTAACAAGGCTGTGATTTTGATTCATCGTGATGGAGAGAAGATTTAGTAATAAAATATGTCGATTCCGTTATCGAATTTGAAAGGCGCCTCTAATTGAGTAATTGGCTAATCATCGCTTCCTTTAGTTGTTCATATTTCTCCCATACGTCTACGCTTCAAACAAACAATCAGACCATTTTGTTAACTTATTTTGGCTAATTTGAGTTTGTACTTAGGCCCCTAAAGAAACATGTACCTAAATAAAAATTACATATACCTATACACTACATATCCTATAATTTTTGGGGCCCCTAGAGACGTAGGCCCTGGGCTGTCGCCCAGGCTGACCACCGTCTGGGTCGGCCCTATGAGTGATGTACCGATTGTTAGGGAGTACCTAAATGTGTTCTCGGAGGATTTTCCTGCAGTGCCTCCAGAGAGGCAAGTAGAGTTTCGGATTGACTTGGTTCTAGGTGTGGCTCCGATAGCCAAAGCACCTTATCGGTTAGCACCTACAGAGATGCAGGAGTTATCTACACAGTTGCAGGAGCTGTTAGAAAAGGGATTTATTCTGCCGAGTAGTTCACCATGGGGAGCGCGGATCTTGTTTGTAAATAAAAATGATGGGTCGCATCGGATGTGTATAGACTACCGGGAGCTAAATAAGCTAATGGTGAAGAACCGTTATCCACTTCCGAGGATTGATGATTTATTTGACTACCTCCAGGGTGCATCTTGGTTTTCCAAGATTTATCTGTGTACGGGTTATCATCAGATGAGGGTCATAGAGGAGGAAAGGCAGAAGACAGCCTTTCGAACTCGTTATGGTCATTACGAGTTCGTGGTGATGCCCTTCGGGCTCACCAATGCTCCAGCCACATTCATGGATCTCATGAATCACGTATGCATGCCCATGATGGATCGGTCCATGATTGTGTTTATTGATGACATCCTGGTCTATTCCAAGACCTAGGAGCAACAGGAATAGCATCTAAGGGAGGTATTGGAGACTCTGGGGAGGGAGAGGTTGTATGCAGAGTTCTCCAAGTGTGATTTATGGTTGCACGAGGTGCGGTTTTTGGGACACCTTTTAAACTAGAATGGTATTCTGGTTGATCCGTCCAAGGTTGAGGCGGTGATGAGGTGGAAGGTTCCGAGGTCTCCATCAGAGGTTTGGAGTTTCCTTGGATGGGTGGGTTATTATCAGAGATTCATTCAGGATTTCTCAAAGATAATAGTTCCTTTGACCTGGTTGATGAATAAGACTGTCACGTTTCGTTGGGGGCCTGAGCAGCAGGCAACTTTTGAGACTCTAAGGCAGAGATTGTGTGGAGCGTTGATTCTGACCCTGCCAAAGGGTGTTGAGGATTTTGCAGTGTACTGTGATGCATGAATCACAGGTTTGGGTGCAATGCTGATGCATCGGGGTCATGTGATCGCATATGCCTCGAGGCAGCTGAAGCCTCATGAGGCGAATTATCCTACGCATGATTTGGAGTTGGGGGCACTGGTGTTCGACCTTAATCTTTGGCAACATTACCTCTATGGGGTCCATTGTACTATTTACACGTAACACAAGAGTCTAAGGTATCTGATGGATCAACCGAATCTTAATATGAGAGAGCGTAGATGGTTGGATGTGGTGAAGGATTATGATTGTGAGATCCTTTATCACTCGGGGAAGGCTAACGTGGTAGTCGATGCTCTCAGCCGCAAGGCGCTTACTGCTCCGATCAGGGATATGTTTTTGAGGATGAAAATGATTACCCCACTCCTAAAGTAGATTTGAGAGGCTCGGGTTGAGGCTATGAAGGAAGAGAACCGGAAGAGTGAGCGTATAGTGGGTCAGGTGGCTTCCTTTGATTATGATAGCCAGGGATTATTGACCCTTCATTGGAGGGTGTGGGTTCCTTATTGGGTTGGTGCGCGTCAGGTTTTGATGGAAGAGGTGGACTAGTCGAGATTCTCTATTTATACCGGAGCGAAAAAGATGTATAGAGATCTCCATCTTGACTATTGGAGGCCATGTATGAAGTGAGACGTGGCCTAGTATGTGGAGAGGTACTTGACTTTCAGGAAACTCAAGGCCAAACATCAGTGAACTCACGGAAAAATGGAGTCGTTGGAAGTCCCTGTTGTTGGATTAATGTCTAAGTCCATAACTATAATTGGTAAGACTTGACCCGACCCGGCATGGTCCATTTGGGTTGCATGGCATCATGCATTTGGATAGACTATAATGAGAGAAATAACACTTAAGGTTGGTTAATATATTATAAGTTCTAATATATTAATAAGGTTATTTAATTAGTATTGATCAAGAATTAATTTGGAATTAATTAAGTGATCAAAAGGAGACTAATTAAATATATGGGTTGATTGTGTAAATCATTCATTCTTATATATGTGGGCTTCTGATCCAAGATTCCTTATGTTGGACTAAGTCCATGGGGTGACCCATGGATACTCCATGGAGGTTAAAATCCATGGAGCATAAGGAATGGGTAAAGTTATGAGTTACATGGTGTAACCCTAATAGCCACCATATAAAAGAATCCAATGGCTCAAGAAATCGTGCACTAATGTGTGAGTGTGAGGGCTAGACGATTTCAAGGAGTGTTCAAGTTTCTCTCAAGTTATTCCAAGTGTATTTGGTGTTGTGTGAACCATTTGAGGTGTCACACTTGGGGCACTAGGCACTCAAGCTTCATGAAGACATTCTACATCAAAGAGGTATGTATTCTATCTTGTTATATTTATTATTTTGTATGCTAGATTAGGATAATACCTTGGATGTTCATAATTGTATGTATAATAGAGAAAACATAGATCCAAGGTATTTAGGGTTGCATGTATACTTAGGAGTGTTAGAATGCTCATAACCCAACAGTGGTGTCAGAGCATAGGCTTGTTTTCTTGTTATACTTGCAAAAGTAGCTGAAAAATCGAGTTGGATGCATATATTCGATTGTTTTGGCTGGAATTGGACTAGGAACATTACCCTAAGATGTTTTTGGACTTATAAACTTGTTTTTGATGTGGTAATGTTCATGCTAATCCAATTTCTAAGATAATTGTCATAATTTCAAGATTTGTATTAGTTTGTATGTTCATGCTAATTTCTTGAAGATTGATGATTTGAATTATCTTGTTCTTATGAGGTTCTTAGATTAATAGAAAAGTTGTGTGAAATAGTTGTTTTCAATCCATTTTAATCTAAGAGTTGATTCCAAAGTGTGTTTTTGTAACTTGTCCTCAAGTTATATGAAAAGTCACATTTAAGAATCATAAAACTCATAAAAGTTGGCAAAGGTTACAAAATGAAGAGTCTAGTTCTAATTAAATGGTTTTATGACTCCATAATTTGTCCTCAAGTTATGGAGGTTCAAGAGTCTCTTCATTAAATTAAAAAAAAAAGTGTAACCTTAATTAGTTCCATAAGTTACAATAAAAAAAAAGTTATTTTTTTTTATTAATTAGTTTAAAGTCTTCCATAACTTGTCCTCAAGTTATGGAACTTGAAGAGTTTTTTTTTTAATTAAAACTACTTTAAACTCATAAGTTATGGAATTAATTAGTTTTGAATAGTTTCAAAACTTGCCCTCAAGTTTTGGAATTTGAAAATTTTTCACTTATGAATACTTTAATTCCAAGTTAGCCCTTAGAATTTTAAAAGTTAAAATTCAACCCTTATACTTTATAATATTATAAGTTAATAATATTTATATATATGTATAAGAGTAAAGTCAGTCCTACCGTTAGTAGGCCTCATTCACGAAGCCGGTCTATAAGGGGGTATAAGGTTACTGCCTATAAAATGGCAGTTTAATGGGTGTCCACTCTCACCCACCGCTTCCTTGACTGGTGGAGGGTCGTTAGCCGAACGGGTAGGACAAGGACTATAATTCTCCTTTCATTAAAAGTATTAATGATAAATACTAAGTAACTAAACTCTTATTAATACCCAATCTTAGTTACTTAGGAAAATATGAATTTGGTGCTAACCCATGAAATTACACTTTACACTTTGCTTAAGTCGTTAGTGGAGCGTGTGTGGTTAACCGGCACACTAACCTAGACTTAACAAGGTAGGCAAAGGGTAACTTAATATTTATCATAGTATCGGTGGAGCGTGTGTGGTTAACCGGCACACTGATTAAGGGGTAAATATTAAGGGTACCAAGTATATTTGCATGGTTATTCACACCTTGTTCTGTGATCCTCGGCATCCCAGTCACAAACCCTGAAGGGCACACTCGAGATTGAAACATGTCTTTGAACAGTTCAATGAATCTCAAAGATCTAGGACTTTCAAATCCAATTAAAACCTAATAAATTATTTCGTTTTTCATGGTGGAAATTGGTGAATCGTCATTCACCTACCTTCAAGTATTTTATAGCTTGGATTACGGCATCCCTCTTCTAAGTTATAAAATAGTTTGTTGGGTCCTAGCCTTAATATTTCATATTGGGTGTCATATTAAGGACTTTAAATCAACTATCTTGAATATCTCCCAAAAAGATGTCTGGTCTAGACATTTATGATCTTCCCAAATCTCTTGAAACAAGCTTTCCTAAATGAAGATGATGTCCCATGGATATCATACTTCTTTCACCTCCTCCAATTATTCTCCCTAACCCACAAGTTCCTAAAAAGTTTAAGGTCACTCAAGCCCTATTGGCAAGGCAAGGTCTAGGTGTGATCACATCTTGGAGATGTAGTCACATATTGAAAAGCCGGGAGAGTTGGGTGTCAAAGTCTTGAGAAAGTTGGTGGCTCAACTACTTTCTAAGTCACATAGTGAGTTCTTTTGGGAATCCTATGAAACAGACTAAGACAAGACCCTTAATGATCTTATCTATTTGCTAAGATCAACTTCCTAAAACGCTATGGACATTGACAATGATGACATTGGATATCCAGTAAAGCTCTCTCTTCCCAATGGAAAGGGATCGGCCATAGTCAAATCGGTTGACCCAATGGTAAAGAGAGAGGCGAAGTCTGAGATAGTCCCATTATCAAGGGTCCATAGGTAACTATTGCCAAAGGAAGGGGCATTGGTTACGAAGCTGCCAAATTTACCTAAGGATGTTAAAGTCAATAAGTTTGGCTCTACTTCAGGTAAAGTCCATTGTCTAACTCTATTAAGTACATGCTGATTCTGATCGCGAAGATGGATTTCAATCGCATGGTTCGGTGATCAGAATTTTGGGCTATTACTTAAGAGTTATGATATTTATATTGCTTAGGAATAGATAACAACAAGGTTTTCATATGGATTGTAAAGATAAGTTTTTCCGCAAAGTTTTAAAATAAAAGAAAAAGGTTTTGATTTTATTTATTTTAAGTATCCTTACAATGGCATTTGTGAAAAGTTGTTGCTTATAAGATTCCATTGATCGCAATATTGGAAAAATGGATTTGATTCTTTCGGTTGTGGTAGTGTCTAATATTACCAAATAAAGAAAGATTCTCATCACCCAAGGTTCAATTGGACCGAAACTTGGAATCATGCAAGTTGTATAGTATGATGAATGAGAACTTTCAGCTTGGAAAATTAAGACTAATTCCTTATGTGAATAAGGAAAGGACTAAGGGATCGAGTACACATTCTTGTGCACTGGTCAAGTCCACCACAAAAGATCAAGAGGACTATTCGTCATGATTTACTTAAGTTCAGTAAATATGGTTATACTTATAACTTTAAGTATGAGTCTATAGCATTGGAGAAGTTTCAATGTGAGACAGAACGAATAAGAAGAATCAAAGTATGGCAGAAAGATAAAAGTTTCTCAAATCTGAAAAGATGGGAGAGTACTTTAGTATCATGTTTATGATCATCTTAATGATTAAGATACCATATCACAATTGGTCCTCTAAAGTCATCTTAGTGCATTCTTATGACTAAGAAGAGGAGTCGTGAATTGTTGAAATGGTTAAATCAAAAAGATGAGTCATACTTCGTTCCAAAACAATTATTAGAGTCATACTCCAAGATTGTAACTTGAGTGACATATCTTAAAGAGGGTTTGTTAACACTAATCAAATGTAAGAGTAAAAGGTTATCTACTCTTGTACATTTGAAATTGGTAAGTTGTGATGTTTTGGATAAAACAGAGACCAACTTAGGCCAATTGTGTAAAGTGTTAGTCTTGATAAAGAATCCGCACTATCTCTTGAATATTTGACAAGGGAGTCTTATATGTCAAGAGGACAGTGGGAGTCTTAAAGCTCTTGAAAGTTTCAAGACTTAATCAAGAATAAAACCTAAAGTCCTTCACTAGCACACGACTTGAGGTTTATAACCTATCGTGTTGAAATTTTTGTGCCTATTCAAGTTGGCTTTGCATAGGAGTTCTGAGAGTTCTCAATTGGTTGCACAACTACTTGGAAGCAATGGCAGGCACCTGAGCTGCCAAATGGCAAGAATTTAAGATTGCACAAGTTTAATCAATGTGAGTTTGGATTTGTCACTAACCTTGTCTTGTGATTATGGTTTTGACAAATTCACATGGATAAGAACACATACACTATTAAATCTAAGTGTCATAAGGTTTCTCTCCGATTCATGAAAATGATGGTGAGGAAACACTTTCACTAAGTAGATTTTAGCTAGATAGCAATTGTGATATTTGCATTCTCAAAGTCGTTAGTGGAGCGTGTGTGGTTTACCGGCACACTAACATGGACTTGTGAGAAGTGGCAAAGGTCTAAACAATTGAGACTATGATTACGGCATCCCTTTTCATAGTTCTAAAATTGTTTAGACACACATGTGAGCTATCTAAGAGAGGTGTATGATTTTGATAAAGTTTTATCAAAACAATCTAGTATCAGAAATCTGAACTTTGGTAAGAAAGTCAGCTGATTTCTAAGTACATGTCAAAGCTAGTGGGAGCATAAGTGTTATGCTAGTAATCATCATGTTAGTGGGAGCATGATAATTATGACAAAGGTTGCAAGTTAGCAATGTTAATTATAGAAAACAAAAGTTTCAATTCGTGAGGTTGCAGGGGTTGAAAAAGTTGTTTTGCTATAATTAAGGGAGAGGAAATTATACTTCATTTCAATTCTAAAAGCTTAGATTGAGATTTTAATCGCATTTAATCAAGGATATATATATGAATTTCATGTTGGAATGGCTCAACATAAGGAAATTCTATATATGGGTCCATTATTTGCGTTCTAAAATTTGATTATGATTACGGCATCCCTTTTCATAATATGAATTTTGAGAACTTGGCAAATTGAAATGGAAATATTATAGCAAAAGACTGGTTTAGTCTTTATGTGAGACATCATGAATCGTGTCCCATATGCTTCGGATATAGGATCGATTACATGTGCTATATTCATCCTTTCTAAAATTTTCCAAATGCCTGGGGCATTATGAAGGGAAAAGGTCTAGAATTGGATATGACTAAAATGATTAAGCAATTGTCGAGGACAATCTAAGGTTTACCAAAGATTGGTTGCTCAAGGACAGTTGGAAGTATAATGTTAATTCTGGAAGGACCATATTGACATAATCTGTAAGGAGGCAACTCTTGTTCAGAAGTGATAGTCAAAATGGAATATGGAAATGTTTCAAAGTTAGAAATTATTCAATCTGTGTCAGATTAGGAAACTTAATGAAAGAAGGATGTTTCCAAGGAGCTGATCTCCTTTGGAATGCGCTGTAATGATTGTTGTCAAGTCTTTCTGACTTCGTGCATAATCATTAAGAGGATCAATGCATATAAGTTTAGAATCTAACAGATTTCAGTAAATTGCATGAATTTGGAATTCTTGCATTTGCAGTAAGGATTTGGGACTGTGAAAAGAGGATAATTGGAGTGATGTTCAATTGATCTATTTTACAAAGTAAAGATCATAGACAAAGATAGTATGCATACTTGGTGTATGGCATGACTAGTGTTTAGAAAACATAGTGTACATGCTTGGAGCATGGGACAACTATTGTTTTAAATTCAAGTATAAAGTTGATAAAACCGAAACAATGAATAATGAGTAATCAGTATGGTGATAAATAAAAGTGTTTATTTATATTCATAGGGTTTGATACCATATTTGATTCATTTATTCTTGTGTTTCACTTTGCATGTTTTGACTTCTAGAATAACTAAGTCGCTCTTCCTGAATGATTAAGTTATTCAAATCATCCACATTCGGTCATATGTTGGAAGTAGATATGAATCAAGACTGTCATGGGTTGGTTTGTAGAGGTCCAAGTTGGTGGACAAAGTGGTGCTACAACACTCATGAGTGCTCATAAGTTCTGAGTATTGGATTCAACCCGCGCTCATTTGAATCACTTCATGGATTTTATCACGAGTCATCATGAGACGATAATATCTTATATTCTTCAAACCTAGAGATATGAGTTGTTACTATGAGTTGGTTATACATTGATTGCACGAAAACGCATTGGTAACTCGATGTTATAAAACGTGCCTTTGTGTATGATTCAACAAGTAGTAGAACAAGCCATATGAGTCGAAGTTTATCCATTCCTTTTACCTTCGGGATAAAAGCGATATCTGTGGGCCCCTCGATGATTTAAAGATGATACATGTGAGTGCTTGGCCAAGCCAGGACTGATTTGATTTGTTCAATCAGTCAGTCATCATGAATCGGAAATCGGGAAACAACAAATGGACAGAGAGAATGATTGATAATCCATGTCTCAGTCCATATGATATCTAGAATGGAGGAATATATGATCCCTTATCTAATGGACAAGTCATTGACAAAGGTCAGAGTTCATCGAGAAGGTCAGAGTTCGACAGAAGCTTTTGAGAGCTACGATTGCTGATCTGTTCCTGAAGTCATACGCAATAATAGTTTTAGACTTATCCAAGTGGGAGACTGTTGGATTAATGTCTAAGTCCATAACTATAATTGGTAAGACTTGACCCGACCCGGCATGGTCCATTTGGGTTGCATGGCATCATGCATTTGGATAGACTATAATGAGAGAAATAACACTTAAGGTTGGTTAATATATTATAAGTTCTAATATATTAATAAGGTTATTTAATTAGTATTGATCAAGAATTAATTTGGAATTAATTAAGTGATCAAAAGGAGACTAATTAAATATATGGGTTGATTGTGTAAATCATTCATTCTTATATATGTGGGCTTCTGATCCAAGATTCCTTATGTTGGACTAAGTCCATGGGGTGACCCATGGATACTCCATGGAGGTTAAAATCCATGGAGCATAAGGAATGGGTAAAGTTATGAGTTACATGGTGTAACCCTAATAGCCACCATATAAAAGAATCCAATGGCTCAAGAAATCGTGCACTAATGTGTGAGTGTGAGGGCTAGACGATTTCAAGGAGTGTTCAAGTTTCTCTCAAGTTATTCCAAGTGTATTTGGTGTTGTGTGAACCATTTGAGGTGTCACACTTGGGGCACTACGCACTCAAGCTTCATGAAGACATTCTACATCAAAGAGGTATGTATTCTATCTTGTTATATTTATTATTTTGTATGCTAGATTAGGATAATACCTTGGATGTTCATAATTGTATGTATAATAGAGAAAACATAGATCCAAGGTATTTAGGGTTGCATGTACACTTAGGAGTGTTAGAATGCTCATAACCCAACACCTGTTTGGAAATGGGAAGAGATTACGATGGATTTTATTACCAAATTGGCTCATGCGGCGCACAGAGTGGATTCGATATGGTTAATCGTGCACCGATTGACCAAGAACGCGCAATTTATTCCGATCAAGGAAAGTATTTCGGCGGAGACGTTGGCCGATATCTACATTCGGGAAGTGGTGGCACGGCATGGGGTGCCAGTTTCTGTCATCTCTGATAGGGATGTTCGGTTTACTTCCAAGTTCTGGAAGAGATTCCACGATTAGTTGGGTACTCGTCTTCACTTCAACATGGCTTTCCATCCGCAGACTGATGGTCAGAGTGAGCGGACTATCCAAACATTAGAGGACATGCTGCGGGCATGTGTTCTGGATTTTTGCAGTAGTTTGGATACGTATCTTCCTTTGGTGGAATTTTCGTATAACAACAGTTATCACGCCAACATTGATCGACCTCCTTTTGAGATGATCTACGGGAGGAAGTGTAGGACCCCGATATGTTGGGTTGAGGTCGGTTAGCGGGTCATGGGGAGTATGGAGGTGGTACTCAAAATGACAGAATTGATTCAGTAGGTTCAGGACAGACTACAGACAACACAAATCCGATATAAGATTTACGCAGAAAGACACTGGTCAGACTTGGAGTTTCAGGTTGGGGACATGGTACTCATGAAGGTGTCACCTTGAAGAGGTGTCATCCGATTCAGGAAGCGGGGTAAACTAGGCCCCAGGTATATTGGTCCATTCAGGGTGATAGCCCAGGTGGGCAGGGTGGCGTATCGTTTGGATCTGCCAGAGGAGCTTAGTCATATTCATAGCAGTTTTCGTGTCTCTCAGTTGTAAAAGTGTTTGGATGATGATTCTGCAGTGGTTCCATTGGAGGACATTCAGGTGGATGATCGCTTGAATTATATAGAGAGACTGGTGGTGATCCTTGACAGGAGGATGAAGAATCTTCGAAACAAGGTTGTAGATCTCATGAAGGTGCAGTGGCAACACCGAAAGGGTTTAGAATAGACGTGGGAGCCAGAGGACGAGATGAGAAAGCATTACCCTAAGTTGTTTGAGGTGGCAGACTTCGAAGACAAACTCTAAATTAAGTGGGGAAGAGTTGTAACGCCCGGATATTGAGGTACATTATTTATAATTAAATTACCATTTTGAGGATTTCCACAACATGGTGGAGGCACCACCATGACGTGGCGAGGCGAGAAGGCTTTGCGTGTATCATTTAAGCCACCATGGTGTGGCAGTATTGGCCACGACGTGGTGGACGGCTAACGTCAAAACCCTATTTTTCCAGGTTTGCTCCATATTTAAAGGATGAGGAGGCTAGGGTTTGCTCATCCTCAGCCTCCATCAATCCCTTAAGCAAGCAAAGATCAAGCAAGCAAGTCTTCATTCTTTACCTCAGCACTATTCTGGATCTTTGTAAGTGTCCAAGACTCAATTTTTATCATGATAGGTTGCTAGATCTTATGTTTTGTCCCAATAACTTCTTGTTTTTGCTTGTTAGGAGGGTGAGATCTCTTAAAGTTTGCAAATTTATGAATCTATGGGGCATTTGGTGTAATTTGTGCCTTGGATCTAGAGTTTGGTTGGGATTTCAATCCATACATGAGATTTAGGTAATAAACCCTCATTTTGACCGAATATGGGTTCAAGACATGCATTGGACATGCATTGGACATGCATGTCTATAAATCAACAACTTTTAGGTTAGTTTTGGTGCTAGAATCACTTCTGGAAAGGATGGACTTCATAATTTATGGAATAAGTGCTTATTGGTTAAGATCTTGCATTGTTAAGCCTTTTGGGACTTAGAGATTTGGGTTTTGGACCTTTTGGGTGGTCCTAACACTACTAGAGAAACAGCCTTTTACGACGCGCAATGCGTGTCATAAAACGCTCAGACGACGCACAAATGTGCGTCAAGGAAGGCCATGTCATAACGAGAGACGACACGCTTTTGCGCGTCGTCTATAGACGACGCGCATTTGCGACACGCAATGCGTATCATTACAACCCCTGTCAAGAAAGGTCATGTCATAAATGAAGATGACACACATTTTTGCGTATCATAAATTTAAATGTTTAAAAAAAATATTTATATATTTATTAATTTTTAAATTAAATTTGCATTTAATGTCTCATAATAGAAATAAAATAGCATATACAAAATATACAATCCATTGCATAAAATTTAATATCATACAATTCTATTTCTTACAATATATAAATTTTCATTCATCTAATCTACTATGTGTTTCATACTAACAATTGAAATGATGAATGCAACACTTGCATTTGCAGCATCTTATCTCTTTCAGCTTGAGCTTTCTTTTCCTCTTCTAACTCCAAAGCTATTCACTTTCATCAACCCTGTAAACACAACACAAAATCACTTGTCATGTTCATTTGTTCCCATTATAGTATTGTATTATAACAAATCTACCGAATTATAGTCATATCATTCATATAAAGTTGTTTATTTTTTTATATACAATGCATTGGGAGCAAGTACCTTTGGTGATGTGTGATATCTTGTGTACATTTGTGTACGTGTGTGTACCAAAACTGAACCGATCAGTCATATGCATCTACCTGACTCAGATGAACAAAAAAACCCAAATAAACATCAATTTCAACAGACCAAAAAACTCAGATGAACAAAAAAAACCCAAATAAACAAAATGTCCCATAATCTTTGTTCCTTTATGAACAAAACCCAAATAAACAAACTGTTACCCTTATGAACAAAAGCTCCAATAATTGGAGACCTGCAGCCTATTCCATTGCCATATAATCTTATATTAATCCCGCCTAACACAAAGAAACAAAAATCAAAATTACAAATAATTATTAAAGCAAAGCAAAACTTTAAAAATATTTAGATAGTTAAATCAACCATTCCACTGTGGAATTGAACTTACTTGGGAAATGGTGCAACTATGTGTGTGGATCTCGTGTGCAAACTCGAATTCTTCTCTATCCATAGCGATCCCTGATTTGTCGATATCTTGATGACTATAGCAAAGCTCTCTACAGCTTTTGTGTCATGTGTCAAAGGCATGATCCTTCAGCTTTATCACTCTTTACACAATCTAATACCATTTGCATCCACAGTTCCAATTAATCTCTCGATAATCACAGAGGAAGTTACATCCCACCTGAAGTGGTTGCTGTTCGTGTCCCTCTCTTACACCCCTCTAATTTTGAAATTGACAACTGGCCTGATCACTCTGCAAAAAGCTATGCTGTCATGGTTTTGATTCTTCCTTTAAATGGTGTAAAAAAATGGCATGACCATGAACTTGAACTTGTAACCATGGTTGCTGACCAAGTTGTTGTGGCTCTTTCTCATGCTTCCATTATAGAAGAATCCATGTGGGCCCGCGATCAGCTCATGAATATCTTGAGCCAGCTTTTCTTTTGTCACTACTTCAGTATCTGGACCATTCAATTTTCGGTGAATCTCCAGTATGTTAGCATGAGCAGTTGAAACTTGATCAATGTAGCTACAAGCAATATAAAAACATAAATTATTATTAACTTGAGAGAAAAACAAAAGTAATTAATATCTCACAGATATAAAAGATGATCAACTTACAAATCCATATTTTGTTTAAGGTATGCGCTAATTATTAGGGACTTGAGCTGGTTGCAACAATCTTCAAGGCAAGTCTAAAAAATAACATATAAGAGGACATTATTATTATTATTCGCCTAATAAGGAAGCAAAATATTATTATATTAAAAATAAAAATGGGAATAGACCTTGACAGCCTCAGCAATCCTGCATCTTATTAATTTTGTATCTTTTCCACCTTATTAATTTTGGGCTCGAAACGTAAAGCTTACATGGAAACTAGATCTTGGTGAAGACCAAAATATGCAAAGAAATAGCGTGTTTGTCGCCCCTTACGTGTTTTGAACCAGACGAGAAGGATGAGATGGAAATACGAGAGTGAGATAGAAAAAATTAGGGTCGGATTTAGGAACCCTAAATCATCGGCACAAATTGATAACTGGGAGGTAAGAACCCTAAATCCTCAGCTCATTAGGGTCGAATTAAGAGTGTAAGAACTTGTTGGAACCGAGAATTAGGTTTTTGGTGGAGGTGATGGATCGAGGAATTGAGGAAGCTGTGGATGAAGACGAAGGCCCTAATTAGAAGAGGCGGGGAATTTTTGGGATGAATAGGCGGGGGTTAATTTTTTGGATTTCATTTTTCCCCCTAAAAACGCGTGTTTCCTAAAAAAAATATAAAGCGACACAGTTACACGACGCACATTTTTTGATAAGTGCCCTCCGTATTTTTTTTTTCTGACACTAATTTTAGGGCACGCACAAATGCGCGTCCTCTATCCTTCAAATTTTGGAAAACTGACATTAATTTTACGGCACGCACAAATGCGCGTCCTCTATCAGTGTGTGTCATTAATTACGCGTCGTAAAAGGCTATTTTTCTAGTAGTGTAATGGATAAAGTTAGAAACTTTATCCTTCTAGATGACATTTTGGACCAGATCTGAGCTCTGGATTTCTTGGAATCGAAGAAAACAACTTAATGCATTAAGCTGTTGGAACCTCTAGCTACCACGACGTGGTCCTAGGTCACCACGACACGGAGACTGAGATTTTCCCGACTATTTGGTCGTATGCGGGCCACGATGTGGTCAAGGAAGACCACGTCGTGGCGTTCAGCTGGAGTCAACATTAATTGTTGACTTTGACCGTTGACCTTGAGGGTTGACTTTTGACTTGTGGATTTTTGTTCAACTATGAATGTCCTAATAAGTAGATTAATGTTTTGCCTTGTGTGATTATCTAGGTGGCATTTAGCAACTGTTGTGGGATTTTAAGGGCGTGTTGAATTTTGAACTGTTGTGCGAGGTGTGTTTGCTCACTGTACTATAGGATGCTAGGTATTGTATGTGCTTATAGTCTTTGTGACTCCTGTTGTATGCCTTGTATGCATGTTTGCATGTTTTCTATATATATGTGGGGTGAAATAGACCCGCTACAGCCTTGTGTTGACATATGAGTTCAATAGACTCGGAGGTGAAATAGACCCGGTACAGCCTTGTGCTGTCATATGAGTTGAAATAGACTTGTGGGTGAAATAGACCCGGTACAGCCTTATGCTGACATATGAATTGAAATAGACCCGATACAACCTTGAGCGGACAGATATGTATGATATGCGGTATTTTGGGGAACTCACTAAGCTTTGTGCTTACGGTTTTCAGTTTATGTTTCAGGTACTTTCGGTTCGAAGAGGAAGAGCTCGGGATGATCGCATTGCACACACCACAATTTTCCGTTTTATTGACTCTGATATACTTTTGGGATGTTTATGGATACTCTCTGAATACCTTATGGTTTTGACAAACATGTTTGGTTGATGATTTATTTAATATAAAAACAAAAAAATTTGGTTATGTGTTTTGGGACGTTACACATATCGAGTGAAGGAAGTGAAAATATGGAAACTCTTATTGTCATTACAGTCGGTTCTTGAGTGTGGATAACTAGAAACTCTTATAGACAAGTTCATGGAAACAAATGCTAGTCGGTTCCAAATGTTATTTTCTGATATGTGGTTGATACTTGGTTTGAAGTTGATAACAGTGAGATTGTTTTTTTTATGGTTTGTTGTCTTTCATTTGATACTTTGGTTTGATATTAGGTTGGTATTTTATGTTTTTTTTTTTTTCTAATTTGTGGTTCATACTTGGTATTTATGTTGTTTACATTTGATAATAGTGAGGTTGTTTTTTTCTAGTTTGTTGTCGTTAAGAAAATCTAAGTATACGTCGTACGAGTAATAATGATTTGTATATGACAACGATACGATATATTATTACACAAGATATAATTGAATTGCACGGATGGATGTAATAAAACATTACCTATGGTATTTTTTATGAATTAATTACAATTTGTATTCTGTTTTGGTGTGAACGTAACTTTAATATCATTATAGTCTAATTAAAAAACTATAAATTTTTTAAAAGAAAGTTATATTATATATTATGTAAAAAAAGTTTAAAGAATTATAAATTTTGTATAAAAAATTTGTTAAGTATAAAATATTATATGTAAAATAGTAAACGATTCTAAATATGTAATTATATTTTTTTTAATCATTTTACATGTAAAAAGTAAACCAAATATTTTTTAAAAAGCATTTTTTTGGCTTTTGCCGCAAACAAAAATTAATCTAAACATTTTTAAAAACTCTAGAAAAAGTCATAAGTCAATAAAGATTTTTTTCAAAAGCACTTTTGGGAATAAAAAGCATTCCTGAAAAATGGTTTTTAGAAATGTTACAACAAAATAAAAAGCTAACGAGTGATTCCTACGAAGAAATAATGACATCAAAAAGATACACTTGGACACGATACAAACATAATTATATAGATAGAAAATAAAATACTTACGGGCACGAGACAATGTTTACTAAGCCGTGTATTCATTATATCAATTAATTTTAAAAAAGACAACACTTAGTATGTTTGGAGAAGAGATAACACTTCTAGTCGTGAACGAATTCTTTTCACGTAGAGCTCCAACAAAACAATACCAAGAATCATAAATGCTAGAAAAGTTATGACAATAACTTGGATGAAAAATATGTTTGCATCTGGTCTATCAAAAATATATGTTCACGTCTTAGCTTCTAACATGTGTAAAATTTTAAATTGCACATTACATTCACCCAGATTTAATTTCATAAGTGTAAATTACTTACTTTATTAAATATTAATATTAGAATTTCCAAAGCCTATAAAATTGTTAGTATGTATTCTTACACAGACATATTTCTTATTCTCTATATAATTAGCTAATTAGCTTATACTTAGGGATGAGCATTAGAACCGCTGGAACCGGAGCCGGATCGGAACTGGAAACGAAATTGATAATAAGGTCTGGTTACCGGTTCTAAATTTTTATGAAAACCGGTCCCGATTCTAAAAATCGGGACCGGTTTGACATTTTTTCCTTTTTTAAAAATGCGTATAACTCATTCATATGAAGTCGGAATTAGTTCATTTTTTTCCAACATGTAATTTGGAGTTTGTAATTCATTTTTGACTGTAAAAACATGTATTTTGGTTAGATATTGAATCAGACACATGCACCGAAAGAAAAAATATATATGCTGCGTTTTTTCTATTTCAACTCCTTTTTTGTTTTTTTAAATTTGTTCCGTTTTTTAAATTTGCATAACTCATTCATATGTCTTTGAAATTTCTTCATTTTTTTCCAACATGTAATTTGGTATTTGTACTTCATTTTAGACTCTACAAACACCTATTTTGGTTAGATATTGAGTTAGGTATAGACCCCGGAAGACAGCATATCAATGCTGTGTATTTTTTGTTTCAACATTATTTTTTATTTTTTGGAATCTGTCCCGCTTTTAAAATGCACATAACTCACTCATATATAGTCGGAATTACTTGATTCTTTTTTCATCTTGTACTTTAGTGTTTGTAGTTCAATTTAGAATGTAAAAAATCATAATTTGGTTAAATATTGAACCATTTCCAAGCTCTAGAATATAAGATATCGTCTACAACATTTCAACCGGTTCTTGTTTGAAAAATAACCGGAAAAAACCGGGACCGGAACCGGAACCGGCGCTAGAACCTCCGGTCGGGTTCCCGGTTCTTATACTATAGGAAAACCGGTTTCGGTTCCGAACCGGTCCGGTTGTAAAGCTCATCCCTAGCTTATACCGTAAAAAACCAAATCCAGAGAAATACTATTATACAAGTCGGTAGGGGTTTTCATTATTTTTATAAAACCGAATTGTCCAATTACACAATTTGTGTTGAAATATTTAGTAATATCTGCATTTTTGAATTAGCTCTCATTAAAACCAAATTATTATATTTGGATACGGTTTGGTTTTGATCTATAAATTAAGAACTGAATAATCCGAAAAAACTAAATAACAAATATTTCTTTATTTATTTTTAATATGAATCACTAATAGTTTATAAGTTTATTAATTGATTAATAAATTAGCAATTTTCACAATTATAATACCTTATTGGGTATTTTTTTTATTAAAAAATATCAATGAAATATTAAACAATAATATTTTTTTTTCTTAGTAGTTGTTAATAAATTTAAATCACAACTAAATTTTTTTTTTTAGTTTATTTTATAGATTTGACTAATATTTAAGTTATATATATATTTAAAATGTTTTACCTCTTCAAAACCGAATTGTTAAAACCGATCTAACCGGATTGTAATTTTGTTGGACCGGATCATATTAGAATTTGGTTTTGACAATTCGGATCCATTTTTGAAAACCGAAATCAATTTGATTTCAATCGATATGATTAGATCAAACCGATTCATCCAAACGAACACTCTAACAATTTGGCAGAACTTTATAGATGCTAACTTCTTATATTCTAATTCTTTTTACGATACATACCAATATATATTACATTGGTATATCAAGCGATGGTCTATAATGCATTTACTATATATATATATATATATATATATATATATATATATATATATATATATATATATATGGAAATGACACAAATGCCCTACAATGATTTTAAAATTGGTCGATTCATTCTTTAAAGTTATTTTGTTGCATTATAGGGGCATAAAGTCGTTTTTCTCGTGTCTAAATGATCACTTTGGAAGAATTGAAGGGGTAAACCGTTAACATTTTTGCCGGCTGGCCACATATATGAGGAGCTATGAGGGGGTAATTTTAGCTGATAAATACTCGGTAGACAAGGCAATTAATAAGGGTAATCACTAAATTCAAGTCCTTATCTAATTCAAATTTCTACTACCTTCCATATATGGTATTTTTCAAAATCAGTAGGGATAATTCCCTCGTGAATTTTGTCCAACCCTAAGAGCCTCCAAAATGTTCAAGTTATTTAACTATTGAATAATTACAATTAAATCTTTGAACTTTTAATTAATACCAAATTAATTTCAATTAATTCTAATTAGTTTCTAATTAATTTATCAAGCTATGAAATATTAATAAACTATTTATTTCTCTCTCTTAAATCATTTTCTAGTTCTTTTCGCCCTTGAAGGAAACCGAAAAGGACTTTGTTATTATTCCCAAAGTTATACCAATTAGTTATGACATTGGACACTTATTTCCAACACAAACTTATATGGACCGAATCTTGCTTTCCATGGCTTCGTTCCATCTTGCAAAGTTTAGGGCCTGCCATAGCTTCCAATAGCTGGTATACTCTTATTGTTATCTACCAGCGACTCGTTTACCTCAGTAATATAGTAATCCATGTAACTATGTGTATGACGTCCTCTATCAAATCTATAAGAAAGAGGAGGAGGTATGTTAGTTTCCTCAATAGTTCTTTCAACCTCGAATGAAATGATAGGGCCAACTGTAGGTTCTTCATTGGTTGATTCTTAAAGCTTAATAAGATGGATATGGCTCCCACTAGCCCTTTTGGATATCATCTCCCTCTATCAGAAGACTGCCCTTCGAGCAACAAACACTTTGTTCTCATAGGGTGTGTTAAAAAACTACCCAAAAGGCTTGTTGGGATATCTAACGAAGTAACACATCTCTATTCTTTAAATTTCTGAGCGCTTCACGATGAGCGTAAGACTCATAGTCATAGACTTCTGTATGTGCTATTAAGAAATGAACTCCACTCCACATCTCATAGAGTGTTTCATAAACCTTATTAGTTAATGAAAGACCAAATAATCTTGTAACATTATTCATGGTATAATCTGTGAATTAATTATAAGCATGGTACGATTCATCAAGTACCAAATCAAATAATGATATGTTTCTCTATCCAACTACATTGTTTGTGACAATATTCTGGGTGGAGACAATTTATGAAACTATTTCACAATTCCTTAGATGATTGTTAAAGTTTGGACTAAGATGTTCACTATCCCTATTGGACCTAAGTATCTCATCCTATTGCCCAATTAAATTAATCTTCTGAGAGCTCTAGACACCTGAAATGTTCCAGACTTATGTTTATTTAGATAAAAAAAATCACACCTTTTAAAGGTATCGAAGTTGGTCATACCATGTATTGTGTTTAATTTGAATGGCCCATTAGGGTAAACTAATTCCAATAGATATTCACTTCATCAAGTGATGTATTCGTTATATATCTTGATAAACAAGGTTTGAATTTATCATAATAATTGTGTTTAAATGATTTCCAAATTCCTATCCAACTGGAAAATTAGCAATGTATTTTGCATTTATATGTCCAAGAAGATGATTCCATAAATGCATCTCATCCAAACTTTTGGATGTATTCGAATCAATGTTGAATTATTGTTACAATACTAGTTATATATTTTTCATGACTTACTTTTAAATAGAAAACATGTAAAATATTCTTCATTTAAATAAGTGAGAACAATCTCATGAAACATTGTATAAATAATTTGGATCATAAGCCTATAGACTAAACATTTGGGGAGGACGTGTTGACTTTTGATCCTATGAATAATATCAAGGGCTCGGTATTCATAATCAAAATCTCTTCTCAATGTTTCAGTCTTCTTACTTCTTTTTAGTCACTATATATGCTCGCAAATATCATTATTTCATCCTTAGTTACATACTTAAGGGTTAGAAGTAATATTCCAATAATATTGTGAATTCATATATATGACTGTAGAATAACCATTTGGAAAAAACAAACTATCATTTGATCATAAGGATAGTAGCAGGGGCTCGTTGTCCATGATCAAATTATCTTCTCTGTGTTATAGTCTTTTACTTCCCTTTAGTCATTACATACATTCTTACAAATGCTAATACTTTATCCTTAGTAAAATACTGAAGGGTTAGATGTAATGTTCTAATGGTATTAAGAATTCATATATAAGAGTGTGCCATACTCTTTGGCATGTAGCTTTTTAGCTCTTTCAGATACAATAGACATATATGCTTTCTTGCACCTTTTCTTGTTATGGAAACAAATAGCTTATCATAATATATCTTAGAATAAGCCTTCCTTTTGTCCTTGGCATTTGGGGTCAGAATTAGGTATACCAACTCTACCCGCCTTTTACCCATGGGCAATTGGATTTCTTCTCCTTGACACATCCATTCATGATAGTGAATGGAAGAGTATTTGAGGTTGGAGTTTCTATGACTCGCCATGCTAGTAGCAAATGGTCCTCAACATGCCATGCAACACCTTCATGGACATTTCAAAGTTTTTCATATCAAAATCAGAGTAAATTGATATGTCAACTATTTAATTAAGATAACCATGGTCAACTCCTACATTAATAAAATTCCATTTTACTTCAACATGTCAGTATACAACATACACTTGGTATCTGCTCCTTCCTACAGTTTAAAATGCAGATACTAGAGTAACCTCAGGAAGAGCTTTGTTAAGGCATGATTTTTCTTGTTGTTCATGAGAACTATTTTCAAACTATGAATTTTGACAAGATTGATTAGTCCTATCTGCTTATCCTTTCAGAGGTTTTATAGCAGTTTTAGTTGATAAATTTATAGACATCATTCAATATTAAGTTCCATTTTATTTTGTTTTATTAATCCTTAGAAAAAGTAATAACCCAATTCAAAAAAATTATTTAAATAAGGCTACTATACATATTTCACTTAATGATGTAAAGAAGGATGTCGTAATCACACCATGAAGTTATTTAGGTAGGCAACACTATTCACCAATTTCCAGTTACTATAAAATTCCTAGATCTTTGAGATTTATTAACTAGAATCAATGACATGTTAATATTGTTTATGCTCATCTTAGTCCATGAAAGGGATACTTTGGATCATGTATTAGATGGTGGATAAACCAGGCAAAACAAGTGATCCCCGACTCATGTTATACTCGAGTTTCACGAGTACCACATCACTTTCAAGTATACCCTCAAACTGACATGTCGTAAACCGCACATGCTCTGTCAACATCTTATAAAGGAAATGTGTATTTTTTATGAGTATCATACGATTCACGTTTTCACTTATATTTAAAACGAGAACATCATCATATACCTTTAGGTAACTTTACTCAAAATGCAAAATGGTGGTGAGGTTGGTAAGAAATGAGCATTTAATATGCATAGACATGTAGCATAGGTGCATATGCATATGTTATAAGTGCACATGTGCATACAGTATATATGCATATGACATATATATATATATATATATATATATATATATATATATATATAATGTATGTGTATATGTATATACGCTATATAAATATGGAAAAAAAATCAAATGTATATACATATAGCATATATGCATATGCACATACATAAATGCATATGAACAAAAAAATTGAAATATTTTTGTTTTTCATGTGCATATCATTCTTTTAAAATATGTTTATGCATCAAAATTCTATTTTTTTAAGTTAATTTTTTAAATATTAATTTCAAAATAATTACTAAATTTTCTCTGGATTAAAAAAAACAATTTTTTTTTAGTTTAACGAAACCATTGTATATATTACGAATATAATTGAAAAAAAAAGAATTTTTCAAAAAAAAATCACATTTTTCATATATATATATATATATATATATGTATATATATATATATATATATATGAACCATCTTAATTATTTTTTTCTGTTGTTTTTTAAAATGCCTTAGGCTAACCAAATAATGGTTTCTTATTAGTATTATTTTTTTTTTTTTGAAAAATATTGTATAGAAAATAAAGTTTTCACTTTAAAATAGTTTCTATGATTAGTTAAGCTCTCTGTCTCTCTCATATATAATTTTAAATGTCATTTTATAAAGAAAACAACATTATAAATTTTTATATTTTTGAAATTTTTACATAAATAAAGTATTCTAAATTAACGACCTAACATAGTATTCTTAATTTTTTTTTCAATTTTCATTCGAAGATAATCCAAAATATACATCTGCATGCGTATGTAAGCGTACGTGCTTGCGCGCTCACACACACACACACACACACATATATATATATATATAGTTTCCTTCAAGATATAAAAAAATAGATATCTTTAGATTCATCATCAGCTACATATTTCTCATATACCGCTCTAGTGATCCAAGGTACCGGGATAGCCGAAAAGTTATATTCATAAATGATTTTGGAGCATCGCCTATTCCGTTTTCCCCCCACCTTCCCCACCACCACTGTCACGCCCGCGAATTCGAGCTAGATCTTTAAGGGATTTAGTTACAATTATTCATTTTATTGAATATTTAAAATCTTCGAATAGGGTAACTATTAATAAATAAGAATCATTTGTACCCCGTTAACCCTGACCATAGGTCCTTCAAGAAATACCCCTGAATTAATATCGACAAAGACCCGAATCAACAACTGAACACATTGACACCCGGTCAACAAAATACGACCCACTAATTGATTCATCGAAGACTCTCGGCATGAAGAATGTCATATCACAATCCTTGACAATATAACCCAGACAATAGCAGAAAATCAACCCGAGATATAACTTACCCAAACCCAAGCAAAATTCTAACGCAATACAAATTTCCGATAACAACCCAGAAGAAAACAGAAGATGACATTTCCGCAAAAGCACCTGAAGGAATTCTGACCTCCTCCGCCTGAGTTACTCCGACCATCCTGAGGACATGGCGCCAAACTCCCCTCCGATCCCAATGAAAAGAACTAACAATAGGATCATCCTTCGTGAATGATTCTAGGGATCCACAAGCCTCGGGCTCCAAATAAGCCCCCAACTGCCCTGTACAAACTCGGCCCAAAACGCCCCAAGATGGCCATACAAAAGTTTCAAAATTCCTTCCTTCCTTCCTTGACTGAACAAAATATCACCGAGGTCCATTCGAAAATACCACGAGTAATCTCCGATGAGATGAACTCCCGCGTCCGCACATCGATCAGCTCAGTACCTACTACTGAGCTGGAACCAGAATCTGAACCCCATTCTTGAGTGCTCAACACCATACCGAAAACAACATGCAAGAGATCTGAATATTCCCAAGAATCCTCATCCCACATTCTTACTAGATTCTACAAAAACTTTCCTCGATTCGAGTATGGATCCTGTGCTTTCAGTAGTACGAGCCCAATACTACCTTCCACACCTATCCATACTTTTCTCAAGAATCCTCCCGAATCCTCAAAGTCACCTTCTCAAATCCATACACCAAACACTCCCTACCCGACGCAACAAAACCCACCAAAGCAATCCCTAGGCTTTCCTAGGTTCCCGACCTCACCCTGCCACCAGCTGATGAATAACTCCCCATAATGCGAGTTACCCACCTCATGAATACAATCACATGCAACAAAGCTTAGATAATCCTTCGAGTAACAGACTCATCCCTGTTGGGTTTTGAGCATTCTAACACTCCTATGGTGTACATGCATCCCTATAAACCTTGGATCTATGTTTTCTCTATTATACATGCAAATATTAACTATTCCAAGATTTCATCCTAACTAGCATATTATGAAGCACCTATACTACAAAGTTCTAGTTAGATGACATACCTTTTAATTTAGCTTGATGTCTTCAAGCTTTAAGAGCTTAGCCCCAATAGTGTGGAAGCCTCAAATGGAATCACAAATCACCAAAACACCTTGGAAGAACTTGAGAGAATATGTATGCACACTAAAATCGGCCCACTCTTATTTTCACACACTTGTGCCAATTTTATGAGCCAAGGACCCCTTTATATATTATGGAGGATTAGGGTTACATCCATGTAAACCCTAATACCCATGACCTTTCATTTACATAGGATCCATGGGTTAAAAGCTCCATGGACCATCCATGAAAGCTTAGCCCAACATAAATGAACTTGGCCCATTCCATATATATAAGAGTCCATATTTAATTAGTTCTTTTTGATCACTTAATTAATTCTAAATTAATTCTTGATCAATACTAATTAAATAATATGATTCCATATTAATATATTATAACTTATAATATATTAATATAAATCATAAATATACTATTCTCAAAAGACTATCCATATAAATTGTGCCGGTGAAGTGCAACCCAAATGGACCATGCCGGGTCGGGTCAAGTACATACCAAATATAGTTATGGACTTAGACATTAATCCAACAGTCTCCCACTTGGATAAGTCTAAAACTATTATTGAGTATGACTTCAAAACCTAACTGGCAATCGTAGCTCTTAAAGCCGCTGTCGAACTCTGACCTTGTCAATGACTTGTCCATTAGATAAGGGATCATATATTCCTCCATTGTAGATATCATATGGACTGAGACATGGATTATCATCATTCTCTCTGTCCATTTGTTGTTTCCCGATTTTCGATTTATGATGACTGACTGATTGAACAAATCAAATCAGTCCTGGCCTGGCCAAGCACTCACATGTGTCATCGCTAAATCATCGAGGGGCCCACATATATCGCTTTTATCCCGAAGGTAAAAGGAATGGATAAACTTCGACTCATATGGCTTGTTTTACTACTTGTTGAATCATACACAAAGGCACGTTTTATAACATCGAGTTACCAATGCGTTTTCGTGCAATCAATGTATAACCAACTCATAGTAACAACTCATATCTCTAGGTTTGAAGAATATAAGATATTATCGTCTCATGATCACTCGTGATAAAATCCATGAAGTGATTCAAATGAGCGTAGGTTGAATCCAATACTCAGAACTTATGAGCACTCATGAGTGTTGTAGCACCACTTTGTCCACCAACTTGGACCTCTACAAACCAACCTATGACAGTCTAGATTCATATCTACTTCCAACATATGACCGACTGTGGATGGTTTGAATAACTTAATCATTCAGGAAGAGCGACTTAGTTATTCTAGAAGTCAAAACATGCAAAGTGAAACACAAGAATAAATGAATCAAATATGGTATCAAACCCTATGAATATAAATAAACACTTTTATTTATCACCATACTGATTACTCATTATTCATTGTTTCGGTTTTATCAACTTTATACTTGAATTAAAAACACCAGTTGTCCCATGCTCCAAGCATGTACACTATGTTTTTCTTAAACAATAGTTTTGCCATACACCAAGTATGCACTCTATGTTTGTCTATGATCCTTACTTTGTGAAATAAACCAATTGAACATAATTTCAATGATTCTAATTTCACACTCCCAAATCCTTATCGAAAAATGTGAGAATTTCAAATTCCTATCATTTATCGAAATCTGTTTAGATTTTAAACTTATATGCACTGACCCTCCTGTAATGAATATGTACAAAGTCACAAAGACTTGTCAACAGTCATTATAAGGTATTCCAATGGAGATCAACTCCATGGAAACTAAGTCTCATATTCAAAGTACATTGCTTTGGACATGCTTCTTGCATTAAGTTTTCTAATCTTACACAGATAACTTCCACCTATGGAGACAACTCCATATTCTCATTTTGACTATCACTTCTGAATAAGAGATGCCTCTTTTCAGAATATGTCAATATGGTCCTTCCAAAATTAGCACTATACTTCTAACTGTCCCTGAGCAACCAATCTTTGGTAAACCTCAGATTGTCCTCGACAATTGCTTAATCATTTTAGTCATATCCAATTCTAGACCTTTTCCCTTCTTAATGCCTCTGGGCATTTGGAAAAATTTAGAAATGACAAATATTATAGCACATGCAATCGATCCTGTACCCAAAGCAAATGGTACACGATTCATGATGTCTCACATAAAGACATGATTCTAGACCAGTCTTTTGTTACAATATTTTTATTTGCCATGTTTTCAAAATTTGACTATGAAGAGGGATGCCGTAATCATAATCGAATTTTGAGAACGCAATATATAGAATTTCCTTAAGTTGAACCAATCCAACATGAAATTCATATATATATTCTTGACTAAAGATGATTAAGGTCTCAATCTAAGCCTTTTGAACTGAAATGAAGTATATCCTCTCCCTTAATTATAGCAAAACAACTTTTTCAATCCCAGCAGCCTCACAAATTGAAACTTTTGTTTTCTATAATTAACATTGCTAACTTGCAACACTAACAATAATTATCATGCTCTCACTAACATGATGATTATTAGCATAACACTTATGCTCCCACTGGCTTTGACATGTACTCAGAAATCAGCTGGACTTCCTTAAATCAATACTTTATTGACTTTCTTACCAAAGTTCAGATTTCTGATACGAGATGCTTTGATAAAACTTTATCAAAATCATACACCTTTCCTTAGATAGCATGCATGTGTGTCTAAACAATTTCAGAACTATGAAAAGGGATGCCGTAATCATAGTCTCAATTGTTTAGACCTTTTGCCATCTGCTTCAAATCTACTTGGTGGAAGTGTTTCCTCACCATCATTTTCATGAATCGGAGAGAAACCTTATGACCCTTAGATTTTATGGTGTATGTGTTCTTATCCATGTGAATCGTCAAAACCATAGTCATAAGTCAAGGATAATGACAAATCCAAATTCATATGGACTGAACTTATGCAATCTTAACTTCTTGCCACCTGGCAGTACAGGGCCTGCCATTGCTTCCAAGTTGTTATGCAACCAATTGAGAACTTTCAGAACTCCTATGCAAAGCCAACTTTAACTGGAATGGGCACAGAATATGTCAACACGATAGGTTATAAACCTCAAGTCGTGTGCTAGTGAAGAACCTCAGGTTTTATTCTTGATTAGTTCTTGAAATTCTTTTTAGGATCTTTAAGACTCCCACTATCCTCTTGACATATAAGACTATCTTGCCAAATATTCAAGAGATAGTGCGGATTCTTTATCAAGACAAACACTTCACACAATTGGCCTTAGTTGGTCTTTGTTTTATCCAAAACATCACAACTTACCAATTTCAAATGTAGAAGAGTAGGACACTTTTACTCTTACATTTGACAAGTGTTTTAAACCTTTCTTTAAGATATGTCACTCAAGTTACAATCTTGGAGTATGACTCTAAGAATTGTTTTGGAACGAAGTATGACTCATCTTCCTGATCTAACCATTTCAACAATTCATGACTCCTCTTCTTAGTCATAAGAATGCACTAAGATGACCTTTAGAGGACTAATTGTGATATGATTTCTAAATCATTAAGATGATCACAAACATGATACTAAAGTACTCTCCCATATTTTCAGATTTGAGAAATTTTTATCTTTCTGCCTAATTTGATTCTTCCCATTCGTTCTGCCATACATTGAGACTTTTCCAATGTTTCAGAATTATACTTAAACTTGTAAGTATAACCATATTTACTAAACTTTAGTAAATCAAATAGTCTTAACGAGCTTTGTGGTGGACATGACCAGTACACAAGAATGTGTACTCGATCCCTTTAGTCCTTCACTTGACTCACACATCCATGTGAACAACTAATTAGTCTTGATTTTCCAATGCTTGAAAGTTCTCATTCATCATACTTTTCAACTTGCATGATTCCAAGTTTCGGTCCAATTGAAACTTGGGTGATGAGGAACTTTCCTGATTTGGTAAATTTAGACACTACCACAAATGAAAGAATCAAATCCATTTTCCAATATTGCTGTCAGTGGAATCATATAAGCAACAATTTTCCACAAATGCCATTGTAAGGATACTTCAAATAAATAAAATTAAACAATTTTCTTTTATTTTAAAACTTTGCGGAAAAACTTATCCCTACAATCCACATGGAAAATTGTTGTTATCTATTCCTTAGCAATATATCATAACTTCTTAAGCAACTGCTCAAAATTCTGATGCGATCGAAATCCACCTTCGCGATCAGAATCAGCATATACTTCCTTTAAGATTTCTCTCTATTCTTTGATTCTTAAAACATCAACATGTGACCCAGTCGCATCATGTAATGAGGATCTCAGAATAGAACTTAACAGAGTTAGATAATGGGCTCTACCTGATGTAGAGTCAAACTTATTGACTTTAACATCCTTAGGTAAATTTGGCAGCTTTGCAATCAACGCCCCTTCCTTTGGCAAAATAAACATATGGACCCTTTGGTAATGAGAATATCTCAGACTTAGCTTTCTCTTTACCATTTGGTCAACCTGGTTGACTATGGCCAATCCCTTTCCATTGGGAAGAGAATGTTTTTTCTGGATTTCCAGTGTCATAATTGTCACTGTCCATAAAGTTTTTGGGAAGTTGATCTTCTAATCAAATTTGCTTTACTATCGTTCCAAATCATTGCTGATTCAGCAGCACCAAGCAAATAGATATGATCATTCAGTTGCATGTCATAGTCTGTTTCATAGTAGTCCCAAAGGAACTCACTATGTGACTTAGAAAGTGATTGAACATCCAACTTTCTCAAGTCTTTGACACCCAACTCTCCCGGCTTGTCAATATGTGACTTCATCTCTAAGATGTGATCACACATAGACCTTGCTTGCCATTAGGGCTTGAGTGACCTTGAACTTGTGGGTTAGGGAGAATAATTGGAGGAGGTGGAGGAAGAGAAGTATGACTTCCATGAGCCAAACTCGGGAAGTCATATTCATTAGGAAAGCTTGGTTTGGGAAGATCATTGTTGTCTAAACCAGACATCAACAATGGGAGAAATTCACATAAAGTTGATTTAAGTCCTTAATATAACACCCAATATGATATATTAAGGCTAGGAACCAACAAACTATTTTATAACTTAGAAGAGGGATGCCGTAATCCAAGCTATAAAATATTTGAAGGTAGGTGAATGACGATTCACCAATTTCCACCAAGATAAACGAAATGTATTATTAGGTTTTAATTGGTTTTTTGAAACTCCTAGATTCTTTTGAGATTCATTGAACTTTTCAATGGCATGTTTCAATCTCGAGTGTGCCCTTCAGGTTTTGTGACTGGGATGCCGAGGATCACAAAACAAGGTGTGAAGTAACCATGCAAATATACTTGGTACCCTTAACATTTACCCCTCAATCGATGTGCCGGTTAACCACACACGCTCCAATGATACTATGATAAACATTAAGTTACCCTTTGCCTACCTTGTTAAGTCCAGGTTAGTGTGCCGGTTAACCACACACGCTCCACTAACAGCTTAAACAAAGTGCAAAGTGTAATTTCATGGATTAGCACCTTATTCACATTTTCCTAAGTAACTAAGATTGGGAATTTATAAAAAGTTTAGTTACTTAGTATTTATCATTAATACTTTTAATGAAGGGTGAATTATAGTCCTTGTCCTACCTGTTCGGCTAACGACCCTCCACCAGTCAAGGAATCGGTGGGTGAGAGTGGACACCCATTAAACTGCCATTTTATAGGAAGTAACCTTATACCCCCCTTATAGACCGGCTTCGTGAATGAGGCCTACTAATGGTAAGACGACTTGCTCTTATACATATAATATATTAAACTTTTAATATTATAATAGTATAAGGGTGTATTTTAGACATTTAAAATACTTGGTGGTTTAATCTATTAATTAAACTATACTCTTAATTTAATTAAATTTAAACCATGTCATTATGGAATTATTAATTCTCTTTTAATTAAACACTTTAATTATCTATTAATAAAGTTCATAAGAGTTAATTGAATTATTCAATAAAAACATCATAATTCCAATTATTAAATTCAAAATTAAAACTATTTAATTAATTGTTTAAGTTATGAACCCAAGAGTTTTAGAATTCAATTCTTTTTTTTTATCATAAAAAAAACTTTTTTCAAATTCCAAAACTTGAGGGCAAGTTTTGTAACTCTTGAAAACTTTTGGATTCCATAACTTATGGAGTTAAATACTTGTTTTATGATGAAACTTTTCATGTTCCATAACTTAAGAACACGTTATGGAATTCTTTAAAACATTAAGACCAAGTTTTGTAACTCCATAAAAAACTTTGAATCAATTTTTTTAAAAACCTTTTCATATCCATAACTTATGGAGGTTTCAAAAAACTTTTTAGATCAAACTTTTAAAACTAATAAAATAATCATATCATTTTATCTTTTACTAAATTTGACCTAATTCAACTCATATAGCAAATGATTCAAATTTTACAAATAATTAGTTTTTCACAAAAACAAGTAATTATCTTAAAATTTGACAAACGTCATGTTTTTTTTTCTTTTTTTTCCAACTTTGAAAATAAAACATTTGCATCAATATAACAGAAAACAGCCTGGCTCTGATACCACTGTTGGGTTTTGAGCATTCTAACACTCCTATGGTGTACATGCAACCCTATAAACCTTGGATCTATGTTTTCTCTATTATACATGCAAATATTAACTATTCCAAGGTTTCATCCTAACTAGCATATTATGAAGCACCTATACTACAAAGTTCTCGTTAGATGACATACCTTTTGATGTAGCTTGATGTCTTCAAGCTTTAAGAGCTTAGCCCCAATAGTGTGGAAGCCTCAAATGGAATCACAAATCACCAAAACACCTTGGAAGAACTTGAGAGAATATGTATGCACACTAAAATCGGCCCACTCTTATTTTCACACACTTGTGCCAATTTTGTGAGCCAAGGACCCCTTTATATATTATGGAGGATTAGGGTTACATCCATGTAAACCCTAATACCCATGACCTTTCATTTACATAGGATCCATGGGTTAAAAGCTCCATGGACCATCCATGAAAGCTTAGCCCAACCTAAATGAACTTGGCCCATTCCATATATATAAGAGTCCATATTTAATTAGTTCTTTTTTATCACTTAATTAATTCTAAATCAATTCTTGATCAATACTAATTAAATAATATGATTCCATATTAATATATTAGAACTTATAATATATTAATATAAATCATAAATATACTATTCTCAAAAGACTATCCATATAAATTGTGCCGGTGAAGTGCAACCCAAATGGACCATGCCGGGTCGGGTCAAGTACATACCAAATATAGTTATGGACTTAGACATTAATCCAACAATCCCTACAACGGTTGGACTCAGACAAGAGCTGCGCAATAGGGTCAAATCCATCACTCTGAGATTATTCAACCCTTGTCACATGTGACTTGACATATTCACTTAGTAGCTAACTCCAATCACCGAAGAGTTCCACAAAGCACAAAGTAAGCAACATTCGTACAGTAACACTCCAATCCACCGAATAATAACAAGCATCCAATCCCCTTTACAAGGAGCTCCCACTCCCGCTACTGATTGCCTTACGTATACAAATCACACCCCAAACCATCATCCCATGCTTCCTAGGCTACCAGGCATCACATATCAGGCCAACCTATCACTGCTAATCAGAACTAGCATGCAACTCTACAAGATCGTACAATAGGCATACAAGGCATCTCTCCTAGCATTCTATCATGCAAAAACTGAGCAGATCCTTAGCCCTAACTAGCATGTGATTCACATATTCATAAATCAAATCATATCAGATAACATGTATAGGTATTTTGGGAGAAACTTACTTGAGCTCGGCTGATTTCATGCACCGGACCCTTTCTTCTTTTAGAAAAATCCTTTGTTTTTTTAAAAATATATATATTTATTTTTGAAAAACTTTACAAAATCCTCAGTTTGAGATCAGAAACACACGAGAGTGTGCCCGAATCCCTCAAACCAAGGCTATGATACCAACTTGTAACGTCCCAAAAATAATGACATAAAATTTTTGTTTTTAGATTAATAAATCGTTAGTACATATCATTTCCATAAAACCAAGGTAATCAATATTTAACAAAACATCATCAAATCAGAGTAAATCATAGAATGCGGAAACATGTGGTGTGTGCTCTGCAATCATTGGAGAGCTCTTCCATTCCAAAACCAAAGTACCTAAAACATAAACTGAAAACCGTAAGCATAAATCTTAGTGAGTTCCCCCACAATAACATATACAAAACAATCATACTGCCAAGCATATCTGTGTGGTGACCTACCCCTTCGGTCTATTTCAACCGGATACTGCCGAGCATATATGGGTGTTGGCCTACCCCTTCGGTCTATTTCAACTGGATACTACCGAGCATATCTGGTTGCTCGACCTACCCCTTCGGTCTATTCCAACCGGATAATGTCGAGCATATCTGGGTGCTCGACCTGCCCCTTCGGTCTATTCCAACCGATATAGGGTCTATTTCACCCCAACCACTACCACATAATTGTTGGGTTTTGGTATACTACAACATCCTATGGTGCACATACAACCCTAAATGCCTTGGATCTATGTTTTCTCATATTATACATGCAATATTGTTTCCAAAGCATTAAGCCTACAACTAGCATACAATTTGACATATAAATCATAAAAGTAAGTTAGAAGATTACCTATTTGTTGTAGCTTGTAGACATTGGCCTTTTAAGAGCTTAGTGCCTCAAGTGTTGCACCTCAAATGGTTCACAAACACCATGAACAAAGGAAGACTTTTGAGAGATAGGTTAGGCACCACAAATCGTCCATACTCATGCAATCTCACTCTTAGGTCCAATTTTGGCTAAAGAGGTGCTCTCTCTCTATATATATATATATATATATATATATATATATATATATATATATATATATATATATATATATATGTTAGGAATCCAAGAGTCATGGGTAAACCCTAATCCATACTCTTGGATTTATTATCCATGATCCATGATTCAAGTGGGCTAAATCTTTATGGATTCTTCCATAAACTTAGTCCATCATGTATCAAAAGCGTAAAACATATATATGACTAATTTACACAATTAGTTCCCATTAATTTAATTAGTCTATTTTTATCACTAAATTATTTCCAAATTAATTCTTGATCAATAGTAATTAAATCATATGATTTCATATTAATATATTAGAACTTTTAATATATTAATAAATCATAAATAAACTTTTCTCAAAAGTCCATTCTATCAAATTGTCCTGTTGAAGGCAACCCAAATGGACCATGCTACTCTCGGGTCAAGTACATACCAACTATAGTTATGGGCTTAGATACCTAATCCAACAATAATATCATAAATAATTCACAGAATCATCAAACAATACATGCACAACCGATAATTATCACAAAGATAATTATAATGCTATATCATAACTAGTGGGCCAGCCTTGGTGCCTTCGACCCACGAATTCTACGAAGGTTGACTCACCTCGCACTTCCGAATCACACAGAAAATCCATGGATGTTGGCTGACCGATCCCTGGACTATTAATATCGAAACAACACCCAATTAACATTTAGGTTCCAATCCATAACGATATATCCATTACTAGGGTAAATGACCAATTTACCTCTTACCAAGTTTGGACCAAGACTTAGGCCCAAACCTAATAATCTCAAACGCCCAAATACCAAAAACCATCCAAGGCCCAATCCATTGCCCAATTTTCCAAATTGGGCCCAAACCCATTGTAGGCCTTCTCAAAATATTTATCAGCCCAAAACCTAATGGCCTAACAGGACCTAAGACAACTAAGCCCAAAAGAAACAACCCAGCCCACCTGAAGCCCATACCAAAAGAGCCCATGTCCAAAAAGCCCAATTCCCATCTGATCAGACGTACGCACGGTGTACATGGCTTGTACGCACGACGTATGTCGTCGGTCCAAAAACGGGCATCATAGCCGGAACGCACGACGTTTCCAGTGGTACACACGACGTTCTCGGCGGCCACCCAAATGTTATTCCAATGACTTAATCCGTTAATCCAAACATCCAAATCCTTAGAATAGCTAAATAAAAGTGACTTGATCCATAAAGTCGAATGCTTTAAGCCTTTGCATGGCTTAATGAAGCCCAACACCAAAGATGAACTCCAAAGGTCAAAATCACCCCAAAATGTCTTAAAAACATCTTAATACCTTAACACCTCAGTCCAAACTTCCAGATCTGATTCAAAGAGACTTCTTAAGTCATAAAGTTCTTGACTTTATGACTTAGCATAACTTAATGGGACCCAAATCAAAACCTAATGTCCCAAGCTTCACCAAAAGACTACCAAATCATGCATGGAAGGTTTCTACTCATCAAGATCCAAACTTTATGACTCCATAACCCAACCAAGGACCAAATATGAAGCTCAAAGATTCTATAGTAACTTCTACTCACAAGAACCACCTCAAAGGCACCAAAACCATAACAAAATACCACTAAGCTAGATCTATATGAAAGAGTTATCAAGGTTGAGACTTCATACCTCAAGAAGATAGATCTAGGTGTACAAGGCCTGGATCCCAAAGCTCTAAATCAAACAATGACTCGTCAAGAAGTTCCTTCTTCCTCTTCAAGCACCAGAAACACACAAAATCACAATAAACCTAAATAAATACTCAAAAGGAATATAGGGTTTCGCTCTTAGGGTTAGAGAGGATGGAGGCTGAAGGAATTAAGGGTTGGAGGTGAGTTAAGGTCTGTAAATAGGGTCCAAGACCCTAAATTAGGGTTTTCATCTGGCCTACGAATGCCCAGCGTTCCCCAAAAGTGCCCGCGTCTACTTTTCCCATGAACTCCATGCGTTCCCACCTGGTACGCCATGCGTACCCGTTCTGGCCCAAAACCCCTCTAACTTCAAATGGTCATAACTTGTGCATCCCTCTTCTATTTTCGACGTTATTTATATCCACAGAAAGGTAACGAGAAGCCCTACACTCCTATCAACTAACTTTTTCCTGAAATCCAATCGAACTTAAATTCAAAATTCATAAAAGGCCCGGACCAACGCCTTTACCGATACCCTTGGGCTCTAAAACACAAACCGAATACCCAGATCATCCAAATTATATCGTCCACCACCAAATGAGCCCAAACCTCAATTCTTTAGGGGTTCTAAGTCTACTAATACCCAATCCTTGATCACCACCCTACAATGGGAAACATTTTGAAACAAGGCATTACGTTTTGAGTCAAAATAATCATCTTCAATATGTAGAAAACATTAATACGATTTTTATACATATATAGAACACGTAAATCCGACTTCGTATGAAGAAGTTATGCTTCTTTGAAATTTTGCGATTAAACCAACACGGCTCTACGTATTCTAAAAAGTGAATTTTAGATAGCTTGCTTATTAGCAAAAGCAATCTAAATGAAATTTGTAGTAGTCATAAAACCAAAAGTTTGCATATAGAGAACATACAAATCTAACTTCAGTTGAGGAAGTTATGATTTTTAACAGTTTCAGTGTAGCGGTATACAACACAGAAACTGAATTTGAGATTGGTTGATTGTTAGGAAAAACAATCTAAATGAGAGTTGAAGATCTCGTCCATGCCTATTCGTCAATATAAAGACAGTAGAAAACGTATATCGTATAAGAAAGTTATGATTTTCATACATGCTTTAATAGTCTAAGCCTGCTAAAAATATAGCTCTAAAAATAAAGTAAGAATTAGCCGATGGATTCTAAATGAAAGTTGTAGATCTCGTTGATAGCTACGTGTGGATATAAAATGCATTGAAAATGGAGCTCGTACGGAAAAAATATGAATTTTTAAAGAAATAATATTTCTCCGAGTATTGTCGCGCGCACCGACCACTTGCGCGGCACGCCTTGACACTTCAGCAGATTCGCGACACGTGTCACCAACTTGGAGCTACCACGTTACCCTCTTCGACCACATGCACGACACGTGATGACATAGTGCACGACATGCCTTAATTTCAGCCGATATAATTCTTCGTTTTCAACTCATTTTCCTCACAACTTTCCACACATTCTCTCTGGAACATTTTCCACCTTTTAGCCCTTTACTCCCTAGTTCTCGACTACTTTATCAAGGCGCTGCGGAATTCGAGATACAGTGATTAGAAGCTCTCGGATCAGAGTTATGTCGCGTAAATCCCAGTTTTCATTAGAAACTTTATATAAGTTAGGATACACTTACTATTCTTTAAGTGTAACTCGTATTTATATTAATAGTCGTCGTAATGAATATGTCAATAAGATTTATCAGTAATTCCTGTCATAATACTGTTTCATCTACTTACGAGAGACGTGTCTAGAATGGTCACGTTGGCTTGGTTGTTGGATTTCAGAAAGGTTGTACGCTGAAATGCTCCTGCCTCCCAACTTTTTGGATGATCCTTATTTGATAGAAATCTGAGTATTCATTGGCATTAGTGACCATTTGAATTGTCTGGTTAACTGTTAAACCTCTGAGAAAATGTATTATAGGTAAATCCTCGTTGGCGTGTTGCTCACCAGTTGAATTGTCTAGTTAACTGTTAAACCTCTGAGAAATTTCCAGGTGAGTTCTTCTCATTATATTGTATACTCCAGTCTGTATCCTTTGTATATTAGGATATAGTTTCCCTGTAGTATGCAATTAGGAAATTAGACTAGGATAATTAGTTCCTTGTTATATGGATTGTTGCCATGTGTATGGTATTATATATATTGATTTTAGGGCGGACTAGCCTTTTACTGAAGGCTAATAGACTTGGGCAGACTAGTTTTATGCTAAATGCCAAAGGAAATGGGACCAACTACATGTTGAAGGCTATATAGGGCGGACTATGTCACCCCCTGTTTCGAATTGTTTCCTATTGCGAGGTGGTGATCATGGAGTGGGTATTATCAGACTTAGAGCCCTTGAAGAATTGAGGTTTGGGCTCATTTGGAGGTGGATGATATAATTTGGATGATCCGGGTATTCGGTTTGGGTTTTAGAGCACAATGGTATCGGTAAAGGCGTTAGTTCAGGCCTTTTATGAATTTTGGATTTGAGTTCGATTGGGTTTCAGGAAAAAGTAAGTTGATAGGAGTGTAAGGCTTCTCGTTACCTTTCCGTGGATATAAAGAACCTCGAAAACGGATAAGGGATGCAAAATTTATGACCATTTGAAGTCAGAAAGGTTTTGGACCAAACTGGGTACCCAGGGCGTACCAGAAGGGAACACATGGAATTCATGGGAAAAGTGGACGTGGGCACTTTTAGGGAACGTTGGGCGTTCGTAGACATGATGAAAACCCTAATTTAGGGTCTTGGACCCTATTTAAATACCTTAACTCAACTCCAACCCTTATTTCCTTCAACCTCCATCCTCTCTAACCCTAAGAACGAATTCCTAGCCTCCATTTGAGTGACTCTTGAGCTTCATAGTGATTTTAGTGTGTTTTTAGTGCTTGAGGAGGAAGAAGGAGCTTCTTGAAGAGTCATTGATTGGCTTGGAGCTTTTGGATCCAAGCTTTATTCAGATAGATCTAGCCTCTGGAGGTGTAAAGTCTCAACCTTGATGGTTTTCTCAAATAGATCTACTTGGGTGTTGAGGTGTTATGTTTTTGTACCTTGAAGTAGAAGAAACTTGGTAATCAAGCATTGGATGGAGTTGAGCTTCTAGATCCAAATTCTTCATCACAATTGCAAGCTACTAAACATATAAAGTTCTCATCTTGTTGCTTCTACATCATAAGATCTAATTTAGGGCTTGAATTATGCATGTTATAGTCTTTTAAAAGCTCTTTGTGAGTTTGAGTCACTCCAAGAGCCTAGGATTCTAGATCTTGCCTTTTCTAAGTTGGATTTGACATAAAGTTGGAGTCTTGATGCATTAAGTTCTCCCATGCTTGAGTTGTTGGTCACTTGGTGAAGTTTGAGTGCTTGAAATCATGATTGGACCCTTTTGAGCCATGCAAAGGACTAAAGCCTTCGACTTTGTGGATTAAGTCACTGAGGTTATGCTATTTTGAGTTTTTGACGTCATGGCTTATGGATTAAGACTATTGGAATGAGTTTTGGGTGACTGTTTAGTACGCCGTGTGTACCTTGCTTTAACACCATGCGTACTTGGGTTAATACCCGTCTTTTGGAGGTGTGACGTACGTCGTGCGTACGAGCCCAGTACGTCATGCGTACGTCTGGCCGGTTGACATTTTGGACTTGGACTCTTGCAATGGGCTTTGGTTGGGCTGGATTGTTCCTTTGGGCTATGAATTAGCTATTTGGGCTCTGGTTCGGCCTCAAGACTTTGATTGGGCCTTAGGTATATATTGTGCCTTGAGTTGTGTTGTTGGGCCATAAGTGGGCGTTGTGCCAAGTTTGGGTGGTCCCATTAAGTAAAGGGTGAAATAGTCTTTTACTTATGAGTTGAGACCACCGTTAATGGATTATGGCATAATTATTAATTAGGATTTATTTATTGTTAGTGTTGGATTTCCGATTCGACAGCCGAGTGATTATTTTCGACGTTCTTTATATCCACAGAAAGGTAACGAGAAGCCCTACACTCCTATCAACTTACTTTTTCCTGAAATCCAATCGAACTCAAATTCAAAATTCATAAAAGGCCCGGACCAACGCCTTTACCGATACCCTTGGGCTCTAAAACACAAACCGAATACCCAGATCATCCAAATTATATCGTCTACCACCAAATGAGCCCAAACCTCAATTCTTCAGGGGTTCTAAGTCTACTAATACCCAATCCTTGATCACCACCCTACAATGGGAAACATTTTGAAACAAGGCATTACCTTTTGAGTCAAAATAATCATCTTCAATATGTAGAAAACATTAATACGATTTTTATACATATATAGAACACGTAAATCCGACTTCGTATGAAGAAGTTATGCTTCTTTGAAATTTTGCGATTAAACCAACACGGCTCTACGTATTCTAAAAAGTGAATTTTAGATAGCTTGCTTATTAGCAAAAGCAATCTAAATGAAATTTGTAGTAGTCATAAAACCAAAAGTTTGCATATAGAGAACATACAAATCTAACTTCAGTTGAGGAAGTTATGATTTTTAACAGTTTCAGTGTAGCGGTATACAACACAGAAACTGAATTTGAGATTGGTTGATTGTTAGGAAAAACAATCTAAATGAGAGTTGAAGATCTCGTCCATGCCTATTCGTCAATATAAAGACAGTAGAAAACGTATATCGTATAAGAAAGTTATGATTTTCATACATGCTTTAATAGTCTAAGCCTGCTAAAAATATAGCTCTAAAAATAAAGTAAGAATTAACCGATGGATTCTAAATGAAAGTTGTAGATCTCGTTGATAGCTACATGTGGATATAAAATGCATTGAAAATGGAGCTCATACGGAAAAAATATGAATTTTTAAAGAAATAATATTTCTCCGAGTATTGTCGCGCGCACCGACCACTTGCGCGGCGCGCCTTGACACTTCAGCAGATTCGCGACACGTGTCACCAACTTGAAGCTACCACGTTACCCTCTTCGACCACATGCACGACACGTGATGACATAGTGCACGACGTGCCTCAATTTCAGCCGATATAATTCTTAGTTTTCAACTCATTTTCCTCACAACTTTCCACACATTCTCTCTGGAACATTTTCCACCTTTTAGCCCTTTACTCCCTATTTCTCGGCTACTTTATCAAGGCGCTGCGGAATTCGAGATACAGTGATTAGAAGCTCTCGGATCAGAGTTATGTCGCGTAAATCCCAGTTTTCATTAGAAACTTTATATAAGTTAGGATACACTTACTATTCTTTAAGTGTAACTCGTATTTATATTAATAGTCGTCGTAATGAATATGTCAATAAGATTTATCAGTAATTCCTGTCATAATACTGTTTCATCTACTTATGAGAGACGTGTCTAGAATGGTCACGTTGGCTTGGTTGTTGGATTTCAGAAAGATTGTACGCTGAAATGGTCCTGCCTCCCAACTTTTTGGATGATCCTTATTTGATAGAAATCTGAGTATTCATTGGCATTAGTGACCATTTGAATTGTCTGGTTAACTGTTAAACCTCTGAGAAAATGTATTATAGGTAAATCCTCGTTGGCGTGTTGCTCACCAGTTGAATTGTCTAGTTAACTGTTAAACCTCTGAGAAATTTCCAGGTGAGTTCTTCTCATTATATTGTATACTCCAGTCTGTATCCTTTGTATATTAGGATATAGTTTCCCTGTAGTATGCAATTAGAAAATTAGACTAGGATAAGTAGTTCCTTGTTATATGGACTGTTGCCATATGTATGGTATTATATATAATGATTTGAGGGCGGACTAGCCTTTTACTAAAGGCTAATAGACTTGGGCAGACTAGTTTTATGCTAAATGCCAAAGGAAATGGGACCAACTACATGTTGAAGGCTATATAGGGCGGACTATGTAACCCCCTGTTTCGAATTGTTTCCTATTGCGAGGTGGTGATCATGGAGTGGGTATTATCAGACTTAGAGCCCTTGAAGAATTGAGGTTTGGGCTCATTTGGAGGTGGATGATATAATTTGGATGATCCGGGTATTCGGTTTGGGTTTTAGAGCACAATGGTATCGGTAAAGGCGTTAGTTCAGGCCTTTTATGAATTTTGGATTTGAGTTCGATTGGGTTTCAGGAAAAAGTAAGTTGATAGGAGTGTAAGGCTTCTCGTTACCTTTCCGTGGATATAAAGAACCTCGAAAACGGATAAGGGATGCAAAAGTTATGACCATTTGAAGTCAGAAAGGTTTTGGACCAAACTGGGTACCCAGGGCGTACCAGAAGGGAACACATGGAATTCATGGGAAAAGTGGACGTGGGCACTTTTAGGGAACGTTGGGCGTTCGTAGACATGATGAAAACCCTAATTTAGGGTCTTGGACCCTATTTAAATACCTTAACTCAACTCCAACCCTTATTTCCTTCAACCTCCATCCTCTCTAACCCTAAGAACGAATTCCTAGCCTCCATTTGAGTGACTCTTGAGCTTCATAGTGATTTTAGTGTGTTTTTAGTGCTTGAGGAGGAAGAAGGAGCTTCTTGAAGAGTCATTGATTGGCTTGGAGCTTTTGGATCCAAGCTTTATTCAGATAGATCTAGCCTCTGGAGGTGTAAAGTCTCAACCTTGATGGTTTTCTCAAATAGATATACTTGGGTGTTGAGGTGTTATGTTTTTGTACCTTGAAGTAGAAGAAACTTGGTAATCAAGCATTGGATGGAGTTGAGCTTCTAGATCCAAATTCTTCATCACAATTGCAAGCTACTAAACATATAAAGTTCTCATCTTGTTGCTTCTACATCATAAGATCTAATTTAGGGCTTGAATTATGCATGTTATAGTCTTTTAAAAGCTCTTTGTGAGTTTGAGTCACTCCAAGAGCCTAGGATTCTAGATCTTGCCTTTTCTGAGTTGGATTTGACATAAAGTTAGAGTCTTAATGCATTAAGTTCTCCCATGCTTGAGTTGTTGGTCACTTGGTGAAGTTTGAGTGCTTGAAATCATGATTGGACCCTTTTGAGCCATGCAAAGGACTAAAGCCTTCGACTTTGTGGATTAAGTCACTGAGGTTATGCTATTTTGAGTTTTTGACGTCATGGCTTATGGATTAAGACTATTGGAATGAGTTTTGGGTGACTGTTTAGTACGCCGTGTGTACCTTGCTTTAACACCATGCGTACTTGGGTTAATACCCGTCTTTTGGAGGTGTGACGTACGTCGTGCGTACGAGCCTAGTACGCCATGCGTACGTCTGGCCGGTTGACATTTTGGACTTGGACTCTTGCAATGGGCTTTGGTTGGGCTGGATTGTTCCTTTGGGCTATGAATTAGCTATTTGGGCTCTGGTTCGGCCTCAAGACTTTGATTGGGCCTTAGGTATATATTGTGCCTTGAGTTGTGTTGTTGGGCCATAAGTGGGCATTGTGCCAAGTTTGGGTGGTCCCATTAAGTAAAGGGTGAAATAGTCTTTTACTTATGAGTTGAGACCACCGTTAATGGATTATGGCATAATTATTAATTAGGATTTATTTATTGTTAGTGTTGGATTTCCGATTATTTGATTTGCAGCGGATCGAGGTGAGTCTCCTCACCGTGTTTAGTGGGTCAAAGGCACCAATGTTGGCCCATGGTTTATTATGTTAGAAGGCTAGTTGTATGCGTGACTCTTGCACATGTATGTATTGGTATGTATGCCGAGCGGGGCTCGATGCCAGGCAAGGCCCGATGTCTGTATCGTATGTTGTTATCTTTGTGATTATCGCATGTGTTGGTAGTAATATGTGGTCGTATGGTTGGCGGGTCCTGTTATGTGAGTGTGGGCGGAGCCTGTATCTCAGTGGGCGGGGCCCGATATGTGAGTGTGGGTGGGTCCGTATCTCAGTTTTATGCGAGTGTGGGCGGGGTCCAATATGCGAGTGTGGGCGAGGCCCGTATCTCATTGGGGCGGGGCCCATTATGTGGTTAATTATGTAATGGTATGAGGTATCTTGGGGAACTCACTAAGATTTGTGCTTACGGTTTTCATTTTATGTTTCAGGTACTTCGGATTTTCATATGGAAGAGTTGGGGATGATTGCAGAGCACACACCACATGTTTCCGCATTCTGTGATTTACTCTGATTTAAGGATGTTTGGCTAAATCTTGATTACCTTGGTTTTATGGAAATGATATGTATTAATGATTTATTAATCTAAAAACGGAAATTTTATGTCATTATTTTTGGGACGTTACAAGCTGGTATCAGAGCCTTGGTTTGAGGGATTCGGGCACACTCTAGGGTGTGTCTGAACTCAAACTGAGGATTTGGTAAATTTTTTCAAAAATAAATATATTTTTAGAAAAAGATTTTCCTAAATGAAGAAAGGGTGTGGTGCATGCAATCAGCCGAGCTCAAGTAAGTTATCCCATAATACCCATACATGTTATGTGATATGATTTGATTTATGAAACTATGAACAAAATACTAGTTAGGGCTAAGGATTTGCTCAGTGTTTGCAGGATAGAATGCTAGGAATGATGCCTTTGTATGCCAATTTGTATAAGCTTGTAGACTTGCATGCTAATCCTGATTAGCCAGTGATAGGGTGGCCTGATATGTGATGCCTGGTATTCTAAGAAGCATGGGATGCTGGATTGAGTTTAATTTGTATGCGTAAGGCAATTAGTAGCGGGAGTGGCAGCTCCTAGCATGAGTTGTGGTATGTAGGATTGGATGCTCGTGATTATTCTATGGATTGGAGTGCTACTGCATGAATGCTGCTTGCTTTTTGCTTTGTAGAACTCTTAGGTGATGGGAGTTAGCTATATGTCAAGTCATATGTGACAAAGGTTGAATAATCTCAAAGTGATGGATTTAACCCTATTACGTAGCTCTTGTCAGAGTCCAACCGTTGTAGGAATGAGTCTGTTACTCGAAGGATTATCTCAGATTTGTTGCATATGATTGTATTCATGAGGTGGGTGACTGGCATTATGGGGAGTTCTACAGCAGCTGATGGCAGGATGAGGTCGGGAACCAAGGAACCCTTGGGATTGCTTCAGTGGGATTTGTTGCACTGTTCAGTGAGTGTTAGTGTATGGATTAGAGGAGGTGACTTAGAGGATTCGGGAGGATTCATGTGGAAAGTATGGATAGGTGTGGAAGGTAGTATTGGGCCCATACTACTGAAAACACAGGATCTATACTCGAATCGAGGAGAGTCTTGGAGAATCTAGGAAGCCAGTGGGATGAGGATACTTAGGTATATTCAGATCTTTTGCATGTTGTTTAGGTATGGTGTTGAGCATTTAGGAATGGGGTTCTGGTTCTGGTTCCGGCTCAGTATCAGGTACTGAGTCGATTGATGCGCGGGGGTGGGAGTTCATCTGATCGGAGATTACTTGCAGTATTTTGGAATGGACCCCAGTGGTCTTTGGTTCAATCAAGGAAGGGATATTAGAGCTATGTGATGTTTATCTCGGGGCCTTTTGGGCCGGGATTGTGGTATGTCAATTGGGGGCTCATCTGGAGCCTAAAGCTTTTGGATCCCAAGAATCCTTCAGGAAGGAGGATCGTATTGTTTGTTCTTGTCATTTGGGATCGAAGGTGAGTTCTGCACCATGTCCTCAGGATGGTAGGGGTAACTCAGGAGGAGGAGGTCAGGATTCCTTCTGGTGCTTTTGCGGGAATGTTATCTTCTATTTTCTTCTAGGTTGTTATCGGGAATTTGTAATGTGTTGGAATTTTTCTTGGGCTAGGGTAAGTTATATCTCAGGTTAGTTCTCTGCTATTGTCTGGATTATATTATCAAGGATTCTGATATGTCATTCTGCATGCCGAGAGTCTTCGATGAATCTTTAAAGGGTCGTATCTTCTTGAGTAGGTTTCAGCATGTTCAGTTGTTGATCCGGGTCTTTGTCATGATCAATTCAGGGGTGTTGTTTAGAGGATCTTTGGTCAGGGTTCAGCAGTTTTATCATCTTTTCTGGTCTGATCGGCAGTTGCCTATGCATGAACCTTTGGGTCAAACCCTATCGTTTCCTGGAAAGGAGCGGTAGCAGGAAGATGGTGGTGTCAGATGTGGGAGTTGTTTGGTCATTGGATGTGTCAGGGGAGTTGTATTTTCACATGGATTGAAGACGGTTAGAGTTAAATGATTCTTTGAGAAAGGAAATTGGGGTGGATGTTCATAAGTGCACAGAAAGGGTTGTAGTTTTTAGTCGTCAGCATAAGAACTTAAGGAATTGGTATGGTATCATGGGAAGTGATTTGGATTATCAGACTGGTTAAGATTTCAAGAGTATTCTTTAGGATTTCAGTAATTGGGTGATCATTGAGTTTAGCTAACAATGGAACGTCAGTATTGATTAGAACAGGTCGTAGGCAGTTCATGCTATATGAGGTTGAGGGACTGGGAATCCATCAGATTTAAGGGATATGAGAGCTTTATCGGATCCAAGTGGGGGATAATCGATCAAGATTTTCGGGAGATAGGAAGGGTGTGAACTAGGGCAAGTTTCACATCCTGGCCAGGATGAGAGACGACCCAAGTGGTCGTTTATATTTATGTTGTGTAAATGGGAGTTCAGGAAACTTCCAACCGCTAGTCGGTGACTTCATTATTATGCATAACAAGCTTGTGGTTGAGTCCAGGTTGAGAGCTTTCGAATTCGAAGTATGACGAGAACACCTGATTGGATGTAGTGAGAGGCAGATTTCGGCTCAGGATGAGTGGGGTTGTGTTGGTTTGGGTGTGGTAAGGCCATGGATGGTAACCATGGTTAGCTTGAAGTGTTGTAATATTGCGATGGGATCGTAGCATTCACCAGTTCGAGGTGGACTATCCTTGGAGGTGGTCATAAGCATAAAGGGCGAATCAGTTCGTGCCTTGGGCACGCCGGTGAGGATTGTCAGGGAGTATTTCTCTGTTTTAGGTTGAGGACCATTGGGGTCCGAGGCGGAGTCGGGCCTGTGTAGCTTTAGATGGGTGGGACCTGTGGGCAAGGCCGCTCCATGGTATAATTGGGTGGGTGTAGGAACAATAAACTTAAGATCGATAGATTCTAAATAGTAGAGTGAATCAAATAACAAGAGCAATGATCAAAGATGTGCCGAATGCTTAATATTATCAAAGCCTTAGAAGAGTTCAAGGTGAACTTTTCTGTAAAAGCTAAGTAGGGCGATACAATCGATTCACCCTAAAACGATACATGCATGCACATTAAATAGTCTAACCCTAGCAACATAAAGACGGATGGAAAGGCCCAATCCATTAATAAAAGACTAATTAAGTACATAACAATTTGACACAACACATTAATAACCCAACAATCTCCCCCTTTGTGTCAAATAAAGAAAGAAGAATCTTCATGTTTGTCTCTTTTCAACCTTGAACAGCCGAGTCATCATACTCAAAAGGGTATGTCGGATCGTGAGATACCAACTGATCATGTCGGAAAAGCACTTCAAATCATCAACATTATTCGAATTTGTACCTTCAACCAGACCAAAAATGTGGTTCAGAGCATACGTGGGGTATAAATGTTTGTCGAGCAGGAAGAACATGATTTTTACAACCTTTTCGTTATCCCTTCGCTGGTACACAACACTCCAGTTTTCCTTATTGATTTTACCCAAGTTTAGCTTTCGGAAGTCCTTCGGTTCAGGTTTATGTTTCACAACTGGCTTTTTCTTCAAAACAGCAACAATTTCTATATCCATCTTCGCTACTTCTTGAATATAGAAAATCAACATTTGTTTCAAATGAGAAACAATCGGCTCATACTTCACGTCATCCTTGGACAAAATCATAAATAATGAAATTCATTCATTCGGATTCATAAAAGGAAGATCAACAAGAGTGAAATCTTCTTCAATGCGACTAGCTCCTCGGAATCCTTTAAGTTTGACATTAGTGAAATGTTCAGTAGGAAACGAAGCATAGATTTTCACTACGACCATCTTCTTTAAGCTCCATATTTTGTACTGAGGTTGGCCATACTTGAGATAAAAAGAGAAGAGCTTATTATTGACATCGTAGTCCGAAAGTGGAGCTTTGTCAATATGTTCAAAGCCTCTAAATAAGAATGCCCTCGGAGTAACTGGAAAATCAAACAGAGAATCAGCCGAAATCACCAGTTCGAAGGATACCAAAGGCTCCAACCAATGCAAGTTTGGATTGTCGACAACCTCATTCAGAATCCTTTCCATTGTCCAAGGAGGAAAAAGGGATTCTTGTGTTTTCAAAGTAACTTTTGCAGCCATAGCTTCCCTTTCTTGAGCTTCTAATTCTTTATGAAAACGTAAAATTTCATCAAGCTCTTTATTCCTCTCTTTACTGGCAAGATTTTCTTCTTCAGATAACACCTATTCTTCATCATCATCATCATCATCAATCCTTTCTTTTCCTTTTGAACCAGAAGATTCATTACCCTTCTAGTGAACTTTCAGTTTCTCTTCATGATGCTCATCAGATTTTGGCTTAGGTTGGGGTTTGGGTCCTTCTTTGCGAGTTTCTTTGGTAACATTATCTCCCCCTTGTTTCAGAATAGCAGACCTTCCCGAAACACCCTGTAATTGGTTGAGCAGTGTGAAGAAACGCTTGAGTTTTCCAGAGAGGTACTGACGGACTGAGATAGTGAGCATTGAATCACGAGACTCAATAAGGCTTTGCAAGAACTAATTAATCTCCGAAATACAGCTTCGGTGTACAGCCTTCGTGGATTCTAGATGATCCAGACGCGTGGTTGTGTAATTCAGCTTGACAGATAGAACTATGGCCTTTTCAGTCTTCTGAGTCAGTTTATCCTTGATCACATTTTTAGCAACAAGATCTTTCTAAAGTTGCTCGATTTTTGAAACAATAGAAGCAATCATCTCAGAGGAGTCAGTTTGTAGTTCACCCCGAACACAAGAAAAGGATTCTCTTTCAGTTTGTAAGGTAGTTCCGAGACTCATAATAACTTTATTAGCGGCTGTAGTGTTCTTATCATATGAGCTTCGGAAATCAGCCATAAACTGTTGGACTTCAACATGTAGTTTTTCGACTCTTTCAGTCGCTTCCTTAACAGTTTTCTCAGAATTCTAAAACTACTTTTTTAGATTCAGCCAGGCTTTTAGCATGCTCCTTGGTTAATGTCTTGATTAATGCTTTATGAGACTGAAGCAAATACTCATAATTTGACGAGGATTTTGAAGACTCCAGTAGAGAATCCAATTTTTCATTGAGTGCTTTAAAGCAAATACTTCATCGTCATCACTGGTTTGATGAAATGTAAAGGGGCTAAAGACAAAATCATGTATATGTTCCTAATCATCCCCATACATGATATCAGGATCATCTTCACGTAGAGGAGAAGCTGTTGAAATGTTTGGACCGATAGTAACACCGAAATCATATGCCCCCGCATCAGATACGTTGATACTAGACATCAGAGTACTAAGAAAGGTAGAGGTTGTGGCTGTAGAGTCCGAATATAATGGAGTGCAGAGCGGATCAGAAATTGGAGGTTGAGAAACAACCACACATATGTTTCGTAGGGGTGCAATGGTTATGGGAACAGTTGTGGTGATAGGATATGAAGTGGTGGTCAGAGATGGTGGAGGAGTGTGCATTTGAAAAGAATCAGAAAATGACATAGTTGAAGTGGGTGGAGAAGATACCTTCGGAATTGGAGTGGAGGTTTGAGGAGCCGAGATCGTATCAGGGTCATCAGTTTCATGCTGGACGTTATTATCCCTTCGGAAATCCGAAATAGTCTGCGATTCTGAATCCTCATCGGTGACTGGAGAATGAGACTTTGGTTTGCGAGCTTGCTTTTTAACGTTCCTCTTCGGAGTCTTAACCACTTCTGAAGGACCAACCTTGCCCTTTCGCTTAGTTCCACTCTTCGGTTTGTTTGCCTCTTTAATTCTCATTCGCATTTCATCAGTCATTGGACGAGGACCTGATGAAGGAAACTTTCGATCGGCATTGACTATTGATTTGTCCTGAGGCACCTTTGAGAGCATGACCTCTGGAATCGATCCAATGAAACTGAACTTATTTGGATCGGTCAGCATAAACGTTGACGTCTATAGGATCGGAATCGCAGCAAAAACAACTTCAGCAAAAGAAACGTTAAAGTGAACCAGAGCTCTTTTGACGATAATGGACCAGAACCGTGCACGGGAAATTTCAGAATTCCGAGTGGTAGAAGATGTGCTTTGAATAATGTGTGCCCAGATAATAGAACCGTAATCCAATTTGATGTCGTGATACAAACCGTAAATGATGGTAGTAAAGAGCATACCTGTATTGTCGGAGCCAGCAACGCATTCAGATAAGCTCTTGAACAACAAGGTGAAAAGACCATTCCACATAAGAGGAAGGTTAGACTTCTTGAACTTGGATAGGAGAGTAAGCTCACAATAATAGCCCATTTGATAAAACATATGAATGATATCAGCCGAAGAAATCGAATCAGCATCAATCAGGCCTTCACACGTACTAAAGCCTAGCATTTTGCAGAATCGAGCCTTGGTAATGGAGGTTTTTCGAGAATCAACCTCAAAATTAATCGCGTCGTCAGCAAGAACATAAGATGCAGTGGATAATGCCTTTGAAAGATGGATAAGAGGAATGGACTCTGTCATGCTCAAGGCTTGAGCCAACGACGAGAAACACAAACACTCAATCATCGGTCGTAAGACGTCATTGTAGCGTGAGGCAATAAGATCGAGGATCAAATTCTGACCAGGTTTCACATTTAGCATGACCACAGAGGTCGTTTGGTAATCTTTGTGTTGCTTAGCCACCTTTTTCACAAATTCTGACCAGGTTTCACATTCACCAAGATTAATTTCAAAAAAGGAGTTTTTATTTGTTTAGAATCTTTGTGTTGCTTAGCCACCTTTTTCACAAATTCCTTTGCCTCTATTTTCAAGTTAGCTTTGTATTCCTCGAGAGAAATCTATGGTTCTGAAACAACTTTATTTTTGCCCTTAACATCTTTTGATGTGTTGACAGATTTTGAAAGATTTCTTTTCGGAGGACAACTGGATTTTGATTTTTCAACAGTTTTTGAAACTTGGGGTTTTGAAACTTCTATTTTTGAAAAACTTTTAGTTTTCGGTTTCTAAGTAGAAGAAGAGTTCGTATTTTGGACTGAAGATCTTTCGGAATTAACGTTTTCTTTCTTGTAAGTTCTTCCTATGTCTAGCATTAAGTTCTCGTTTCTTTGGAATGAGATCCTCAGCTGACTTATGGATGTTAGTTCTAGGTTTCTCTTTTCTAAATGGACTGTCAGTTTGTTCCGAAGAGATCTCACTCGGAATATCCTTCATACCACTAGTCCCTGCCTTATCGTAACAGTGATTTACATGATTCAGAGGTTCTGTAACATATCTCACTCTCGTTTTCCATGAGGTCATTTCGGAAAGACCTTTGGTTTCATCTGCATTGTCAATAGGACCTGGCCAAAAGAATTCGTCGCACCCTTCTCCATTATCATTATCTACCATGGACGTTAGTTCTGAAGTATCATTTTTGTTCAGTCCGGTTTTTACGAAAACTTGATTCGGAACAGTTTTTACGTTCGAAAGACTGTGGCTTTTGCTTTTAAAACTTCTGAACCTTTATTTTAACAACACGAACATATTCAATTGAATTTTCAGAAATCAACTTTTCATTTGGTTCAGCCTCATTTTGTACAAATGTTGAACAATCAATCTCATCCTCTATAGAAATCTCACTCATGTTGCTTTCGTAAAATTCGAAAACATTTTCAGCGTCAAAAGTATTTTCTGAACTCTATTTTGTGCACAACGAGTCAAATTTTTGCACAATATTAGATTTTATTTGTTCTTTATCCTTATCATTCAACATTTGTTTTAACATATTCTTGTGTTCTTTGGACTGGATATATGCTTCTATTTTGTCAAGCCCAATTTTGTACGAATCAGAAACATCATCAGAGGACACAATAGATTCACACTTAGCACTTAAACCAAAAATATTTATTTGTTTCAAAAGTTCTAAATCTTCTCTCTTAAGGTAAATGACATCATCCTTTGACCTAGTGAGCTCTAATTCCAACTTCTCTATCCACATTCTTCTCTCTTCCCTTTTATTTGTTACCCTGCTGATTTGATCACTTAGGTTAGAATTACTTAGACGTGTTCTCTTGAAACTATCACTAAGATTAGAGACAATGTAATTTAAATCATCTAATTCAGATTCGTAACGAGTAACGGGAATATTAAGAGATTGGAGTATAGAGTGTACCTTACTGATGACCTTCTCACATTCTTTTACCTGTTCAGAAACAGGCTTCGCAGCGAAACAGTTTTCAGAGGCTTTGTCGCTATCAGTCGAATAACCCCTCTGTTCCGAGACCCCTCTCTGAACCATCAGACATCTTCCTTCGTACTCTTATGCTTCAGTGTTTAACACAAAACATCTACCATGTGTTGGATTCCGAACCTCCTCATCTTCCGAATCCATGGACCAAACTTCAACACATCAAAATTCGTCATCACCTTCCTGCTCAATAAAAGCAGGCTTTGCGTTCGCAACACTCGTTTTCCTTAAATCCTCTATCTTTTGAAGATAGTAGGCTTCGTCATTCAACTTTCTTAACATACACTCCTTAGCAAAATGATTCTTGCCATGGCAGAAATTGTAATCATATCCAGAATCTCCTAACAACTTCTTTTCCTGCTTATCCTCTTCCTTTTGAGAATTCTTGAAGCTTTCTTCTCGTGACCTTTCTGAACTGAAGTTTCCTTTCCTGTTCCTATTCTTAAACCGACCAAAGTTCTTTTTGATGAACTTTTCTGGATTAGATACCAAAAGAGCATGTTCCTCTATGGTAAGTTCACTATCTAAAAGTCGGATTCGGAAACTTCATCACCAACCTTTTTTTCCTTTTGCAACCAAGGCCAATGAACCCATGCTAGAGACAATCTTTACATCCTTCGTTACTTCATCTTCGTGGGATCTTAGGACCTAAACTTATTCATGAATTTAACTTTTTTCTCTATCTTTTCATGGTTGAGATTGTGTTTAAGCATCCTACTTAAAAGATTATTAAAATGATTGAATGTTTTATCAAGTTTTTCTTCTGGCTTTTGAACAAAAGCACCAAATTCCGATAGAAGAAATGTTTGAACTGAGTGTTCCAAATATGCATCGCTTGAATAAAGCTCTTTCAACCTGTCCCATATCTCCTTTGTAGTCTCACAAGAACTCACCAGACGAAAAGTGTCTGGAGGAAGAGTGAACCTGATTATTCTCATTGCCTTGATGTTGCTTAACATCTTCCCTCTTTCACCTTGAGGAACATCTTTAATGTCAACAAGAAGAGTATTGTATTCGACTTGAGTTTTGATGGTCCTCCTTGTAGCAGTATGAGTGACTGTCTGCTGTGTCATGGATTCCCATATTAGGGTGCCATTTTCTTCAAGGCCGAGAACGTAGTCTTCCAAGTGCAGTGCACATACTTCATAAACCTGCGGAAAAACGATTAGGATTCTGGTAGTAGATCCGATGCTACTGGAAAAATTGAAGGAAAGAGTATGAGGATCTTCGTGCTGCATGATTTATAGATTCACAGAAACTTGTATAGAATCAAATGTGTAAAACAATAAACGAGTTTAGGGAAAAACTAGAATTTAGATCTAATGTGTACAATCGATGGAAACGATGGAGACGACAAAACGGATCCTATAAAAGTGCAAACCCTAACAGAACTCGACAGAAGATTAGCGTATTAGTTACATAATTTCCTGCTCTGATACCAATAATAGGAACAATAAACTTAAGATCGATAGTTTATAAATAGTAGAGTGAATCAAATAACAAGAACAATGATCAAAGATGTGTGGAATGCTTAATATTATCAAAGCTTTAGAAGAGTTCAACGTGAACTTTTCTATAAAAGCTAAGTAGGGCAATACAATCGAGTCACCCTAAAACAATGCATGCATGCATATTAAATAGTCTAACCATAGCAACATAAAGACAGATGGACAGGCCCCGTCCGTTAATAGAAGACTAATTAAGTACATAGCAATTTGACACAACACATTAATAACCCAATAGTGGGACCCGTGGTGAGGCCCGTATGATTATGGCAATACAGGTGGGACCTGGTAGAGACTGTTGGGTCAAGGTTTTTGGATCTTGAGTGGCACGATTAAGTGGATGGTCAGTGTGTGACGCAGAGGGGTATATAGGCTGAGTAGCCTTGTTATTTGGACTCTTAGGAACCTGGTGGATGGACCAGGTGCGAGACTGGTAGTCTCAGCAATGGTTTGGGAACCATTATATCTCGGTCTAGTGAGGGTTTGTCGTGAATTAGTAGGTTTTGGGTGAAATTCAAGTGCATATCTGTGGATCTCGGGTTATGAGTTATGTATCAGGTTGGTTTTTGGGTGAGATCTCAAGTTGGGAATCGCGAGTGTTTATGTGGAGGATTTTCTTTTCGGTGGGATAAGAATTGGGGTATCTATATGCCGAGGGAATCAATCGAACGATTCAAGGGTAAGGAATGGATTCAGTTTTGATGATAGATCAAGCCATTGTGATTGTGTCTTGGATTGATTCTATTCATGAAGGGCATCACGATAAGTCAAGGTGGTGTTATTGATTTGGAAATCGTGTGTGGATTCGCTCGTTCGGATAATATGTTAGGTCACTTATAGTTTGGGTTAAATAATCTCAGAGTAAATCATTTGACCATGTTGCACAGCTCTCGTCTGTGTCTAACCGTTGCATGGATAAGTCTTCTACTCGAAGGATTATCTGAACCGTCTGTCAAATATAAGTGTTCTGCAACAATATTTGGTCTGTGATTCTGTTTTCTAGTGAGAAACTCAAGATATCAGAAATTTGGGTAGTCAGTTGAGAGATAAGTGGAATGGATTTAGCAACTGTTATGAGCGGTCTATCAGGGAGTCAGACCATCTCGAGACTTTAGATTTCAGATTGAGTAAATGTGGTTATTTTGCAAGGGATTGTTGTCGGGTGGTGAAAGTACTTGCTCGTCTTCAGGTTGGAGAGCCCTGCTAGGGTTGGTTTTGGTTGCCTTGGAAAGCTGTGGTATGCCCGGGGTCGTTGCCATGTTGTTCAGGTTGTTTGGCGTGCCGGGAATGGTAAGGAATGATTTCGAGGACGAATCTAATTTAAGTGTGGGAGAGTTGTAACGCCATGTGATCAAGGAGTGGGTATTATCGGACTTAGAACCCTTGAATAATTGATGTTAGGGCACATTTGGAGGTGGATGATGTAATTTGGATGATCCGGGTATTCGGTTTGTGTTTTAGAACCCAAGGGTATCGGTAAAGGCGTTGGTTCGGGCCTTTTATGAATTTTGGATTTGAGTTCGATTGGTTTTCAGGAAAAAGTAGGTTTATAGGAGTGTAGGGCTTCTTGTTACCTTTCCGTGGATATAAAGAACGTCGAAAACGGATAAGGCATGCAAAAGTTATGACCATTTGAAGTTAGAAGCGTTTTAGACCAAACCGGGTACGCATGGCATACCATGAGGGAACGCATGGCGTTCATGGGAAAACTGGATGCGGGTACTTTTGGGGAATTCTGAACGTTCATAGACCAGATGAAAACCCTAATTTAGGGTCTTGGACCCTATTTAAAGACCTTAACTCACCTCCAACCCTTATTTCCTTCAGCCTCCATCCTCTTTAATCCTAAGAGCGAATTCCAAACCTCTATTTCAGTGATTCTTGAGCTTCATAGTGGTCGTAGTGTGTTTTTAGTGCTTGAGGACGAAAATGGAGCTTCTTGAAGAGTCAATGATTGGCTTGGAGCTTTTGGATTCAAGCTTTATTCAAATAGATCTAGCATCCGGAGGTATAAAGTGTCAACATTGATGGTTTTCTCATATGTATCTACTTGGGTCTTGAGGTGTTATGTTTTCGTACCTTGAAGAAGAAGAAACTTGGTAATCAAGCCTTGGTTGGAGTTGAGCTTCTTGATCCAGATTCTTCATCACAAGTTCAAGCTACTAAAGGTATAAAATTCTCATCTTGTTGCTTCTACATCATAAGATCTAAGGGCTTGAATTATGGATGTTATGGTCTTTTGAGAGCTCTTTGTGAGTTTGAGTCACTCCAAGAGCCTAGGATTGTAGATCTTGCCTTTTCTGAGTTGGATTTGACATAAAGTTGGAGTCTTGATATCACACCCCCAACCATCGGCGGAAACACCGGGTGGTGTAATGTCATTGTTCGTTGACCAGTACTAAAGAAGATAAATACCTTTATTGATAATTTAAAGTTACATAACTGTTTTTCTAGAACTTATTACATAATATCCGACTATGGAATACTTCTTAATGAACAGAAAGGTAATAGTCAAACTTCTCCTGTTCGAATACATACCAGCTTTTCAAGTTCCTGAAAACACATGCATTTTAAAATACGTCAACATAAAGTTGGTGAGTCCACAGGTTTTGACTCCATAAAATAATACATTTTCCACGTTCAAAAGTATAGTTTTGAAAGTATCATTTTGACTCTCCAACATTTAGTATGTATATTAGGTATAATAGTTTACTTATCAATTAAGTGTTATACCTAAACATTCCTTAAACCTAAGGTATAAGTAGGGGGAAACTTATACTTAACATTAATACTTGTATACGACAAAGTATAATGTTTCTAACAATTTGCTACCATGAGCCTGTAACCGCTGCTATGACATAATACCTCTGATAAAACACACTCATGATTTACCATGAGAAACAACACACTCATGATTTACCATGAGAAACAATACACTCATGATTTACCATGAGAAACAAGAGCGTACGCTTCATTGACGCCGGAACAATAACAAGTAAAAGGATAGTTCATCACTCGATTTTGGTTGACTGTAGCTAACAGTCACAAGTGGGGTGGTCAACCCGTATACTAATTATACATGACTTCCTCGCTCACACGGGATTAATGGTTACAATTCAGAGGATTTCCGCTAAGATCCCCAATCTTAGTTGATGAATACAATTACTCATGTAGACTTCGACGGCTTCCTATAACTCTAACAACAAAAGCATTTTCATGTCTAAAACCCTAAGTTACTAGACTATGCTTTTAAACATTACTCCTAACTTCATAACATTTAGGCAGTATAACAGCTATAACTTGAAGTAAAACCAGGATTTATCTTGACATAAAACCAATAACAACAACAACATATAACATACCAAGTTTTATCTTGTCATAAAACTAACAACAACAACATACAACATACCAAGTTTTATCTTGACATAAAACCAATAATAGCAAAATACTTTATAAATTAACATATAGAACTTCTGAATATAACTTCGGAACTATATCGCACACAACATATATATAGAATCCTAAGTATAACTCAAGATCTACATTAGTATAATAACATGCTCACAAGTTGATAATAGTTGTTTTTATTCAAAATATTATATTTAGAACAACTATACCCCGACTATTATAACTATATACTATCATATAGACATAATAGTAATGTATATATAATACTTAGCATGCGTTTTCCCCCAAAATATTAGAAAGTGGGGCCGTGAAACTCACCCTAGTAGCGTGATTTTATCAAATCTAAGCAGAAACGGTCAGCGTACAAGGTCGCTGGGGCTCGGGATGCAAGTTGGCTTCAGAAATGGAGAGAGGAGAAAAAAGTTTAGTTGTAAGAATGGATGAAGTCGGACCTGCTATTTATAGTAAGGATTTTGGACCCCCACGTCGTGAGTTTTATAAGGCTCACTTTGTGAGTTTGGATCTTATCCCCGTAGACTTGCCATTTGTGTCCCTAGCTTCGGAAGGTGGCCATGTGACTCTTCACGTCGTGAGATATCCTTGCTCACGTCGTGAGTTTGGATCTTATCCCCTCGCAGCCTCGTCACACACCTTCTAGATTCCAAGATGTGGCAAAATGACTCCTCACGTCGTGAGTTTCTGTGTTCACGTCGTGAGCTCAGTCAGATTAGGGTTTCTGACAGCTGAATCTTCGGAAGGTCGTAACTTTCACATACGAACTCCGTTTTTGACGTTCTTTATATGCACACGTAGGTATTTCCAAGTACTACAACTCTCTTTTAGACTCCAATAGATAATTCTAATTCTATTTTAAATTCCTCTTATTATGGATATTTATAGTGTTTGGTTTATCATAACTTCTTCATGCGAAGTCAGATTCAGACATTCTCTATATTTTTGGAATCGTATGGACGTATACTTTGAGTTGTATCATAAAGAAAGTTCATATTTGTATTAGAATTTATCATGAACTACATAGCACTCTTATCACATTACTAGTTTAACAAAATCACACTACATGATTGGCATAATCACATGTGATTGTCTATTGACCTATTTTGACTAGTGTTACATTCTCCCCCCGTTAGAATAATTTCGTCGAGAAATTTATCTTATGGATGGGGTTTTTTCAAATAGTTGGGGGTATTTTTCTTTCATCTGATCGTCACGTTCCCAAGTAAATTCAGGTCCTCGTATAGAGTTCCATCGAACTTTCATTATGGGAATACGACTTTGCTTTAATCGTTTGACTTCTCGATCCATGATCTCAACAGGTTCTTCTACAAAGTTGAGTTTCGTATTGACTTGTATCTCTTCGAGAGGTATAACAAGAGTGTCATCGGAAAGACATCTTTTGAGATTTGATACGTGAAAAACATCGTGCACATTACTTAGCTCTTGAGGCAAATTGAGTTGGTATGTGAAAGAACCAATTTTTGCTAGAATTTCAAAAGGACCTATATACCGTGGGTTTAGTTTGCCTCGTTTCCCGAATCGAATTACGCCTTTCCAAGGAGAGACTTTCAACATTACTTTATCTCCAACTTGGAATACTAAAGGCTTATGTCTTACGTCAGCATAGCTCTTTTGACGATCACGTGCAGCCTTTAATCGATCCTTAATTTGCACGATCTTTTCAGTTGTTTCGTGGATTATTTCTGGTCCAGTACGTAAGGTATCGCCTGTACATTCTCTGGCCATCTATGTATCTCCAACTTCTACCCAACATACTGGGGAACGACATTTTCGTCCATAAAGAGCCTCGAACGGTGCAGCCTTGATGCTGGTGTGATGACTATTGTTGTAGGAAAACTCAATTAATGGTAAATGAGTATCCCACGCATTTCCAAAGTCTATTACACAGGCTCGGAGCATATCTTCTAAAGTCTGAATGGTTCTCTCACTCTGACCATCAGTCTGTGGATGGTAAGCTGTACTCATATCTAGACGTGCTCCTCGGGATTTTTGTAGAGATTACCAAAATCGTGAAGTGAATCTACTATCTCGGTCAGAAATAATAGAACTTGGAACTCCATGAAATCTGACAATTTCCTTAAGATAAATTCTAGTCAGCTTCTCCATCTTGTCATTCTCCTTAATTAGTAAGAAATGGGCGGACTTAGTCAATCTATCGACTATTACCCAAATAGTGTCGAACCCACTAGGAGTTTTAGGTAACTTAGTGATGAAGTGCATTGATATCTACTCCCATTTACATTCAGGTATTTCCGGTTGTTGAAGTAAACCTGAAGGATTTTGATGTTCTGCCTTTACTCTAGAACAAGTCAAACATTTGCTCACATAAGTAGCAATTTCTGCCTTCATGTTTGGCCACCAATAATGTACTTTTAAATCTAAGTACATTTTGTCAGAGTCTGGATGCACGGAATATCTGGACTTGTGGGCTTCTTCTAAGACCAAGTCCCTGACTCCTCTGAACTTAGGCGTCCAAATTCGGTTCATAAAGTGTTGCGTTCCGTCATCTTTTTGTATAAGTTGCTTTTCCATTCCTCGCAAAGCTTCATTCTTGATGTTTTCTTCTTTTAGAGCCTGAAGTTGAGCTTCTCTAATTTGTACGGTAAAGTTAGAATGGATAGTTATAGTTAATGCTCGTACCTGACGGGGTTTAATATATTCTTTCCCGCTCAAGGCATCTGCTACCATGTTTGCCTTTCCGGGATGATAACGAATCTCACATTCGTAATCATTCAACAATTCGACCCATCTTCGTTGTCTCATATTAAGATCTTTTTGGTTGAAGATGTGTTGGAGACTCTTGTGGTCGGTAAAAATAGTACACTTAGTACCGTATAAGTAATGTCTCCAAATTTTTAGTGTAAAAACTACAGCTCCCAATTCAAGATCATGGGTAGTGTAATTATTCTCATGCACCTTAAGTTGTCGTGATGCATATGCGATAACTTTTCCTCTTTGCATCAACACACATCCCAATACTTGATTTGATGTGTCGCAGTATACGACGAAATCTTCTGTCCCATCTGGAAGGGATAGGATTGGTGCACTACACAACATTTGCTTCAGTTTCTGAAAAGCAGCTTCTTCTTTGACTTCCCAGTTGAACTTCGTATCCTTCTGGGTTAGTGTTGTAAGCGGCTTGGCTATTTTGGAGAAATTCTCTACGAATCTACGGTAATAGCCAGCAAGTCCTAGGAATTGACGCACCTCTGTTGGCGTCTTTGGTGCTTCCCAATTCCTGATTGCTTCAACTTTGGATGGGTCAACATGAATTCCTTCGTTGCTAACTACATGACCTAAAAATTGTACTTCTGTAATCCAAAACTCACATTTGGAGAATTTGGCGTACAACTTTTCTTTTCTTAGTAGTTCCAAGATTATTTGCAGGTGTTGACCATGTTCTTCCTTGGTTCGTGAATATATCAATATATCATCGATAAATACGATCACGAATTTATCCAAGTATGGTTTGCAAACACGATTCATGAGATCCATAAACACTGCTGGGGCATTGGTCAATCCAAAAGACATAACTAAGAACTCATAATGACAATAACGAGTTCTAAATGCTGTTTTTGGAATGTCGTCTTCTTGTACTCTGAGTTGATGGTATCCTGATCTAAGATCTATCTTTGAGTAGTAGCTGGATCCTTCCTGTTGATCGAATAGATCATGAATTCTTGGAAACGGATAACGATTCTTGATCATTAGCTTGTTCAGCTCCCGATAATCAATACACATTCGAAAGGATCCGTCCTTCTTCTTGACAAACAAGATTGGTGCTCCCCAAGGTGAAAAACTTGGTCGGATAAAGCCTTTGTCAAGAAGTTCTTGTAGTTGGCTAGACAATTCTTGCATTTAGGATGGAGCCAACCGATAAGGAGATTTCGCTACTGGGGCTGCTCCTGGAATTAAGTCGATTCGAAACTCGAATTGTCTGACGGGAGGTATTCCAGGTAGATCTTCAGGAAACACGTCAGGGAAATCACATACTTGAGGTATGTCCTTGATTTCTTTTGTCTTTCTCTTCCTATCTACAATGTGGGATAAGAATGTGCTCAATTTCTTATGTAGATATATCTGGGTCTTAGTACAAGAGATGACTTTGAGGTTCTTCCCAGATTTATCACCATAGATAATCAGGGCTTCGCCATTTGGTAAGGGTAGTCGTATGGCTTTCTAATGACATAGAATTTCGGCGTGGTGTAAAGATAACCAATCCATGCCAATTATGACATCAAAACTACCGATAGTCATTGGCATGAGGTTGACGTGAAAAATGTAGTTATTAAGAGTTAACAGACAGTTTTCTAGGATTTCATGTGTTCTCTCGGTTTTACCATTAGCGATTTCTACTTCATAGATTTCTTTTAATTTACTAGACTTATGACTTAACAATTTTCTAAAAATCGGAGTTATAAAACTTCTATCTGCTCCAGAGTCGAAGAGTGTAGTAGCATATAAATTATCTATGAGAAACGTACCAGATACGACCGAAGGGTCCTGGATAGCCTCTCTGCTTCCGATCACAAACGCCCTGCCACGTCCTATGCCTACTTGACTCCTTAACTTTGGACATTCTTTCGTGATGTGTCCAACCTCCCCACACTCATAGTACTTTCTTCCTTCACCATGGCTTGCTCTAGTATTTGTTCCCTGATTCACTGTTGCAAGTGTTGTGCTCCTGCAGTAACTAGCACTTTACCCCTTTTTATTGCACTTCGTGCAGACAAAACAGTCACCTGGATGATGACGGTTGCACTGATTGCACCATGAAGATTTTGGTTGTGTGGGTACTGCTGTCGTGGCTGCATAATTGGTTGCCACTTCTTGTCTTTTCTCAGATGATTGTTTGGGATTCTTCCTATTAAACTTGCGCTTGTTTTTTCCAGATTTGGGAGACTCAGCCTTTGAGACCACTTATGTTCCTTGGATCTCTGTGAGGGTTAGCTGATGAGCTATTCTTTTGGTGCTGTCATAGGTCGTAGGCTTTGATGCGATCATCATGCCTTTAATTTGCGATGCTAAACCCTAGATATATCGCTCAATTTTTTTATATTCAGGGGTTACAAGTGTTGGACACATTACTGCAAGATCATTAAATCTAGCGGTATAAGCTTTTATCTCTGAACCCTTCATGGTTAGGGTCCACAATTCTTGTTCCAATTTATGTATCTCCTCCCTAGGACAATACTCTTATACTAGCATCATTTTTAGCTCCTCCCATTTCATGGAATTTGCAGTATCAATTCCCATTGTATTCATATGGCTGTTCCACCATGTGAGTCCTGCATCAGCGAAAGTACATGCTGCAAATCGTACTTTACAATCATTTGGACAGAAGCTTATTTGAAAGACGGACTCTGTATTTTCTATCCATCTAGTCAAATTAACTACCCCTTCATTTCCATGAAAGCTTTTTGGCCTGCAATTCATAAAATCTTTGTAGGTACACGTTCTAGCGGTCCCTACATGGCCTTCATTTCTAACTCCATCTCTTGTGACATTAGATAGAGCCGCAGCAATTCCTTGAGCTATGATTTCTTCCAGTTGCGTTGTACTTATTGGGGGGTTTGGTTCTGGTGGTTGTTGTTGTGGTGCTGATGGTCGGTTAGGGTTTAGCCGAGCACTACTTCTTCTAGGCATTTTGTTTTAGTTCCTATTATAAATAATAAGAATTTTATGAGTTTTGTTAATCATTTAATACACAAGTACTAAATACTTCAATTATTCTTCAAAGTGTAAAACATAATGGACAACACAATGATTACTATAATATATGCTTCATATTATTACCAGCGGTTACATCAGTTTATTTAGGTTTATAAGAGAAAAGTTTCTATAAACATTGCAAAATTTGCAAGGTTTTCTACATCCTTACTATAAACTTTCCTCTTTTTGCCTTAACTAGTCTGATTTCTCTATTTACACAACCACTAGTTTTAGCTTATCTACCAGAAGCGTAAGTGATGACCTAGCACGTCAGTGACATTAACCACTTGCTCCTCAAGTGCTTGAGTTCTCTGCTCAAGACTTCCCGGGCGTTCTTCATTTCTTAAGGTTTGATTGTAGAGCTCTAACTCTGCAATCCTTGCATCGTGACTAATCATGTCGTTATAAGCGAAACTTATACGATGATGGACATCCATCACCGATTCCCGATCTCGCGTCTTTTGTCCTTCTAGCCTTGGTACTCTTCCAGAGAGATGAGTAGCCCTTCCTTCGACAATTTCCATCTTATCTTCAATTTTCACACTTTTCTCAAACAATTGAGATAAAGTGTTAATGTAGCACCTGGTTCCTAGTATGTATTTTATTTATGTATTTTGCATTTTTGGCCTGGGACTCGGCGAGTTGAAGGACCAACTCGTCGAGTAGAAACGGATTTGATTCGGGATTTAAATGACAAACTCGTCGAGTCGGCTTCAGACTCGACGAGTAGGCTCTGACTGGACAAAACCCTAATCTAAGGGTTTACACCCTATTTAAACATCTCATTCAGCCACCCTTCGTCCCTATTGCTTCCAGAAAACCCCCATAGAAAACCCTAGCCGTTTGTATAAAGAGCTAAGGCATTTGTGGTGCTTTTTGGTGATTTTGAACTCAAAGGAGAAGGAAAAGCCTAGAGCAATCAAGAGGAGACCAAGGGAGTTCAAGTTTGTGCACCATTTGTAGTTCACAGAAGGTATAAAGTCGATACCTTGCTTGTTCTTTTGCTAGATCCCTTTTTGGGGAGATTTAGGGCTTTTATAAGCCATTCTTGGTAACCAACCATGATTGCAATCATGGTTGGGGGTTGAGGCTTCGGATCTAGGTCCATGGAGCAATTACAAGGCAGAAAGGGGCTGCTTTTGCACCCATGGAAGCCCCCATGCAACCCAAGAGTCTTTTTTAGAGACTTTTAGACTCAAAGTCCCATGCATGCACGTAAAGTTCGTAACTTTACGTGCTAGATCTAGTTTAGGGACCTAGATCTATCATTTGGACAAAAGTTGTACACCGGAAATCGAAGAAATAAGACTTGGACTGTATCGACTCGGCGAGTCGTTCTTGGGACTCGGCGAGTCCGAGGTTAGACTCCCCTTTTCTGTTATGGGTCAAGGAGACCCAGTGGAGTGTTGGAAAGGTTTTAGAGGGTCCGGAGGAGTGTCCCCAACATATTGGGATAAGCCATAGTCCTGGAGTTCATAGGACTCGGCGAGTACATGAACAGACTCGGCGAGTCCAAGGCAATCTCCCAACTCTTGAGGATGAACTCGACGAGTTGTTCATACAACTCGGCGAGTCGGATGAAGGTTCATCCGGGGTTGTTCTAGAAGGAGAACTCGTCGAGTCGTTGCCAAACTCAACGAGTAGAGGCGTGAAGAAGGACAGATGAAAGGATAGGGACTCGATGAGTTGGCGGCCCAACTCGGCGAGTCGGGTCAACTGGAAGTTGACTTTGACCTTGTCTTGGACTTTGTTGGTGCATGGAAATGCTCCACATATAATGAGTGTTTATTAGGTTGTATTTTCCCTTTATTGTATTTATGGTGTAAATACTCTCCCTCCTATTTAAAGGGAGAGTTGGTCATTTATTACTCTAGCTAGCTCATTTTACTGTTCTTAGAGTTATACTTCTTACAATGTAATCTCTAGAGAGAGAGAAAGTTGGTGGGTTCTCCCACCCAGGGAGAGTTTCTCTCCCACCATGTTCTTCATGAATAGTATTATTATTCTCTCTTGTTCTTAGTCTTTTCTTATGAACTCATAATATGTTCTTTGTGTTCATACTTCCAAAAACACGATTAATCTCGAGATATCTTTCTTCCGCACTCACCGTTCGTTATAAAAATGGGTCTCTACAATTGGTATCAGAGCCGTACCTTGAAGATCTCACGATTATTTCAAGGGAACGACTCCCGTTCGGTGATTATCTTGTGATTTTTCCGTGTTTCTGCAAGAAATATTTTCGGGTTTCAAACCGGAATTTTTTTTATGAAGTTCGTTCTTAGTTCTATTTTCTGGGTGATTCTTACTTAATAAAATAAATTGTTGCTGCTGCTGCTCGTTCTATTTGTTGCTGGAAGAAAATGTTCTTAAAAAGTTATTATTTTTGCTGTTGAAGAAATGAAGAAAAATGGGAGAAGAAATTATTTTTGCGGTCACCATATTGTTGAAGATATTGTTCCAGGGAGTTCTTTTTCTTGGATGAGAAGACACAAAAATTATGGGCTTATTATTCTTGAAGATAGTGGAGGAAAGCACTTTTTCTAGAAGATTTTTTTTCTACAGCATGTTTATTATGATCATCAAAAAGGTATGATATTCATACATTCTACCTTTTACTTGTTGCTGTGAATCTTCAAATTAGTGAATATCGACGTGTTTAAGTGTTTGCATAAAGCATCTTGTCCTTGTTACTCTTATGGGGAAAGAGTGCTCCACTATTTGCTCCCTCAAAAAGACAAAAACCATGTGACATTGTCCTTTCCCATCACCTTTTGTCCCCTAAAAACCCCCTGTACACTCTTCCTTTTGCCTTCCCAAGACCACATGTTGACTTAAAATGCTTTATAAAAAGATTCTCTTATTAAAATATGAATAAATGGCCTTTGCGGTACCATTTTTCATGAAAAAATAGCATTTTTCGTCACCTGTTTAGCCCTTTCCGGACCCTCGAACCGCAGCCAAAAACTGCCTACCGGAGTCCCCTGAGAAGCATCTCAGCAGCCCTTCTTAGCCCTTGATCCGAAGTCCTCTTAGCTTCTATCCACAGCCGAGGTCAGCAGCCGAAAAACCGCAGCCTTCCCTTACCGCAACCTGCTGACTGAAGTCTTTTGGTTCGAACCGCAGCCTCTCAACTTCGGTTCGGACCACAGGCTTCTTTCCCACTTCGGACCGCAACAAGCTGAGTGAAGTATCAGACCGCTTTGGTACTACTGCAGGCTCGGATCCGAAGTCCCTTGCTCCTCGCCTACCGCAGTCAGCACCATCCGAACCCACCTGATCCGCAATCCATCGCATTCCATCAGCAATGCTCCTCCACTACCCAAGACTCCACCCCACCGCAACTAACCTACTCCACCCGCAACACCCTCACCCACAACCCCCTTTCCCTCCCAGCAGACTTCAGATTCTCCTTCTCCAGACCTCCCCCCTCCTTCTTCTTTCTTCAGCTCCTCCCCTCCTCATTTCCTCCTTCTTTTTTCCTCCCCTCCCCTCCTTTTTCCCCTCTTTTTTTTAAACCCTCTTTTTTTCAAGACTTTGTTTTTCTTATTCAATTTTTTTTCTACATTATAATTTTTTTTTTCAATTAATTTTTTTTTTCTCAGCCAATTTTTTTTTAGCAAATTATTTTTTTTACACCAATTATTTTTATTTAGCTAATTTTTTTTATTAAAACCAATTTTTTTATTACACCAATTTTTTTTAACACCAATTTTTGCCACAACCGAACCTTGGATTGTCACATTGGTTCATTTCATGCCGGTTATTATTGGAAGAATACTCCTACCGCAGTCGGACTTCATATTATTTTTGTGATGCTTGCACCGCAACGGCGATTGATCAACGAAGTTGTTTCGCATTCTTCACTTTATGAGATTTTGTGACTTGTCGCTCTTGATTTTTGGTTGACGAATCATGTATCTTGAGCATGTGGACTTTATTCTCTATTGAAGACCACTTCAAGTGTTCCGGCACCGCAGTTTGGATATTTGGATATATTTTTGGCACACCAGATTATTCTCAGCACAACTTCAGCAACTATGTCACCCGCCTCCTCATGACCGCAAGAGTATCTCTTTTACTCTTACTCGTTTCTTAACGAGACCCTTCATACATCTAGGGAGAGCTTCTCTATTAGCTCTTGGTATCCGAAACTCGCCATCCGATGATTTGTTTATTTTTGATATCCGGTCATTGGTTATCAAAAATAGGGAGAGAATATCATCCGGATTTGGTTATTATGATTGTTTGAGTTTGGATTTTTGAAGACTTTTGAAGACGATTATTTATTTAGTGATGCGATGTGGCACTTATTTTTGGTCTTTACGGATCAAATTTTTGGCATTACTCGATGTTTTCCGATTCAGATTATTTATTATTCGGACTCTACCACAGGATGATTTTGTGTTCGCATCCGGTTCAGATTTTATGGTTTCACGAGTTTGGATTTGTGATATGTTGAAGACGAATATTATTTTGGCAATGTGACGTGGCACTTATTTTTGGTCCTTGGATCAAATTTTCGGCATTGCTAAACCATGTTTTTGGACTCACATTATTTTTATCCGGACTTCATTTTATGGATGCTTCACATTTTTAGCAGGTTATTCTTTGAAGAATTTCGGTGTATTATGATTCGAGAACTCGAGATGTTTTTCAGATTTTTGAAGCCGAAGTGTTTCTTTTATTGGATCTTCAAATTGCTCATGGTGACCTCCTTCTTCGGGTGATTATGACTGGTTTGAAGATTTGGATCTTATTTTTTCTGCTTCATTAGTTGTGCTTTGAAGCCGAAGACCTTCATTTCAGAGATTCATGACCAGTTTCAGACTTCACAGACACTTCAGAGTTTCAGAGACATTTCAGCACTTGATTTCATTTTATTACCACACTTGCTAATCGGATTACTGTATTATAGCCTTATATCACTTATTGGATCTCTCATCATTTGTAAGCATTTAGGGAGAGAATGTTGGTGCATGGAAATGCTCCACAAATAATGAATGTTTATTAGGTTGTATTTTCCCTTTATTGTATTTATGGTGTAAATACTCTCCCTCCTATATAAAGGGAGAGTTGGTCATTTATTACTCTAGCTAGCTCATTTTACTTTTCTTAGAGTTACACTTCTTACAATGTAATCTCTAGAGAGAGAGAAAGTTGGTGGGTTCTCCCACCCAGGGAGAGTTTCTCTCCCACCATGTTCTTCATGAATATTATTATTATTCTCTATTGTTCTTAGTCTTTTCTTATGAACTCATAATATGTTCTTCGTGTTCATACTTCCAAAAACACTATTAATCTCGAGATATCTTTCTTCCGCACTCAACGTTCGTTATAAAAATGGGTCTCTACAGACTTGGTCAGGGGTAAAATGGTCATTTTACCCTGAGAATAGATATCAGACTCTGACTAAGTGTTTTGTGGGGATTATAGCCGGAGGATTTCCGGAGCAGCAGCAGACAGAGACTTTCCCCGCGCAGATTATCAGCAGCTTCGTTCAAGGTGAGTTACCTTCCAGTAGCGGTGGGTCTACGGCCACAATGACGGCCCACCAGTAGGAGTTGTATGTTAGATGACTGTCTTTGTGATATTCATCTAGGTTTGCTACTACCTGATGTGTTATGTGCTAGTATGATATGATGTTATATGCTAGTAGCAGTAGGGGAGATAGTCCCCAAGATTTCCGGTCGATAGGGCCGAAGGGGGTAGTCATACCCAGTCATGCTAGATAGAATATGATTATGTGTTATATGTTATGTGGTAGTAGTAGACGGGTGAGATAGTCCCCAGTATCCGGTCGAGAGGACCGAAGGGGAGGCCAGCACCCATATATGCTAGGCAGTATCCGGTCGAGGGGACCGAAGGGGAGGCCAGCACCCAGATATGCTAGGGAGTATCCGGTCGAGAGGACCGAAGGGGTAGGTCGGGCACCCAGATATGCCTGACAGTATATGTATGTTATGTGAATGTATGGTATGCGGTACGATGGGGGAACTCACTAAGCTTTGTGCTTACAGTTTACAATTTTGGTTTCAGGTACCTCTTCATCAAAGGGGAAGGAGCTGGCGCGGTAGCAGCACATCATACACACACACATTTATTTTCCGCACTTGAGATGTTCTGGGATTGTACTCTGATATGTTGTTACTTTATGATTTGGGTTTTCAGACATGTTATGTTGATTTACGAACGATATATTTTCACGTAGTTTTCTTATGAATGTTTTATACTCAGTTAATTAAAATGAAATTTTTGGACTCAAAATTTGGGATGTTACAGTTAACTTCAGAAGAATGTGGGAGATGTGGTCGAGATGATTGACCAGTCTCATACATCTTAGTAGCTCTTTCTTCCGCCACCCACCTATCAACGGTTTGTGCGATCCGTGCAGGTTCATCTTGAACTCTATGACTTCCTGAAGATGTCTCCTTCTGATTCTTCTTAATCTTTTGCCATATCGGTATGTATTTACGTGCCGTGCGTTTCATTTTTACTCCTCCTGGAACTTTACGGTAAAGAGTATTCAGTGGTGGTAAAGATGATGCCACCGATTCTGTCTCCTCCATTGGTTCGCTCTCTTCCAATGGTTCACTCTCTTCCCATTCGTTAGAGGGTAAAGGTGCTCCATTGTCAGAAGGTATTGGATGAAAGGTGGTTAGATTTATAGGGTAGTAAGGATCGCCTACCATCATAGGGAATGAAACTTCCTCTTCTTCATCCGTATCCTCGACGATTATCCATTCTCGTGAATGTGCCATGTCGAATTCCTATATATTTTGGATCACCAAGAGTTTTAGTCTATCAAATATTACTCCGAAATAAATAGTTCATATGATCTGATCATAATAAAATGTACTTTTGCACCTACACCTAGTTGTGATAGGATATATGCACATATAAACTTTAGTTGGAATATTTGATCTAAATTCTTGAGATCAAAAACATTCCGGGTATTAAGGTGTATTCTCATCACGGGTCTGAGTCTTTATATATGACTCTATATTCTTATTTATTGTATTTACGCTTTAACTATTGTTTGTAACTTCAGGTCTATCTGATAAGGCTTCGGCCAGTCAGGACAGTCGAAAAGGGCAGAATCATTTTAGCATATAGCCGTTCTGGAATCCAGTAACCCAAATCGACATGTCTATCCTTGTCACCGCTCCCGTAAGTAGTCCTTCAGTAGAATAATTAATAATACTTTTTATTGTGGGCTAAGGGATATACCTAAACCTAATAGAGTAAGCCCTAAACTATAGACGTTCTTTCCTAAGAAAGTACTAGTTCACTATAGTTAATAGCTTTGATACCAATTTCTGTCACACCCCCAGCCATCGGCGGAAACACCGGGTGGTGTAACGTCATTGTTCGTTGAACAGTACTAAAGAAGATACATACCTTTATTGATAATTGAAAGTTACATAACTATTTTTCTAGAACCTATTACATATTCTCCTACTATGGCATACTTCTTAATAAACAGAAAGGTAATAGTAAAACTTCTCCTGTCCGAATACATACCAGCTTTTCAAGTTCCTGAAAAACATGCATTTTAAAATACGTCAACATAAAGTTGGTGAGTCCACGGGTTTTGACTCCATAAAATAATACATTTTCCACGTTCAAAAGTATAGTTTTGAAAGTATCATTTTGACTCTCCAACATTTAGTATGTATATTAGGTATAATAGTTTACTTATCAATTAAGTGTTATACCTAAACATTCCTTAAACCTAAGGTATAAGTAGGGGAAACTTATACTTAACATTAATACATGTATACGACAAACTATAATGTTTCTAACAATTTGCTACCATGAGCCTGTAACCGCTGCTATGACATAATACCTCTGATAAAACACACTCATGATTTACCATGAGAAACAACACACTCATGATTTACCATGAGAAACAATACACTCATGATTTACCATGAGAAACAATACCGTACGCTTCATCGACGCCGGAACAATAACAAGTAAAAGGATAGTTAATCACTCGCTTTTGGTTGACTGTAGCTAACAGTCACAAGTGGGGTGGTCAACCCGTATACTAATTATACACGACTTCGTTGCTCACACGGGATTAACGGTTACAGTTCAGAGGATTTTCGCTAAGATCCCCAATCTTAGTTGATGAATAGAATTACTTATGTAGACTTCGACGGCTTCCTATAGCTCTAACAACAAAAGCATTTTCATGTCTAAAACCCTAAGTTAGTAGACTATTGTCACACCCCAAAACTAGAACGACGGAAACGTTCATGGGTGGAGGACGTCATGTACAGTATCACAACAATGCATAGTAGTAAACAAGCAACAACAGCATCCATTGCATTAATAATATAATTTAATACAAGTGTGTTATGTTAAGTTTAATAGACACCAAAAATATGAAACAAAATAAAAGATGAGTCTTGAACGAGCTCCATCTTCTCAAAACCTGGCACCAGTACCTGTCTACTGCTGACCTGAGAATACAAGTTATTTTGAAAGAGTTTATTAGCTTTAAAGTTGGTGAGATCATAAGTATTTTAGTGTCATTGCTTGTATGAAAGTGTTTGTACGTACTTGATGTATAAGTTTGTAAATGTTTGTAATTGTTTGTAAATGTTTGAACTCTCCTAGAAAACCCTATGTTTTCTACTAAAAGTAGCCTTCTACCAAGGCATCAAATGTTTGTATGTCTGTTTCTTGTAAAAGTGTGTGTTTTCCCAAGTATGACTAGCATTAACCAAAAATATAGTTTTACATTACCGTTCATTGTGTGAAGATCACAAAGTGAATGCAATGGGGAAATAATAAAGTACTGTAGTGTTGTATTAAGTAACTACTGATGTACTAATTACCTTAAACCAATATGTCATTTAAAGTAACATGTGATATGCCTGTACCATACTACCGACTATAAACACGACGATGAAAGACGTCGGAAGAAATGACATTTGGCACCCGTAGACTTGCAAGTCCCACTGTAGCGAGCAGCAAGGTGTAGGATAGTCAATCCAGTATAGATCTATACACAAACTCAACGCTCTCCAGTTAAGGAGATTCTGGATACAAAACGAGCCATGACAGGTAATCCCATGCCCCGTTACGTGGCTCACATAACTGTTGTAATGTTCTTGTAGATGTATTGTATGTACTAGCTGTATTGTATGTTCTCTCTGTCTAGTATGTATGTATGTTCTCTCTGTATGTTATCGTTTGTTTCTCGTTATAGTATTCTCTATCTGTATGTTATGTTTGTTTCTCATCATAGTATTCTCTATCTGGATGTTATGTTTGTTTCTCATCATAGTATTCTCTATCTGTATGTTATGTTTGTTTCTCATCATAGTATTCTCTATCTGTATGTTGTGTTTGTTTCTCATCATAGTATGTATCGACTCATGTATGAACTGACTCATTGTATGTTTCACTGTTCTAGTAATAGTATTGTAACTTCCTAAACTATACCTATTATAGTTTACTAGTAATGTTGTTTGTATGTATGAACATGTTTGTATACCTTTGCTATCCAAAGGTATTGAACTGAATGAAGGAACTTTTATATCTATACACATATACATAATATATAACTAAGATTCAAACGACCTTCGGACAAATAACCGATACCCTAAGTCCACAACCAAACAAGGAACAGGAAGCAAGGTGAGCTATCAGTCCTAAGTCCTTTCAATCCTACTTATATAACTATATCTATATAGATACACATTTGACAATGTATAAGTTTAAAAGAGTTTAATGAAAGTATTTAACATGTAAAAGAGTTTGTAAAACAATTTGAAGTAGTTTGTTTGATAACACAGTTTGAAAAAGTAAGAAATCCACTTGTTTGGTAGTGATTAATCACATGTGATTGATATAATAACTATAATAGTTCAACTTGTATTCCCCCCCCCCATAAAAGCATTTAAAATCATTTAAAAGGTTGATTAAGGGGTATGAACTCACCTGTAGTCAGTGGTTTGGATAAAGGGATGGTATAGGATGCTAAGTGTCAAGTGAAGACTTGAGCACACACACAGATCCTATTTAACATATAATAACACATATATGTATCCAATTAGTCATTTAACAACTAATTAACCAAGTTAAGACACCCTAGGACATGGAAAACACTTTGATTCAAGTGCTAGAAGTACCAAGGGTTGCATCTAAGGGTTGTAAAACCACTTAAGGGAGTTTTCGGTCCAAGTGGTATGTTTCTTGGAGTTTTCGGTTCTTGTGGTTTTCGGTCCATATGGTTTTCGGTCCAAATGGTTTTCGGTCCATATGGTTTTCGGTCCAAATGGTTTTCGGTCCAAATGGTTTTGACCGAAAACCCATGGTCTTTGATGCATAAGGTGATTTCCAAGGGCTTTCAACAATTCATGAAGTGTTCTAGACTCAATACTAAGTATTTAAAGTCATTTTGCACCCTTCATAAGGGTTTTCGGTCTAAGGAGATGCACTAGACCGAAAACACATTTTGTTCTTGGATAATGACGATTTCTAGGCCCTAAATTAAGTATCCTTACTAGATAACAAGTATAGGAGATAGATACTTACAATATGGAAGCAAAGAAGGGTGTTTTCGGCCCAAAACACTAGTGTGTGTTCTTGGTGTTCTTGAAGAACACTTGAAGATCTAAGAAAATGGAATGATTTCATGGATGAAATCATGTAAGATCACTAGATAATGGAAGAGATCAACTAAACAAGGAAGGAAACACTTACAATCTTGATGATCTTGACAAAAATTCGGATAATACTTGAGAGAGAATTGTTCTTGACTTGGAAATGGAAAAATGACTAAAAATGACTAAGTGTCATTTATATACCCTTTAGAGTTTACGGCCCTAACAATAATTTGGGCCGTAAACTCCAAATTCTTGGAGTTTTGTGACGTAACTGTTGCACAATTAATCCTAAAGTATAGTTCCTCTAATTATCTCTTGAAGTACTAGTCTTTAGAACACTCAAACTGACTCCAAAAAGCTTAAAAATTAGCAGAAATAAATCTGACTTCTATTGAAGTGAATGGTTGTACAAGATAGAATTTCGGATTGTCACATCATCCCCCCGTTAGAGAGAATTTCGTCCCGAAATTAGAGTTTAAACAAATAAGTAGTTACAAATAACTAAGTAAAAAGATGAGGGTATTTCAGTTTCAACTGATCCTCGCGCTCCCAAGTGAATTCAGGTCCTCGCTTGGCATTCCAGCGAACCTTCACTATCGGGATACGACTTTGTTTCGTTTGCTTGACCTCTACCGGTTCTTCCACGAAGTTGAGGCTCTCGTTGATTTCGATCTCGTCGAGTGGGATCACAAGAGTCTCGTCGGACAGACACTTTTTCAAGTTCGATACGTGGAAAGTAGGATGTACATTATTGAGTTCACTAGGTAGATTGAGTTTGTAAGCTACAGGGCCGATTCTGGAAAGAATCTCGAAATGCCCTATATATCTTGGATTTAGCTTTCCAAAGCGTATCAAGCCTTTCCAGGGATTCCAACGGTTTCCTTCGTTTATCTGCGTAGCTTTTCTGTCGGTCTCTAGAGGCTTACAATCGTTCAAGAATCTGAACGATCTTCTCTGTCGTTTCCCGTATGATTTTCGAACCCGTGAGAGTGCTGTCAGGAACTCGTCCTTTAGCTAACTGGGTATCACCCACCTCAGCCCAGCACAGAGGGGATCTGCACTTTCGGCCATAGAGGGCCTCGAATGGAGCAGCCTTTATGCTCGTGTGATAACTATTGTTGTAGGAAAATTCGACAAGGGGTAAATGAGTATCCCATGCTTTCCCAAAGTCGATCACACAGGCTCGCAACATATCTTCCAAGGTTTGGATAGTCCTCTCACTTTGTCCGTCGGTCTGTGGATGATAGGATGTACTCATGTCCAGCCTAGTTCCTAGGGAACTTTGTAGCGATTGCCAGAACCTCGAAGTGAATCTACTATCTCTGTCCGAGATAATGGATATGGGAACACCGTGCACTCGTACAATCTCCCGTATGTAGGTTCTTGTAAGCTTATCCATCTTGTCTATTTCTTTGATAGGCAGGGAGTGTGCGGACTTGGTCAATCTGTCGACGATGACCGATATGGTATCAAGTCCACCCATTGTCTTGGGCAGCTTGGTTATGAAGTCCATAGTGATCAGCTCCCACTTCCATTCTGGTATCTCTGGCTGTTGTAGAAGACCTGAGGGTTTCTGGTATTCGACCTTGACCTTGGCGCAAGTAAGGCATTTACTTACGAAGGTAGCAATCTCTGCTTTCATGTTAGGCCACCAGTATAGCTTTTTAAGATCCAGATACATCTTATCTGAACCTGGGTGGACGGAATAACGAGTGTTGTGCGCCTCGGTCATGACCAAGTCTCTGAAACCATCATGTTTCGGTGTCCAGATCCGATCCATGAGATAAAAAGCTCTGCCGCCCTTGACTTCCAAGTTCTTATCCATCCCTCTCAAGGATTCACTCGCCACATTTTCAGGTTTCAAAGCGTCGAGCTGAGCTTCCTTAATTTGCGTGGACAAGTGTGAATGGATAGTCATAGTCAATGATTTGACTCTACGACCAGATTATTCTTTCCGACTTAGGGTGTCAGCTACTACATATGGGCTTTACCCGGATGATAACGAATTTCGCATTCGTAATCACTGAGTAGCTCGACCTACCGTCCTTGTCTCATGTTGAGCTCCTTCTGGTCGAATATATGTTGTAGGCTTTTGTGGTCTGTAAAGATAGTGCTTTTTATACCATACAGGTAGTGTCTCTAGATCTTCAGAGCAAACACAACTGCTCCTAGCTCAAGATCGTGAGTGGTGTAGTTGACCTCGTGTGTCTTCAGCTGTCTCGACGCATAGGCGATGACCTTACCTCGTTGCATCAGAACACAGTCGAGCCCTTGATTTGACGCATCGCAATAGACAACGAAGTCTTCTATCCCTTCGGGGAGGGATAGTATTGGTGCGGTGCACAAGGCTCGCTTGAGCGTTTGGAACGCTCTCTCCTGCTTCTCTTCCCAGTCAAAGGCCACGCCCTTCTGGGTCAGTGTTGTAAGAGGTTTCGCAATTCGGGAGAAGTTCTGAATGAACCTGCGATAGTAGCCAGCAAGGCCTAGAAATTGACGAATTTTGGTAGGCGTCTTGGGTGCTGACCAGCTCTCAATGGCTTTGATTTTGGAAGGGTCCACGTGTATTCCCTCTTCGCTAACCACGTGCCCTAAGAATTCGACTCTTCGGATCCAAAATTCGCATTTTGAGAACTTCGCATAGAGCTTCTCCGAACGCAGCGTTTTTAAGACTAGTCGCAGATGTTGACTATGCTCCTCCTTACTACGAGAGTAGATAAGTATGTCATCGATGAAGACGATAACGAACTGATCCAAGTAAGGACGACACACCCTATTCATTAAATCCATGAATACTACGGGCGCGTTGGTTAATCCGAACGACATCACTACGAATTTGTAGTACCCATAACGAGTTCGGAAGGCTGTCTTCGGGACATCCTCCCCTAGCACTCGTAGTTGGTGATATCCGGATCTTAGATCGATTTTTGAAAAGAAGTTCGCCCCTTGCAGTTGATCAAATAAATCGTCAATACGAGGCAGAGGATAACGATTTTTGACGGTCAGTTTGTTGAGCTCCTTATAGTCGATGCACATACGAAACGATCCGTCTTTCTTCTTGACGAACAAGACTGGAGCTCCCCAGGGTGAGAAGCTTGGTCTTATAAAGCCCTTGCTGAGCAGTTCGTTAAGCTGACCGGACAATTCTTGCATCTCTACAGGTGCTAAACGATAGGGCGATTTGGCTACGGGGGTAGCCCCTGGAACTAAGTTGATCCTGAACTCGACTTGGCGTTGCGGAGGTAAACCTGTGAGTTCTTCTGGAAAGATGTCGGGAAAATCGCGTACTACTGGAATGTTCTTAATGTCTTTCGCTTCTTGGCTCACATCGACAACATAAGCGAGGAATGCTCGATATTCCTTTCGAAGGTATTTCTGGGCTTGAATACTCGAGATGAGGCGAAGGTTAGTGTCGGGTTTGTCGCCATAGATTTCTAGAGTTTTGCTAGACGGCATATTAAGGCGAACAACCTTTTCATAACACATGATGTCGACACGATGTAGACTCAACCAATCCATGCCGATAATGACGTCGAAACTTTTAATTGAGACCGGCATGAGGTCGATCGAAAATGAATGGCTATCTAGAGTTAGGGTACACCCTATGAATATACTGCTAGTACTCTCTGTCTTTCCATTAGCCAGTTCTACAGTGAACGATTCTTTAAGTGCTCGTGATTTTTGCTTAAGTAAATAAGCAATTTTTTTATTTACAAAACTCCTCTCCGCTCCACTATCAAATAGTATGCATGCATAAGAGTTATCGAGGAGAAACGTACCAGTGACCACTGTGGGGTCGGCAACCGCTTCCTCGTGGCCTATGGCCAGAATCCTTCCTACTCCACCGGCATTCCCTGCCTTAGAGCAGTTCCTCTTCTAGTGGCCCACCTCGCCACAACCATAGCAAGCTTGGCCCACTCCTGCGTCGGGGACTTGGTTGATTGGCCTTGCCGGTGCTTTGCAGAAACGAGCTGTATGCCCCTTCCTGTTGCAGTTTGAACACTGCATTTCCCGGCAGGCTCCGATGTGGTGGAAGTTGTATTTGTTGAACTTTGGCAAACTTCCAGCGTACTGCTTGACCGGAGCAGCAGCGGAAGGTGCTATCGCAGCATGAACTGCCACGACCTGCTGCTTTTTGGCAGCCTTCTTCTTGTTCTTGTCCTCTCAGAATTTCCGCTTGTTATCAGCGGCTTTGGAGGGTTCTGAGATGGCTAGGGTCGTTGTTGCGGCGGGGGTACGAACCCCATGGTCAATGAGCCGATGTGCCAACCGCTTGGCACTATCGAATGTAGTGGGGTTTGAAGCTAAAACATTCCCCTGAAATAGAGGCACCAGCCCCCAGATGTACCTCTCTATTTTCTTTCCCTCTGTGTGAACCATGTTGGGACAGAGGGCCACCAGCTCGCTGAACCTGGCGGTATAGGAAACTATGTCGGAGCCCTTCATGGTTAGGCTCCATAGTTCTTGTTCCAATTTCTGGATCTCGCCCCTCGGGCAGTATTCCTCAATCATCAGCTCTCTAAGAGCTTCCCAGCCTATAACATTAGCCACCACTAGAGATAGTGACTTGACATGGCTATTCCACCATGTCAGGGCTTTTTCCTCGAAGGTGCAAGCAGCGAACTTGACCTTGCTCCCTTCTGGACAGGAGCAGATTTCGAAAACCGATTCGGTCTTCTCGAACCATTGCGAGAGGGCAATGACTCCGCCAGTCCCTCTAAAGGACTTGGGCTTGCAGTTGGTGAAGTCCTTGTAGGAGCACTCTCTCAAGCGCACGTGGATTTCACCGTGAGTAGAATCAACAGGCGTTCCAGCACCGCTGGCGCTGGTAGAATGATATTGGGCCATGGTTGTAGCCACAGCCGCAGCTACGGCAACATTTAGAGTTGTCGTATCGATTTGAGGAGTAGGTGGTGTTGCAGTTATTGGAGGATTGGGTCTTGTTGATCGGCGTGGAGGCATCTTTCAACTATAAGTTTACAAGGATGACAATATGGGTAAGAATAGAGAAATTGATGAGAGTGACTCATGGACTAACTCTCCGTAGCCCAACAACACAATTGAATGGTATGATTGAATGTAGATCTAGTACTACCAGATGATAGCATTTGGATAATAATTTCTATGAGATTAAATATCTGTCAATAATACTGGAATTACAGATGTAACAAGTTCGGGAAAAATGACCTATAAGTAGGCCTTACATCAACCAAGATGGGAAAATTTTGACAGAACTACGACCTAATCAAGACCTAATAGGTCCAAGTTTTAACAAAGATAGGAATTTAGACTAGAGTTTTACATAACTAAGTTATATCCAAAAGATAAGTCGAGGAGACTCTATTTGCGATGAGAACTACTAGAGTGAGTTCTTGATTCCGACAGAAGGCCTTCTATGTCTCTCATGCGCCTTTCGGATCTTACTTGCCGATCTCGAAGTTCCAGGACTTCGGCTTGGGTTTCAGAAAGTTCTCTCTGCAGAGCTGCATTCTGGTTCTAAGTCCTTTCACGAGCAGACTCCAGCTGACGAATGCGAACTGTGTTGACTCCAGTGTCAGCATCAACCTGCAGGATTTGATGGATAGCCGCTCTACCCTGCTCATTAGTACGAGCAACCCTACAGACTAGAATAGGCAAGATTTTGTCCACTGATCCTCCCTCACTTAAGTCATAGAAGCTTCGGTCTCCGTTGTAAGGTAACGACTGACCTTGCTCGTGACTCCATCTGTTCAAGTTTGTTGCCCACAGAGGTGTGGGGCCTTGAAATGTTGGACGAGGGTTAGGATTTGGGTTTGGGTTTTGAGCTACTGGGGGTAGGTTGTTAACTTCTGGCTCTGAGTCAGGATCATCAGAAAAGCCTTCAGCTTGGTGATCATCCAAAGGGATTAGGTGATCATCTTCTGGCTCTTCTCCCAGCCATCCTGCATTGCCGTTGTTGGGATAGTACGGGTCTCCGGGAAGATGGAATCCAGCCATGAAATCTACGCGAGAAAAGGGGTAAAGAAATAATTAATAGACGAACTAACTAGATAATTATCAGATGATCTCTATTAGTTACTTCAATACTTGCTTAATGCATACTAGTTATATGAAACCAAAACAGGATAGACCTTCGAATAAGTGATCCTAACTCCAAATCCACAACCAAACAAGGAACAGGAAGAAAAGCAAAGATCACAGATTCTAAGTCTATGTCATCCTAGTCACATATAACCTTAGCGTATCCACTTAGCAATTATTGACCTACTAATAAAAACCTTTAATTCTCATATAAGTAATTATAGTAACACAAAATACTCCTATAGTATTTTAAGTTTATGTTTTGTTCTAATGTTTTCATTGTAGTATTGTTGGTAAGTTTTTAGACTTGTTGCAACCTCACAACCACCCTTAGGCACATGCTAGTCACTCCTCGGATAATATAGTTGATCCGGCTATATCTTCTCAGGGTTGACTATATGTCTCTAAGTCTGATTGTGTTGTCCAACAATCGTAATACTTTTGTTCTGTCCTAATGACACTGATTTTAGTATGAATGCAGGTATGTATACTTGGTTAAATATTTTATTATTTAAAAGTATAAACTCTTGGTCAAAGTATTTTAATCCCGTTGTGTTTATAGTTTGTATATCTTTTATGGGTTGATATACTCGATTCACTATAAACAATGCTCTGATACCAATCTGACACACCCCAAAACCGGAACGGCGGAAATGTTCAGGGGTGGAGGACGTCATGTACAGTATCACAACAATGCATAGTAGTAAACAAGCAACAACATCATCCATTGCATTAATAATATAATTTAATACAAGTGTGTTATGTTAAGTTTAATAGACACCAAAAATATGAAACAAAATAAAAGATGAGTCTTGAACGAGCTCCATCTTCTCAAAACCTGGCACCGGTACCTGTCTACTGGTGACCTGAGAATACAAGTTATTTTGAAAGATTTATCAGCTTTAAAGCTGGTGAGATCATAAGTATTTTAGTGACATTGCTTGTATGAAAGTGTTTGTAAGTACTTGATGTATAAGTTTGTAAATGTTTGTAATTGTTTGTAAATGTTTGAACTCTCCTAGAAAACCCTATGTTTTCTACTAAAAGTAGCCTTCTACCAAGGCATCAAATGTTTGTATGTCTGTTTCTTGTAAAAGTGTGTATTTTCCCAAGTATGACTAGCATTAACCAAAAATATAGTTTTACATTACCGTTCATTGTGTGAAGATCACAAAGTGAATGCAATGGGGAAATAATAAAGTACTGTAGTGTTGTATTAAATAACTACTGCTGTACTAATTACCTTAAACCAATATGTCATTTAAAGTAACATGTGATATGCCTGTACCATACTACCGACTATAAACACGATGATGAAAGACGTCGGAAGAAATGACATTTGGCACCCGTAGACTTGCAAGTCCCACTGTAGCGAGCAGCAAGGTGTAGGATAGTCAATCCAGTATAGATCTATACACAAACTCAACGCTCTCCACTTAAGGAGATTTTGGATACAAAACGAGCCATGACAGGTGATGCCATGCCCCGTTACGTGGCTCACATAACTGTTGTAATGTTCTTGTATATGTATTGTATGTAGTAGCTGTATTGTATGTTCTCTCTGTCTAGTATGTATGTATGTTCTCTCTGTATGTTATCATTTGTTTCTCGTTATAGTATTCTCTATCTGTATGTTATGTTTGTTTCTCATCATAGTATTCTCTATCTATATGTTATGTTTGTTTCTCATCATAGTATTCTCTATCTGTATGTTATGTTTGTTTCTGATCATAGTATTCTCTATCTGTATGTTATGTTTGTTTCTCATCATAGTATGTATCGACTCATGTATAAACTGACTCATTGTATGTTTCACTGTTCTAGTAATAGTATTGTAACTTCCTAAACTATACCTATTATAGTTTACTAGTAATGTTGTTTGTATGTATGAACATGTTTTTATACCTTTGCTATCCAAAGGTATTGAACTGAATGAAGGAACTTTTATATCTATACACATATACATAATATATAACTAAGATTCAAACGACCTTCGGACAAATAACCGATACCCTAAGTCCACAATCAAACAAGGAACAGGAAGCAAGGTGAGCTATCAGTCCCAAGTCCTTTCAATCCTACTTATATAACTATATCTATATAGATACACATTTGACAATGTATAAGTTTAAAAGAGTTTAATGAAATTATTTAACATGTAAAAGAGTTTGTAAAACAGTTTGAAGTAGTTTGTTTGATAACACAGTTTGAAAAGTAAGAAATCCACTTGTTTGGTAGTTATTAATCACATGTGATTGATATAATAACTATAATAGTTCAACTTGTATTCCCCCCCCCCCCCATGAAAGCATTTAAAATCATTTAAAAGGTTGATTAAGGGGTATGAACTCACCTGTAGTCAGTGGTTTGGATAAAGGGATGGTATAGGATGCTAAGTGTCAAGTGAAGACTTGAGCACACACACGGATCCTATTTAACATATAATAACACATATATGTATCCAATTAGTCATTTAACAACTAATTAACCAAGTTAAGACACCCTAGGACATGGAGAACACTTTGATTCAAGTGCTAGAAGTACCAAGGGTTGCATCTAAGGGTTGTAAAACCACTTAAGGGAGTTTTCGGTCCAAGTGGTATGTTTCTTGGAGTTTTCGGTTCTTGTGGTTTTCGGTCCATATGGTTTTCGTTCCAAATGGTTTTCGGTCCATATGGTTTTCGGTCCAAATGGTTTTCGGTCCAAATGGTTTTGACCGAAAACCCATGGTCTTTGATGCATAAGGTGATTTCCAAGGGCTTTCAACAATCAATGAAGTGTTCTAGACTCAATACTAAGTATTTAAAGTCATTTTGCACCCTTCATAAGGGTTTTCGGTCTAAGGAGATACACTAGACCGAAAACACCTTTTGTTCTTGATAATAACAATTTCTAGGCCCTAAATCAAGTATCCTTACTAGATAACAAGTATAGGAGATAGATACTTACAATATGGAAGCAAAGAAGGGTGTTTTCGGCCCAAAACACTAGTGTGTGTTCTTGGTGTTCTTGAAGAACATTTGAAGATCTAAGAAAATGGAATGATTTCATGGATGAAATCATGTAAGATCACTAGATAATGGAAGAGATCAACTAAACAAGGAAGGAAACACTTACAATCTTGAAGATCTTGACAAAAATTCGGATGATACTTGAGAGAGAATTGTTCTTGACTTGGAAATGGGAAAAATGACTAAAAATGACTAAGTGTCATTTATATACCCGTTAGGGTTTACGGCCCTAACACTATTTTGGCCGTAAAATCCAAACTCTTAGAGTTTTGTGACGTAAATGTTGCACAATTAATCCTAAAGTATACTTCCTCTAATTATCTCTTGAAGTACTAGTCTTTAGAACACTCAAACTGACTCCAAAAAGCTTAAAAATTAGCAGAAATAAATCTGACTTCTATTGAAATGAATGGTTGTACAAGATAGAAATTTCGGATTGTCACAACTATGCTTTTAAACATTACTCCTAACTTCATAACATTTAGGCAGTATAACAACTATAACTTGAAGTAAAACCAGGATTTATCTTGACATAAAACCAATAACAACAACAACATATAACATACCAAGTTTTATCTTGTCATAAAACTAACAATAACAATATACAACATACCAAGTTTTATCTTGACATAAAACCAATAATAGGAACATACTTTATAAATTAACATATAGAACTTCCGAATATAACTTCGAAACTATATCGCACACAACATATATATAGAATCCTAAGTATAAATCAAGATCTACATTAGTATAATAACATGCTGACAAGTTGATAGTAGTTGTATATAATCAAAATATTATATTTAGAACAACTATACCCCGGCTATTATAACTATATACTATCATACTGACATAATAGTAATGTATATACAATATTTAGCATGCATTTTCCCCCAAAATATTAGAAAGTGGGGTCGTAAAACTCACCCTAGTAGCGTGATTTTATGTAATCTAAGCAGAAACGGTCAGCGTACAAGGTCGTCGGGGCTCGGGATGCAAGATGGCTTCAGCAATGGAGAGAGGAGAAAGAAGTTTAGGTGTAAGAATGGCTGAAGTCGAACCTGCTATTTATAGTAAGGATTTTGGACCCCCAGGTCGTGAGTTTTATAAGGCTCACGTCGTGAGTTTGGATCTTATCCCCGTAGACTTGCCATTTGCGTCCCTAGCTTCGGAAGGTGCCCATGTGACTCTTCATATCGTGAGATATTCGTGCTCACGTCGTGAGTTTGGATCTTATACCCTCGCAGCCTCGTCACACACCTTCTAGATTCTGAGATGTGGCAAAATGACTCCTCACGTCGTGAGTTTCTATGCTCACGTCGTGAGCTCAGTCAGATTAGGGTTTCTGACAGCTGAATCTTCGAAAGGTCGTAACTTTCACATACGAACTCCGTTTTTTACGTTCTTTATATGCACGTGTAGGTATTTACAAGTACTACAACTCTCTTTTAGACTCAAATAGCTAATTCTAATTCTATTTTAAATTTCTCTTATTATAGAGATTTATAGTGTTCGGTTTATCATAACTTCTTCATGTGAAGTCAGATTCAGACATTCTCTATATTTTTGGAATCGTATGGACGTATACTTTGAGTTGTATCATAAATAAAGTTCATATTTGTATTAGAATTTATCATGAACTACATAGCACTCTTATCACATTACTAGTTTAACAAAATCACATTACATGATTGGCATAATCACATGTGATTGTCTATTGACCTATTTTGACTAGTGTTACACTTGATGCATTAATTTCTCCCATGCTTGAGTTATTGGTCACTTGGTGAAGTTTGAGTGCTTGAAATCATGATTGGACATTTTTGAGTCATGCAAAGGCTTAAAGCCTTCGACTTTATGGATTAAGTCACTGAGGTTATGCTATTTTGGGTTTTGGACGTCATGGCTTAAGGGATTAAGACTATTGGAATGAGTGTTAGGTGCTTGTTTAGTACGTCGTGCATACCTTGCTTGTACGTTGTGCGTACTTGGGTTGAGACCCGTCTTTTGGACGTGTGATACACGACGTGCATACGAGCCCAATACGTCATGCGTATATCTGGCCGGTTGACATTTTGGACTTGGACTCTTGGAATGTGCTTCGGTTGGGCTGGATTGTTCCTTTGGGGTATGAGTTAGTTGTTTGGGCTCCAGTTGGGCCTCAAGACTTTGAATGGGCCTTAGGTATAGATTGTGCCTAGAGTTGTGTTGTTAGGCCATCAATGGGCCTTGGGCTAAGTTTGGGTGGGACCATTAAGGAAAGGGTAAAATGGTATTTTGCCCTAGGAGTTGGGACTTATGAGTTGAGACCACGGTTAATGGATTATGGCATAATTATTAATTCGGATTTAATTGTTGTTAGTGTGGGATTTCCGGTTCGACAGTCAAGAGATTATCTGATTTGCAGCGGATCGAGGTGAGTCTCCTCACTGTGTTTAGGGGGTCGAAGGCACCAATCTCGGCCCATGGTTTATTATTTTAGAATTATAGCTGTCTGCATGACTCTTCATGTGTATGTATTGGTATGTATTCCGAGCGGGGCTCGATGTCGGGCAAGGCCCGATGTATGTATCGTATGTTGTTATATTTGTGATTATCACATGTGTTGGTAGGAATATGTGTTTGTATGCTGGGTGGGGCCCGTTATGTGAGTGTGGGTGGGGCTCTTATCTCAGTGGGAGGGGCCCGATATGCGAATGTGGGTGGGGCCTGTATCTCAGTGTTATGTGAGTGTAGGCGGGGCACGTGTCTCAGTAGGCGGGGCCTGACTAGGATTCTATAGCCTTAGAATACTTAGTGTATGTTGTAAGAGTTATACATGACTAGGATTCTATAGCCTTAGAATACTTAGTTCAACATTATTTCCTGTTCCTTGTTTGGTTGTGGGCTTAGGGAAGAATTAATTATTCGACTGACTATCCAATCATGGATTACATACGAATTGCATACATAAGGCGACCATTGATATCATGAAAAGACTTCTGACAGTACAAGAACGCGGATAGGAGGAACCCTAGAGAAAATCTAGTAGAATTATTGATCAGATCCTTGTAACACTAGGTGTGTGAAAAATGACTACTGATAGAAGAGTGTGGTGACTTAGGAACCTTGACAGAATTATTGGATCTAGTAAGAATAGGTGTGGAACGTAGTGTGAGCCCGTACTACTGGAAGCACATGATCCATACAGGAATCAAGAAAAATCACAGAGTTACTAAGAAACTAGAAAAGATTGAATGTTGTGCAAAGATAACACAATAAATTCGTATTGATCTACTCCCATTTCCATCTTAATCATAGTAATGATCACTTGAGAAAGCAGTTATGGTTTTGGATCGGACAGGTCGGGTCCGAGCAAGACTGACATATGTTATTGGATTGAGAGAGCGGTAGCCACAGCTGTAAGAGAGATGATCCCAGAATTTTTCGGAACTACGAAAACCAAACTAATCGCTATATTTGATCAACAGTATGCTATCGTTTCTAGCACCGTTTCCGCCGCCTCCACTGCTGTTGTTGTTGCTACACCTTCACCTGGAGAGAAGGAGATGCCTTATCTAGAGTTCAATAACACCAAGTCCCTAGAGTTTGATGGAGTTAGAGATCCAATTGTTGCTATGTGATGGATCTCAGATGTAGAAGGATGCTTCTAGACCTATACTTCCCAGCCAACCTGAAGTTTAGATGTGCACAAAATCTCCACCGCCATGGAGCGAAAGACTGGTGGAACTTTGTCACAAAGGACTACTCGCCTGTGGAGTAGAACACAGTGACCTGGGAGTAGTTTATCGTAAAGTTCAGGGAATAATATGTCACACTGGTAGAAAGAGAGTGACTAGCTCAAGAATTCTTGTCGCTCAAGCAGACAACTAAATTGGTGATAGAGATCACCAAAATGTTCACTGAGAGAGCATTGTTCTACCCTGAGTATGCATCCTCGGAACAAGTAAAAACGTCTCGGTATTTAAGCATGCTCAAGATTGACATCAAAGAGTTTGTATATAACAATCGATACAAGAGTTTAACTGAGATGTAGGAGGATGCTAGGGGGAGGGAAATCGAGTTGGAAACCTAGACGAAGGAGAAAAGGTGGACTTCGGCTCCATCTCAGCCAGCAACCAAAAAATTCAAACCTAATAGTCCAAGGTTTGGAAATTAGAAGGGATGCACTTCCAGTAAGTGCAGGAAGTTTCATGATGGTCCTTTTCGAGTAGAACCTCAGTGCCATAAATGTGGAAAGGAAGGGCATTATGCTAGAGACTGAAAACAGAACACATGCGTCTGTTTCAGTTGCAACCAGCTATGCCAGTTCATGGTTGAATGTCCTCTTCTAAAGACAACAAGTGAAATACAGACCCTAGCACCTGAGACATTGAGGATAACTGATGGGTGCCAGGGCAGAATGGAGGCTCCAAGAGCCAAGGGGCGAGCCTTTCGTCACACAGAAGAACACGCCAAAGAGATGCCAAATGTCGTAGCTGGTACGTTTCTAGTCAACTCCATACCTACCTTAGTATAATTCGATTATGGAGCAAGTCATTAATTCATATAACTTAGGTTTAGAAAGAACCTGAATAACACCATAGGAGATTTAGAACATCCTCTTAAAGTATAATAATTGCACTTGAACAGTTAAAGTGTCAAAGGTTTATCATAGTTGTACTCTAAGAATCGGCGATAGTAGTTTCCCAATAAATCTCATTCCCATTCATATGCGAGAGATGAACGTAATAGTAGGTATGGATTGGCTAAACCAGTTTGAGGACCTGATCGACTGTAGGCAGAATATGGAAAGGGTTGGCACCCCAAGTGGGGGAGAACTAACCATCCGGGGGGAAGGCTCGAAGAGTGGTTCAACGTTTTGTTCTACCGCAAGGGCCAGAATCTATCTACACCATGGTTGTAAGGGATTTTTGGCGTATGTAATTGACACTGGGTAAGAGAAGAAGGAAGCTATTGCAGAAGTAACAATAGTTTGTGAATTCCTTTATGTGTTTACCGAGGACCTTCCTAGTGTGTCCTCAGAACGACAAGTAGAATTTAGGATTGACTTGGTTCATGGTGCGACACATGTAGCCAAGAAACCCTATCGTCTTGCACCCCCAGAGATATAGGAGTTGTGTAATCAACCTCAAGAGTTGATGAACAAAAGATTCATTAGACCGAGTAGTCCGCCTTGGCGAGTACCAATTCTATTTATTAAAAAGAAATACGGGTCGCACAGAAAATATGCATCAACTATAGAGAACTTAACAAACTCACGGTGAGGAAGATCTACCAACTACCTAGGATTGATGACTTATTCGATCAACTCCACAGAGCATCGTGGTTTTCTAAGATAGATCTACATTCAGGATACCATCAGATGAAAGTAAGGGATGAAGATATACCGAAGACAACCTTCAAAACTCGGTACGAACATTATGAATTTGTGGTGATGCCTTTTGGGCTCACTAATGCACCCACCGTATTCATGGATTTAATGAACCAGGTATGTAGGCCTATGCTTGATCAATTGGTAATCGTGTTTATCGATGATTTCTTGGTCTTTTTAAAGACTCAAGAGGAACATAAGGGGCATCTAAGAGAAGTACTAGAGGTTCTAAGAAGGGAGACATTCTATCCAAAGTTCTCTAAATGCCCGTTTTGGTTAACAAAGGTCCAGATCCCTGGGCATCTTGTCAACCAAGATGGTATCTTAATAGACCCAACGAAAATTGAAACAATATTTGGGACTAGAATGGTATTATAGAAGATTATTCAAGACTATTCCAATATTTTGGTAGCAATGACCCATTTAATCAAGAAGGGATTCACTTTTCGTTGGGGTTCTGAGCAACAAGTTGCATATGAAACGTTCAGGCGAAAATATTAACCCTTCCAGAAGGTGTTGATGACATGGTAGTTTACTGCGATGCATCAATCAGGGGCTTTGGAGTCGTCCTCATGCAACGAGGTTGAGTAATCGCATATCCCTCAAGACAGTTGAAGCCCACAAGGCTAATTACCCGACATATGATCTGTAGTTGGGAGCAACGGTCTTTTCTCTCAAGATTTGTAGGTATTACTTATATGGAGTACGATGCACCATCTACACGGACCAAAAAAGGCTAAGATACATAATGGTTTAGCCCAACCTAAACATGACGCAACGTCGATGGTTAGATGTAGTGAAAGACTACAACTATGAAATCCTTTACCACCTAGGTAAGGCCGATGTCGTAGCTGTTTCATTGAGTTGGAAGACGACTAGTACATCAATGAAAGGCATGTGCTTAAGGATGACGGTAATCACCCTTGTACTAGAAATGGTCAAGCAAGCCCAAAATAAAGTGGTCAAGGAAGAGAACCGTAAGAACGAGAGGATTATGGAGTAGATGTCATCTTTTGACATAGACAATCGTGGGTTGCTAACCATGCATGGATGAGTTTAGGTTCTATACTTAGGTGAAACTCGACAAATACTGATGGATGAAGTGCACAATTAAAAGTTCTTAATTCATCCGGGAGCTAGAAAGATATACACGTACCTCAGACACAGTTACTGGTGGCCCTGTATGAAGAGAAATGTAGCATGGCACGTCGAGTGGTGTTTGACTTGTCGAAGGTCAAGGCCAAACACCTGATGCCCCATGGAAAATTATAACCTATAGATATCCTGATGTGGAAGTGGGAGAAGATAACGATGGATTTCATCACCAAGGACTCATCATAGTGTAAAAACTATATGGGTAATAATGGATAAATTAACCAAGAGTGACCACTTTGTGCCTATTCAGGAAAGCTCCTCGGCAGTGAAACTTGCAGAGGTCTATGGTAAGGTGGTATTCTCTTGGCACGGAATAACAGTCTCAATAATCTCTGACAGAGATGTTTGTTTCACTTCTTGGTTTTGGAGGAAGTTCCACGACGAGTTGGGCACACGATTGCATATCAGCACAACTTATCACCCTCAGACTGATGGGTAAAGTGAAAGGACAATACAAACCCTTGAAGACATGTTGCGAGCATGCGTACTGGATTACGGTGGGAGCTAGGATACAGATATACCATTAGTAGAGTTATTGTACAACAATAGCTACCATTCCAATATTGGTAGACCTCCCTTCGAGATGCTTTATAGGAGAAAGTGTCGGAAACCCATATATACTGGGAGAAGTTGGCCAGCGAATCAGGGGAAGTATAGACGTGGTGATCAGAACTACAAAACTTATCCAACAAATAAGAGAAGGACTGAAACCTCCCCAGAGTTAGCAAAAGAGTTATGCAGATCAACGACGGTCGGATCTTGAATTCTTAATCAGTGATCTCGTATTACCCAAGGTTTCGCCATGGAAAGGTGTCATTCGATTCTAGAATAGGGGAAATTTAGGCCCTAGGTATATCGGACCCTTTCTAGTTATTACTCGAGTGGTCAAGGTTGCCTACTGTAAGGACCTTCCAGAAGAGCTCAGTCAGTTCCACAACACCTTTCATGTCTCCAAATTGAGGAAGTGCATTATGGATGAATTCACAATTGTACCTTTGGAGGATATTCACGTAGATGAATATCTGAACTATGAAGAGAAACCAATAGAAATCCTAGATAAGAAGACATAGACCTTAAGTTATAGCGTGCTTATTCTAGTAAAAGTCCAGTGGCAGCACCGAAAAGGATCAGAGTGGACTTGGAACTAAAGAAGAGGTGAGAAGCAACTACATAGAGATATTTAGTTAGATTTCGAGGAGTAAATTCTTATAAGTAGGGGAGAGTTGTAACACCTCATTTTTATTACTTCCGTAGATTGTAATATTAAGCAATTATTAATACGAAGTAGAAATATATTAATTTTGAGTCAAAATAATCATCGTAAATATGTAGAAAACATCAATATGATTTTCGTAGATATATAGAACACGTAAATCTGACTTCGTATGAAGAAGTTATGCTTCTTCGTAATTTCGTAATTAAACTGACACGGCTTAGCGTATTGTAAAAAGTGATCTTTAGGTAGGTTTCTTATTAGCCAAAGCAATCTAACTAAAGGTCATAGTGGTTGTAAAACCGATAGCGTGCGTATAATGAACATCTAAATCTAACTTCAATTGAGGAGTTATGATTTTTAACAATTTTAGTGTAGCAGTGTAAAACACAGAAACCGAATTTCAGATCGGTTGTATGCTATGAAAAACAATATAAATGAGAGTTCCAGATATCATCCATGCCTATTTGTCGATATAAATACAATAGAAAACGAATATCGTATGAGAGAGTTATGATTTTTATACGGGCTTTAATAGTCTAAGCCTGTTAAAAATATAGCTTTAGTAATAAATTGAGAATTAGTCTACGGAGTCTGAATGAAAGTTGTAGATCTCGTCGATATCTATGCATGGATATAAAATGCATCGAAACCAGAGCTCGTGCGGAAAAGATATGGATTTTTAAAGAAATACGAATTCTCCAAGCGTTGTAGCGCGCGCCGACCACTTGCGTGACGCGCCCTGACACTCAAGCAGATTCGCGATACGTGTCACTTGATGGGTTTTGAGCATCCTAACATCCTTAAGGTGCACATACAACCCAAAATGTTTTAGATCTATGTTTTCTCTAATTATACATGCAATTTGATTTTCCAAAGCATTATCCTAACTAGCATACAAAACATGGGAACTTGTATAACAAAAAACTAGTTAGATGACATACCTTTTCCTGTAGCTTGATTCCTTGGACCTTTAAGAGCCTAGCACACCAAATGTGATGCCTCAAATGTTTCACACAACACCACCAACAATGGAGGACTTGAGAAAGAATGTCTTGCACCAAATTCGGCTATAGCTCTTCCAAAGACTACTTAGGTGCCGATTTTAGGAGCTTAGGGTCTTCTTATATAGTGTGGCAAAACTAGGGTTACACCATGTAAACCCTAATGTGCATGACCTTCCATATTCCTTAGGCTCCATGGGTTTAAACCTCCATGGAGCATCTATGGGTTGTCACATTGGCTTAGCCCGACTTAAAGAATTATGGATCATTGGCCCACATTATAAGAATCAATGATTTACACAATCAATCCCCATATATTTAATTAGTCTCTTTTGATCACTAAATTAATTCCAAATTAATTCTTGATCAATACTAATTAAATAATATGATTTCATATTAATATATTAGAACTTATAATATATTAATAAATCATAAATAACCTCTTCTCAATGTCAATCCTTCAGATTGTTCTGGTGCCATGCCACCCAAATGGAGCATGCTACTCTTGGGTCAAGTACATACCAATTATAGTTATGGACTTAGACACCTTATCCAACAGTCTCCCACTTAGATAAGTCTAATAACTATAGCTGCATGTATGACTTTAGGATCCGACTAGCAATCGTAGCTCTTAAAAGCCATTGTCGAACTGTGATGTACCATTTTAGATAAGTGATCATATAATCCTCTGTTCTCAAGATATCAGCCGGGAATGTACATGGAACAATTTCATACTTATTGTCCAGTAGTTTGTTTCCCGATTTCTGATTTGTTTGACATAGAACTTAATCGAACACATCAATTGAGTTCTGACCGGGCCCGACACATAAGTCAAAACAAAATCATCAAGGGGCCCAAGATATCGCTTTTAATCCTCCAAGGACTAAAAGGAACAGATAAACTTTGACAGTATATGCTTGTACTAACTACTTGTTAAATCATACACAATAGTGCGTTTTATTACATCAAGTTACTAATGCGGTTTCGCACTCATATATATAACCAACTCATAGTCAAAAACTCATATATCTTGGTTTGAAGACTTATATGATATTATCGTCTGACGATCACTTGAGATAAAGTCCATGAAGTGATACAAGTGAGCGTGGGTTTAATCCAATAGTCATAACTTATGAGCACTCATGAATGTTGTGGCAAACATTGCTATGTCTAATACACTTCAGACAATCTACAAGCCAAATTCATGACAGTCTTGCCTCAATACCTACTTCCAAAGTATGATCGACTGTGGACAGTTTGAATAATATAATTATTCAGGAAGTAAAAACACGCAAAATGAAACAATAGTAATTGATTGACACAAGATAGTAACATTACTTATAAATAAAAAACACCTTTTATTTAATCATCAAATGTCAATTACATTTCAACAATTACAAGTTTCAAAACTATCTAAACATTAAAACTAATATCGTCCTTCAGCCCGATGAGCCTCGCATGCTGTAAGTGCTTAACCCTACTCAGTCCCTTCGTGAGGGGATCTGCTAGGTTCTCCTCTGACGATACCCTTTTTGCTATGAGGAGTCATTCTTCTATTCGATGTCTTATGAAGTGATATTTTATGTCAATGTGCCTGGATCTACCATGATCCCTTGGTTCCTTGGCTAAAGCTGTTGGATAAGGTGTCTAAGTCCATAACTATATTTGGTATGTACTTGACCCGACCTGGCATGGTCCATTTGGGTTGCACTTCACCGGAACAAATTTGTATGGATAGTCTTTTGAGAATAGTATATTTATGATTTATTAATATAATATAAGTTATAATATATCAATATGAAATCATATTATTTAATTAGTATTGATCAAGAATTAATTTGGAATTAATTCAGTGATCAAAAAGAAACTAATTAAATATAGACTCTTATATATAGAATGGGCCAACGTTCATTTAGGATGGGCTAAGCTTGCATGGAAGTCCATGGGTAGTCCATGGAGCTTTAACCCATGGATCCTATAGAAATGAAAGGTCATGGGTATTAGGGTTTACATGGATGTAACCCTAATCCACCATACTATATGAAGAGGTCTTTGGCACTTGAAATGGGTACTAGTGTGTAATAACAAAGGTGGGCCGATTTCAAGAGTGCATCATATTCTCTCAAAGTCTTCCAAGTTGTTTTGGTGATTTGTGATTCCACTTGAGGCATTCACATTATTGGTGCTAGGCTCTTAAAGCTCCAAGTAATCAACCACAAGAAAAGGTATGTCATCCTACTAGTTGTTATATTACATGTACCCCAATCACATGTTAGTTAGGATGAAACCTTGGAAAAAGAAATTTTGCATGTATAATAGAGAAAACATAGATCCAAGGTTTCTAGGGTTGCATGCACACCATAGGAGTGTTAGAATGCTCAAAACCCATCAGTGGTATCAGAGCCAGGTTTGTTTTCAATTATTCTTGATGCAAATTGTTAAAAAAATCATTTTTTTCTGCTCACTGTTCAGTGAACTCGCCGAGTCCATGGGGGGACTCGACGAGTCCAAGTGAAAACTCATCCTACTCGTCGAGTAGGTTGTTGCACTCGGCGAGTAGGAGGCCCTGTGTGTAGAATTTCGAGTTTTATTGCTGGAATTAGACTAGGATCATTACCCTAAATTGTTTTTAGATTGTTAAACCTGCTTTTGATGTGGTAATGATTGTTCTTATCCAATTTCAATGATAATTGTCAAAGTTTCAAGTTTTATATTAAGTTCATATGATTCTTAAAATTGTTGATATGAATTATGCATGCTTATTAGTTTTGATAGATCATAGATTACGTGACATTGCATGTTAGTTTAATTATTGATCTTGAATGCCTTTTAATGGACTCCATAACTTGTCCTCAAGTTATGGAATTCCAAGAGTCTTTTTCATTAAAATCATTAAAACTCATAAGTTATAGAGATGAAAGGTTTTGAATAGTTTCAAAACTTGCCCTCAAGTTTTGGAATTTGTAAAGTCTCAGACACATTAATACTTTAATTCCAATCCCTAGAATTTTAAAAGTTTAAAATTCAACCCTTATACTTTATAACATTATAAGTTAATAATATATATATATATATATATATATATATATATATATATATATATATATATATATATATATGTATAAGATCAAGTCAGTCTTACCGTTAGTAGGCCTCATTCATGAAGTCGGTCTATAAGGGGGGGGGTATAAGGTTGTTGCCTATAAAATGGCAGTTTAATGGGTGTCCACTCTCACCCACCGCTTCCTTGACTGGTGGAGGGTCGTTAGCCGAACGGGTAGGACAAGGACTATAATTCTCATTAAAAGTATAATGATAAATATAAAGTAACTAAACCTTTTATAAATTCCCAATCTTAGTTACTTTAGGAAAATGTGAATTTGGTGCTAACCCATGAAATTACACTTTGTACCTTACCAAGTCGTTAGTGGAGCGTGTGTGGTTAACCGGCACACTAACATGGACTACTAAGAGTGGCAAAGGGTAACTTAATGTTTATCAATTATTGGTGGAGCGCGTGTGGTTAACCGACACATCGATTAGGTGATAAAATTAAGGGTACCAAGTTAATTTGCATGGTTATTCACATCTTGTTTTGTGATCCTCGGCATCCCAGCCACAAACTTGAAGGGCACAATCCATATTTAAATATGCCATTGAAATGTTCAATGAATATCAAAAGAATCTAGAGATTTCAATTCATTAAAACATAATAATTTATTTCGTTTTTCATGGTGGAAATTGGTGAATCGTCATTCACCTACCTTCAAATATTTTGTAGCATGGATTACGGCATCCCTCTTCCAAGTTATAAAATATTGTGTTGGGTCCAGCCTTAATATTACATTTGGGTGTCTTATTAAGGATTCTTTATCTAATCTAAACTTGTCTTTCTTCTTTTCAGATGTCTTCCAACAATGCTTCTGGTTCAAACCCTACCGGCTCCTTCTCTCTCATGAATCTTTATGGGAGAGTCATCTTTGATGGTTCCAACTTTAATGATTGGATCAGGAACATCAGGATGGTCAAACGTTACGAGGACAAGGAATATGTCCTCGACAATGAGCTGAAGGAAATTGATGAGTCTTCTTCTACTCCAGAGGATATCGCTGATTTTAGGACTCATGAGAGAAATGCCACCAAGGTGGCATGTATCATGTTGGCCGTAATGGCAGCTGAACTCCAAAAGCCTATGAGGACTTTTACCATTTTGAGATACACATGGACCTGATGGATAGATACCATAAGAGTGCTCGTCAAGATAGGTATGAAATCATCTCTTCCATGGTAACAACCCGAATGAAGGATGGTAAACCCATCACGGGCCACACGCAGAAAATGCAAAGGTTTGTCGGCCGTTTGCTGAAGTTAAATGTGAACTTCCCCGAGGAGCTGGCTATTGACATCATATTGCACTCCTTACCTCCATGTTATGATCAGTTCCGAATGACCTATCATATGAACAAGGACGAGGTCATACTCAGCAGGCTTCAAGGACTTTTGAAAAACGCTGAAAGTGGTCTGAAAGTTAAGTCGGTTGTTACCACTCCTACTCCTACCACCACCCCTGTTCTGACAATCGGGCAAGGTAAAGGGAAAAAGACGAAGACCCCTTCGAAGGGTACCAAGGGAAAGTCTCTTGATGGGTCCTCTTCGAGTGGAACCAAAGGTGGTTCTGCCACTCCCTCTTCTAACCCGAAGGATGCACAATGCTTCTACTGTCAGGAAAAAGGGCACTGGAAGCGAAGCTGCCCTAAGTACTTGCAGGATCTTAAGGATGGGAAAGTGAAACCCACCCATGCAAGTATTTACACTATATTGTCTAATAACTCACCACATACTAATTCTTGGGTCCTTGATACAGGGTGTGGAATTCACATTTATTCTGATTTGCAGGGCCTAAAAAGAAGTGAGGATGTGGAGCACGGGAAGATAAACTTGATCATGGGGAATAGGAAAGGTTCACCTGTCACCAAGATTGGAGTTTATTCTTTATTGCTTAGTAGTGGATTAGTATTAGATTTGAATAAATGTTGTTACTCGTCTAAAATGGCAAGAAATATTATTTCTTTTCATGGTTTGTACAAACAAGGATTTACTTTTTCATTTGATAATGAATGTGGTGGTATTAATGCTTTTTATAATGGTGTTGTTTATTTTAAAGCATTACCTTGTAATGGTATATATGAAACTGTGTCGATTGTAGACAACTTAGGAAATAATGTATTGCATATTGATTCTTCCACTATTTTGGATAAGGCATCCTTGTGGCATTGTCGTCTTAGACATGTCAACAAGAAGCGCATAGGCCAACTCCAGAAGGCTGGAGTCTTGGATTCATTTGACTTAAAGTCAGATGATAGTTGCGAATCTTGTTCACTTGGAAAATGACAAAGTCACCCTTTACTGGTTCTTGTGCAAGGGGTGAAGGTTTGTTGGATCTCATACACACAGATGTGTGTGGACCCTTCATAACCACCACAAGGGATGCTAACCGCTTCTATGTGACTTGTACTGATGATTATAGTAGATATGGCTATCTCGACTTAATCAAGCATAAGTCAGAAACCTTTGAGAAATTCAAAGAGTTTAAACAGGAAGTGGAGAATCAGCTGGGCAGGAACATTAAGATGCTTCGATCCGATCGAGGTGGAGAGTATCTTAGTACAGAGTTCCTTGACTATCTTAAGGAATGTGGAATTGTTTCACAATTGACACCTCCCAGGACACCACATCTTAATGGTGTCGCTAAGAGGCGCAATCGAACCTTGTTGGACATGGTTCGTTCTATGATGAGTCGAGCTTCGTTACCAATATCATTTTGGGGGTATTCCTTAGAGACTGCCGCCCATATCCTTAATCTAGTCCCAACTAAAAAGGCTGCCAAAACACCTCACTAGATGTGGACTAGGAAAGCTCCCACATTAGACCATATCAAGGTTTGGGGTTGCAAGCCTTTCGTGAGGCGCGAGACTCACGACAAGCTCAAACCTCAAAGTGAGCGATGTATTTTCATCGGCTACCCACAGAAATCCTTTGGTTACCTCTTTTACATACCCAGTGAGAATGTGGTCTTTGTGGCAAGGAGAGGAGTCTTTCGTGAGAGAGAATTCATAAGACAAGGAAACAGTGGGAGGCAAATTGACCTTGAAGAGCTTCAAGAGTCAAGCGGTGAAGGAACCTCAAACCCAAACGATCAACCTGAGGAGGAAACTCATGTTGAACCAACTGACGAGTCTGTACCTCTGAGGCATTCCACTAGAGTTAGAAATCCGCCTGAGCATTATTATGGTTTCCATATTACTGTGGAAAGTGATACATTTATCAATGATAGTACACTGGTAAATTTGGATGAACCTAACAACTTTAAGGAAGCCATGGCAGGCCCTGAATCTGCCAAATGGAAGGAGGCTATGGACAGCGAGATTCAGTCCATGTATGACAATCAAGTTTGGAACTTGGTTGACAATTTACCGGGTCGCAAGACAGTCGGGTGCAAATGGATCTTCAAGAAGAAGACCGACATGGATGGGAAAGTGCACACTTATAAGGCACGACTGGTTGCGAAGGGCTTCACCCAAACTCAGGGAGTTGACTATGATGAAACCTTCTCACCAGTAGCGAAAATTAAGTCTATTAGGGTTATGCTAGCCATTGCTGCATTTCATGATTATGAAATATGGCAAATGGATGTCAAAACCACTTTCCTTAATGGAAAGTTGGTTGAGGATGTTTACATGAGTCAGCCAGAAGGTTTTGTCAATGCAAAGTACCCTGATAAAGTGTGTAAGCTTGAGAAATCCATTTATGGATTGAAACAAGCATCTCACAGTTGGAATCTTTGTTTTGATGAGAAAGTCAAAGAGTTTGGTTTTTCGAGAAGCGAGGATGAGTCATGTGTATATTTCAGAGCTAGTGGGAGATAATTAGCTTTATGGTATTGTATGTGGATGACATACTACTCATAGGAAATGACATCCCAACTTTGTAGGAGATTAAGTCCTGGCTTGGGAAGTGTTTCGCTATGAAGGACCTTGGAGAAGTTGCCTATATCCTAGGGATAAGGATATTGGGAGACAGGAGTAAAAGACTAATTGGACTTAGTCAGAGTACCTACTTGGACAAGGTGTTGAAAAGGTTCAACGTGCAGAATTCCAAGAAAGGTGATTTACTGATCCAAAGCAATGCTAAACTGAGCAAGGCTCAGAGTCCGAGTACAGAGGCTGAGATGAGTCGATTACCATATGCTTCCACTGTTGGCTCGATCATGTATGCCATGACTTGTACCCGTCCTGATGTGGCCTTTGCTTTGAGCATGGTCAGCAGATATCAGGGGAACCCTGGAAAGGCTCACTGGACAGCGGTAAAGAACATTCTCAAGTGCCTGCGAAGGACTAAGGATTGGATCCTTACCCTTGGTGGGAGTGATTACTTGAGAGTAGTGGGGTATAGTGACGCTAGCTTTCAGACTGATAGGGATAATTTCCGCTCTCAGTCGGGCGGGGTTTTTACCCTAAATGGAGGAGCAATTACTTGGAGAAGTTCCAAGCAGGAGACAGTTGTTGATTTAACTTGCGAATCACAATACATAGCAGCAAGCGAGGCAGCGAAGGAGGTGATATGGCTGAAGAACTTCATTGGAGAACTTGGAGTTGTACCAGCTATAAAGGAACCTATGGAGATTTTCTGTGATAGTAATAGTGCGGTTGCCTTAGCCAAGGAACCGAGAGATCATGGCAGATCCAGACACATTGACAGAAAATATCACTTCATCAGACACAAGATAAAAGAAGGACTCCTCATGGCAAAGAGGGTATCGTCAGAAGAGAACCCAGCAGATCCCCTCACGAAGGGACTGACTAGGGTTAAGCATTTGCAGCATGCCAGACGCATCGGGCTGAAGGACGATATTAGTTTTACTGATTAGATAGCTATTTATGAAACTTGTTGCAAGTCCCGATCTATAGATCCAAATCAGTAATCAATGAATTGCAAACAGTCAAACAGAGTGTAGAAGGAGTAGAAGGTAAATCAAACCAAGCATGCACACATCTATTACGTATAAATGTCAGGTACACCTTGGGAAACACACACACATACGTCACTATTTCTGACACACAGACACAACCTATTTATACCACAAGAAGCAGCACACAAGAGTGCAGCCGCACACACGTGTACGGCCGCACACAGCGTGTGCGGCCGCACACACATGAACGGTTGCACACATCTACAAACAAGTTACAACCACCACAATCCACTCTAACATCCTACGAAGACCTATACATCAGAATGCCGATCTATAGATCCAAATCTGTAATCAATGAATTGCCAACAGTCAAACAGAGTGTAGAAGGAGTAGAAGGTAAATCAAACCAAGCATGCACACATCTATTACGTATCAATGTCAGGTACACCTTGGGAAACACACACACATACGTCACTATTTCTGACACACAGACACAACCTATTTATACCACAAGAAGCAGCACACAAGAGTGCAGCCGCACACACGTGTACGGCCGCACACAGCGTGTGCGGCCGCACACACATGAACGGTTGCACACATCTACAAACAAGTTACAACCACCACAATCCACTCTAACATCCTACCAAGACCTATACATTAGAATGCCTAGCCCAAACCACAAAAGTACAGCCTATCAATCTCCCCCTTGGTTTGAGGCTAGCATAGACATGGTCTTCATTCTCCAGGTTTTTCAAACAGCTTCATGTCAGATTTTCCCATTGATCCCATCCATAGCTTTCCATTGATGATGGTGGCGACCATTCCAGTGAATTCCTTAGCAGCAACCTCCATGACTTCTTTTCTGCAAATGATTTGGTGACGAGCTAAGGTACGAATGCCTCTTTCAGTGAATCTGAGAAGATCTTTTGCACTGATAAGCCTTATCACGTTTTCGCTTCTCTTGAGCTTGATGGCAGCAGTAGCAGTTTCAGTGAATTCCTTCATGGAAGTGTTGAGGGATAGGAATTTCTTTCAGTTGATTTGTTGCTGGCCAAAGTATAATCTTCATTGCCTCACCAGATTCAGGATCAATAACATCCGCTTCTTTTTTGTACAGGGCTTTTGCGGTTTTCATCTTTGAGAAGTTATCCCTGACCTGTCTGTCCAGGAACTGCTTGAAAGTTGAAGCGCTAGGATCTTTAGAGGGATTGTGGAATGGGGCTCTAGAGAGTTCAGAAAGATCGACCTTCGTCCATAAGTTAAAATCATGGATGTTTTTGTAGTATTCTGAGAGACCAAAATTTCTTTTAACCACCCATAATTTAGACTCAGGATCATAACCCCACATTCTGATCCCGGAGCGATCACCATACTCGTCACCAAACTTTCGCTTTTTAAGATCCGTCACTGTCAATACAGGATCTTTTGCTTTGCGATTTTCGTTTGAGTTCTTCATAAAAAGTAATCCTTCATTTCTATTGGCAGTGACGGTCCTCTTCCCATGTTTGATCGTGATCCGAGGTCTAGCACCTTCAGGTTCTTTTTCAAATCGATCAACGACTCTTGTTGTAGGAGGAGGTTGATCAAAAGAAGCTTCATTTTCAGAAGGCTGGTCGGAAGCAGTAGGAGGGTCTTCTATACCATGAGGCTGTTGAAACAAAGTTTTGAGCTTATCCCCAAAAGCGTCAAATAGCTTGTTCTTTAAATCGAAGTAAAAGGCAGTTACTGATCCAAGATTGGTTTGCAGATCAGTAATCTGTTTTGACTTGGAAGCATTTTCTGCCTGGAGTTCAGCGATGAGATTGCGGTGCTGTTCAAGCATAATGTCTTTCTCAATATTCTGTTGTTTCAGAATACCAATCTCTTCTTGAAGTTTAGAAACAACAGAATTTTCATCCCTTGAGCGACCTTCCTCAAAAGATATTCCCTTTCCACGGGAGGAAGATTATGGGCTATGTTGAGACAAGTGCTTAGCGAGTCTGATGGAAGCCTCATCAAGCGACGGTCTTGTTGGGGAATATGCCGGAACAACAGACGGTCCGCCTGTCTCAAGCACGGACCTTGGACCTTCATTAGATTGGAGAGGTGGTGTTGTAACAGTTGTGATGAAGATTGCAGCTGCAACTGGTGATGATTGGCCTTGAATGGACACACTTTGCCTCAAATTTTGTTGCCTTCCTTCTACAGGAGGCAGAGAGGTTTGTGTCTGTGTCGAGTCATTTGAAAATGGAAACGTTGTAGGGATAACAGAATCAAGGGGAGGAATCCTAGAATCTGCACCCTGTTGGCTTAAATTTTCTTCCATTGAGGTAGATGAAGGAGGCATAGTTTTAAAAGTCTTCTCTGCAGCCCTAGCCTCAGTTGCAGTTTGAGCAACTTCATCGACCTTTTCGAAGAATCTGTCAGAGAAATCCAGACCTGAGTCAAGTCCATCTTCATGTTCAAAATCAAAGTTGAGAGGAATGGCAACATTGTCGAGGCCCGAGAAATCCATATCATGTAGAAACTCGTCATTTCCATCATGATCACCTTTATCTCCCTCTTGATCAAATTCACTCTCAGCTTCCACATTTGGCAGCTGTTCATGCTCCGATGCAATCCTTGCCACAGGAGAGATTAACCCTTCTTCAGTTTCAGGCTCAGAAGTAGAGATGACCACATCGTCGGTCTCCGTAGGACAAGAAGATTCGTTGGGTTCTGACTGATCACTCTCCTCGGCAAAGATCCCAAATTTTATCAACGGAAATTTTCCTTCAATGACAAATTTTCCAGTTCGATTTTGTTTCATTAAACCGAAGGCACTTGGACCAATAAACTTGAGATCCAAAAGTTCATTTCCTCTCTCAATCTTGGGGTGCATGACATTAAAGATGATTTGCAGGAACCTAGGGTACATCAAGAACTTATCACGCTTGTTTCCCTCAATGTTTAGAATTAATTCATGCAGAATGAACTTCGAAAATTTGAACTCAATTCCTGATGCTAAAGCTGCAATGGCTCCAGTTTTGGAGAGAGAAATCTCATTAGCTCCTGATCTCCTTCCGGAAATACAGCTCACAAACACATGAGCTAGATACTTCCAGCAAGGAGGTAACAACTTCTTGACAGTAGGAGGAACCGTTCCTTCATAACCCATACGATTCAGTGTTTCTGTTTGCTCCAGATCAATCTCCATTGAAAATACAGGCCTGTCATTAACCTGCAACGATTCTCGAATGATTTGCTCGGTAATCAGAACTTTCTTTCCTTGCACATTTGCCTCAAGATATTTTTCATCGTCATCATTTTGTTCAACAGATGCGCTTCTCCAAAATTCTTTAATCAATCTTTGATAAATCACCGGACATGTGGTGAAAGCAGAGACCAAGCACCATTTCCTTAGACCATCAACAATGAATTTGATATCGTTGTGGGCCACCGGAGGATCTTCCAGAAAAATGGCTGAATTGTGCACCTTTGCGAACTCAAGATCTCCCATGATGTTCTGAAACACGCAAGCATAAAAAATAAGAGATTTCCCATTAAACAAAAATTAATGTCAATTTTAGGTGTACAGCCATACACAATGTGTGCAACCGCACACGGTGTACAGCCGCACACAGGTTCCAACTGCACATAGTGCTGGCCGCATACGGTTCCGCCGCACACGGTCCAGCCGCACACTGTCCAGCCGCACACGGTCCTGCCGCACACGGTTCAGCCGCACACGGGTCCAACCGCACACAGCGTCCAGCCGCACACGGCTTCCAGTCACACACACACAGTCGATACCAAAACCTTCAATTGACCATCGATTCAAGGTCGTTTTTGCTCAGAAACTGTATTATGGGAGTCGATTTCATGATACTTACGAATATTAAGCTTTAATTTCACGGAAAAATGAGATGTGTTCTTGAAGTTTTAGAGAGAGAGAAAACAGAAGAGTGTGCGGTCGAGGTAAAAGTGAAGAAGTAGATTTTGACCGCACATTCCCCTTTATATACTTCCCAATAAGGCTGCGCCCCCCCCCCTCCCCCCCTTCATCTTTTTATCTTTTGACAATAAAGACCCAAAACCCAAAATATTTAAAAAAGAGACATTTTGAGGATTAATTAAAATAAAAATAATAAAATTAAAATTAAAATTAAACATGAAATAAATTCTAAGATTTACCAATCCAAAAAAATAAAAATAAAATTAAAAATACTAAAATTTTGATTTAGCCTAAATTTAATCCTCTATCTTGAAATTGATCAACCTTTTGTGATATGGGATCAAAGTTTTTAGACAATATTTTTCCATTTATCAGTACCTCTCCTTTCATGAATATATCTGGTCGATCGCCGGTATTATGGTCCACTTAAGCACGAAAAATTGTGACAAGATTTAGGAATTCTATCAGTGACAGGACAGATTGATCCTAAGTTACTAGATAAAAATACATAAGGACCATTTATCTGACGACGACCAAAGATATTGTTGTCCACCTAAGTTGAGCAGCGAGATCTACAGACAATCTAGAATTGTTCAATTTTAGATGTACTAGAACATGTTTCCCGCTTCCTGACATACCCCAATAATCAAGAAGTTCTGAGATACTCCTTACTTTAGGTGAGCAGACGATTATTCATAGAAAGGATAGATTTAGATTGCATATGTTGTACACTCAGGTCGGATCTTTCAATCACGCAGAGAGTGAAACATATGACTGACTAGAATTTCAGAGGGATTGAGAAGTAGAAGATTACATATGCTGTGTACCAAGTCGGATTATTAATCACGCAAAGGAGACAACATATGGCTAACAGATAGAAAGAATTGCATAGATAGAAGATGCGGAGAAATAGAGTTGCATATGCTACAGTCCAGGTCGGATCTTTCGATCACACAGAGGAGGCAACATATGATTAACAGTAGGAGAGAAAGAAAATAATTTCCTACAGACATACTTCATCGGAATTCCCCAGTCGCCCCGTCAATATCGGAATTAAGGACAAAATCCGTACATCAAGGAAAAGTTAAACCACGGTTCTAGATACAGATTCTTTAATGTGACTGGTGGATTGTCATGAATATCTCCCTGCTCAACCTATCCGAGCGTCGTATTGTCAGGCTAAATCGAACTATCTAGGTCAGAATTTATCAAATCTCTAGATTCCTTAAGTTCATCTGCACCTAGTCAAGTCCATTAAATTTTTCGTGCCTACCGGCGCATCGAGCACAGAGCCTAGACAAATTAGCTTTGGTACTTTACACAGACTCAGATTGCCTGTTATCACAAGCTGATATCACTTCCCAGCACATCACTTCACAATAATATTTTTTTGATTTTTTTGTTTTTCTAATGTTTTTGGATTTTCTGATTTTCTAATTTTTGTTTGGGTTTTGTTTATTTCTCCCCCTAAACTTGTGCATGGGTGAGAATGAAATTAAAATGCGCAAATTTAAATTAACCTAAAAATTAATCCTCAAAGCGAATCATTTTCAAAAAGTTTACCAGCACATCGAATCGAGCTTTGTTAAACGGCTTGGTGAACAGATCCGCCACATTATTAGCAGTGGGAACCTGTTCTAGCCGAATGAGCGAGCGCTCATAACAATCTCTGATAAAATGAACTTTGATGTCGATGTGCTTGGTTTTTTGAGTGCTGAACCAGATTTTTAGCAATTTGGATCAAACCGTAATCCAACAGCTGATGTTGGATCCATATGACTTGAGAACAACAGCCAGACGCAGCTACGTATTTCAGCTTCTGCTGTTGAGGTCGAGACAATATGCTGCTTCTTGCATTGCCAAGACACCAGCCTATCTACGAGATATTGACATCCGCCTGAAGTCGATTTCCTGTCAAGCTCGCAGCCTCCGTAATTGCTGTATGCAAAAGCTTAAAGATCAAATTCGGAATATTTCGGATACCAAAGACCCAGTTTTGGGCTGCCTTTGAGGTACCGAAAAATCCTTTTAACAGCAATAAGATGAGACAGTTTAGGATTAGCCTGGTAGCGCGCATTGACAGACCGCAATCATAATGTCTGGGCGACTTGCAGTCAGATACATCAGCGATCCGATCATTGATATGTAGTACGTTTGATCTACGGATTCGCCTTCAAGATCATGAGTCAGCAGTGGTCTCTCAGCCATGGGTGTCAAAGCAGGTTTGGCGTCTCTGAACCCGAACTTCTCGAGCATATCATCCACATATTTTGCTTGATGAATCAGGATTCCGGCTGAAGATTGTTTGACCTGAAGCCCCAAAAACGTGGTCATCTCCCCCAATGAACTCATCTCGAACCGCTTTCTCATGACGTCCTCGAACTCTGTGCATAGCTGAGGACTCGTCGACCCGAAAATGATGTCGTCTACATAGATCTGAACAAGAATTTGATCTGGACCGACATGCTTGATGAATAGGGTCTGATCAATAGTGTCGCGTGAGTAGCCATGATTGAGCAAGTGTTGTGCTAGGGTAGCATACCAGGCCCTAGGAGCTTGATGCAGCCCATACAAAGCCTTGTCTAACTTGTAGACATGGTTGGGAAGTTTTGAGTTAACAAACCTAGGAGGTTGGTCAACAAAAATCTCCTCCTTCACCTTGCCGTACAAAAAAGCCGTCTTGACGTCCATTTGGTATACGGTGAAGTGCATGTAGGAAGCATAGGCGAGGAAGATACGGATAGCCTCCAAGCGCGCCACCAGAGCATAGACTTCTGTATAATCAAGACCCTCAATTTGCCTGAACCCACGGACGACCAATCTCGCCTTATTATGGACAATGACACCCGAATCGTCTTGCTTGTTACGAAACACCCATCTGGTGTCGAGAGATTTCTTGCCTCTAGGCAGCTCCACCAACTTCCAAACCCCGAGCTTCTCGAATTGATTGAGCTCGTCATTGCATGGCATCCACCCAGTTGGGCTCATTCAAAGCCATTTCGACGTTCTTAGGCTCTATTTGAGAAATGAAACAAGAATAGAGACATGTGTTGACGTCTCCACTCTGGCTTCTCATTTGAACTTCGTCGCCCAGCTGGCCAATAATGTTCTCTATCGGGTGATCGCGCTGTATGCGAGAGGAGATTTCGTGACTGATGTCATTGAGTGAAACGGGAAGAGTATGAATATTAACAGCTCCTTCATGTGCTGAAGAATCCACGGTAGATGTACCAACTTCGTTTGGTGGATTTGCTACAAACTCATCAGCGATTTGATCGGGAAAGAGAAGGTCCATCAGATTCTAAGTGACAGCGGAAGCATCTTGGTTCATGAACTCTCTTTCGACCGGAGTTAGAGGAGTAGCATCAGCATCTGGAGCAGATTCTTGTGTTGAGGACTCAGGAGAAGCAATTGGAACAGTAGACTCCACCGAAAGATTAGTAGCAGAAACCAATGGTGGTCTGTAGACAACCTCTTCATCTTCGTCTTCAATAATAGTCTTCAAGCAAGAGGTAGACCCAGCTTGGTTATTAGACGACACACAAAAAGATTTGAATAGCGATGTGTAGTCAAATAGCCAATCCGGACCCACCCTAGCGTCCGTTTCATTCTCTTCAAGCCAGCGAACATCGAAAGACTCCACTATTTGTTTCGTCTTCTTGTTGTATACCCGGTAAGCAGTACGAGCAGCATAACCGACAAAGTAACAATCATCGGCTTTTGCATTGAATTTTGGGTTGGATTCCAAGTGGAGAAGGGTGCAAGGGAAGCCAAATACTCGGAAGTGGCTGACAGATGGCTTGTGTCCATAGAGAATCTCATACGGTGTTTTCATCTGGGCTTTGTTGATCAGGACACGATTTTAAACGTAGCACGCAGTGTTGATCGCCTCCGCCCAAAAGAAAACTGGATGTTTAGAATCACAGAGCATCGTCCTTGCTGCGTCTTGTAGCGTCCGATTCCTCCGCTCAGCAACACCATTTTGTTGTGGTGTCCGAACAGAACTATACTGACGCACAATATCCTTCTCAGCGCAAAAATGATCACGAACAGCGTTCTTGAACCTTGTTCCGTTATCTGTGCGTAGCGCTTTCACTCGGTGGTTGGTTTGGTTCTCGATCATTATAATGAACCTCTTGATGAGGTCAGCGATCCCAGCTTTGTTGGACAGAAAGAAGACCCACGTGAAACGAGAGAAATCATCTATCACAACGAGACAATACGAATTTCGGTTGATGCTGAGAACGTTGACCGGACCAAACAAGTCCATGTGCAACAACTGGAGCACCTGATTGATGGAGTTGACCTGCTTTGGTAGATGTGGTTTCCGATGGTGTTTGCCTTGAGCGCAGGAAACACATTTTTCAAAAGTAATAAAATCTCTGACAGGCAGACCGCGGACCTTTTCGTTCTTAGCAAGCCGGTTTAGGTTCTTTGCATTTGCATGGCCAAGTCGACGATGCCACAACATTGCGTTTTTTTCTGAGACTCTTGAAAAGAGACAAGTGACTTCATCGGGCACATTACTGTTCATGTCGATAATATAGGCATTCCCATCCCGCTTAGATTTGACAAGAATCCACTCCTCCAAAATGACAATGCCTGGCTTTAAGATTAGACATTCTTTATCGGTGAAGTGTGTTGAGAAACCCTTGTCACATATTTGAGAAACGCTCAGCAGACTGTGCTTCAGCTCAGGAGCATAGTTGATATTCTCAAAACTAAGCACTCTGTTCGTCACCGTTCCTCTTTGCGTTATCTTTCCACCTTCTCCGCCCGCAAATGAGACATATCCCCCATTAAATGTCTGAATGTCGTGCAGTTGGGAGATATCTCCAGTCATGTGCCGGGAGCAGCCGCTGTCGACATACCAGGGTCTGACGACATTCCTCCGCAACTGTCCCTGCACGATGAGCGGAATCATTTAGATTTGGGGACCCAGGTCATTACAGTCCTGGGTTGACCCTTTACTTTCACAGATTTTTCCTTTGATACAGAGGATGATGATGACTGATCAGATTTTAATTTTGGCATCCATTGAAAATTAGGTTTTGAAACATTTTTCGTTTGAGTTTGCTTCGAGCCGGTGGATTTTCTACTCGAAGAGTTTGAAGATCCAGACCTACTCTTTGAAGAAATCGACTTTGGCTTAGCTTGGGTCGATTTAGGCAAACGGTTTGTGAATTTATTGAAAACCTATTTGTTCTTTTGAAAACCTGCCATTTTCTTGTTTTGATTTGTTTTCCAGTCATCATCTCGAGAGCGAGTTCTGGAGGATTTTCTAATTAACGATCGTCCTCTAGACTCATTCTCTCCCCTTTTTGACATGTGATGCACAAACATCCGGTTTGGGCAATTTCTAGCAATATGACCAGCAGTACCACAGTTGAAACAGATTTGTTTATTATCATTTGAAGTGGTACTGCTCTTGTCAGATTTCTGGTTTTTCTTATCTTTTCTAGCATTAGAACATTTGCAAGAACAAGCACTAGGTTGTGTTGCAAACGTGGAAGAAGTAGAGGCACTCGAATCAGATTTAGCAACATAATCAGAAACAACATCATTATTTTCAATCTTATCATTCTGAAATAACACACCACCAGAAACAAACACATCAGTTTTAGAATTTAAGACAGACTCATCACAAAACTCAACACCAAATTTAGACACAGAGTTATTTGATTCAGACTTTTCAGCTTCATGCTCCCCCTGAACTACTGACACATCTGCACTTAAGGTAGAAATGTTAGTATCCAAAATTTTATCAGTAGAGCATGTTGCTTGTTCAGCAGCAAGCTTTCCATAAATCATGAAAGGTTCTCTATCAATTTCTTCTTGAGATAGAGGAATAACATTGTAAGTATGATTGAATGGAGGAGGGACACTCTCAAGACCTAATCCTACTTTCTTTTGGTTTCCACAGGTAATGTCCTTCCACTGCATTTGTTTCTCAATCATTTTTGCAACTACTTCACTTGACCCATCGAACTTGTTAAAAATAAATTCAGTATTTTCAAGACGATTTTTCAATGAGTCAAGTTCAGCTGTCACAGCAGCAAATTTTCTTTTGATATGATCATAGTTTTCGCATTTGTTGCTGTAATCTTCTTGTAGTTTCTTAAATTCCTTTATTTTATTCTCTAATTGTGTTTTTAAAGGCCTTTGATTTTTCCTAAGTGTGTAACCCTCATACTTAACGTCCTCGTTCTCTCTCTTGATTAATTCAATTTGCTCATATAAGAATTTAACAGTTTTTATACAAGATTGAGAGCAGCCGAATTCACTGACCTCGGGTTTAACTGGCTCAGAAGAAGTTTGCACCATGAACGCAAACTGAAGATTCATCATTTCCTCTTCTGGGTCTTTTTCTGCTTCTTCCTCCACACCATCCTTGATCTGAGCAAGATGCCAATTTTCAGGTCCTGAAATATTCAGAGCCTGAATTTGATATTCCCAATCAAAGGATTGGGCTACCATCGCCAAGTTGGCAGTATGATTGCTTGAAGAAGATCCCTTGTTGACATAGGTCACCGGTACCATGGTTCTTTTAGAGTTCTCTCTTCGGTCTGGCCTTGGACACTTCCTTGCAAAATGACCAGGCTCATGGCAATTGTAGCATCTCAGCTTCCCTTTGTTGAACCCCACTTTCTTGTCAGAGTTTACACTCCAGTTGTTTTTCCCTATCTTCTTGGAGAACTGCTTTGCTCTAAAGACAGCCATCGCCATTTGCCAAGTGATGTCCATCTCCTCCACATCCTCAGGATGGATCTGGTCTAGGTCAGCAAAAGATAATTGTGGGGAAAGCTCTCCAGCCGCAAAAGCGTTGTAACAGTTCACCAGACCAGTGGCGAGGGCCAGATTTTCTTCTTTTTCTTGAGAACTGAACCCTTGAGATTGACTAGGTGCAGCTGTGGATGAACCAACAATAGAACCAACTTGTTGAGATAAAGTTTGAGGTTGAGAAACTTTAATATGTTGCATTTGAGGGATCACGTAGGAGGTAGGTTGATGAGTCACATAGGGTTGAACTTGTGGAACATGAGAAACTGGAGGAACTTGAGAGGTAGTAAAGCTTGAAAAAGCAATGTTGTTGGTGGTTTGGATCCCAAGATTTGCTGTGGAGTATGAATTAACATGATTAATTTCCCTTTGCTTATCATCGAGATCACAAGCCTTAATGATTGCCATTGTTTCAGCCAAACTTAAACGGTTCAGATCTTTGGTCTTTTTGATCACTGAGACATTCATATCCCAGGACTTTGGTAAAGAATCCAGCAATTTCTTGTTGATCTCAGATCGTGTAACCATAACACCAGCAGAGCTCATTTCTGTGGTAAGTGTGATAAACCTTTGCAACTGATTTTCAATTGTTTCTCCCAAGACATGGTTAAACATATTGAACTTATGTCGCAACATGTCTTGGCGACCTTGTTTCATGTCTTCATTGCCTTCATAGACTTCAATCAGTGCTTCCCATAAAGCCTTTGCTGACGTATATTCACGGAAACCTTGAGCAATTTCCGGAGATAATGCCATGGTAAGTGTAGTAAGAGCCTTTTCCTGCTCCTCGACTCTCTCAAAATCATCGTCCGTGTAATTTTCAATCCGCTTGTCAGTTGTGGTTCCATCTTCCAGTGTAATTGTGATGCGGATTGGACCTCTTAGAATATTGCGCCATATCTTGAAATCTTTCATTTTGATATACTTCTCAATCCGATATTTCCATTCAGGAAATCCTTCTGCCGACAACAACCGGGGAATGCGAGAAGTGGTACCCATAATAGCATCCAATTCATGATGAGCAGACATGCTTTGAGATTCCATTTTTGAACAACAAAAATTTCTTTAATTAATATAAGTGTGGCCGCACACTCCAACCGTACACCCTTACAGTATACTCAACCGCACACTCTAACAGCACACTCAACAGTACACTCCAACCGCACACTCAACAGTATACTTAACAGTACACTCCAACCGCACACTCAACAGTATACTCAACCGTACACGCAATCGCTCACTCAACCGCACACGCCAACCGTACACTTGGCAGCACTCGTTCAACCGTACTCCTTCAAAGTTTCAGCCGCACACCCAAAAATACTAGATTTTTGAATGAATTTTGGTTCCAAACTTAGTAAAAACAATGATTAGAAGCAGTTTCTCAATAAAAATTATAAATGCACCTCAAAAACCACAACTATCTTCAACCGCACACTCTTATGATTCTTCAAATTGACACTGAATTGGCTCTGATACCAATTGTAAGTCCCGGTCTATAGATCCAAATCAGTAATCAATGAATTGCAAACAGTCAAACAGAGTGTAGAAGGAGTAGAAGGTAAATCAAACCAAGCATGCACACATCTGTTACATATAAATGTCAGGTACACCTTGGGAAACACACACACATACGTCACTATTTCTGACACACAGACACAACCTATTTATACCACAAGAAGCAGCACACAAGAGTGCAGCCGCACACACGTGTACGACCGCACACAGCGTGTGCGGCCGCACACACATGAACGGTTGCACACATCTACAAACAAGTTACAACCAACACAATCCACTCTAACATCCTACCAAGACCTATACATTAGAATGCCTAGCCCAAACCACAAAAGTACAGCCTATCACTTGTAAAATGTAATTGACATTTGATGATTAAGTAAAAGTTGTTATTTGTTTATGAGTAAAGTGTTACTATCTTGTGTCAATCGTTTACTATTGTTTCAACTCTGCATGTTTTGACTTCCAGAATAATTACTTTAGTCAAACTCTCCACAGTCAATCATACTTTGGAAGTAGGTATGAATCAAGACTGTCATGAATTGGGCTTGTAGATGTCTAAGGTGTTTAGACATAGCAAAAGTTGCTGCAACATTCATGAGTGCTCATAAGTTCTGAGCATTAGATTAAACCCATGCTGACTATGAGTGATCGTGAGACGGTAATATCATATAAGTCTTCAAACCTAGAGATATAAGTTGTTGACTATGAGTTGATTGTACATTGATTGTACGAAAACGCATCAGTAACTTTATGTTATAAAACGTGCCTTTGTGTATGATTCAACACGTAGTTAGTACAAGCATATGAGTCGAAGTTTATTTGTTCCTTTTAGTCCTTGGAGGATTAGAAGCGATATATGGGCCCCTCGATGATTTTGTTTTGACCTATGTGTCGGGCCCGGTCAGAACCTAATTGATGTGTTCAATTTAGTACTATGTCAAACAAATCGGAAATCGGGAAACAGACTGTTGGACAATAAGTACAACGTTGTTCCATGTATTTGTCTGGCTGATATCTTGAACAGAGGATTATATGATCACTTATCTAAAATGACACTTCATAGTTCGACAGAATTTTAAGAGCTACGATTGTTGGTCGATTCCTGAAGTCATACTTGCAACTATCGTTATCAGACTTATCCAAGTGGGAGACTGTTGGATAAGGTGTCTAAGTCCATAACTATATTTGGTATGTACTTGACCCGACCTGGCATGGTCCATTTGGGTTGCACTTCACCGGAACAAATTTGTATGGATAGTCTTTTGAGAATAGTATATTTATGATTTATTAATATATTATAAGTTATAATATATTAATATGAAATCATATTATTTAATTAGTATTGATCAAGAATTAATTTGGAATTAATTTAGTGATAAAAAAGAAACTAATTAAATATAGACTCTTATATATAGAATGGGCCAATGTTCCTTTAGGATGGGCTAAGCTTGCATGGAAGTCCATGGATAGTCCATGGAGCTTTTAACCCATGGATCCTATGGAAATGAAAGGTCCGGGGTATTAGGGTTTATATGGATGTAACCCTAATCCACCATACTATATAAAGAGGTCTTTGGCACTTGAAATGGGTACTAGTGTGATAACAAAGGTTGGCCGATTTCAAGAGTGCATCATATTCTCTCAAAGTCTTCCAAGTTGTTTTGGTGATTTGTGATTCCACTTGAGGCATTCACATTATTGGTGCTAGGCTCTTAAAGCTCCAAGTAATCAACCACAAGAAAAGGTATGTCATCCTACTAGTTTTTATATTACATGTACCCCAATCACATGTTAGTTAGGATGAAACCTTGGAAAAAGAAAGTTTGCATGTATAATAGAGAAAACATAGATCCAAGGTTTCTAGGGTTGCATGCACACCATAGGAGTGTTAGAATGCTCAAAACCCATCAAAGACAACTGCACTCTCGCTGTCACATAAAATCTCCATAGGCTCCTTTATAGCTGGTACAACTCCAAGGTCTCCGATGAAGTTCTTCAACCATATTTCCTCCTTCGCCGCCTCGCTTGCTGCTATGTACTCTGATTCGCACGTTGAATCAGCTACTGTCTCCTGCTTGGAACTTTTCCAAGTAATTGTTCCTCCATTCAGGGTAAATACCCAGCTCGACTGAGAGAGGAAATTATCTTTGTCGGTCTGAAAGCTGGCATCACTATACCCCACCACTCTCAAGTCATCACTCCCACCGAGGGTAAGGACCCAGTCCTTAGTCCTCCGCAGGTACTTGAGAATGTTCTTTACCGCAGTCCAGTGAGCCTTACCAGGATTCCCTTGATATCTGCTGACCATGCTCAAAGCAAAGGCCACATCAGGGCGAGTACAAGTCATAGCATCTATGATCGAACCAACCACGGAATCATATGGTATATGAATCATTTCTGCTATCTCAACCTCTATACTCAGACTCTGAGTCTTACTCCGTTTGGTATTGCTCTGGATTGGTAAGTCGCCTTTCTTGGAATCCATCATGTTGAATCTTTTCAACACCTTTTCCAAGTAGGTACTTTGACTAAGTCCAATTAGTCTCTTACTCCTGTCTCTCAATATCCTTATCCCTAGGATGTAAGCAGCTTCTCCAAGGTCCTTCATAGTGAAACACTTCCTAAGCCAGGACTTAACTTCCTGCAAGGTTGGAATGTCATTTCCTATGAGTAGTATGTCATCCACATACAACACCAAAAAGCTAACTGTACTCCCACTAGCCTTGACATATACACAGGACTCATCCTCGCTTCTCGAAAAGCCAAAGTCTTTGACTTTCTCATCGAAAAAAATATTCCATCTGCGAGATGTCTGTTTCAATCCATAAATGGATTTATCAAGCTTACACACTCTATTAGGGTACTTTTCATTGATAAAACCCTCTGTCTGACACATGTAAACATCCTCAGCCAACTTTCCATTAAGGAAAGCAGTTTTCACATCCATTTGCCATATTTCATAGTCATGAAATGCAATTATGGCTAGCATAACCCTAATAGACTTAATTTTCGCTACTGGTGAGAAGGTCTCATCATAGTCAACTCCCGGAGTTTGAGTAAATCCCTTCGCAACCATTTGCGCCTTATAAGTGTGTACTTTTCTATCCATGTCGGTCTTCTTCTTGAAGAACCATCTGCACCCGACTGTCTTACGACCTAGTACATTGTCAACCAAGTTCCAAACTTGATTGTCATACATGGACTGAATCTCGCTGTCCATAGCCTCTTTCCATTTAGCAGACTCGGGGCATGCCATGGCTTCCTTGTATTTGTTAGGTTCATCCAAATTTACCAGTGTGTTATCACTGATAAATGTATCACCCTCAGATGTTATATGGAAACAATATAACACAGGTGGAACACTAACTCTACTAGAACGCCTCACAGGTACGGACTCGTCAACTGGATCAACATGAGTTTCCTCCTCAGGTTGATTGTTAGTTTTTTAGGTTCCTTCACCGCTTGCTCTTGAATCTATTCAAGTTCATATTGCCTCCCACTGTCTCCTTGGCCTATGAGCTCTCTTTCACGAAAGACTGCTCTCTTTGCAACGAAGACAACATTGTCACTCGGTCTGTAGAAGAGATAACCAAAGGATTTATGTGGGTAGCCCATGAAAATACACCGCTCACTACGAGGTTCGATCTTGTCGTGAGTCTCACGCCTCACGAAAGCCTCGCAACCCCAAACCTTGATGTGTGCTAACGAGGGAACCTTCCATGTCCACATCTCGTGAGGTGTTTTGGCAACCTTTTTAGTTGGGAATAATTAAGGATATGGGCGGCAGTTTCTAAGGCATATCCCCATAATGAGATAGGTAACGAAGTTTGACTCATCATGGAACGAACCATGTCCAACAAGGTTCGATTGTGCCTCTCAGCCACACCATTAAGCTGTGTTGTCCTAGGTGGCGTCAATTGTGAAACAATCCCACATTCCTTAAGATAGTCTAGGAACTCGATACTAAGATACTCACCACCCCCATCATATCGGAGCATCTTTATCTTCCTGCCCAGCTGATTCTCCACTTCTTGCTTAAACTCTTTGAATTTTTCAAAGGTTTCTGACTTATGTGTGATTAAGTAGACATAGCCATATCTACTGTAATCATCAGTAAAAGTCACATATAAGCGATTAGCATACCTTGTGGCGGTTCTGAAGGGCCCACACACATCGGTGTGTATGAGATCCAACAAACCTTCACCCCTTTCACAAGTACCAGTGAAGGGTGACTTGGTCATCTTTCCAAGTAAGCAAGATTCGCAAGTGTCATCTGACCTTAAGTCGAATGACTCCAAAACTCCAACCTTTTGGAGTTGGCCTATGCGCTTCTTGCTGACATGTCCAAGACGACAATGCCACAAGCATGCCTTATCCAATTCATTCTAAGAATCAATGTGCAACACATCATTTCCTAAGTTGTCTACAACCATCACAGTTTCATATACACCATTACAAGGCAATGCTTTAAAATAAAAAACACCATTATAATAAGCATTAATAGCACTAATTTCATTATCAAATGAAAAACTAAAACCTTGTTTGTACAAACCATGAAAGGAAATAACATTTCTTGCCATTTCAGATGAGTAGCAACAATTATTCAAATCTAATTCTAACCCACTACTCAGCAATAAAGAATAAACTCCAATATTGGTGACAGGAGAAACCTTCCTATTCCCCATGATCAAGTTTACCTTCCCGTGCTCCACATCCTTACTTCTTTTTAGTCCCTGCAAATCAGAACAAATGTGAATTCCACAACACAACCTGTATCAAGGACCCAAGAACAAGAATGTGATGAGTTATTAGACAAAATAGTATAAATACATGCATGGGTGGCCTTAACATTCCCATCTTTGACATCCTGCAAGTATTTGGGGAAACTTTGCTTCCAGTGCCCTTTATCATAGTAGTAGAAACACTCTGCTTCCTTAGGAAAGGAAGAGGGAGCAGCAGAACCAGCCTTAGTCCCACTTGAAGAGGATCCATCAAGAGACTTTCCCTTGCGGCTCTTGGAGGGAGCCTTCCTATTTTTCCCCTTCCCATGTCCAATTTCCAAGACATGGGCAGTAGTTGTAGGAGTAGGAACAACATTTTTACCTTTGAGACTACGTTCAGCAGTCCACAAAAACCCTTGAAGTTTGCTAAGTGTGACCTCCTCCTTGTTCATATGATAGGTCATGCGGAACGGATCATAACATGGAGGTAAGGAGTGTAGAATGATATTTATAGCTAGCTCCTCATCGAAGTTCACATTCAATTTTAGCAAACGGTCCACAAACCTTTGCATTTTCTGCAAGTGGGCCGTGATGGATTCACCATCCTTCATCTTTGTTGTTATGATGGAGGTAATAATTTCATACCTCTCTTGACGAGCACTCTGATGGTATCTTTCCATCCGGTCCTGGTGCATCCCAAAAGGGTAGAAGTCCTCATAGGACTTTTGGAGTTCAGCTGTAATGGTGGCCAACATGATACAAGACACCTTGGTGGCATCCTTCTCATGAGTCCTAAACTTAGCGATCTCCTAAGGAGTAGTAGAAGACTCATCGATTTCCTTAACCTCCTTATCGAGGACATATTCCTTGTCCTCATAACGAGTGACCATCCTGATGTTCATAATCCAATCATTCAAGTTGGTACCATCAAAGATGACTCTCCCACACAAGTTCATGAGAGAGAAGGAGCCAGTAGGGTTTGAGCCAGAAGCAGTGTTGGAGGACATCTGAAAATAAAGAAAGACAAAGTTTAGATTTGATAAGAGTCCTTATTATAACACCCAAATGAAATATTAAGGCTAGGACCCAACACAATATTTTACAATTTGGAAGAGAGATGTTGTAATCCAACTTGCAAAATATTTGAAGGTAGGTAAATGACGATTTACCAATTTCCACCATGAAAAACGAAATTGATTATTAAGTTTTAATTATATTGAAATTCCTAGATTCTTTTGAGATTCATTGAACTTTTCAATGGCATGTTTAAATCTCGATTATGCCCTTCAAGTTTGTGACTGGGATACCGAGGATCACAAACAAGGTGTGAATAACCATGAAAATTAACTTGGTACACTTGATGTCATTTATCACCTAATCGATGTGCCGGTTAACCACACACGCTCCACCGATCTATGACAAACATCAAGCTACCCTTTGCCACCTTTACTAGTCCATGTTAGTGTGCTGGTTAACCACACACGCTCCACTAACGACTTGGTAAGGTGCAAAGTGCAATTTCATGGATTAGCATCAATTTCACATTTTTCTAAAGTAACTAAGATTGGGAATTTAATAAAACATTTAGTTACTTTATAATTTTCATTATACTTTTAACGAGAATTAATGACCTATCCTACCCGTTCGGCTAACGACCCTCCACTAGTCAAGGAAGCGGTGGGTGAGAGTCGACTCCCATTAAACTGCCATTTTATAGGCAGTAACCTTATACCCCCATTATAGACCGGCTTCGTGAATGAGGCCTACTAACGGTAAGACTGACTTGTCTTATACATATATATATATATATATAATTATTAAACTTATAATAGTATAATAGTATAAGGGTTGAATTTTAAACTTTTAAAATTCTATGGTTTGGAATTAAAGTATTCATAAGTGTGACTTTACAAATTCCAAAACTTGAGGACAAGTTTTGACACTATTCAAAACTTTTCATTTTCTTAACTTATGAGTTCAATGACTTTTAAGGAAAAGACTTTTGGTTTTCCATAACTTGAGGACAAGTTATGGAGTCCATTAAAACCATTAAGATCATTAATTTAATTAACACAATAATCAAAAATTCATACATGATCTAGTTAAACTCATAAGCACAAGATAATTCATATCATCAATCTTCAAGAAATTAGCCTAATCATATAAACTAATACAAATCTTGAAATTATGACAATTATCTTTTAATTCGACAAGCATGATCATTACCTTATGAAAAAACAGATTTCATGGTTCAAAAACAATTTGGGGTAATGATCCTAATCCAATTTCTGGCCAAAAGTCGAAAATCTGCCCACTGGAGCACCAACTCGGTGAGTACATGAACTAGACTCGTCGAGTTTGTCATTTTATGAGTGGACTCGACGAGTCACCCAATGTACTAGGTGAGTTCACTGAACAGAATGCAGAAATTCGATTTTTCCAACTTTGAAAACCAATAAACATCAAGTATAATAGAGAACAATCCTAGTCTATGATACCACTAATGGGTTTTGAGCATCCTAACAACCTTAAGGTGCACATACAACCCTAAATGCTTTGGATCTATGTTTTTTCTGATTATACATGCAATTTGATTTTCCAAAGCATTATCCTAAATAGCATACAAAACATGGGTACTTGTATAACAAAAAACTAGTTAGATGACATACCTTTTCTTCTAGCTTGATTCCTTCGACCTTTAAGAGCCTAGCACCCCAAATGTGATGCCTCAAATGCTTCACACAACACCACCAACAATGGAGGACTTGAGACAGAATGACTTGCACCAAATTCGGCTATAGCTCTTCCAAAGACTACTTCGGTGCCGATTTTAGGAGCTTAGGGTCTTCTTATATAGTGTGGCAAAACTAGGGTTACGCCATGTAAACACTAATGTGCATGACCTTTCATATTCCTTAGGCTCCTTGGGTTTAAACCGCCATGGAGCATCCATGGGTTTAAACGGCCATGGAGCATCCATGGGTTGTCACATTGGTTTAGCCCAACTTAAAGAATCATGGATCATTGGCCCAGATTATAAGAATCAATGATTTACACAATCAATCCATATATATTTAATTAGTCTCTTTTGATCACTAAATTAATTCCAAATTAATTCTTGATCAAAACTAATTAAATAATATGATTTCATATTAATATATTAGAACTTATAATATATTAATAAATCATAAAATTCAGATTGTTCAGGTGCCATGCATCCCAAATGGACCATGCTACTCTCGGGTCAAGTACATACCAATTATAGTTATGGAGTCAGACACCTTATCCAACATCACTAACCAGGAGCTACCACATCACCCTCTTCAACCATATGTGTGGTGTGAGCCAACATAGTGCACGACGTGCCTCAATTTTCAGCCTATATATTTATTAGTTTTCAACTCATTTTCCTCACAACTTTCCACACATTCTCTCTACAACACTATCCACCTTTTAGTCCTTTACTCCCTAGCTACCGACCACTTCATCGAGGCCCTATGGCATCAGAGAGACGAAGATTAGAAGCTCTCAGACCAGATTTCTGCCCACATAATTCCCAGTTTTTGCTAGAAACTCTCTGTAAGTTAGGCTAAACTTACTATTCTTTAAGTGTAACTCGTATTAATATGGATGGTCGTTGTTATGAATATGTAAAAATGATTTAGCAGTAACTCCATTCATAATACTGATTGATCTACTTACGGAAGAGGTGTTTAGAATGGTCACACTGGCTTGGTTGTTGGGTTTCAGAAAGGATATATGATGAAATGGTCCTGCCTCACAACTATCTTGCCTGGCTGATCCTTATTTGATAGAACTCTTAGTATTCATTGAGATTAGGGAAGGATCTAGCTTTTCATTACGCGATTCGCATAGGAGCTAATAAACTATAGCGTTATAGGTAAATCCTCGGTGGGGTGTTGCTCGCCAGTTGAATTGTCCGGTTAACTGTTAAACCTTTGAGAAATTATCTAGGTGAGTTCTTCTCACTATATTGTATACTGCAATATGTATTCTTTGTATGTTAGGATATAGGTGTCTTCTAGTATGCAATTAGGCAATTAGACTAGGATAGTTTGTTGCATGTTATGTGGATTGTTGCTATATTTATGTTGTTATATATATATTGAGTTGAGGGCGGACCAGCCTTGTACTAAAGGACAATAGACTCAAACGGACTAGTTTTATGCTAAAGGACAAAGGAAAGTGGACCAACTACATGTTGAAGGCTATATAGGGCAGACTAGTTATATGTTGAAGGCCAAGGTACGGACCAGCTACTAAGTTGAAGGTCATTATGTGTGTGCACTGTGTATCTGTTGTGGTATGTGGTATCTTGAGGGAATTCACTAAGCCTCAACTTACAGTTCTTGAATAACTTCTTTTTAGGTTGTTCTTTAGATTGGGGAAAGGCTCACGCATGACTGTATCCTTATTGAAGGCATCAATAATGTTTTAAAGTCTTCCGCTAAAACACTCTTTTATAATTAAATATATGACAATCGTTTGTAATCTAATCTGTAAGACTTATGTTTTAGATAAATAAAAATGAAAAAAAATTCCTTTGAAAATCGGGACGTTACAACAGTGATATTTGTTTTGAATCCATTCAAACAACGGAATAATGCAAGGTTCAAAAGTATCACCATGAGTGATCTAAGAGGTCCATATTTTACGAAATGAATACCTTTAGAGCCAGAAAATCCAATAAAGCCCCCAAACATGGATCTTGTTACTTCTGTGAAGAAACTGGATACTGGAAGAGGAACTACTCATTTATCTTAAATGAAAGTCTGAAGAGACTAGTACTTTAGGTATCTACTGGATATAGCTTATACTTTTCAAATAACATTCAAGTACTTGGTAGTTAAATATTAATCTAATATTTGTAAATTGCTTGCAAATATTCAAGAAGCGTAACCAGCTGAGCAAATGGAAGTTGGAACTTCACTCTTAGAGTTTAGTTTATAATTTATGCTTGGAACATAATGTGCTTGTATTGTAAAACAATGTTTGTTTTTAAACAATGTATGTTTTAGATTTAGCATGTCTAAATATGTCTCAGTTAATTTATTCAAATTTGATTATTTACTTAAATTGTTTTGATAAAGATAATATTCATATTCTAAAATGATCAACTTCTATTTATGATAATAGATCTCATAATATAATTATAATGTAAATATCAATACTTTATAAATAACAAATTCTATATGCAAACCCTTTTGACATAAACTTGTTTTAAATTAAATTTATCTATGATATGGTTATCCTTATTATAAAAATGAAATACTCATATTCCAATTTTAATGAAGGGATCTTTGAAGGAACATAATATAGTTTATTTAACATATGTGAATCTTATTTATATATAAAAGATTTGTAATGATATTTTCACTAAACTGTAGGGTAAATATTTATAAAGGAACTATGCACTGTGATGTATGACTTCCTTTCTAATGAATGTCTAAGATTTAATGCAAGATAACAATCAACTTTATTAACAACTATAGTAGTTATAATTGTATTTAACACATTCAAACATAATTATGAAAACTATTTTGAAGTTTTCAAATATAAAGTAAAGATAGAGGCTAGTAATGCCATATAAATCCTTAGTGATGATAAAGGATAAATTAAACATTACTTGATATGGTTTACTTTCTAATATGTAGAATCATCTTCCTTTATGCTCTTGGGATTATACTTCAATCAATATTAATTGTATCTTCAATAAAAACACCAATTAATAAGTGGATAAAACACTTTCTCAGATTTCATATGGAAAAGCTCCATCCTTATCTTACTTAATGTTTTATGATGACTAAAGCTTATAATCCTAAAATCTACTTTGTAGAATACTCTAAAAGGTTGTTTAGATTATTATATACAAACCCACCAAGAATTAGTCCTCTTATTCCTCTGAAAGATGAGTTAGAAAAAACCAAGCTTCTAATGACAAAGCAAGTGGGAGGCACATGTAACTTGAAGTAGCTCAAAGAACCATAGCCTGGTTGTAACAAATCGTTATTTCAAACCTATGTAATAGTATAGGTCAATGTGTAGTTCTTTTTATAATAATAAAGAGAAATTTTAGCATAATGTGCATATTTACATAATTGACCCTCAAAAATAAATTATTTAGCAATCTCGATTCGGATGAACCAAGTGATAGAGATTTTAACAAGGTTTCCAAAAACAAAAAGAGCACTAAAATCCGAGTTATAACGAAGAAGTTATGACCAATCGAAAATCCGCGACAAAACCGGCAAAACACTATTCAGTGTAAAAACTGAATTTTCGATAAAAGGCTTTTTAGCATTAACAATCTAAATGAAAGTTGTAGTTTATGTTAAACCGAGAACTTTCATAAAAAGAACGGAAAAATCCGACTTCGTATGAGGAAGTTATGATTTTTCTAAGTTTCAATATAGCAGTGTACAGCTAAAAACTCGAAATAAAGATCGAGCGATTTTTAGCCGACACAACCTAAACGAGAATTGAAGGTCTCGTCGGTAGTAGTACAACGGTAAAAAGACAGACAAAAACGGACGTCGTATGAAGAAGTTATGAATTTTTAACGGATTCCCGTCCCGGTCTGTTTAAAATAATAATATTAAAAATGAAGTCAAAATTAGCCGACTAAGTCTAAACGAAAGTCGTAGAGTATGATTTTACCTACGTGTGGCAATTGTTATCAACAGTTTAAACGCCCACAAAGCATTTGTTTCAGGCCATCCGTCATAGTATGGTTATAAGAACTCATTAAAAAGATATTAACAATACGTTAGTGTATAAACAAGTAAACGAAAGTACACCTTCAAAGTACCAGTTTTCAGAATACAAACTACAATGGTTCAATACAGTTTTCAATAACAGCTGGCGGAGCCAGGCACACTCTCAGTTACAAGTTTTCATAAAGGAATACAAATACAAAACCTTGATACAAAGAGAACGGTTTTATGAGAATAAAACTACTTTTCATATACAACAGAAAATATAGGATTTTCTGGAACAGTTCACATATACAAGATACATATATACTCTTTTAAACATAAACACTTATGCACTCACTCAACTTTATGTTGATACTCTCTTTTCAAATTACTTGTATTCTCAGGGAAATAATACACAGGTACTCCCCGAGCTTTTGAGAAGATGGAGCTTTGTTGAGTCATATCTTCTTTTGTATAACTATATTTTGGTTCAATATACAATGATTGAACACATGTAAATACTTATACTTTTTAAATACAATGGTTGTTTGTACTTTGATTACTATGATGCATGTGTTGTGATACTACAATTCAAGTCCTCCACCCCCAGACGTTTCCGCCGTCTGGTTTGGGGGTGTGACAGATTGGTATCAGAGCATTGTTTATAGTGAACTCAGTATATCAATCAATAAAAGATATACAAACTATAAATACATCAGGGCAAGGAGCTCTGACTACAAGTATACTTTTAAAAATTTAAGTATTTTTATAAGAAGTATACTAACACTCATACCTACAAGTACAGTATCACAGTCATAAGAACACACTCATACTTACAAGTACAATATCACAATCATAAGAACTTAAAAGTATTTGGATGTTGAGCACTATAGTCAAACCTGAGCAGTTATGTAATCATATCTGGAATTAATATAGCCTGATCAACTATATTGATTTGAGATATGACCAACATGTGTTTGGGAGTGATAGTAGTGTTGAGACATGTCTAAAACTTACCATACATATTCAGAAGAACTATAGAACAGATTACAAAGATTAAAATACTATGGAGAGTATTTTACTAATCTTATTTCTAATACAGAACCTATGGTTGCACCCAATTTACCGGGAGACCCCTACAATCCACAGAATGCAGGCTGGATCACAGACTCAGACGAAGAACCCTTTGAGGACAGCGAGTCAAGTGGTACAGATATAGAGACACAAGTCTACAACCCTGGGGAGCGTCCCCAGAGGCAATAGGACGCAGAACCAATACCTGAGTGGGGCCAATACATAAACCATTGGAGTCAACAAGACGGCCAACGCCCTCCATACGGAATGGCACGAGGTTTCTATAACGTATCTAGAGGAGGAACTGCTGACAGAGCTCTTCCAGTTATAGTAAACCGGATAGCCCGGTAGTTCGATCAATCAAGAATGTCGATCAATCGGACCCTAGAGGTGAATGCGGTTGCGCAGGCAAACACTGCAGATATCCTTCGTCTTGACGAGATGCAAGATGACACCCAACACCATACTGAAGCCCTTCAAAGGCAACTTAGTGCTGCTGAATCAGAGATCAGAGAACTAAGGGAGCATCAAGCTGCCCAAGAAAGGCGCTGGAAAGCGCAAAACGAAGCGGAACCTAGCAATCGTCGTAGAAATCGTCGCAAGTAGTGTTCGCACTACTCCTACTTTCTACTTTCTATATCGAATGTGTATACTACTTTCTACGTTATGTACAAATCAAGTATCAATAAAACGATAAGCACTTTACTTCAACAAGAGTTATTACAGTTTTCATAATCATCTTATTCCAAAGTTTTGGATCGCAGAAATGTTCTAGTGTTATTTTTCATACTTTCGATACAACCGCGGAAATTTTATTTTTCCGGTAGGTTGGTTTGATGTCGACACTTTCTCAGTATTGGGGTATATTATAATCCTGCTTTAAGGTCAAGTTTTCTGGACCTTATATACTTAATATACCAATACAGTTGACATGTACATTCATACTTTTTTGAAAAATAACCATTCAATTTCATATTATCCTATTGCAAGTTGTACTTGCACTGGATTTCTATTTCCAATTCTTTGTAAGATTCATGTTGAATTAAGTGTTTAGTTCAGAGATATCAAATTCATATTCATTCTTGATATCTCACTATCTTTTTATCTATTTGACTTTTATAGCAAGAGATGTCTCCTCGTAGAAATGTAAGACGTGTCAACACCAATGAAGCATCGATGCCACCCCCACCAGCACCTCCTCAATTCGACCCCGCTATGTTTCAAGCGGCGGTCAAGGCGGCTGTAGCGGCTGCCATGTCTCACGTTCATACTCCTGGTGTTAGTGGGTCGGGAGTCGGTGCACATCCTTCTAACCATGGCGAAAGTCATGGGCATTCGTGAAAATGCACTTATAAGGATTTCTCTAATGCCAAACCCAGGACCTTTAATGGGACTGGGGGAGTTATGGCACTAAGACAATGGATTGAGAAGACGGAAGCAATCTTTGAAATTTGCTCCTGTCCTGAGGGTAGCAAGGTTAAATTTGCTGCCTGTACTTTTTCTGATAGGGCTCTGACGTGGTGGAATGGCCACATTAAGTCACTCACTCTGATAGTAGCTAACTCCATCAGCTGGGAGAGCCTAAAAGCCATGTTAATGCGGGAATACTGCTCGCGAGGGGAGATACAGAAACTGGAGCAAGAACTATGGGCTCTTACAATGGTTGGTTCTGATATATCAACCTATACCAATAGGTTCTGTGATCTGGCAATACTTTGTCCGGATATGGTTCCTATCGAGAGCAAAAAGATTGAGAGATATATTTGGGGTATGTCGCCTCAAATTCAGTCAAGTGTTTTAGCTTCAAAGCCTATTACTTTTGACAATGCCAAAGAACTGGCATAATCTCTCATCGACCATGGAGCCCGTCAAAACTCTATGGTCTCTGCTCCAGAACAACCCAAGGAGAACAACAACTACAGCAAGAAGAGGGTTTGGAACAAGGGGAAGGGCAAATCTCCTCTGGAACCAACAAAGAAGCAACAAGTAGTGGCAGTCCATGCTACTACTGTACCTGCTACCATACCCGCTATTGTACCTGCTGTTGTCCCCAATAACTTTGCACCAACAAAGCCCTATGCTGGTACCCTCCCTAAATGCAACAAGTGCAATTTTCACCACAATGGAAATTGCCAAGAAATGCAGTGTCGAAACTGCAACAGGAAAGGGCATACTGCCCGATTCTGTAGAATACCACCCCAACCCCTTAACCAAGTACCTGCCACTGGAGTAGGCCAAGCATGCTACCAATGCGGTGATGTGGGGCATTTCAAGAAAGATTGTCCAAAGGATGGAAATGCCGGTGGAGTTGGGAGGATTTTAGCACTGGGTCATGAAGAAGCGGTGGCAGACCCTGCTGTGGTCACGGGTACGTTCCTTCTCAATAATACTTATGCATGCATTCTATTTGATTGTGGTGCTGAGAGGAGCTTCGTGAGCCATAATTTTAAACATCTACTAAATCAAAACTCCCAACCACTAAACGAAACTTTTATAGTAGAAATGGCTAACGGGAAATCCGAATCCACCAATGATATATACATAGGATGTATCCTTACCTTGAATGACTTATCTTTTCCAATAGACCTTATGCCGGTCTCTATCAAAAGTTTTGACATAATAATAGGTATGGATTGGTTGTGCCCCAACCATGTCGACATCCTATGTTATGAAAGAGTTGTTCGTTTGAACTTGCCAACTAACGAAACTCTTATTATCTATGGCGACAAACCCGGAACAAATCTTCAGATCATTTCTTGCATCAAAGCACATAAATATCTTTGCAAGGAGTACTGTGCTTTCTTAGCTCACGTGGTAGACAAAAAGCAAGAAGTGAAAGATATCGCGAGCATTCCAGAGGTCTGCAACTTTCCCGATATTTTTCCGATGATCTTCCAGGAGTACCTCCCGAACGATAAGTCGAATTCCGAATCGACTTAATCCCTGGAGCTATCCCCGTAGCCAAATCCCCCTATCGTCTTGCACCTTCTGAAATGCAAGAATTATCCAGCCAGCTTAACGAACTCCTTAACAAAGGTTTCATAAGACCAAGCTTCTCACCTTGGGGAGCACCGGTGTTGTTCGTGAAGAAGAAGGATGGATCATTCCGCATGTGCATAGACTATCGCGAGCTGAATAAACTTACCATCAAGAACCGATACCCTCTACCTCGCATTGACGATCTGTTCGACCAACTTCAAGGTGCGAGCTACTTCTCGAAGATAGACTTAAGATCCGGGTATCACCAATTACGGATTTTGGAGGAAGACGTTCCCAAGACCGCATTTAGAACTCGTTATGGTCATTACGAGTTTATTGTGATGCCATTCGGATTGACGAATGCACCTGCTGTGTTCATGTATCTAATGAACAGAGTGTGTCGTCTATTCTTGGACAAATTCGTCATAGTCTTCATCGACGACATCCTTGTCTATTCAAGAAGCAAAGAAGAACATGGCCAACATCTTCGTCAAATATTACAAACTCTTAGGACCGAAAAACTTTATGCGAAGTTTTCAAAGTGCGAGTTTTGGATTAGGAAGGTTGAATTCCTAGGTCACGTGGTCAGTTCAGAAGGAATACACGTGGACCCTTCCAAAATCAAAGCAATTGAAAACTGGCCAGCACCCACAACTCCTACAGAAATCCGACAATTCTTAGGTCTTGTTGGCTACTATCGCAGGTTCATTCAAAATTTCTCCCGAATCGTTAAACCTCTTACCACCCTGATGCAAAAGGGTGTAACCTATAACTGGGGAGAGAAGCAAGAAACCGCATTCCAAACGCTCAAACAAGCCTTGTGCAGTGCACCGATCCTGTCCCTACCCGAAGGGACAGAGGACTTTGTAGTGTACTGTGATGCTTCAAATCAAGGGCTTGGGTGTGTACTTATGCAAAGAGGAAAGGTTATCTCCTACGCCTCCAGACAATTTAAGACACATGAAGTCAACTACACCACACACGACCTTGAGCTAGGAGCGGTAGTGTTTGCTCTGAAGATCTGGAGACATTACCTATATGGCATGAAATGCACAATATTCACGGACCATAAAAGTCTCCAGCATATCTTCAATCAGAAAGAGCTGAACATGAGACAACGACGATGGGTGGAGCTACTGAACGACTACGAATGTGAAATTCTTTATCACCCTGGTAAAGCAAACGTAGTAGCTGATGCCCTTAGCAGAAAAGAATACTCGGGACGCCGAGTAAAGTCGTTGACCATGACAATCCATTCACATCTGTCCACACAAATCAAAGAAGCTCAACTAGAAGCCTTGAAACCCGAAAACATGGCAGGTGAAATCCTGAGAGGAATGGATAAAAACTTCGAAGTCATGGGTAATGGAGTCTATTATTTCATGAACCGGATCTGGACACCAAAGTTCGGTGGTTACAGAGACATGGTTATGAATGAAGCACACAAAACCCGATACTCCATTCATCCAGGTTCAGACAAGATGTATCTGGACCTTAAGAAACTATATTGGTGGCCTAATATGAAGGCCGAAATCGCTACCTTTGTGGCCAAGTGCCTTACTTGTGCCAAAGTCAAGGTAGAATACTAGAAACCTTCAGGTTTATTACGACAACCTGAAATCCCTGAATGGAAGTGGGAGCGGATTACAATGGATTTCATAACCAAATTACCCAAGACTTCGGGTGGTCATGATACTATTTGGGTAATCGTCGACAGATTAACCAAATCCGCACACTTCTTGCCAATAAAAGAAACCGACAAGATGGAGAAACTAATCCGAACTTACCTCAAGGATATTTTTAGATTGCATGGTGTACCAATATCTATTATTTCGGACCGAGATAGTAGATTCACCTCTCGTTTCTGGCAGTCTTTACAAAACTCTTTGGGAACTAGGCTGGACATGAGTACAGCCTACCATCCACAAACCGACGGACAAAGTGAGAGGACGATTCAAACACTAGAAGACATGTTGCGAGCGTGCGTGATAGACTTTGGAAAAGCATGTGATATTCACTTACCCCTTGTTGAATTCTCTTATAACAACAGTTATCACACTAGCATTAAGGCTGCTCCATTCGAAGCCCTCTATGGCCGCAAGTGCAGATCCCCTCTGTGCTGGGCTGAAGTGGGTAACACGCAGCTAGCTAGAGGTCAAACTCCTGACAGTGCTCTCACTGGTCCGGAAATCATTCGAGAAACCACCGAGAAAATCATACAAATTCGGGAGCGACTTAAAGCTTCCAGAGATAGACAGAAAAGCTACGCTGACAAACGAAGAAAACCCTTGGAATTCCAGGTTGGTGACCGCGTCTTGTTAAAAGTCTCCCCCTGGAAGGGCATGATACGCTTCGGAAAGCGTGACAAATTGAGTCCAAGGTACATAGGACCCTTCGAAATTCTTGCTAGAATTGGTCCTGTAGCTTACAAACTTCGATTACCCCAAGAACTAAATAACATTCATCCTACCTTCCACATTTCAAACTTGAAAAAGTGTTTATCTGATGAGACTCTTGTGATACCACTCGAGGATATCGAGTTAAACGAGAGCCTCAACTTTGTGGAAGAACCCGTAGAGATTCTAGACAGGGAAGTTAAGAAAACCAAACAAAGTCGTATCCCGATAGTTAAGGTTCGCTCGAATGCAAAACAGGGACCTGAATTCACTTGGGAGCGGGAGGATCAAATGAAACAGAAGTATCCACATCTTTTTCCCTAGTCTACCTGAAATACTAATTTCGGGATGAAATTCTCTCTAACGGGGGGATAATGTAACAAATCATTATTTCAAACCTATGTAATAGTATAGGTCAATGTGTAGTTCTTTTTATAATAATAAAGAGAAATTTTAGCATAATGTGCATATTTACATAATTGACCCTCAAAAATAAATTATTTAGCTATCTCGATTGGGATGAACCAAGTGATCGAGATTTTAACAAGGTTTCCAAAAACATAAAGAGCACTAAAATCCGAGTTATAACGAAGAAGTTATGACCAATCGAAAATCCGCGACAAAACCGGCAAAACACTATTCAGTGTAAAAACTGAATTTTCGATAAAAGGCTTTTTAGCATTAACAATCTAAATGAAAGTTGTAGTTTATGTTAAACCGAGAACTTTCATAAAAAGAACGGAAAAATCCGACTTCGTATGAGGAAGTTATGATTTTTCTAAGTTTCAATATAGCAGTGTACAGCTAAAAACTCGAAATAAAGATCGAGCGATTTTTAGCCGACACAACCTAAACGAGAATTGAAGGTCTCGTCGGTAGTAGTACAACGGTAAAAAGACAGACAAAAACGGACGTCGTATGAAGAAGTTATGAATTTTTAACGGATTCCCGTCCCGGTCTGTTTAAAATAATAATATTAAAAATGAAGTCAAAATTAGCCGACTAAGTCTAAACGAAAGTCGTAGAGTATGATTTTACCTACGTGTGGCAATTGTTATCAACAGTTTAAACGCCCACAAAGCATTTGTTTCAGGCCATCCGTCATAGTATGGTTATAAGAACTCATTAAAAAGATATTAACAATACGTTAGTGTATAAACAAGTAAACGAAAGTACACCTTCAAAGTACCAGTTTTCAGAATACAAACTACAATGGTTCAATACAGTTTTCAATAACAGCTGGCGGAGCCAGGCACACTCTCAGTTACAAGTTTTCATAAAGGAATACAAATACAAAACCTTGATACAAAGAGAACGGTTTTATGAGAATAAAACTACTTTTCATATACAACAGAAAATATAGGATTTTCTGGAATAGTTCACATATACAAGATACAGATATACTATTTTAAACATAAACACTTATGCACTCACTCAACTTTATGTTGATACTCTCTTTTCAAATTACTTGTATTCTCAGGGAAATAATACACAGGTACTCCCCGAGCTTTTGAGAAGATGGAGCTTTGTTGAGTTATATCTTTTTTTGTATAACTATATTTTGGTTCAATATACAATGATTGGACACATGTAAATACTTATACTTTTTAAATACAATGGTTGTTTGTACTTTGATTACTATGATGCATGTGTTGTGATACTACAATTCAAGTCCTCCACCCCCAGACGTTTCCGCCGTCTGGTTTGGGGGTGTGACACTGGTGTTGTAAGAGTTTTCACTAGTTTTAATAAGAAATTGTTAAACATGAATAATAGTTATTCATAAACACAATTTGGTCACATTGTTTGTAGAAATCATCTATGACTTAAGAAATATAGAATCTATCATTGGTGAGTTCTTCTTGATGGTTTCTGGAAAATCCATCAACTACAAAAATGCTATATAATATCTTGAATCTGTTAAATGACTTTGATTCATGAACATTGAGATGTAATCATGTATAATAATCAAGTATGGGTTTGATTAATCTTCCTCACTATAGAAAGGATAGAAGGAGTAAGCAATTATTTTAGAAAGAATATATATACATGGAGATCTTTAAAAGTTTAGCAAGACTTATCATAAAAGGATTTTCTCATACTCGTTTCATTTACTATGGTCCTTATTATACTCAATGATGGGTTTTGATACAAAATATAAGTTTGTTTTTCATAAAAACTGCAACGGAAGACTTTAAAAAACTAACAAGTTTTATTTTTAGTTCATAACAAAACCAAACCATCAAGCATCCGTTTATATAGGTTAGAATGAAATAAAAACAACCAAAGAGTGTTTAGAATGATAACCTTTGAAGCCTTTGAACCCACTTGGTTTCGGGGTGTTGATGAAGATAGAAAAATACAAAGAACATGATTTTCTCTATGTGTATTCACCATCAAGAGTAAGGCACTTGTAATGCTAGTTCCTTCTTGTATTCTTGAATGTCTAAAGCCTTTAAGTGCTTAACTCACGTAAGTAATAAGGAGACACCTCAATAAGGCTTTAATTCTTCACTTTACTTAAAAAGTCATGGAGAGATGATGAAAAATAAAGGCTACGCTTTTAAGGGAAGAAGAGAAGAGATTTCACGTGCAAAAACTAGCTCAATTCTCAAGCATAAGGCACTATTATATACTCCATGCAAGGTAAGGGTTTTACATTAAAATACTCTAAAGTATTTGTATCCTTTAGAAGCATGGGAGACAAAGCGTGGAGGTTGACAAGCAACCTCCATACCTTTATACACACACACACACACACACACACACACATATATATATATATATATATATATATATATATATATATAGGGGACGGTTCTTATGAGAACACACTTTAAAATGAGAACATGAGGAAAATTGCAACCCTTAGATTTTTTATTTAACGGTTAAGATGAATGAACGTGACATAAGTTATATTTTATAATGATTTAAGTATAAAAACATATTCTACACTGATTTATACCGTATAAGTGTAATTCTATAAATGACATTTGTGATAAATAAGGAAACTCTAGCAAACGTCAAATGTAAGTCGATAATCACTCCCATAAATATCTCCCCAAATATTTTTAAATTTCGTTAGCAAGAATCGGCAAAATGTTCAACAAATTTTCCAAAAATTTAGGTTTATTCTGTGCCGGCAAAATCTTCATCATACAATATTTTGTATTGAATGCCAATATATTCTATTTTGACGGTATGTGTTTGTTTATTAACAAGTGTAAATAGATTTAATTTGTATACTTTAGTTTCCTGTTTAATAAAAGTATGTTCAGTAAAAACAATGGTTTCTAATAAACTTGTTGATTAATATTTATTTGAAGGTGAATGTAAGAATATGAAGTATGGTAAAATATTTGATTATGAAATACATAACATTCCTGATCGAATAATTTTTTTATCATGAATAAGATATATGAATACAATCAATCATTGGGTATTATAAACTAAAGATATTGTTGACTAGTATATAAAACATACATAAATGAGTTCTGAATGTTATATATGACAAACATAATAAAAATGCATATTTAGTCAAAATACCTTTAAATATTAGTGGCTTACAAATTTTGATTATGATTCGTTGTCAAATAAGTATACAAAAGCATAATATACTCAGTTATTGTATACAATATCATAAAATAAAAACGTTAATGATTAGCCAAGGACATAATTAAACTGTAAAAAGCAACGGATAATTTTCATGGTAAAAAATAATAACCCACGTTGAAGATGAAAATGGATACACTATAATAGGTTTGACTAGTTCTAATTGGATTGTCTGTTATTATGGAAATTATGGAATATTTAATTTAGCATAATTATAGGAAATTAACATTGAATTAGTCACTAAATAGATTGTGCTTAGCCAAAAATTCCATTAGTCAGGTAAAAAATTTAATTAATAAATTATATATATGGATTGGCTTATATTTGTCCTCATGTTCTCACTTTAAACAAAGGAAGATTCTTCAATTTTTATAAACTCAAAGATTATAAAATATAAACTTTGTCTTTAGGTAAAAGGCAAAAGAATTCAACTAGTCTAAAAGGTTGTTCATATCTTATTAATTCATACCATATGAAATAATAACTAGTTATACTCTCTTATAATTATTATTTTCATAAAACAATAATTATTCTCTAATTAAATTACAATAATTGATATTATTTATTAATAGTAATATTAATAATAAATATACAAAGTGTGCAAACTTGATAAAGGTGTGACCTTATAGGATCATATATTATTAGCAATGTCACTCAATAATGATTCTTGGGCATATAGATTCAACAATCTCCTACTTGCACAGGATTCATTACAGACAAACATAGATGGTACTTGACGTCTAGCAACGGGAAACTACCCCTAACAACATATAAAGGGTGTCATCTCATCAACAGCCAATTCTAGGAGCTCTAAGCTACAATTATTACTAAAGGTGTGGTATCAACTATTCTTTTCTCTCAAACATCATTTCGAACATGAGATATGAATCGCCATCAATATCATTTAGTGTTCAGATTTTAGTAAGGCCTTATATGTCTAACTCTCAATGAATAAGATGGAAAAATGCCATCTCGGCTACATACGCCCATCAATGTAGTTTATGTCATACCCAACGATGGCCCTTATGACTGCCTTTTACGGAACAACGTTAAACGATGTCAAATCACATCAATCCATACACTTCAAGTCCCAAATATGTATCTCAAGTATAAGAATACAAAGATACAACCTTGATCAAAACATCACTCTTGACTACGATCAATAAAGTGATTTTGATGCAGGTCATGTCCAGTGCTTATTCTCCTAATCAAGTACCTATGAAGTTGGCAGCAGCTCTTGCTATTCTCATCTCCATGAGAATCCACCAATCCACTCATATTAGTCTTACCTCATAGATGCTCCCACAACTATGAACGACTATGGACATTTAGAATAACCTAGTTATTCAAGGATTTAAACATGTTAATATATAACACAACAATTATTCACTGAAAGACTCATATCTAATATATTAATTCATTACAATATATATTGCTTGTACTGTTCCAATATCCAAATACCAAATTTCAATCAAATACATCTACTTATATCAACAAGTTCCTATAGCACCAGCTTGACTTTCATGCTTTAGCTAATGAAGGAACTTTGTTAAATAGATCTGATAAACTTGATTTGTATAACCTTTGCGAATACAAACATTTACATATATATATATATATATATATATATATATATATATATATATATAACTCATATACAAAGAAAACTATTAAGAATGAATTAGATTCTTAAATATTACTTGGTTACCAATAATTGGGTAGGGGATTACTTATGGTCATAATGGACTATACATTAAGCATCTTCGTATGTTGTTCTTCAAACCACAATGTACTCTAACTCTGATGTGTAACTGTAATTAAAATCTACATGGAAACACTATCCATGTAACTTTATCTTCATTCATAATGAGGATACGTCCGATTGTGACTAAGAGTCATCTCAATCTATTTGAAAGTTTAGCATAGGTGTAACAACTTTAAACATAGCTTTATCTCAAATATTCCACAGATTATGAATATTTCTCTAGTTCTAGCAAGTACTTTAAAATGTTCCTATAAGTCACACAATGACTTGTTCTTGAATTATACTGGTATCAATCGACATGCTCTAAGCATACGACTTATCTGGCCTTTATGCATAATCATGACATATATGATTAATTCCAATTGTAGTAGCATTTGGAATACAATCATATAATCTAGTTCAAAACATTGTACTGGGATTTTACTCAAAATCATGTCATGTGGTATTTGACAAGGTAACCCTCTTAGAGTCCTTTATCTTAATCTCTTTAAGATCCTTGACAATTAATGCAATTTTTCTTAATCCTTTAAGTTTCCGTGATTTATCTATATAGATCTTTATTCCAAAACTTAGTATGTCGACTACATATGATACCAGGAATGTTATCGTGCTCCCAATAGCTTCATAGAAACACAAGAGTCATCTTGATTTATAATTAAATCACACTATGTAATTATCTTATAAGAAAGAAGATTCTTACTTTGTGATGATAGCTTAAATCTTGGAAAGATTTTCATTCATGTATGTTTTCTCTTCTTAAAACTCAATTACTATTTATATTCATAATATATCGAGGAAGATTAATCAATCCCATACTTGATAATCATACATGAAGCATCTTTATGTGTTTTATTAGTTTCTGATCAACTTTTGAGCAGATTCAGTAATAGTTGAAAACTTGCTAGTTCCAAACTATGATGCAATTAGCTCATGGATCTTTAGCTCTTAAAGTTCCAAATTGCTCCCACTTAGAAAAGGAAATTTATAAGGACTTGTCTTATGGAACGACAATTAGTGGGATTAGAAGAAATTTCATCCTAAACAATCATTTATGATAATCTACATAAATGCAGTTAGTAGATGGTAGAGTGGTTAAGCTTATTGTATAACACAAGCTCTATAACTCCATACCTTTTAGATAAGGATAAACCATTTCATCCTTAGTCTAATATAAGTATTTAATCCACTTGTTTGGTTGGATAATATATATATATATATATATATATATATATATATATATATATATATATATATATATATATTCAATATATATTTTTTGCAGTGAGCATAATTCCAAAAAAAAAATTAAGTAAATAGTTCTTTTAAAAACATCATATAATAGACTGCAAGGTCTATGTTTTATCCTCTTCAAAAAATTATACCATCGACATTCAACCAGTGGCCAGGTGACCCTATCCTACTAGAGAATTCGAAGGCTCCCTCGAACATCAAAAGATAGATCCAAATGACCAGGTGATCATGTGCCACAAGAACCATACCAATGACGAACAAGTGTTTTTTTCGGAATGAGTTGTGAATCAATTCCACAACTCCTAAGATGTTCCAAGAAGACTTGGTTTACAAAATTCATTTTCTTTATCACAACTAAAGGTTAATGATAATCTCATTAAGTTGTATTTAAATCTTCACTATGAAACAATTTGAGCAAATCAAAAGTTTTAACAATAACGAATCAAAGTCGTCAGTGAAATTGATTAAACATCTATCACCAAATATGTTCATGGATTGAAAAGATTACATACATCACTTATGTATAATTCTTTGTCAAGCCCTTTGTTCTTTAACTACTAATAGATAAATACACTTACGAATCACCTTCCCATATAAATAGGATTCACATAAATCAAATGAATCAAGCTCATTTGCCTTCAAAATTCCATCCTTTTGAAGTTGGTATATATGTTTCATATTTATATAGTCATGATGATTATGACATAGATAGTTTTGAATCAAATATCATTTGATTAATTAGGTGTTATGATTAAAACCATCAATTTAATGAAAGCTTATAGATTTACTGCATAACTAACATTATGAGAAAATATTCTTTAACACATAATACATCGTTTCAGAACATGAATGCGAACATCTTTTAAATGATAAATCTGGATTTATTCATAAATTACAACTGTTATATGTACTTATAAGAATAGGTATAAAACATCTATTGTTTAAATAAAGACTATAACATCACTTGTTATATCTTCAACACAAAATATCCTTTGTTTTTAATCAGTTGATTATTTCTTCCAATCATCAGCACATAATATCAATTATTAGTGTCACCTGGAGTATAACATACTCAAGTGGATGATGGAAAAATAAATAGTTATATCATATAGATATTTGAAGTCTTGTGAAAGTTAGACTTCTTCAGCTCGATGAGATTAGAGAAGCAATTTCTCTTTTAATGTCCAGTTTCTTCCACAATAGAAACAACATCAATCATTTAGATCCTTTCTTGATTTTTGGATTCATGTTGTATATCCCTTAACTGAACTATAAGTCTATTTGAGTACACCATCTCTTAGACTACCTTTATTCAATGCTTGAACAAACTTGAAGCACTTTCTAGTGTTCTGATTGAATATCTACTTTACTTGATGATACATTTTATATGTTTCATAATTATCCAAGACTTTCTGCAAGTCAAGGTTAATTACTCCAGCATGATGTGAGATACATCAACATCATCACAATAATACTTCCATCAAAAGTATCATGATCAGACAGACTGGCTTGCAAAGGTTATTCAGATATGGGATCTTTCAGTATATATATAATTCCTATTTATGCTTAAGGTGGAACCTCAAGATATTATACCAGTTATAGAAATTATAACCATCAAATGTTATTATTTCTTGAAACTCAACAAGAGAGGGATTTTGCAGGGCGTAAAATTATTAACAGTTATCAACAGAATTTAACAAAGTTTCATTTAGTATTTTCAATATTTAATCTTTAAAGAATAATACCTTTTATTGTTTCTTCAAACATTAATTTATTAAAGTCTAGGATCCAAGTAACGAAACAAGTAAATGGTTAGGCGACCTTTATCCTATAAACTTAATCAAACTCGGTAGGCAGCGATTACCAATTGCATACAATATGTAACTCCTAGATTATGGGATCCTAAACAACTATTGCTTAACTTGGCATGTTTATCCCATCTATGCCTCAGACCTCTCATGCTTATGTGACCTTTATCACACAAGATTCCGATCAAGTCATCATACTTGAAACAACTTGTAGTATTCTAACTTTCCAGTGACAAGGTGGCCCTTTAGAAACCAGAAACTACAAAACTACCCCAAACATCATAAGAAAATCCTAATGACCAGGTAACCCTGTGACACTAAGACCATACAAATGATAATGAGTGTTCCTCAAAAGGACGTCAATGACTTGCATTTTTAGAAAAGCTTTTATATATGTTTTACAATTATAGTTTATAAAAACATGGTCTCATGAATATTGCATGCATCCAACAATACATGTACCCTTTTGTAAAATTCATATCACTTATTATGAGGTTCTTTAGGTGTCAAATAAATCTTCATTTTATTTGTCATTAGCCACGATCGATTATAAACTAAAATCCGGTATTTTAAAGTTTAGTCGTACATCGGTTTTAAGAACCAGTAATAGTCTTAATAAAACTTTATTTTATACTTAATACTTGGAGTTTTGGATGAGTAATAAAATCATTATTTTAAATCTCCTTTTAACAATAAAAAACTAATGACTTCTTGAATTTATAGAATAAACTCATTTTATTTTATAAACTCAATCTTATGCATCTTATGATAAAAGTAATATTTTGATAAACCAAAACTTAGATGATGATACTTATGTTTTAAATCTCATTTGGCATGCATAAAACATAATATCAACATGGTGCGTTGTGTTTAAAACACTAATATCATATATAAAGTTATGACGCAAAAAATAATCACTAGTTTTATTTTTTGTCGTTATAACGTTATAAACCGATTTTAGTTTTTTTTAATAAAAACTCCTTATTTATTATAAATACATGGAGTTTATATAATATTTAAATATATCTTAAACCATTTCAAATATTTTAAAGTTGGGTATTTATAAGTTTTATAATAAAACTATTTTTAACAAAAAAATCGATTTTTAACCGGTAAACTGGTAAAAATGTTTTTGTAAATATCCATTTACAAATATCTTATGTTACCTTTTAAATATTTTTTACTCAAACACCAAGTGATATTATTTTATGATAATATGTTATTTAACATGCAAAAACAATTTTCATACATCAAACATAGCATACAAGAACATAAAATAAACATCACAAACATGCATTAAAACATATGTGCATAAACCAACCAAATCTAGTGACATTTTGTGAGCGAACACAAAATACCAAGTCCATTCCTAAGGGACATTTAAGGGACCAAAATCTTCTTGTAATGATGTTGTTGAAGCTCCCACTTGATGAAACATTCATTGCTTGCAAAGGTAGAAAAGCTTCTTGAACGGTAAATAATTCAGCAATGCAACACTTTTCAGAAAAGGTTGCAGAAAGTGTTGCATCAGGACCAACAACCCTTTCGCAATAGCCATCAGTGACAGCTTTAGTGACACTTTTCAGAAAATTGTCACTAACATTGTTGTACACTTATTAAGGCCGAAAGTCACCTTTGGTCTTCAAAAAATGGCTTCATCTTCATTTCTTGTTACATTTTCGTACAAATAAATTATTTCTAATAACTAATCTATTATTTTACAAATTAAACATTAGAAAACTAATCTATTTAATTTATTACATACCATATGAATAAATAAGTATTACAACCATTTCTAAAAAAACAACCAACACAACAATCATAATGGTCCATGACTAGTTTACGCATATCATACATATATCAAATATAATAACAAACAACTCTTTGTTTTTTTCTAAGGCAACTTTTATACAGCCAAAATGCGTGAAAAATGGTTATATATAAAAATAAACAATTTTAACCAAGAAGTTGCCAAAGAAGACAAATATGGATTTTTCTTAACCAAAAAAATCCATGCTTGTTTTCCAAAAACCAAAGATTATCAAACATAAAAATTCATTTTAACATATAAAAGATGGCTCTAATACCACTAATGGATTTTGATACAAAATATAAGTTTGTTTTTCATAAAAGCCGCAATGGAAGACTTTAAAAAAATAACAAGTTTTATTTTTAGTTCATAACAAAACCAAACCATCAAGGATCCATTTATATAGGTTAGAATGAAATAAAAAGAACCAAAGATTTTTTAGAATGATGACCTTTGAAGCCTTTGAACCCACTTGGTTTTGGGGTGTTGATGAAGATAGAAAAAATCAAAGAACACGATTTTCTCTATGTGTATCCACCATCAAGAGTAAGACACTTGGAATGCTAGTTCCTTCTTGTATTCTTGAGTGTCTTAAGCCTTTAAGTGCTTAACTCAAATAAGCACTAAAGGGGACAACTCAAGAAAGCTTTAATTCTTCACTTTACTTCAAAAGTCATGGAGAGAGGATGAAGAAAGAAGGCTACGGTTTTAAGGGAAGAAGAGAAGAGATTTCACTTGCAAAAAAACTAGCTCAATTCTCAAGCATAAGGCATTATTATATACTCCATTCAAGGTAAGGGCTTTACATTAAAATACTCTAAAGTATTTGTATCCTTTAGAAGCATGGGAGACAAAGCATGGAGGTTGACAAGCAACCTCCATACCTTTATATATATTTTATGCCATACTTATTAAAAGAAGGAAGATTCTTCAATTTTTATAAACTCAAAGATTGTAAAATATAAACTTTGTCTTTAGGTAAAAGACAAAAGAATCCAACTAGTCTAAAAGGTTGTGCATGACTTATTAATTCAGATCATATGAAATAATAACTAGTTATACTCTCTTATAATTATTATTTTCATAAAACAATAAGTATTCCATACTTAAATTACAAGATTTGGTATTATTTATTAATAATCATATTAATAATAAATTTACAAAGTGTGTTAACTTGATAAAGGTGTGACCTTATAGGATCATATATTATTAGTAATGTCACTCAATAATAATTCTTAGGCATATAGATTCAACATTCATGACATTGACTATGATTAAAACTTTTCACAAGTTTCTATGATTAGATCAACAAGGATATTACTTACTATAACTTCCTATTCTTAATATGAGACATGAAAAATAGATTTCGAGAAAGACCACTTTTATTAATATACATTTACTTGAAGATTTCTATATAGCTTAACCTGGAGGTTTTCTTAATCCATGTTATTCTAATAAAATGTGTAAGGATTAAGATCAACTTGTGGATATAAAGCAAACATCTTAAGGTTAGAATCCTTATTTTAATATATAAATACAAGATGTACTTTTATATCAATATGACGGTTACATTTGTGTTTACTAAGAATGAGTGGGAGCATAGTTATATTCCTAATCTTGTACCAAGGAGACATACTTAATCACGAGAAAATACATTCTGACTATGCAAGGATCTTTTGCCTTGACTTGGAAAGTATTTCTAAAATGAAAGACTTGGAAATGACAAGATACATTCCTGGAATGTAAAATTTATGGAGATAGATAAAGATGAATGTTAAAGTTTTTAAAATGTTTGTGCATATATTGACAATGTCTTGAAATAGATCAAGATACAAGATTCCTTTGGAGGTCTCTTGGCATTATCACATGGCACTAATTTGAGCTAGTCTCAAAAGGACCTAGCACATAGGTTTGAGTTAGATAAAATGATTTATATTCAATTTGCATGGCAATGAATCCATCATTTATGCCATATTATGTGTAAAATGTAGTACATGATCATGCTATGAACATATCATAAGATACCAATTGGATACATGGATAAGTCACTGGATGACTATAAGAACATTCTAAGAGTACTTAAGAACAACTAAGAGAATGTACATGAGATAATCAGTTTAGAAGAATATCTTTACATAAAGAGCTACCCAAGATGCTAACTTCAAAACATATATATATATATATATATATATATATATAATATATATATATGTATATATATGAATTATAATTGGATTATGACATCATTATGAAATGAAGAGTAAGTTTTGTAGGAATGAGGTCCAAGCAAAACATAATTACATAATCTACTAAATAAGAATACACAGCTACTTCAGAAGTTGAAATCAAATATGATTGCATGAACTAGATCATTGAAAAACTAAGTTGAGTCCTTCCAATCAGGGATAGCCTAGAAATCTTTTTTGACTTACAGAGTGTACTTAATCAAGCTAAGAAACTCTATGTCACATCAGTGCGCCAATCATATTCTCCAAGATATTTAACTATACTTAGAGTAAAGTCAAATATAGAAATGATAGTATTTACAGAATTCACACAAATTAAATTTAGTCGGACCCATTAATAAATTCGTTATCTTTAAGCTAACTATGATTCGTCACACTTTATTTATAGGAATTCATTATTCTAGAAATGGGTTTTTGATTTGAATTTAGTATTTAGATATTGGAACATTAAAACAATAATTATTATATTGTTTTGATATGGGATATGATCATCACATCAATACTTGTTGTATTCTATATTAATATGTTTAATCCATGAATAATCTTATTATTCTAAAAGTTCATAGTTGGTTATAATTGTGGGAACAAATATGAAGTAAGACTAATATGAATTGTATAGATTGACTCTCACCAGATGAAAGTATGTAAATGGTTGTAACCAAGTTTCATAGGTACTTGTCATAGAACTGGTACTGAATGGACCCGTATCAAGATCATCTCATGGATCGCTTTCGTGAGTGACACTTGATTAAAAGTGTGACAATTTGGAAATTCTTTTCACCAACTGTCACTAGAGATTAACATCAACAAATGATGATAATAGAGTTCTCATATTCCAGGAAAAATATGATTAGTTAGATAATAATAAAAGGGTCAAAAATTAGTGACCAAAAAGTTATATCACTTTTAATAATGGTTAGTGTATTTGAAAAGTACACAACAAAGTGATGCCAAGGATATAATCGATGTAAAAATTTGACTCCGATTGGAGGAGTTATGATTTTATAAAAGATAAAAATCAACCGCATTAATGACGCTATTAACGACAAAATGGTATAAAGAGATTGGTTGAGTTTAGGCTAAACTCACTAAAAGGAAAATTGTAGTACTCCGAGAGATAAGGACTTTGAAAGAAAAAGGTAAAAAATGGAGTTCGTATGAAGGATATACGATTTTTAGAAAAATATAAAATACTAGTTAAAAATAAAAGTTAAAATTTGACAACGCAACCTTAAGGAAAGTTGTAGTACTAGTACAGAGCTACACACATATATAAAGAGGGTAAGAAACAAGATTCATATAAGGATGATATGGATTTTTATAAAAGATTTAGAGGTGCGTGCCATGCTCGACGTGCACGTCTGACAACCAGATTCGTCGAGATTAGGGAGACGTGGACCATCAAAAGTATGACACGTGGAAAACTCTAGATGGAACCACTATAAATAGAGGTGCTCGCTTTCTTATTTTCTCATACCAAAAAACTCTTTCTCTATCTCTCAAGCTATTTCGTAAGTCCACTCAATGGCACGAAGATTCAGATGCAATAGCTTGGATGCTTCAGATTACGCTACTAGAGTGAGTTCACGGTCCTTATTTCGCCATTTTAAATGTTTTACGGGGGGAGGGGGAGGGGGGATAAATGGTTATCAAACTACTTTATCAAAATATATTTATGTCTATAAATACCAATCGTTTTATAAAGCTTGAAACCTTAGGATAATGTACATATAGATACTCTACCTAGTTCTAAGCTATGATATTATGCCTAAGAGTTATGATGCATGATAGTCTAGGAAGAGATATTTTCTAGGTGTTATAATGGCCAATTTCCTAGGATAACATAGTACCTAGAAGTAATGCTAGTCAAATATAGGGATATGCATTGTACCTAATCGTTACTCTACCCAAATATCCTGTTTTCAAATAACCATAATTATGGTATATATATATGTATCGAAAAAATAATATATATATATATATATATATATATATATATATATATATATATATGAGTTCTAAAAGATATAATTATAAAATATAAAATTAAAATGGTTTATATTGTGATAGTTATAGGAAAATCGCTAACAAAGATAAAAGATAAAATATAAATACCTAAGTTTAATGCGTTAGTGAGTTGTTAATATTCATCCAATAGCCTTGATTAAATTCGGTTACCCTGATACCTGTAATCGTTAATCTTGCGAGAGATAGAAAGATATGCATAGATATATACGGGAATTGACACCCCCACCTGCGATTGCTAGCTACAATACCGACATGATAACTTTCTTATTAATCACTATTCAACATCCGATGAAGCATCGTGGCGGGGAATCACTAGTCAAACAGTGTCGATTATGGGGGCTCATGGTAATACATTACAACCACCTTAGAGATCCGACTACGAAAAGGGACGCCTTAGAGTGGTATAAAATATGTTAGGCTTAATAAAACATCCTAAAAGATAGTAAATTAGGATTAATAAAATATCCTAAAAGATAATAAGATAGTATCGGTAAATATCCTACAGAGATAGTAAATTAGGAATTGTAAAGCATCTTATAGAGATAATAAGACAGTATTAGCAGAATGTCCTAAAAAGATAATAATTCAAGACGTGATATAATAAAACATAGGAAACCAGAAATTTAAGAATCATAAAAACATATAGAAAGTTTTCAAAAAGAGTTTTTTTTACGTTTACCTCAAAACCTGTGAACTCACCAACATCAAGTTGACGTTTTCAAAAATCGCATGTGTTCCTAGGATGAAGTAAAGATCAACGCAAGGAAGGATTATCAGCTCGCAGTTACATGGGTTTAATTTAATAAATAGTTATGGTTTGCGCTTTGTGATTTGGGTAATCTATGTAGCGTCGCCACACGGCATTTCCGCCAACGGCCGGGGAAGGTGTGACAAAAAAGTACTATCTTTGTATCCTTAACACTTGAGATACATAGTGGGACTTAAGTATATGGAGTGTTGTGCTTTTATATGGTCAAATGTTGATCCTTAAACAGGTATGTGTAAACTATGCAAGAGGCTTATGTAGTCAAGATGGGAGTTGTTCCTCTTATGTGTTGAGAGTTATACATCTGCTGCAATACCCAAAGTAAAACACCAAATGAAATTGATTGTGATCCTAGTGTCATGTTCAACAGGATATCTTTAACAAAGGGATAACTGATAAACTTACCTTATACATCAATTGAGGCTTTGAGCTTTTGGGAAGGGATTTTGATGAATGATATTCCTCGTCGTATGTTATTGGGGATAGTGAAATGTGGCTAGACATTCACCACTTTCTATATCAATCTATGATGAGTCTTGTGCAAGTGGGAGATTGAACAATCTTGTATGCCCAAGAGTCGTTATAGCATGATATTGCTAATAACATATGATCCTTTATAGAAAGTTTTTTTTGGAAAGGGAACTTCCCTAACGAGGGTTTTCGGACCAGCTTTCGCGCACCGACTAATCCCTCGCTGCAAACATGAGGCTTTGGCTCATGCACTGGAGTCACTGCAGGCGAACCTCCATGGCCACAAGGGTTGAGTGCTGCCAAGATTTGAACATGGGTCAATAGGTTATCCACCATATCTTCCACATGCCTTACCAAGTCACCACAACCCAGGTGGTTTCCTTTAAAGAAAGTTACCACTAATTGATGATGTATTTGTATAATTTGATTACTAATAAATATATCAACACTTGTATTTAATTGGTAAAACACAATTTTATGAAAATAATATTTACCAACATATTGAGAATTATTATTTCTAGGAAATAATAATAAAGAGAACAAAACTAGTAATATATCATATGTCATGATTATTTAATTTATGTATAAAAATTTGATCACTTTGAGTAATCATATACTTGGAATGTTACTAACTAGTTAAAGATAAAGTAACGATCAATTGGTTTTTGTCTCTTTCACTCATCATGGGGGGCCAAGGCATGGGATTGCTTTTTATTAGTTTATTACATCTCCCATGCTTGTAAGAAGACCATGCTTTTACTTTATGGTTTATTGACTTGTCTTTTGTTTACATTAGATGATAGATATAAGAAAGGCTTGCTAGCGTTTGATGGGTTAGTTCTTGCATCGTTCTCTCTTCTTTTCTCTCTTAAATGGAAAAAAATTAGAAGGCTTTTTCCCTTCTCCATCTCTTGCTTTTTGGTGCACGTTCTTGGATCTTTAAGTTGGTACTTTTTAATAACTTATTTGGTATAAGTCTTAAATCTTAATAAAAACTTATTAACAAGTGTTTACTAGCATATTTTGGTGGTTCAAAGCTTACTTGGTGGATACATTATAGAGAACTTCTACTTGGAGGTTTAAAGCCATCTTCATCAACTTCATAATTGCCAAAAGGAACCAATGTCTTCAAAGGTTGTTACACTTTCTTCTTCTTTGGTTATGTTTAAAATGTTTTAAGTTTATTAAAAAAAATGCTTTTGTTGCTATTACATCAAATTTTAGAATAAAAACCCAACATTAGTACTTTGGGGGCACAATATGGAGATGATTCTTATTTGGGAAAGCTGAAAGCGAGTAGCAGGGACCATATATATTCATTGTGTTTGTGATTTCGGGGACGAAATCATCCTGAGTGTGGGAGAATTGTAATGCATGCAATTTCGGGCTAGATGTTTAAGGGATTTAGTTACGATTATTCATTTTATTGAATAATGAAAATCCATGAATAGGATAATTATAAATAAATAAGAATCCTTCATACACAATATGGGTTATATAAATGCTAATTATATTTATTTATTGCGTACATGTTTTATGAACAAATATTATTGACTTATAATATTTGTATAAAACTTATCATAAACTTAATGAATTACGTTAAATAAATATGGATAAATAAAAGATTATTTAGGAAAAATAATATTGACGAAAGTTATGGTAGTCGTGATTACGAACCTGTGAGAATAAAGAACGCCGAAATTTGACATCATATGAAGAAATTATGATTTTTCGAAGTTTCGTGTTCGACATAATACAACCATGTGTTTCATAAAATATGAAACGGGCATAGATTACTTGTACCCAAAACAATTTAAACATGAGTTGATGTTCTCGTAAATATGAATCTTTCGATATAAAGAACATCGAGAAATGATTTCGTATGAAGAAGATATGAATTTCGCTAACTCTTTTACAAGGTAACCTTTATAGACTGTAAAGTAAAAATAGATTGTGAATCAGCTGATGAATTATAAATAAAAGTTGTAGTACTTGTTGATACGAATCCATTGATATAAAGAACGTCGAAAACAGAGCTCGTATGCAAGAGATACGGTTTTTAGAAGATTGCAAGAAATACCTGCTGAAGGAGGCGTGACACCACCCAGAGCATGCCAGGTGGCACCGGCTATAAACTAACTATGCTAGAAAACCTATAAGTTGAGTTACACTTGTTATGCTTTTAAGTGTAACTTATATTCATGTTCATTGTCGTTATTATGAACCTATGAATAAGATTTTTCAGTAATTCTAGTTAAAATACTAATTGATCTACTTACGGGAGTGATGTCTAGGCAAGATCTTAGTGAGGTGTTTCAAGTGGATTTTCCAAACAGTATATTTATATACCAAATGGATCCTGCCTCGAATATGATCTTACCTGGTCATTCCTTATTTGATAGAACTCGGTATTCTTTCGGATTATTGAAACATCTGGGAAATAGTTATTATAACCTTATAACTACGAACGAATACTAAAACTTAGTAATATTCGTATTCAGGTCTTTAAAAGGGAAAAATCAAAAGTGTTAGGCGATGAGCTAACCTAACCACAAATCTTCCACATCAAGCAGGTGAGTGCATTGTCACTTTCATGAGCATGATTATAAAAAAAGTATTTATTAGAAGTATTTATTATGAATTAAATGCTTATATGTGTATTAAATGCTCATTATCTGGAATATATGTTAAGTGTATATTTCGTAACATTACATGGCAATTTTAAATAAAAGTATTAGTACTTTAGAGATTAAATGTATACCAAATGCTTACTGTTTTGAATTTTGTGCTAAATGTATTCATTTATTATAACAGTATTAAATAAACAAGAAATTGTATTGGAAGTTGATTATATATATTGCAGTCATACCTACTTATAAAGTAAGACTTATATAAGATACTTAGTTTAAAGTAAGTTAAATAAGTGCTTAGTTATACCTGTATTATGATATTTTTTAATAAATAGGAATTATGTACTGAAAGTTGATTACATATATTGTAGTTTTGATGAGTTATAAAATAAGACATATAAAGGATACTTAGTTTTATGTAAGTTGAATGAGTGAGTTGTTATACCTTGTATTGTGATAGTATTGCATGAACACAAAGACTATTAAAAGTGAATTTCACGTATTATAATATGGTCTAGTTATAGACTAAGGCTTTTCAAGGATACCTAGTTCAAAGTAAGTTGAACGAGTAGGTAGTTTTTATATTGGAGTGTGTGTAAGTTTGGAATGGAGAGTAGTGTTATGCTTGATGACACTATTACGTGTCAGGTTACGAGTTACATACCGTCATATTGTACTAGTATTCCTCCTCTTTTTAAACAGCCAAAAATGATGTGTCTCTATCGGACAACCGGTGGGTATGTATGGTCATCTGCCGAAGTAAGATGACGACCAATAACGAAACTATCTTGTGGAACATTATTAGGTTCATAGTCTGTAAGTGTTAATGAATTATACTTACCCAGGGAAAAGGATTGTGTGTTCATTCGGGTACACTATCCCTCAATGGTGGCCTTTATTGACTTACGCATGCAGCCAATGAATCCCCAAAGTAGTATAGTCAACTCATTGCTTTCATTGATCCATTAGGATAGATTTAAGAAGATCATTGTTATCGGATCAGTATGTGAGGATCGACGAGATGCATAACTAAGGGTAGATTGGCTTATAGATATCTGTCATATGATATATATATATATATATATATATATATATATATATATAGGGTTAGGATTAAATGTGAATGTTAAATATAGTATGAATGTATGACTGAATTTAGACCGTTGGATCAGAAAAATCAAGTGGTTAAGAATGGATCCTGGTTTTTTAATTTCCGATTAATTTTTAATTAAATAGCTGGTAATAGCGTTATTTTAGGAAATTGAGTATTTCTTGGTCTATTTTAAAAAATGGAAATCGACATATTAAATGCGTACAACCTGATTTTTTTGTTCCACCAGCTAACAACATTCCATGTTAGTAGGGAGAAGGCAATCAAGCTCAAGATTACGGGATTACAGGAATGAGAAGGCGATCAAGCTCAAGATTACATGAGAACTTCAAATCGAAGTTCACAAACACAACATCTGCTCCACTGATGCTCGGCGACGACGACAATGATTTTTTCACTCCACCACCAACAGGTTTTTGTCTTTTTTTTTTGCGATTTATTCTTCCAAAATAAGGTTAAGAAACATACATTCTTTACGAATTTACATGTATTCTTGGAGAATGTTGTATGAAAGTTTAGTTTATAACAAGTTAGGGTTTAGTTTTATTTTTTTACAATGTTAAGCAGACTTTGGGTTTGTTGGTGTTGTTGGTAATAGTAGTAGCTCTTCAATTATTATGTTGTACTTGTATAATTAATTCTCTAATAGTAAATGGTTTATTACAATGCTTTTCTTTGTTCAGATGAACTGGTTTATTACTATTGGATTGTACATTGGTTTTGGTTGTACAGGGTTAATATTAGAGAAAAGTTGGGTTATAAAATGGTTGTGCTTGTAATGTGTGTACATGAAAATGGTTTATTAAAATGGTTTTGGCTGTCAGATTAATTGTGTAAGAGCATGCTTTTATGATTGTGTATTCATTGATGGGTTATTAGATTGGTTTTTTTATGCACAGTTTATTTTGTTATGTATTCAATTATAATACAGGAAATTAAATAGTTATTTGATAATACAGTGGGTTAGTAATTGAAGTCAACTATTCTTTGAGAATACTGTGAAAAAAGACATCAATTTTTTTGTTGTGAATACAGTAGGTTAGTAGAATGGTTTACTTTAAACTATTCTAAAAGAATTGTAATGACTAATACTCATTTTGTAAATTGTTTTCATTGACCGAATGTGTCGTAATAGAACAACCTCTGAAGCAGAACCGGAAGATGAAGAAGAATTTCCAATGGTAGAACTTATTGTATAACAGGAAGCAACTATGATTGAAGGGGGGATGTAAATAAAAAAAACACAACGCATAATCAACAAAGAAGGGAAGAAAAGTACAAATAAAATATGATGATGGAAATGTTGGTGAAATCAGATTGAAAAGTAAGTGTGATGTAACCGCAAGGGGTAATACAAGTAAAAAAAGATATTGGTGCTAGGAAGAAAAAACCAATTGAAATATCTAGCACTTCGAAGAAGAGGTTTGAAAAAAGGTAAGCCAAAAGATATTGGAAAGGAAAATGGATAAAATAAACATCCGGAAGGGATTAGTAGACAAAATAGTAGAATGTCATCGACTAAGATGAGCATAACTGTTAGGATTTTGACAAGGGCACAAAGAGAACAAGTGAGAAAATGGGTGTAGGTACCCTGTTAGAAATCGATAGTCTACCAGGACACTTGAACTACTATATTTTGGGTAAATATGATCCATTGACCAATAGACTGGTGTCACGTCGAACGATGCGTTGGAAATAACCAAGGAAAGGATACATGAGATTATAGGTATAGCTATGGAGGGCGTTAATATTAAGGACCTACCTTCATGTAAGACGAATAATCCAATGCTTGAAGAATGGAAAGTTCAATATCAAAAAAAAAACTGTTTTCAAGTACATCATATTTGAAAAGAATAAATGAGTCAACAGTGGATGTCATTCTCTTTAGACTTAGTTTTATTATATGGTTTATCAAAACTTTGATTAAGTCAAAGAAAATGAGGAAAAGTAAAATAAAAGTTATTGAGAGGTTAATTATGTTAGAAGAATATTCAACTATGTGTTAGTACATGGTTGATAGCTTGCTTCCAAGGAAGCAATTGTGGAATCAGGACAACCGATTTTGCTATTTCTCGGGCCTACTACCGTATTGTTGGTATGAATGGCATTTTTAAATACAATTGATTATTAGTTTATAATGTCTATGTTATTATATTTTTCCAACAAATTACTAATTTGTATGTAGCTGGTTTATGTGTTTAGTATCCGCATCAGTAAAAGCATTAAATTAAAAATGAACTCCTTTTATAACACATGTTATTGGAGATATGTTGAAACAGATCAAGGACTTTGAGGTGATTGTGAATGCTCTTGGGATGGGACAGTTCATTGGAAAGGGAAGATGATGAGCATGAAGATGAATGTAGTGACACAGATAAGGAGTTGGATACGGTTGAAAGAAAGATTGTTGATGAGGAGGCAAACAATATTATTTTCTATCCATTTAACATTTCTAAATTATTAAATTATCTTTTTCAACTGATTTCATAAAGAATAATTACATATTTTACAATTTTATTTAAGAATACACACATTATAATGAACTTTATAATTTTGTAATGCACATTCATTAAGAATGTAGTGTTTATGTCATAAAGTTTTTAAAGAATGATTATGTGTGATGTCGTATATGAGGCTCTAATGAGTTATAAAATTACTTAATTCTTAAAGATTGAAGTAATATGAGATTTTCCTAGTATCAAATATTCTAAAAGAATTCTTGGCTATCCATGTAACATTCTACATTGTTAATTTCTTTTTTGCAACTGATTCGTAAAGAATAATTACAAATTGTGCAATTTTATTTAAGAATGCATACATGATAATGACTTTGTAATTTTGTAATACACATTCTTTAAAAGGGTGTTATTTATGTTATAAGGTTCCTAAAGAATGATTATGTGTTATGAGGTATATGAGGTTGTAATGAGTTATAAAATTACTTAATTCTTAATGTATGAAGTAATATGAGATTTGCGTAGTGTTTAAAAATCTTAAGGAATTCTTGTCTCTTCATTTCACATTTTGCATTGATAAATTCTCTTTTTCAACTGATTCGTAAAGAATTATGGCAAATTTTACAATTTTATTTAAGAATGCACGCATGATAATGAACTTTGTAATTTTGGAATACACATTCTTTAAGAAGGTGTTGTTTATGTTATGAGGTTGCTAAAGAATGATTACTTGTTATGAACTAAATGAGGTTGTAATATTCTTAAAGATGATATTAATATGAGATTTGCATATTATCAAATATTCTAAAAGAAACAAGTAGTATTATTTTATTTTGACACTTTAAATATTTGCTACTTGCAGGCTTATTATACAGTTTTTGACGTCGGGTACAATAAAATATTGATTGAAAAAAGCAGAATGAAGAAGACATTAATTGGAGGACTGGAAATTTTTCCCGAAAGTGAATTATTGAACTATGTAAAATATATCAACATTTGAAACGTCTATTGATTTGCTTCTATATATATCACTATTTTAATTTAGGTAAACATATAAGATAAAAGGAAAATGGCGATCATACCCTGGGGAGATTATATAAGATCAATGGTTGAAGTCTAGTCATACATTCACACAGTAATTATGGTTTATATATGAACCTAACTCTATATATATATATATATATATATATATATATATATATATTGTTTGATAACAATTGGTTTTGCAAGGTTATTATATGATTTATTATCATTAAAATATTATGGGATTGAAAACTTTATGTATCTCACCAGGTTTTCCCAAAACATGGCTCACTCAAATTATATGCATCGCATGTAGTGGTGGTAAGGTTGCTGAAACTTGATTAGGATGTCGAGTGATTAAAGAGACAATATGCAATAGTAATCAAGATTGTTAGGACTTTATGTTGTAAATTATATTGTGTATTAATTATGACATCCTTAGGATTTTATATTTTGAAACAACATTTGTACTCAATATATTTTAATAAAATGGGACATTTTCAGCAAACAAAGAATGCATGGTTTTAATAGCGTAAAGAAAAAAAATTGGTTTGGAAATTTGAGGATGTCACAACCACAACCGCCACTGCCAACACCACTACCTCTGTCACCAACCGACCCTACAACTGCCACCTCTGTCACCTCTATAACCACCACCTCTGCCACCACCATCTCTTTCGCCACCACCACCATAATCATATAGGATTAATCACTTTATGAACAGACATATATTTATAATAATTTATGATTATGCTTATATGTATAATCTGGTGTAATCATATATGATTATACATCTCTTTCATATAATCTATTAGGATTAGGCATATCCTACCGGGTCTGTACGCTGAAACGGAATATAATAAATATATAGTTGAAATTGAATTTCAAGATGTCTATGTTTTTTTTTTCAGAATCTCAAAAGAACCGTCATCTATATATATACTAGTTTATAACCCATTGTAACCACGGTTACAACATTAGTTAAAATTTTATAGTAAAATTCAAACTTATTAATCAATTATTTAAAAAAAAACGATTAACTAAGAGATATTTTTTTAGTTATATAAAATTATAATTATTGATTTATATGTGACCTTATAATCTTTATTAACTTTATTTTAATAGTTATTCTAATGTTATTAATTTAATGTATATAGAATGAAAAATTTAAAATTTGAAATTTAAAATGAAACATCAATACGTTGACAAGTGGCATGACATTAATTATAATGCCTAATAATGTGACACATGGCAAAAAGAGAATAAATTATTCTTTTACTAGCCGTAACCTCGCGCGTTGCGCAAGAATGCATTTAAGTGGTTAAAATAATTATGGGAAAAAATAGAAATATGTTGAAATTTACGTTTTTAGTCATGTTTTGGGCATTAACCGAATTATCAAATAACATAAAAATCCATCAACTTATATTTTGATACTATTTAATATAGTTCATACCGTATAAACTTTACTTTTACTTTTATAATATCCAATATATATTATAAGTTTTTGTATAACATTAATATAATCTACTTTTCTTATGTCCGATAATATTTTTTGGATAAAATAAGAAATAAGTTGTTTTGAATGAGCTATTAATAAACAATATTAAATTAATAAACTTTGTATTACACTATTTATTTTACACCAAAACATCTAAGGTTTCATATATGAACTTTCAAATATTAAACATTGAAATTAAGAATGAAGTCATACAAAATATATCATTATACATAAATGTCATCAAGAGTTTTAAAATAAGTCGATTAGTAAATATGATATTTAATTTTAATTACATACTTTGCAAGGCGTACGTTTGACTTTATGTTGGTGCGCCGAGAATCCTTTTCCTTAATTTGTACTTAAAAAATTAAGGTGAATAGGAATATAAAATAGATATTACTAAGCATTAATATAAATAATTAAAAAGGGTATGTGGATCTACTACCACCGGTTAAAGGCAACATACATCTCTACTGGTATCAATTCCTATGTGAAATTGAAGTAATCATTCTATGTACACCTTTTTTCTAATTACATAAACAAAAATGAGTAACCAAACATAAAAATGTTATATTTACTTAGGAAAAATATTTTAGTTAACTAACAAATTAAATAATATAAGTTTAAGAGTTAGGAGTTCGAAAACATTAATATTATTATTAATCAATCAATTAAGTAACACATGTTGAAATTTTTACAATCATTATTAAAAAGCATCTGAAATATTAGATTTTAAATGAATTTTGGTTGAAGTGTTTTGACCTCTATTATAATATATATATATATATATATATATATATATATATATATATATATATATTATATATATATATATATATATATATATATATATATAGAGAGAGAGAGAGAGAAAGAGAGAGAGAGAGATAGAGAGAGATGGAAAGTATAACATATGTATGAGTTTTAATTAATTATCTTTTTGAAACGGTACAATTACAAAACAAAAAAAACATATTTAAAATATTTAATTAAATATTTTCGACATCACCCTATATAACATATGATAAATATATTAACGATTAAACCACAATTTACAACGACTGTATTACAATAATCCAAAAACGAATTAGTATAACAAACTTACAAATTAAAAGCTTTAATATAATAGCATATCTCCAAAAGTGGCATTAAGACCTCAACCCAACACAAAAACCTTTAAGTTTGTTTTCTTTCTGAAATTTGTATATGATTTATATGCATGTCTTCCCAAAAGATTGGCCTTTTATAGTAAACTTTTCACTAAATGTTAATTAAACATAATATAAGTTATAAAACTTTTGAGTGTTAAATCATAATTAAGAAAACTTTTGAGTTCTATTAGTTAAAAAGGGAGTTTCAAATGAATGTGGTTTGAGGAAGTTAAAAAAGGGGGTTTCAAATGCATGAGATTCAAGAAAAAATGTTAGCTTTATAAGTATGTATGATTAGAATTAGATTTTATATATATATATATATATATATATATATATATATATATATATATATATATATATATATATATATATACTAGACGAATTCCCGCGCGTTGAGCAGCGAAGATTAAAAATATATTGTTAAAATATTGAAAAATATATGTTTAAAATGGTTATGTTATTGACATTAAATTTGAGATAATATTTTTACACAAATTTATATATATATATATATATATATATATATATATATATATATATATATATATATATATATATATATATAATCTCAATTATTTTGAACAATAATATTCATTGACATCAACCCACATTCCTCATTAATAGAATTAAATATAATTATCTATTTAATATTATTTTTAACAATTATTATTATTGATTAATTATATTTTTACTTATGCGATCATTTTCTAATTTCAATAATGATGTTTATTTAAAATACAATTTATTTATAGCTAAATGTAATTTATAATTTGATGTTATTATCATTTAAAATTGTTATAATTAATTTTAAACCACTTATTATTAATAATAAGTTAAAGAAGACTTTTAAGAAACGCTTAATATTATTATTAAAATGTGAAACATACACTAAATAATAAAGTGATAAGATAGATAATTTGCATTTCAAAAGAGACTTGCATGGATAATATGACATATCAATGTTATTTCACTAATTTGATTTTATTATTTATAATTATTGCTTATTAATTTTAAAATCACTTGTTATTATTAATAAGTGAAAGAAACTTTTAAAAAGCACTTATTATTATAATGAAAATGTTAAACATATACTAAAATATAAAGTGATAAAATAGACAATATAAAGTGATAAAATAGACAATTTGCATTATTGTTTTGAAGCAACATGAACATACAAACATGTATACAATAGTTAATTAAATATTATATATATCACCTTCCATAACATATGATCGATAACATGAATCTAATCTGATTTACATAAAAATTTCAACCACAACATACAATGATATTCTTAAAAGAATACTTAAATCAAGAAAATACAAAAAAGAATTAGTATATAACAAACTTACAAATTAAAAAACTTAAACATAATAACATGGCTCGAAAAATTGTTCAAGCCCTCAAACCAACAGAAAAAACTTTAAACTTGTTTTCTTTGTGAATTTTGTATGTGATTTGTATTTGTGCGTCTACACAAAAAGATTGACATTTTTATAGTAGAGTATCCATTAATTGTTTATTAAATATATTATATAAGTTATAAAACCTTTGAATTGTTAATCATTATTAAGAGACTTTTGAGTGGTATTCATTAAAATAGGAGGTTTCAAATGCAAGAGGTGTTTGCAAATTTTTATGAGGATTTCAAATGCATGAGGTTCAAGGAAAAATGCTAGCTTTATATATATATATATATATATATAATTTTTTATTCCGAACGATATTTATAAATTAAATTTGGTGCAAAGAGAATAGCGATCTTGGAATGTTGCTATTAAATTTATGCACATGGGAACAAGGGTGTCTCTCTGAGGGCTCCTCCTTTTCCTTTGGTAGGGAATTATGCTTGGTGCAACCAAACAATCACTACCCCACGTAAGAGCTGCCCTTTAATGTCTTAATACCCCCAAGACATGTTTGGGCTATGTGCTTTTCATCAAAAGTTTTCTTAATACGTAACAGAACCTTTTTCTTTTAATATGTTGTATTTGTTTTTCTTTAAATGAAAATACAAAAGACTAAGCATATCGGGAAGATTGAAAAAGGAGATTAATAAAATAAGACTAATCATAGAAAGCGTTTCCCATGATTTAACAAATAATTACAAAAATTATTTAAACAGGCTATGATTTTTTTGCCACTCATGACCCACTAAAACTAGTGTTATATCATCAGGTGTCGATTTTAGTTTAGAGATTTTTTACTAAGTCTACAACACAAATAATTCTCTTAAACCACGACTCAGAAACAAATTATAACATTCAACTTCTTAACATTAAGTACACCCAAAATTTTCCATTTTTAATTTATAAATAATCCGGTGTACATTCATGATATATATATATATATATATATATATATATATATATATATATATATATATATATTAAACATGAATGTACATATTATTTATAAATTAAAAGTCGAAAACCTTGAATGTATTTCATGTTAAAAAGTCGAATATTACAAGTTTGTATCTAAATCGGGTAAATCCCTGAGTTGACCGGGGACGGGGACGGGGATGGGTATTACCTGAATGCAAAAAGCGGGGATGGGGATGGGGATGGTTCTATTTGTCGGGTACCCATACCCGTATCCGAAACCGGCCCGATGGGTACCCGATATATATATATATATATATATATATATATATATATATATATATATATATATATATATATATATATATATATATATATATATATATATATATATATATATATATATATATATAGTATTATTTATGTTTTTATTTTAAATAATGTATAAGCAATGTTCAGTAGAAAAAGTAAGGTTTTTTAACAATCAAACATATAGTTTTGTGAAGACTTTTTATGTCTTTTTTTTTGCAAAAAATAGTTTAATTTGTACACTTGAATATTATTGTTCGTATTTAAAGACATTCAGTGATTATAGTGCTCTATATTAATTTTGTAAGTTTTTTTTTGTTGGTTAATCTATAATTATGAGTTATTTTTCATAAAACTTCAAAACTTTGTAATGGGGAAAAATCCCCGATTACCCATTGGGGATCTCCGTTACCCATTGAGGATGGAGATGGGAATGGATTTTTAATCCCCGATGGGGATGAGGTCGGATATGGGTATGGGGATGAGGATTCAGATATGGGGATGGAGAACACGAAACCCGGTATACCCGTACCCATTGTCATCCTAGGTAAAACTACATGATAAACTATCTAGAAAATATAAAATTAAATACAACAACAAATAAAATATAATGATTTAATATTATAATACATAATACAAATACATAATATATTTCATTGAATTAAAACAAAGTCTACATAACAATTTTTCCAAAACAAGTGAAATTTTTTGCATCACATGTATTATAATCGTAATATTATCATGAATTTTTAGTATCTCATCATGTGGCCCTCTTTGATCGACTTTCAAACAAACATGTTCTCCTATTAGATAAGCTTTAGTTAAAAAAATATTTAGTTATTTAATCTATTATTAATGATATATTATGTAAGTATCATGAATTTTATAGAAATGGTTTATATATGGCATATCTATTAACTATGTATACAATACTGTTTTGAAAAATCAAGTTTATCATAGCAAAAAGGAAGTTAATTTGTATATAATAACTTTTTGCAATACACAACAACTTATGGTTTAGAATATTGTATAATATAAAATTTGTGTAATCATTGAAAACATAAATTATTATATATGATAAATTTCAAACTAAAATATATAAATAACTATCAATTTAATTTTTATTAAACCTACAAATAGAACCATCAATAACTTGTTTTTTTGGTAACCATCATTTCAATTTGAATTTATTGTTAAAATAAAAAATTTACTTTCTTATAGCTTAAGAGCATCTAAAAATAACTATAAATTAGGTTTTAAACATATATTTGATGTTAAACTAAGTGAATTTCCGGGTGTTGTTCAGAATAAATTTATGTAGTTACAATTTTGGCAAATACATGTTGAAAATTATTATTTTATCAACATAACTGTGAGATAATAAATCTTATGTTAAATCGATACATACAATTGTAATTATATTAAATCCTATTATAAAATAAATATATATTATAATAATATCACTCAACGACCTCTATCCACGATTTGCATGATGAATAAATTAAATTTGGTTCTTTTGCTCTTGATTTAGTATTAAATTTAACCTTGTCTCTTTGTTGATTTGACATATTGATTTTAACATTAATCCAATATTATTAAGATTAATCATTTTAGTTAAAAAAAATAATTTAATTATAAAAGTAATTATTTGACAATTATCTATTATTTCTTAGTGTACTAGGAATTCTATTTAAGACAATCATAGTTCCATTTGTTTATATTATGGTATGTGAGGTGAGGAGTGCACGTTCAAATAACTAATTAGGACTCAGGAATATGGGGGAAGCGCCGATGGTAGGGTTCTAAGGGGCATGGACCCTAGTAGGGTCTAGGGGTAGAGCCCCTGGAGGTGTTCCCTGGAACACGCCGTTTCACTCCGAAAATCGTCATCTTCTTCATACTTATAGTCGATTTGGAATTTGCATATAGATATAATGAAAAAAAAAATTGTATTATGTCAAATTTATCTCTCAAGAACACAATATATCAATAATATATTATATGTTTATGATTTTGATTAGGCTTGTAATAAGAATTGTTTTCTTGGATTATCCCGCGATCTGAGTCCATGTAACCCTAGGCTTAGGGTTGAATTATAGATTTCAGAAAACGTTTATACACGATCAAGAAATTATCTAAATTTTATTGTTATTCGAAATCCCAAATTCTAACATTGCACGAGGGACATAATTTTTTTCACATCAATTCCTTTTTTAAGAAGATTTGATCTAGTCATTTTTTTTTTCACACCAATTCTTTTTTTTTCAAGAATATTTTTTTCACATCAATTAGGACTCAGGAATATGGGGGAAGTGTCGATGGTAGGGTTCTAAGGGGCATGGACCCTAGTAGGGTCTAGGGGTAGAGCCCCTGGAGGTGCTCCCTGGAACACGCCGTTTCACTCCGAAAATCGTCATCTTCTTCATACTTATAGTCGATTTGGAATTTGCATATAGATAAAATGAAAAAAAAATTGTATTATGTCAAATTTGTCTCTCAAGAACACAATATATCAATAATATATTATATATTTATGATTTTGATTAGGCTTGTAATAAGAATTGTTTTCTTGGATTATCCCGCGATCCGAGTCCATGTAACCCTAGGCTTAGGGTTGAATTACAGATTTCGAAAAACGTTTATACACGATCAAGAAATTATCTAAATTTTATTGTTATTCGAAATCCCAAATTCTAACATTGCACGAGGGACATAATTTTTTTTCACATCAATTCCTTTTTAAGAAGATTTGATCTAGTAATTTTTTTTTTCACAACAATTCTTTTTTTTTCAAGAAGATTTGATCTAGTCAATATCCGATCCAAATGAGTATGCCACACTAAGACATTAACTTTGATCGATAGGGACTTATTCCATCTAATAGCCAGTTCCGATCAGAATGGAAATTAATGGGAGTCCATAATGCATACAAAACATATAAAAATATAAAATTATGAAATTAATGTATTTTGGGTTTTTTTCGGCAAAAAAATATCAAACAAGTTTTCTACAAAACTACGTCTTAAGAGCATCTCCAATGGGAGCTTTTTTTAATAGGTTATTACTATTGACTAATTAATAATGAGCACTTATTCCCATTGGAGCAAATGACTTTTTTGCTTATTTTTATTGACCACTCAATATATATTAAGTGGTCAATATAGTTTAATCATTTGTACATTTTATCCCTCATCTTCTAATCATATTTTAATTTAACCCTTATTTTTATTTTAGCTTTCAATTTATTTATTTGTTTACTAGTTAGTTAATTCTACCAAATATTTAGTGATATTTTACTTAAGAATTATAAATATAACGATAATATTAATTAGAATAGTTTATATTAAAATATGATGTGTGTTTAAAAATGACTAACTAAATGGAAGGGGTTATATAGAAAATTTTAAATAGATAAGTATAGATTAATTAAATTTAAAGAAAAAGCTATTTGAAGAGTTTAACCGTTTGAGAGACTATTTATTTAGAGGTTAAAATTAATAGAATGGTAATATGACAATAACTTTAAGGTCTAAGGAGGAGGTTTTTAATAAAATATAGATTTTTTTTAAGTACTTATATTGATATTTGGGTGGGACCACTTTCAAATGAGGTTCGTACACCTCGTTTTTAATAGGCTGGTTTAGCTGCTAGTGCTAACCCCCACCTCCAAAATGCTGAGCTATTGATCTATATATCGATTAACAAAAGACACCGTATACTCAACTGTCAAAGCAATATCCCAATACCAACTCCAAAGTGCCATGATCATTCAATTAGTTAGTACCAATTGCTAATAACTATTACCCTATTACTATAAGAAAAATATTTGATTCATGGTTGAATTCTCCTTTATAGTTCCATCATGGTCTTATCACATTTCATTTTCCATTTTAAAAGAGATGTATATGCTCATGTCTTAATATTCTTATCTTGTCGTTCTTTATAGTTTATTCAATCCCTCTTTATATGCTTTCGGCATTAGAAAATATGCACGTCAGGAAACCTTTGGAATTAAATTAAAGAGAAAACTAAATGTTAAACGCTTCAACATCAAATTTGAGTGAGAATGTTTTTTATAATATTCTATTTTAAATGTTTCTATTTTTATTTGGTCATGCATGATTTAATATTTTTCTTATATTCTACTTGTCATCCCTCCCTTATTCTTTATCTATATATATTTAGTTGGCAACCACTTTGCTTACTGATGACCCTATTATTATTTATCTACTATTGTCCATGAGCTCTCTAACACGCTCAAAAGAGCTACCTTTAGGAGATATCAAGAGTCCAAAACATATGTGTGGCTTTAAGCCTTTAATCCCTTTTATTTATATTTTACATGATTAATTTTTGTAATAAGAGACTAATAAAGATCAATATTTATATGGGGAATTGAGTAATCTAATTTGATGTATTTAAAAAAAATCCATTCAATTTAATTTTTGCAAAATAACAATTTTCTCTGAAATGGGTCATTCCGGAAACAAATTCAGACTCATTTTTTGATGGGCCTCATCAGGTATCCTCCGGAATGGCCATTCTGGAGTATATGTACGTATTCCGGACCCCCTTTTTGAATTTCATTTTCCGGAATATATTCTGACAAAATTCGGATCGCAATTTCATTCCGGAACTCGACTTTCCGATACACTCCGACCTTTTGATTCCAATCTCCGACTCGCTCTCCGTCATTCTGGCACACTCCATTATCACGCATTCCGATACACTCTGACTTTTCGATTCCGATCTCCGACACACATTTCGAACTCCAACTTAAGATATGGAAGACGATCACGATGATCCAATTGTTTTACGGGCAATTTCTTTACTCTTATATTGTTCTTATTTTAGCTTTAAGATTTTTTGTTTATATTCACATCCTTCAGAATGAATTGACCATGTTCTAGAGTTGCAATAGTTGATGTCAGTGCATCAGGACCAACTCAAAATTAGTTTAGCTGTTTATGTAATGTGATTATACATCGAAAACTAGTGTTTCGGAACAAAAAAATGCATTTCGGAATCCGAAGAACACCTTTGGAATGAACTGACCACGTTCCGGAGTAGCTATAGATGATGACAGTGCATTAGAACCAACCCAAAACTAGTTTATTTGTTTATAGAATGTAAGTATACATCAAAAACTATTGTTCTGAAACAAAAAAAAATTGCATTTCGGAATGCTCCAAAATGTGAGGAACTGTTCCGGAACGCGAAGAACGTGTCTGGAATGTCATAAACATGATCTGGAATGGTGGTCACTGTTCGTTCTGGAGTTGGTTTAAAACAAGTTTTCTATTTGCAGCACAAAACGGTTTTTGATGCATCCATTACACTGTCTTGTAAACCCAAAATAGTTGCGTGATATTCTTGCGACAATCAAAGACAGATCAGCATGCGAGACTATGTTTTGGAATTCATGTTTTGAGAAGTGGTTACAGATTCCTAATGTAGATGGGGATCCTTTACTTTTCTACATTACGTGTTTTGCCACAAAGTTATCACGGAGCCCCGAAGCGAAGTAGAGGAAATGGTTTTTGAGATTGGGGGTTACGAGCTGTCTTTCGAGAAGAAAGAATTTTGTCTTGTCACCGGCTTCCACTTCGGTGACTATTTTCCTGCCTCTGGTTCCGCCTTCGCCTTTCGTTCCCATGTGTTTCCTATAGTCACGAGGAATGTCTCCATGAAATTAGACGATCTGATGAAGGTGTTTAAACATTTGCTTAATGACTTATCAGACAAGGATGCGATCCTTGTATGTCTTCTATATATTTTAGAGAAGGGTTTCATTGGGCGGTTGCATAAATAGCATGTGACAGAGGAGTATTTCGCTTTGCTATCCAATCTTGATGAATTTAACATGTATCATGTCTATAATTTATAATTACACATTATAAGTAGCATTAATAATATTTTTTACAAATTTAATGAGAAATTTTTTATGTCGTAGATATCCATGGGGGGGGGGATAATTTGAGATCGATTGTACTAACAACTATTTACTATACTCAATAAGGTTGAAAAGCATGTACATCTAGTCAAACCGAAAGAAAAACAACCTCAAAAAATGGCCTACACCCTAAACGACTTTTTATGCACTTTTAGGTAAAGTACATGATTAACAATTTATTATTATTTTTGTTTGATAAAATTGGTGGGATGTCAAATCTACCAAGCAAATTACACCCTTTTGCTTGGAAATAAAACGTAATATAGTATTAAAAAAGGGATTGATCCACGGGAAAAAGCTTGTATTCAATCACCAATGTAATCCAATAGAACAAGTGTAAAAAAACTAACTAACTACAATTAAACTAAAGGGGGGGGGGGGGGGGTTGTGACTATTTGAAAACTAAAAGACTTGAAGAACTAAAGTACTTGCAACTAAGCAAGATGGTGAGATGCTAAAATAGTGGAGAGAGTTGGTCAACTAAGGCAATTCAACACAATGAAATTTTATGTGTTTATCATTAGGATTCAATATGTAAGCTTATCATTCATCCCAAATTGGTTATAACAATCATGAAGGATGATATGCCAAAATTCCACAAAGTTAGTATGGAGGTCGGGGAAGTCCACAACACACCTTAATTAAAATCAAGGACCCAATCCCCAAAACTATGTTGTTCCGTGGGTGGCCACATAAATTTGTGCGGGTGAGACCCCGCCCTCGCAAATGATGATGAAATACTATTGGCTCATTTCGTCCACTACTCCACCCCACTACTCAAGATTCCCTTGGTCCCCTTCACACATCACATGATTCAAAATGGACCAATCCTCTTCAAGCTTAAATATGGGTAGTGCAAGCCCATTTTCAAGAGTCCATGACCCATCTTCAAAAGTCCATCTCATCCAAGTCTTCAACAAATCAAGCCCAATTCTTCCAAAATAGATCCGAAAAGCCCAATAACTCCTCGCAAGCCCACAAAGCCCATCAACAAGCTAATCCGTAACCGTAACGATACTTCAAAACCCTACAAAACACCTTATACAAAAGAGAAAGTACTCGATACGATCCAAAATAAATAATGGATAGAATATGCAAGACAAAAACAATAAAAACGACTAAAAATGTTATAATAAACTATATAAAAGAAGTAAATAAAACAAACTATTAAATATTGTAATACATGATTCTTACATATATTGATTCTTGAGAGTTTTCTTGTGAGCATTTTTTTTGATACCCAACAACCGAATGTGATCCCTCGAGTTGTTGCATGGTCGAAATTAAGGCCTTGGCATGCGCCTGAGTGCAACCAATTTATAAAAATCGACGACATATGGTTACTTATATATTTTAAAATTTTCTTTTATATGTATAATCTATGTTTATTTATAATTTCAAAATTTTGTTAGAAGAATAATAGACTTGTACAGAAGTTAGAGCCAACAGAAGCTGAGAGTTGTGTTGAATGGTTGATAGTTAGCTTGGAGTGGATTGATCACCCTGATTTTCCCAAGACATAAGTTCACAGGGCACCTTCCCTAACACCATCACCCAAACACCCCCTACCCATGAGCCTCGACAAAAGGAGGCACGGATAGATGTTCCATCTCACCCGCTGCCACCACCATGGTCTGTCGTTGAACCATCAACTGATAAGAACCGAATTATTAATGACTTGCAAAACGAGGTCCGTGAATAGCAAAATGAGGTCATTGAAAGTCGCAAGCAATTGAGGTCACATGATAAATGTTTAACATATCATGACGCTACTTTAGCCATGCTTCTAAAACTTAACAATAAGACTCCTAAAGATGATGTTGTTACCTCGAAGGGGGTGGAGGTACATTGCTAATTATTTCAATCCCATACAATTTTTATTTAACTTTATGGTATACCCGTTATTGAATCGTTTATAATTAAATACTACTGAACCATACATGCACTTTATCATGCAAGATGATGGTACCACATACTAAAATGACTTATGGGAGTAAGGTTATAGTTTAGGGACACCCGAACAACTGCTCAATCACGACCTTGAGAAGTCGTATGCATGTATTCAATCGTCGTATGTAAAAGAGATTTCACGAGATGAATACAAAACGCCTGCAACACCGCTTAGGCATTCTTTATGCCAAAAAGTTATGTCCATATGGTATAACTTCCCATTGATACATATGAAGATGAAAGGTGATGCACGATAACAACCATCACCATTGTACAATCTTTTAGAACCTACCGTACACAGTCTATATAAAGAACAGAATGCTTCGATGTTGCTTGCTCAACATTTTTTGACTGGTATTCTGACGGTTGAGTTTTGGGCGCGCTTATATGTGGATAGTCACACATGTTGGTTGGAATGTGATGTAAGTTGTATAATTATTTGCTTATTACGTACTACACTTCTAATAACAATACTTACTTTACTGCAAATTTTTTGATTGGAAGCACATCATATTGTGGATCTCATATTTGATAGAGTGTAGACCAGATGATGCTCACTGGACAATTGTGTTGTCAGCTTTCAACACCAATACATTTGACTAGAGTGACATGGCTGACATATCCGTTTACCCAGCTTGGGCAGATTGTTATATATTATAATTGTGTTTGGATTACATTACCTAAGTAATAGAAATTTATAATATAATGTTATTTGATGATTAATTAATTCTAACCTTTTGTGTAGCTTTACATCCCAATCAATACACCAACTGCTCACTGGTTTTTGGGTGCTTTGGATTTGAAGACATTCAAAATGACAATATACGATAGTCACTCGAAGAACGGATATTGTTCAGAAGATGATGATTGGTTTATAGATATACAAGCCCGCATCCACAAACTGCTAGTAGGTATCAACTACTGGGGTACTGAACCAACTGATCAATCCCAGTTGAGAGTTTCAACATGACTCTCAAAAAGGCCCCATACATACCACAACAGATTGACAGTAGAGGGGATTGTGGGATGCATTTGTTTTGGTTCCTTGAGATGTTAATCGTCGGGAAACCGTATTTTAAAGAGGGTAAAACTGGTCCATGGGCTATGTCATATCATAAACGATTGACGGATATTTTTTGGGATTCAAGGACAAAGTCCATTTGAACATTGTACTATTATTTAAAAAAATCCCTTAAATTTATGTATTTATTAGTTTTTTTTTTCGTAGATTTTAAGATTACATTTGCGATTTAGATTTTATAAAAAACAAAAATTATAGAAAAAGAGAAAAAATAACACAAAACACATTTTACGCATAAAACATAAAAAAAATACTTTCTACGGAACAAGTGTCCGGAATCCCAATCCGGTGTCCCAGAGAACTCTCCAGAATGATATATTTCGGACAAAGTGGTTATTTCACAAATAATAATAATAATAATAATAATAATAATAATAATAATAATAATTGGATTATTTTTTTCAAACTGCTAGTGGGTATCAATTAGTGGGGTACCGAACCAACCCAGTTGAGAGTTTCAACATGACTCTCAAAAAGGCCCAGACGTACCACAACATACTAACAGTAGAGGGGATTGTGGGAAGTTTTTCTGTTGGTTCCTTGAGATGTTAATCGTCGGGAAATCGTATTTTAAAGAGGGTTTTATAGGTGGATCTATGATTCGGATAAGTTGAGGGCTTTAGGCACAATAAAAAGGTTCAATTGTATAAAATTTTAAAGTTCAGTCAAAAATATTTTAAATAGCAGTAGCAAAGAAAAAGAAAAGTGTTATAGTCACAAAAAAGTGTTCAGTTACATAATTTAATTAGTTTGCTTATATAGTTTTCATCTTTTGGAAGTGATCAACTACAACTTAATTTTTTTTTCTTTTGAACGGTGGATTTTTTTTACCTTGATAGGAATTAAACGAATCCAACGAGTGCGGGTAGAGGAAAAAGAAAGCAGTTGATCATCAATAAATGAACGAGTTGGCACCACCGAAAACCCACATATCCGAAGCAGGAGCCAAAATGATTGAATCAGGACGGTCCCAAAGACCCTGCCATCGGTGACTCCCCCCCCCCCCTTCCCTGACTCTCTCCAAAGTGAAATATAAAAAGAACTTTGCTCCATCTTGTATCTGACAGTAGCCTATTTATCCAAATCAAGAGCATGAATTCTAGGAAATTAGGTTTTTACAAGCATATCTCCTAACCAAATGTCTTCCCAAAATAAATATACAAGCCTCACCTAGTTTGTTTTTACACGTAGATAAAATACTAACACCCTTCAAAGAAAGGTTATCCACAGCTTTATCCAACCAAATAGTGTTCTCATTGTCCTCGATACCCCACTTGACCTTAGCTTTTGAACTAAGTCAACATTCCTCAAGTCCAACTCCCGTAGCTTCTAAATATTATAAATCCGAGATTGAGTTAGCCAATGTTGTGGAAATCGTTGTTCAACACTTATTCGGTTGGACTGGGGAGTAACGAGTACTTGACGTAGGCGGGGAGTACTCGAATATGGTATTTTATAAAGATATAGTTTTAGGGAAATTATATATATGAAAAATCAAGAGTTTATTAGAATTTATAACAAATTATGTGAAATATCAATAAAAAAGATACATGTTTGAATGTTAAACTAGTTCAAAAAAGTAAAATTTTAATCATGAAAATCTTGAAGATGAGAATGAGAGAAGAAAGCATATACAATTCATTTGTATGATATCTTACTTTAATTTTAAGTTTTATGTTAGATAAAGTATAAAATATACATATTAATCTTGAAATTGTATATTTTTTTTTCTCTTTTTAAGTCAATTTTAACCATTTAACGTAGTTTGACCGAGTTGGCCAAGTTTAACCGAGTTGGTCCGATTCGAGGTTGGCCGCATTTCGAGTTATTTGGCCGAGTTGACTTAACTCGCCTCAGTAAGAGGTCGAGTTCGAGTACTCGGTCGAGTAGTCACCCGAGTTGGCCAAGTTTTACAACACTAGGGTCAGCTTAGAAGACCCAACCAACTCCATAAGCTAATTGTCAATAATATCAATATGTTGTTGTAAAATAATGTGCCTGGTCTCTAGCTTGTTAGTGCACTCACACTGTGCCATAGAGATTGGCGTCGTTTGTCTCGTTGGATCCACCCCAACCGTAGTCATCGACGGAACCACACCATACTATTGCCAGCAAACATGTGGCAAAATCCCCCAGTGTCGACGTTAACCCCCACCTCCTCCAAAAATCTAATGTTTTTAATAATATTGTTGACATGACGCTTTTTCTGAATTTCCAATAGGAGTAGTAAAACTAAAATTAACTGGGTTGCTTGTCTTAAAACCCCAACTTTGGCTTGCATTTACTTATAATGGTTTTTCTCTAGCTACTTACTAAAGTTTGGTTAATATATCTCTCTTCTTAAAAAAACTGATAGTTAGGATTTTGTGACATGATTTAAGAACACAATAAGATTCATGTACATAGTGTTTTCATGAGAAAGGCTTTTGTGTTTGAAATTGTGGATAGTAAAAATTTTAATAATCATAGGCAAATTAAATACAAATAACATATTTTAAGTTTAAAATATACTTTCAAAATCAATAATTTACCATTCAAGTTGCATTTTTTGCATTTAGAATTAGTGTAGGCACTTGCGTTTTATTCACAACTTCATGAATTAATGTAAGAATGTATGCGATCAAGTTATATTTAGACTTAGGTAATTGCCTTTTAAATTGAGAAAACGTATGCAATTAGGTTATTTCTATTTAGTTTTTCAATTATTAGGTTAAGCAAGTCGATATCCAATATTTTAAGTTTTAGTTTTCTTCGGTAAATGTTCCAACTATTCTATATCCGGTTTGCCGGTTGGAAACAAAAAATTTACAACCCTTGTTTGGGGATTGTGATATACTGGTACATACTTAGGTTGTTGTCGCTAGATGGTTGGATGTCCAGTGCCTCTGCAGTTGTCCCATTCGGGGATCTTGGCATGACCAGATTCATTAAGTATTACAAAAATGAAGAAAATGACGATTCAAGTGGTGGTTTATATGGGTTCTATAGAGGTATATGTAACACCCGGTTTCAGATTGGCCTTATTAATTGGGGCTTCAGCTCAATCATTAGTTGTCATGGGGATTAGAGCTTTGGGAAAGGAAGGATTTATCCCATTTCAGATGAAGTTGCTATGATTCAAGCGACCCTGTATTCGATTGTGTCTTCGAGAGCCAAGGGTATGACTATAAATTGATATCTCGGCCTTTTACGCATTTTAGGCTTTATTCGGAAGGATTTAAGGCTCAGGTGTTATGCTAGGAGCGTAGGGCTTCTCGCCACCTTTTGTGGATATAAAGTTCGTCGGAAACAGACTTAGAATGGAAGAGTTATAGCACTTTGAAGTTATTGTCAGTTTTAGTCCCTAATGGAGTTTTGTGATAAGGCAGCCCCATGCATGCATGGAATACATGCATGTGTTTAGCTGGGTACGCCCAACGTAAGCTGGGTTACGCCCAACGTATAAATGGGAATGGTCGCGGGTGAGGAGGGGCGTACGCCCATCGTACGCTCAGAGTCACTAAACCCTAATTTTTTGGTTAAGCCCTATATAAAGAACCTTATGTCTCGAAGGCCAGCCTCCATTTCCACCGTAAAAGAGCTACTATAAAACCCTAATCCAGATTTGAGTGTTCTTGGAGCTTAGAAGTCCACGAGAGAAGCATCTTGGTGTTGTGGATCCATTTTCCAAACAAGAAAGGAGCAAGGCAAGGTGGTGGTTCAAAGGAGAGGTTGCAGATCTGGGATTGTTGTTTCATTTCTGACCATTTCAAGGTATAAAGATCTAAACTTGGTGATTATCTCCTTAGATCTATTAGATTGAGTTTTTGGACCATTTTGGTCCAAAGGTTGAAGCTTTGTGGTCCAATCCGATTTCTAGGACTTGGAGTTGCTACTCTCAGTTCTAAATGAGTCCCTAAGGCAGAAAGTTGCCACCTTGGATGTCCTAATGGGTTCATGCATGAGTTAAGACCATTTCCAGGGAAGTTAGTTATCCTATTTCAAGTTTGGGCTCTATTGGTGGGTTGCAAGCCACCAAGTGAGGGACTTTATGGTTTAAGACGTTGAAAAGGACTTGGATCTGTGTTTGTAGCTTCTGGGGTAGAGTATTAAGCACTTAATGGGAAGGTGACTTAACAGGGGAGTACGATGAGCGTACATGCAGGTACACCCAGCGTACGCACCATTTAGCTTGTACGCTTAGCGTACATAGGAGTACGCCCAGCGTACTCATCAAATTGGGCTTGGCGAGTTTTCGGCCTTGGTTTGGGCCAGGTAGTGGATTTTGGGTCTTTGGGCCTTAGTGGGCCATCAGAAGCCAGATAATTTGGGCCAAGTATATGTTTGGGCTTAGGGTAAGGCCTATTAGAGGGATTGGGCCCAATTTAGCAAATTAGACCATTAGTGGCCACTAGTGGGCTTGGGAAGCCTACCTAGTGTTGGGCCTTTTATGTTATGGTTTTGGGCTTAGATATGGACCAAGTTGGACTAGGGGTAAAATGGTCATTTTACCCTAAGGAATATTATTGATTTGGACTAAGTGATAGTTCAGTATTGGTAGCTCGGGAGCCGAAGGAGCAGTAGCTCGGGGAGTTGCCAGTTAGCAGCCAGAGGAGTATCAGCAGGTCTTTCAACAGTACGAGGTGAGTTACCTTCCAGTAGCGGTGGGTCTACGGCCACAATGCCGGCCCACTAGTAGGAGTTGTATGTTAGATGATTGTCTTTGTGATAATTATCTAGGTTTGCTACTACCTGTTGTGTTTTATGTGCTAGCCTGATATGATGTTATGTGATAGTAGCAGTAGGGGGAATAGTCCTCGTATTACGGTTGTTAGGACCGAAGGGTAGGTCGGACACCCCAGATATGCCTGACAGTATGTTTATGATATGTTATTATGTGGTAGTAGTAGGGGTGAAATAGTCCCCGGTTACCGGTCGACAGGACCGAAAGGGTAGGTTGGGCACCCCGGTATGCCTAACAGGGGTAGGTTGAGCACCCCAGTATGGTCAGCAGGGTAGGTCGAGCACCCTAGAACTGCTTGACATGGGTAGGCCAGTACCCCAGAACTGCTTGACATGGTAGGTCGGGCACCCCAGAATTGGCCGGCAGTATGTGTGTTGTATGGTATGTGGTATGATGGGGGAACTCACTAAGCTTCGTGCTTACGGTTTACAGTTTTGGTTTCAGGTACTTGTTTTCAAAGGAAAGGAGCCGGCCTGATCGCAGCGCATCACACTATGTTTTCCGCACATGAGATCCTTGGGATTACACTCTGATATGGTTTTATGATAATATGTTTTGATTATTGACACTTTTGTTTTGACATGAGATATTATTATGAATGTTTTTATGCTGTTGGTTTTATATAATAACTTAATTAAAACAAAAATTTTGGTCTTAAATTTTGGGATGTTACAAGTTGGTATCATAGCCTTGGTTTGAGGGATTCGGACACACTCTCGAGTGTGTCTGGACTCAAACTAACGACTTGGTATGGAAATTTTCAAAAGGAAAATCATTTTCTAAAAATAATTTTGAAAAGAATTTGAAAAGAGAAAAAGGAACTTTTAAAAGAACAAGGTGTGTGATGCGTGGAATCAGCCGAGCTCAAGTAAGTTTTCCCCAAGATACCCATACATGTTATGATATGTTATGTTATGATATGTTATGATATGATTATGAGAATTGCATGCTAGATTAGGGCTGAGGTGTTGGATAAGATGTCTAAGTCCATAACTTATTTGGTATATACTTGACCCGACCCGGCATGGTCCATTTGGGTTGCACTTCACCCAAACTAGTTATGGATAATTTTATGAGAGTTGTACACTTACGATTTATTAATATATTATAAGTTATAATATATTAATATAAAGTCATGTTACCTAATTAGTTTTAATCTTGAATTAATTATGAATTAATTTAGTGATTAAAAGGAAGACTAATTAAATCATGGGCTATTATATTTATATGGTGTGGGCTAACACTCATTTGGGAATGGGCTAAGCTTATATGGAAGTCCATGGATGATCCATGGAGCTTTTACCCATGGATCTTTGGAAGAGGAAAAGACATGGGTTATTAGGGTTTCACCCTAACCATGTACACTATATAAACAAGCTTATGTTGCATGAAAAAGACACTAATGTGTGTAAGTGTGGTGGCCAAAATCAAGAGTTAGTATACTCTCTCATACATTTTCCAAGTTTGTGGTGATTTGTGATTTCCATTTGAGGCATTCACATTATTGGTGCTTGGCTCTCAAACTCCAAGGAATCAACAATCAACAAAAGGTATGTAATTCATCTAGTTCTTTTATGGTTAAAAGTACCCCATGCCATGCTAGATAGGTTATAAACCTTGGAAAATAATATTTTACATGTATCTTAGACAAACATAGATCCAAGGTTTAATAGGGTTGCATGTACACTTAGGAAGTGTTAGAATGCTCAAAACCCAATAGTGGTATCAGAGCCTAGGCTTGTTTGTTTGATACTTGATGCAAAATAGTGAAAAAAGTCGAATTTTTTGCTGTCTGCCTGATGAACTCGCCGAGTCCATGGGGGGACTCGCCGAGTTCATGAGTAAACTCATCCTACTCGGCGAGTAGGTTCGTGCACTCGGCGAGTAGGAGCCTCAGAATGCAGATTTTCGACTTTTGCTGCTGGAAATGGACTAGAAACATTACCCTAAATTGTTTTGGTGTTTTAAAACTTGTTTTAGTTGGTGTAATGGTTGTTCTAATCCATTTACAATAGCTTATATCAAAATTTCATGCTTTGTATGTGTTCATATAATTCTTGAAACTTTGATGATCATGTTCATGTTCTTATGAATTTAGAAGATGATAGGAATTATTTGCTGAATTGTTTAGGATTAATTCTTGATCATTTATGTGTTTTAATGGAGTCCATAATTTATCCTCAAGTTATGGATATCCAAAGGTCACTTCTTTTAAACACACACTTAAAACACATAAGTTATGTTATGATATGTTATGATATAAATTCCCAATCTTAGTTACTTTAGGAAAATGTGAATATGGTGCTAACCCATGAAATTCACACTTTGTACCTTACCAAGTCGTTGGTGGAGCGTGTGTGGTTAACCGGCACACTAACTTGGACTAGTAAGGATCACGAAGGGTGACTTAATGTTTATCATAGATCGGTGGAGCGTGTGTGGTTAATCGGCACATTGATTAGGTGATAATATTAAGGGTACCAAGTGAATTTGCATGGTTATTCACACCTTGTTTTGTGATCCTCGGCATCCCAGTCACAAAACTTGAAGGGCACAATCGAGATTGAAACATGCCATTGAAAAGTTCAATGAATCTCAAAAGAATCTAGGAATTTCAAAAACCAATTAAACCTAATAATTCATTTCGTTTTCATGGTGGAAATTGGTGAATCGTCATTCACCTACCTTCAAATATATTATAGCTTAGATTACGGCATCCCTCTTCTAAGTTATAATATATTGTGTTGGATCCTAGCCTTAATATTACATTTGGGTGTATTATTAAGGATTCGATATATCTAATCTAAACTTGTTTTCTTCTTTTCAGATGTCTTCCAACAACAAAGCTTCGGGCTCTAACCCTACTGGCTCCTTTTCCCTCATGAACCTTTGTGGGAGGGTCATCTTTGATGGTTCCAACTTCATGGATTGGATCCGGAACATCAAGATGGTTACTCGTTACGAGGACAAGGAATATGTCCTCGATAAGGAGCTAAAGGAGCTTGATGAGTCCACTGCTACTCCTGAGGAGGTCGCTGAGTATCAGGCACATGAAAGAGATGCCACCAAGGTGGCATGCATCATGATGGCCACCATGACAGGTGAACTCCAAAAGTTCTATGAGGACTATTACCCTTTTGAGATGCATCAGGATCTGATGGAAATGTACCATCAGAGTGCTCGTCAAGAGAGGTATGAAATAATCTCCTCCATGATCACTACCCGTATGAAGGATAGCGAACCAATCACGAGCCACATGCAGAAAATGCAAAGGTATGTGGACCGTCTAATGAAACTGAATGTGAACTTCCCTGAGGAGTTGGCAATTGATATTATTTTGCACTCCTTGCCATCGTGTTATGATCAATTTCGTATGACATACCACATGAACAAGGAGGAAGTCACACTCAGTAAGCTTCAAGGACTTCTCAAGACTGCTGAAAGTGGTCTTAAGAGTAAGTCGGTTGCTACTCCTACTCCTATTACTACCCCTGTTTTGGCTATCGGGCAAGGCAAAGGGAAGAAGAGGAAGCACCCTTCGAAGGGTACCAAGGGAAAGTCCCTTGAAGGCTCCTCATCTGGAACCAAAGGTGGTTCTATCACTCCTTCTGCCATCCCTAAGGATGCTGAATGCTTCTACTGTCAAAATAAGGGGCACTGGAAGCGAAACTGCCCAAAGTACTTGCAGGATGTCAAGGATGGGAAAGTGAAACCATCCCATGCAGGTATTTACACTATATTGTCTAATAACTCACCATATTCTAATTCTTGGGTTCTTGATACAGGTTGTGGTATTCACATCTGTTGTGACTTGCAGGGCCTAAGAAGAAGTGAGGATGTGGAGCACGGAAAGATAAACTTAATCATGGGGAACAAGAAGGTTGCACCTGTTACCAAGATTGGAGTTTATACTTTGTTGCTAGATAGTGGGTTAAAGTTAGATTTGAATAAATGTGTGTACTCGTCTGAAATGGCGAGGAATATTATTTCCTTTCATGCTTTGTACAAACAAGGTTTTACCTTTTCTTTTGATAATGAAGTTGGTAGTATTAATGCTTTCTTTAATAATGTTCTTTATTTTAAAGAATTACCTTGTGATGGTGTGTATGAAGCTGTATCGGTTGTAGATAATTTAGGAAATAATGTATTATGTATTGATTCTTCTACTAGCTTGGATAAAGCATCTTTGTGGCATTGTCGTCTTGGACATGTAAGCAAGAAACGCATAGGCCAACTCCAAAAGGATGGAGTCTTGGAGTCATTCGACCTTAAGTCGGATGATAGTTGTGAGTCTTGTCTACTTGGAAAAATGACAAAATCACCCTTCACTGGCACTTGTGCAAGGGGTGAGGGTTTGTTGGACCTTATACATACTGATGTATGTGGACCATTCAAAACCGCCACAAGGGATGCTAATCGCTATTATGTGACTTTTATTGATGATTTTAGTAGATATGGTTATGTCTACTTAATCAAACATAAGTCAGAAACTTTTGAAAGGTTTAAAGAGTTTAAACAGGAAGTAGAAAATCAATTGGGCAGGAACATTAAGATGCTTCGATCCGATCGAGGTGGTGAGTATCTTAGTACTGAGTTCCTCGACTATCTTAAGGAGTGTGGGATTGTCTCACAATTGACACCTCCCAGGACACCACAGCTGAATGGTGTAGCTGAGAGGCGCAATCGAACTTTGTTGGACATGGTTCGCTCTATGATGAGTCGAGCTTCGCTACCAATCTCTTTTTGGGGGTATGCCTTAGAGACTGCCGCCCACATCCTTAATCTAGTCCCTACAAAGAAGGTTGCCAAAACACCTCATGAAATGTGGACTGGGAAAGTTCCCAATTTGGACCATATCAAGATTTGGGGTTGCGAGGCTTTCGTGAGGCGCGAAACTCATGACAAGCTCGAACCTCGAAGTGAAAGGTGTATTTTCATCGGCTACCCACAAAAATCCTTTGGTTACCTCTTCTACAGACCCAGTGAGAATGTGGTCTTTGTGGCTAGGAGAGGGGTCTTTCGAGAGAGAGAATTTATAAACCAAGGAGACAGTGGGAGGCAAATTGACCTTGAAGAAATTCAAGACTCAATTGGTGAAGGAACCTCAGACACTAGCAATCAACTTAAGGAGGAAATTCCTGTTGATCCAGCTGACGAGTCTATACTTCCGAGGCGTTCCACAAGGGTTAGGAACACACCTGAGTTTTATTATGGATTTCATATTACTACGGAAGGTGATACATTTATTAGTGACAGTACACTGGTAAATCTGGATGAACCTAACAGTGTTAAGGAAGCCATGGCAGGCCCAGAGTATGCTAAATGGAAGGAGGCTATGGACAGCGAGATACAGTCCATGTATGACAATCAAGTTTGGAACTTGGTTGACAATGTACCAGGCCGTAAGACAGTCGGGTGCAAATGGATCTTCAAGAAGAAGACCGACATGGATGGGAAGGTGCACACTTATAAGGCTCGACTGGTTGCGAAGGGGTTTACTCAGACTCAGGGTATTGATTATGATGAAACCTTTTCACCAGTAGCAAAGATTAAGTCTATTAGGGTTATGATAGCCATTGCTGCATTTCATGATTATGAAATATGGCAAATGGATGTCAAAACCGCTTTCCTTAACGGAAAGTTGGCTGAGGATGTTTACATGAATCAGCCAGAAGGTTTTGTCAGTGCAGAGTACCCCAATAGAGTGTGCAAGCTTGAGAAATCCATTTATGGATTGAAACAAGCATCTCGAAGTTGGAATCTTTGTTTCGATGAGAAGGTCAAAGAGTTTGGTTTCTCAAGAAGTGAAGATGAGTCCTGCGTGTATGTCAGAGCTAGTGGGAGTATAGTTAGTTTTTTGGTACTGTATGTGGATGACATACTACTCATAGGAAATAACATCCCAACCTTGCAGGAGGTTAAGTCCTGGCTTGGGAAGTGCTTTGCTATGAAGGACCTTGGAGAAGCTACCTATATCCTAGGGATAAGGATATTAAGAGAAAGGAGTAAAAGACTAATTGGACTTAGTCAGAGTATCTACTTGGATAAGGTGTTGAAAAGGTTCAACATGCAGAATTCCAAGAAAGGAGAACTACCGATCCAAAGCAAGGCTCAGAGCCCGAGTACAGAATATGAGATAGCTGAGATGAGTCGATTACCTTATGCTTCCGCTGTTGGTTCGATCATGTATGCTATGACTTGTACCCGTCCTGATGTGGCCTTCGCTTTGAGCATGGTCAGCAGATATCAGGGGAACCCTGGCAAGGCTCATTGGACTGCGGTAAAGAATATTCTCAAGTACCTGCGGAGGACTAAGGATTGGATCCTTACCCTTGGTGGGAGTGATGACTTGAGAGTAGTAGGGTATAGTGATGCTAGCTTTCAGACTGATAGAGATAACTTCCGCTCTCAGTCGGGCTGGGTCTTTACCTTAAACGGAGGGGCAATCACTTGGAAGAGTTCCAAACAGGAGACTGTAGCTGATTCGACTTGTGAATCAGAGTACATAGCAGCGAGTGAAGCGGCAAAGGAGGCGATATGGCTGAGGAACTTCATCGGAGACCTTGGAGTTGTACCAGCTATTAAGGAGCCTATGGAGATTTTCTGTGACAGCAATAGTGCGGTTGCCTTAGCCAAGGAACCAAGAGATCATGGCAGATCCCGACACATTGACAGAAAATATCACTTCATAAGACACAAGATAGAAGAGGGACTCCTCGTGGCAAAGAGGGTATCGTCAGATGAGAACCCTGCGGATCCCCTTACGAAGGGACTGACGAGGGTGAAGCATTTGCAGCATGCGAGGCGCATCGGGCTGAGGGACGATATTAGTTTTACATATTAGATAGCCTTTTCTGAAACTTGTAAAATGTAATCGACGTTTGATGATGAATAAAATTTGTGATTTATTTATGAGTAAAGTGTTGCTATCATTGTCAATTATTTACTATTGTTTCCGTTTTGCATGTTTTGACTTCCAGAATAATTAATTTATTCAAACTCTCCACAGTCGGTCATATGTCGGAAGTAGGTATGAATCAAGACTGTCATGAATTGGGATTGTAGATGACTAAAGGTGTTTAGCCATAGCAATGGTTGCTACAACATTCATGAGTACTCATAAGTTATGAGTATTGGAATAAACTCACGCTCACTTGTATCACTTCATGGAATTTATCTCGAGTGATCGTGAGACGGTAATATCATATAAGTCTTCAAACCTAGATATATGAGTTGTTACCTATGAGTTGGTTGTGCATTGATTGCACGTAAACACATCAGTAACTTGATGTTATAAAACGTGCCTTTGTGTGCAATTCAATAAGTAGTAGAACAAGCATATGAGTCGAAGTTTATCTGTTCCTTCTAGAAATAGAAGCGATATCTGGGCCCCTCGATGATTTTGTGTTGACCCATGTACCGGGCCCGGTCAGAACTAAATTGATGTGTTCAGTTAAGTTCTTTGTCAAACAAATCGGAAATCGAGAAACAACTGCTAGACAATAAGTAAGACATTGTTCCATGTATTTGTCCGGCTGATATCATGAGAGCAGAGGATTATATGATCACTTATCTAAAATGGCGCTTCATAGTTCACAAGAGTTTTCGAGAGCTACGATTGCCGGTTGGTTCCTGAAGTAATATAGGCAAATACAGTTATTAGACTTATCCAAGTGGGAGTCTGTTGGATAAGATGTCTAAGTCCATAACTTATTTGGTATATACTTGACCCGACCCGGCATGGTCCATTTGGGTTGCACTTCACCCAAACTAGTTATGGATAATTTTATGAGAGTTCTACACTTACGATTTATTAATATATTATAAGTAATAATATATTAATATAAAGTCATGTTACCTAATTAGTTTTAATCTTGAATTAATTATGAATTAATTTAGTGATTAAAAGGAAGACTAATTAAATCATGGGCTATTATATTTATATGGTGTGGGCTAACACTCATTTGGGAATGGGCTAAGCTTATATGGAAGTCCACGGATGATCCATGGAGCTTTTACCCATGGATCTTTGGAAGAGGAAAAGACATGGGTTATTAGGGTTTCACCCTAACCATGTACACTATATAAACAAGCTTATGTTGCATGAAAAAGACACTAATGTGTGTGTAAGTGTGGTGGCCAAAATCAAGAGTTAGTATACTCTCTCATACATTTTCCAAGTTTGTGGTGATTTGTGATTTCCATTTGAGGCATTCACATTATTGGTGCTTGGCTCTCAAACTCCAAGGAATCAACAATCAACAAAAGGTATGTAATTCATCTAGTTCTTTTATGGTTAAAAGTACCCCATGCCATGCTAGATAGGTTATAAACCTTGGAAAATAATATTTTGCATGTATCTTAGACAAACATAGATCCAAGGTTTAATAGGGTTGCATGTACACTTAGGAAGTGTTAGAATGCTCAAAACCCAACATGAGGATCTAGGAGGATGCCTTATATGCCTATTGTATGTGCTTGTAGGCTTGCATGCTAGTACCGATCAGTGAGTGATAGGATAGCCTGTTTAGGTTATGCCTGATTGTATGAGCCTTAGAATCTCATGCCAGTACAGATTCCTGATTAGAGGATTGAATGGTTTGATTGGAGTATGTTGGTTAGATTTTCCATTGTCTGAATGATGCTTGCTTTGTGCTTTGTGGGACTCTTGGTAATGTGAGTTAGCTACTAAGTGAATATGCTAAGTCACAGGGGGCACAGGCCGGATAATCTCAGAGTGATGGACTTGACCCTATTGCATAACTCTCGTTTGAGTCTAACCGTTCTAGGGATGAGTCTTTTACTCGAAGGATTATCTGATCTCTGTTGCATGTGGCTATATTCATATGGTAGCTAGTTGACATTACTGGGAATCCTTCAGCAGCTGAGAACTGGGTGAGTTCGGGAACCTAGGAAAGCCTAGGATATGCTTCAGTGGGTTAGTAGTGAGGTTTAGCGAGGCTTAGGTGCATCAGTTTGGAGGAAGTGACTTGGAGGACTCGGGAGGATTGCTGAGGAAAGTATGGATAGGTGTGGAAGGTAGTATTAGGCCCGTACTACTGAAAGCACAAGATCTATACTCGAATCGGTGAGATTCTTGGAGAATCTGAGAAGCTTCAGGGAGGAGAATCTTTGAGTATGTTTTGACTAGTGGTTTTGTGGTTTTTCAGTTTGGAGATGAGCACTCAGGGAGGTGGTTCAGGTTTGGGTTCCGACTCAAGTGCTAGTGCCGAGTCAATTAGCAAGATGCGGCAGTTCATCTCTTCGGAGATTACCCATGGTATTTTGGAGCAGACCCCTATGATTTTCGGTTCAGTCAAGGAGGGGATCTTGGAGTTATTGCATAGTCACCTCGGGGCCTTTCAGGCCGAGATCGTTACAAGGCAATTGGGGGCTCAACTGGAGCCCAATGCGTATGGATCCCTGAGATCCTTCGGGAAGGAGTACCCTACTGTTAACTCTGGTCATTTGGGATCGAAGGTGGGTTATACACCTTGTCTTCAGGAGAGTCTACCACATGATTGGATCACTGTGGAGGTTTCACAAGCCCTATGAGATGAATTACCCGACATCATTGGACGTGTCACTGATAGAGTGGTCGCCAGACTCGAGGGGAAAACCTCAGTTGTACAGGCGGTTGATGGGGGTGGTCGAGGTAACTCAGGAGAAGAATATTGGTTCAGATGGACAGCCGGGGAAGAGAAAGCGGGAACATGGTCCGAATCAACAGAGCAGGCAGTTGAGTGCGGCTGCAGCGAGTGTTAGAAGCCCGAGGGATCGTGGTGGTTGCACGGAGGACGAACGGGTACAAAAGGATGTGCGTAGCAGGTCTAAGTGCGGAAGGTGCGGGTGGAAGGGTCACAATCGCCAAGAATGCACGTTGGAGATAGAGTTGTGCCATCGCTGTCATCAGCATGGACACATCAGGGCGAATTGCCCCTGCATAGTGGTTAGGGCTGCTCAGGATTCATCGCATGTACTTTTGCAGGAAGTCAAGATTGAGCCGCAATAGATCGCTGATATGTAATTTGAATTCCCCTTTCTGTAATGAAATTATGGTGTAATTACTCTTGATCAAGTAATTGTAACTGCTTTGGATTCTCACTGAGTTTTGGGTAAGTGTATCTAGGGATTTATTTCTCTGCTTGTGTTTGGATTATATCATCAAGGAATATCATATGCCAATTGCATACCGTGGATTTCTAGTAGTTAGTGAAGGGTCGTTTCCTTTTTGTTGGTTCGGGGTGTTCAGTGTTCTCTCGGTTCGTAGTACAGATTTGTCGCGGGTCAGTTAGGGGCTCATCTGAATCCCAAGGCATGTGAATCCTTAGAGTCCTTCAGGATGGAGGGTCCTATTGTTAGTTCCTGTCATCGAGATCGGAAAGGAGTTTTGCACTATGACCTCAGAATGGTCGAAGTATCTCAAGAGGAGGGATCAGGAATCCTTCAGATGATTGTAGATGTGTTATTTTCTGCTACTTCTAGGTGGGTTTCGGGATCTGTGCAGGAGTATTATTTAGAGGATATTAGGTCAGGATTAGAGCGATGGTTCTCCAGTGAAGTCAGAGTTCAGTGGTTCCATCATTTGTTCGGGTATGGTCGACAATTGTCTACGGAAGAACTTTGGAGTTCAAGGCACTACCGTTGCTAGGAAAGGAATGGTAGCATGAAGATGGTGGCATCAGTTGCGGGTATTCGATGCATAGGTGTTCGGTCATAGGATGTTCAAGAGAATTGCATTTCTCGCATGGGTTGTGATCGGTAGAGTTCAGTGGTGCTGCGAGATTGGAAGTGGGAACAATGATTTGTCAGCCAGAGTGAAGATTAAGACCTCCAGTTGTCAGCATGGGAGGTGGACTGAGGTGTCAGACTGGACCAGATTTCAAGAGTACTCTTCAAGATTTCAGAAGATGGACGATCTTAGGGTTTAACTGGTGATTGATCGTTAGCATTGGTAAGCTCAGATTTTCGGCAGTGGACTATTAGAAAGCAAGAAGGATTGGGAATCCTTCAATTCTCACGTGCCATGAAGACTTAGTCGAATCTAAGTGGGGGAGAATCGGTCAGGCATTCAGGAGCAGAAATAAGAGTGAATTTGGATGAGTTTCGCATCCCTGTCAGGGGGAAGGCAGTCGAGTAGTCGTCTAGGTTAAGGGATGGGTGAGTTGGGAGTACAGTAAATGTTTCGACGTTTGATTCACGCTTTTTCCTCGGTATTAGATAGTAGGTTTAGGGAACCAGGTTAGAGGTCCAATTAGAATTCAAGTTCAGTTGAGTGTTAGGTCGAGTGCGTATTCGACCTGGTATGGGAAGTGTTATAAGTATGCGGGTGTAGCCGTAGCATTCACAAGGTTCTAAAATAGTGGTAGAAGTGTTGTAAGTCTGCGGGTGTAGCCGCAACATTCACAAGGTTGTCAGATAGTGGTAGGAGTGTTGTGAGTCTGCGGGTGTAGCCGCAGCATTCAGAAGGTTCTCAGATAGTGTTAAAGTGTTGTAAGCCTGTGGGTGTAGCCGTAGCATTCACTAGCAGCCCGATAGTGCTAGAGTGTTGAGAGACCGCGAGTGTAGCTGTGGAATTCAGTGGGTTGGTAGATAGTACAGGAGTGACGTCATATCACGAGGAGAACAGTAGTACCCACCAGTCGGGTACAGCAGTGAGGATGGGGAAGTCCAAAAATTGATTTCAGAATTACCCAGATGGGTTATATCTGGTTGAGTCAGTGATAAGACTATAGGGACGCAACTACGGTTATGAGATCAGGGAAGCAATGGATTGCTTAAGGACGTGTGAGATAAGGCTACCATTGGTCAGGTAGCAATCACTTTTAGTCTTGGATTTAATGATGACAGGATTCGACGCATAGATCCGATCGGTTAGATCAGAAGGTTGTTAGAGCCACAATGGCATGATAACTAGTGACAACTAGTTCGAGAGAAGGATTTCGTTCGGAAGTCGTGTGAGACGACTAAGTGGGAGTCCTTTGGCTCTGCAACCGGGCCGGAACCCGACATTCAGATGATTGGCGAATGAATTGATACCTGGAAGGTCTCGGTAGAATTTGGGAAAGCAGTCATGAGACAACATACTGATTCAGGCAGTTCAGTGTTCGGGCAGTTTCAGCGTTTGGGCAGTGTGAGTATTTGTGTTTTAGGTTTCAAGCACGGATGAAGTAACTGATCGATTGGGAAGCGATAAGTCACTCGTCGTGGGATTAAATAATCTCAGAGTAGTTGATTCGACTCTGTTGCGCAGCTCTCGTATGAGTCTAACCGTTGCAGGAATGGATCTTCTACTCGAAGGATTATCTGATCCTTCTGTCAGGTTTAAGTGTTTTGTAGCCGTTTATGGACAATGACTTGCTCCCTTTTCAGTAGCAACGTGATGGGTGACATTTCGGTCTGAGAGGTCTGACAGGGACCTGGACCACTGAGACCTTAGACTTCAGACTCCAGGGAAGCCGGATAGGTTTTACATGAGGGATCGATGAGTCATTCTTCACCGAGTTTGAAGAATTCCTCTAAGGATGGTTTTAGTAGATCGGGATAGGTCGATAAAAGGAACAGAGTTGGAAGGGTTGTGAGTGTTCGACTAGTAGTTGAGGGAGTGACGGAGATTTGTTTCCGGTTGTTTCAGCACGGGCAAGCTATCAGGAAGCCGGGTTATGATAGGTTTCAGGTCTCAGAAAGTAGAAGTAGCTTGCAAGCGTTGAAGGATCGAGCGATATCTCTAGGATGGAAGTTTCAGTTTGGGGGTTCCAGTCGTATTCCTCAGATGGTTGTTTGAGATGGGTGTTGGTAAGGAGCGATTTCGAGGACGAAATCTAATTTAAGTGGGGGAGAGTTGTAACACCCGGTTTCAGATTGGCCTTATTAATTGGGGCTGCGGCTCAATCATTAGTTGTCATGGGGATTAGAGCTTTGGGAAAGGAAGGATTTAGCCTATTTCGGATGAAGTTGATATGATTCAAGTGACCTTGTATTCGATTGTGTCTTAGGGAGCCAAGGGTATGATTGTAAATTGATATCTCGGCCTGTTATGCATTTTAGGCTTTATTTAGAAGGTTTTAAGGCTCGGGTGTGATGCTAGGAGCGTAGGGCTTCTCGCCACCTTTTCGTGGATATAAACTTCGTCGGAAACGGACTTAGAATGGAAGAGTTATAGCACTTTGAAGTTATTGTCAATTTTAGTCCCTAATGGAGTTTTGTCATAAGGCAGCCCCATGCATGCATGGAATGGATGTGTGTGTTTAACTGGGTACGCCCAGCGTAAGCTGGGTTACGCCCAACGTATAAATGGGAATGGTCGCGGGTGCGGAGGGGCATACACCCAGCGTACGCTCAGAGTCACTAAACCCTAATTTTTTGGTTAAGCCCTATATGAAGAACCTTATGTCTCGAAGTCCAGCCTCCATTTCCACCCTAAAAGAGCTACTACAAAACCCTAATCCAGATTTGAGTGTTCTTGGAGCTTAGAAGGCCACTAGAGAAGCATCTTGGTGTTGTGGATCCATTTTCCAAACAAGAAAGGAGCAAGGCAAGGTGGTGGTTCAAAGGAGAGGTTGCAGATCTGGGATTGTTGTTTCATTTCTGACCATTTCAAGGTATAAAGATCTAAACTTGATGATTATCACCTTAGATCTATTAGATTGAGTTTTTAGACCATTTTGGTCCAAAGGTTGAAGCTTTGTGGTCCAATCTGATTTCTAGGACTTGGAGTTGCTACTCTCAGTTCTAAATGAGTCCCTAAGGCAGAAAGTTGCCACCTTGGATATCCTAATGGGTTCATGCATGAGTTAAGACCATTTCCAGGGAAGTTAGTTATCATATTTCAAGTTTGGGTTCTATTGGTGGGTTGCAAAGCACCAAGCGAGGTGCTTTATGGTTTAAGACGTTGAAAAGGACTTGGATCTGTGCTTGTAGCTTTTGGGGTAGAGTATTGAGCACTTAATGGGAAGGTGACTTAACAGGGGAGTACACTGAGCGTACATGCAGGTACACCCAGCGTACACACCATTTAGATTGTTCGCTTAGCGTACATAGGAGTACGCCCAATGTACTCATCAAATTGGGCTTGGCGAGTTTTCGGCCTTGGTTTGGGCCAGGTAGTGGATTTTGGGTCTTTGGGCCTTAGTGGGCCATCAGAAGCCAGATAATTTGGTTCAAGTATATGTTTGGGCTTAGGGTAAGGCCCATTAGAGGGATTGGGCCCAATTTAGCAAATTGGGCCATTAATGGCCACTAGTGGGTTTGGGAAGCCTACCTAGTGTTGGGCCTTTTATGTTATGGTTTTGGGCTTAGATATGGACCAAGTTGGACTAGGGGGTAAAATGATCATTTTACCCTAAGGAAGATTATTAATTTGGACTAAGTGATATTTCGGTATTGGTAGCTCGGGGAGTCGAAGGAGCAGCAGCTCGAGGAGTTGCCAGTTAGCAGCCAGAGGAGTATCAGCAGCTCTTTCAGCAGTACGAGGTGAGTTACCTTCCAGTAGCGGTCGGTCTACGGCCACAATGTCGGCCCACTAGTAGGAGTTGTATGTTAGATGATTGTCTTTGTGATAATTATCTAGGTTTGCTACTACCTGTTGTGTTTTATGTGCTAGCCTGATATGATGTTATGTGATAGTAGCAGAAGGGGGAATAGTCCCCGTATTACGGTTGTTAGGACCGAAGGGTAGGTCGGGCACCCCAGATATGCCTGACGGTATGTTTATGATATGTTATTATGTGGTAGTAGTAGGGGTGAAATAGTCCCCGGTTACCGGTCGACAGGACTGAAGGGGTAGGTTGGGCAACCCGGTATGCCTAACAGGGGTAGGTTGAGGACCCCAGTATGGTCAGCAGGGTAGGTCGAGCATCCTAGAACTGCTTGACATGGGTAGGCCAGTACCCCATAACTGCTTGACATGGTAGGTCGGGCACCCCAGAATTGGCCGGCAGTATGTGTGTTGTATGGTATGTGGTATGATGGGGGAACTCACTAAGCTTCGTGCTTACGGTTTACAGTTTTGGTTTCAGGTACTTGTTTTCAAAGGAAAGGAGCCGGCCTGATCGCAGTGCATCACACTATGTTTTCCGCACATGAGTTCCTTGGGATTACACTCTGATATGGTTTTATGATAATATGTTTTGATTATTGACACTTTGGTTTTGACATGAGATATTATTATGAATGTTTTTATGTTGTTGGTTTTATATAATAACTTAATTAAAACAAAATTTTTGGTCTTAAATTTTGGGATGTTACAGTATATGAATAGGGTCGACCCAAGGGGTGTTCAAGATATGCTTATGAACAGGGCCCAATAGAATCTAGGGCCCAAAAGTTCATTCAGATTTTGTATTAAGTTTTGTTCATTAGGTTACAAAATGTATGATACATCAGGTGAGAAAGGAAACAACACTCAACGGGAAATAGAAATCAAATGAACGGGAATCAGAAATTCTTTGGGAAAAGGAATCGAAGCTTTGGTTCTTGCTGATAGTTATTACGATTTTGGCATGGCGAACAAATGATGGCTAGCAACAACATTTTATTAGTTCTTATTTTCTTAAATCCAGAAGAAATCATTCAAAAGAAAACCCATAATCCTCGAAAATCATAAATAATCACACAATTAGAGGCTTTCAATTCATACTTCTTTCTTCTTACTTCTTTATTCACGAATCTTAAAAATCATTAAATCAGTGAATCACAAACAGGGAGTGAGGTGGTGGGATGTCAATTCCACCAAGTAAATTACACCATTTGTTTGCAAATAAAACGTAATATAATCGTAAAAAGGATTTCGATCCTCGGGGAAATGGTTGTATTCAATCACCAATGAAATCCAATAGAACTAGTGTAAATAAACTAACAAACTACAATTAAACTAAAGGGGGGGGGGGGGTGTTGTGATTACTTGAAAACTAAAAGACTTGAATAACTAAAAAACTTGTAATTAAGCAAGATGGTGAGATGCTCAAATATTGGATAGAATTGGTTAACCAAGGCAATTCAACACAATGAACATTTGTGTGTTTATCTTTAGGATTCAATATGAAGCTTATCATTCATCCCAAATTGGTTATAGCAATCATAATGCATGATATGCCAAGATTCCTCATAGGTAGTATGGAGGTTGGGAAAGCCCACAACAAACCTTCTTAATTAGAATCAAGGATTCAATTGAAGCAATTGAAAGCAAGAAGTTGATTAGCCTTAAGAATGAAGGAATCCCCAATTCCTAGAGGATGTCAATGCTTACATATTCATAAAGGAGTCATTATTCATAAGCTAGAGATGATTTCTACCAGCATAAAGCCCTTGTTCTAAGTAAATTCAATGATTTAACGCTAAACCAAGGAAGTAAACCAACAATTGCTCATTCAAGTACCAAGCTCATGATCAAAGTATTAAACAAGCATAAGAAATATGAACCATAATCTTCAACATAAGATAAATGACAATTAAGCATGAATCCTTCAAAACCCATAAATATCCAAGGGTTTTAGCCAAAGTTAACCAAAATAGAGAAACTAGCCACTCATGGAAACAAAATAACAATCACAAAAGTGTAATTGCATCAAGAAACTACCAATTACTTAGAAAGATGAGAAGAATGAGTATCAAGCTCCCAAAATCGCCTCCAATGGTGTCAAATTGAAGAATGAGCTGCTAGACCTAACCCCCCAAGTAAATGGTGAGCAAAATGACCAAAATGCCCAAGAGTGTGCAGTTGCGCGGGCACCCTCGCAAGTGTTGCGCGGCTGAGATTCCACCCTTGCAAATATTGCTGGAATGTTATTGGCTCACTTTTCTCCACTACACACCCCACTACCCAAGATTCCCTTGGTCCCCTCCACACATCACATGATTCAAATTTGACCAATCATCTTGAAGCTTTAAATATGGATAGTCCAAGCCCAAAATAAGAATGCATGACCCATCTTCACAAGCCCACTTCATCGAAGTCTTCAACTTTTTAAGCCCAAATCTCATTTGATGGATCTGTAAAGCCCAATAATGCATCGAGAAGCCCACCAAGCCCAACTCCAGTCAAACCGCAACCGCAACGAGCTCCAAAACCCTGCAAAATATCTCATGCAAAATAGAAAGTACCCGACACGATCCATGATAAAGAAAATAAAGAATATATAATGCAATACTAATAAAAAGAGCTAAAAAAATCTAAAATAAACTATTAAAAAGAAGGAAATAAAATAAACTATCAAATCACCCCAAGCTTAAACCTAACTTGTCCTCAAGTTAGGACAAGACTAAAATGAGCTCGGGCTGAACTAAACTAAAAAGGAAAAAAAAGATACCATAGAACTTGGTCAACATCAGTCAACATGGACATAATCAGTCTTTCATGGACCCTACACATCTTCAAAATGTTCCCCGCTTTAGAGCCATAAACCACATTCTCGAACCACTTGAAGGGCGAATAAATCACGTCTGGATGTAGTCGCGGTGTGCAAGACAAAGGAAACAGAGGATGCGCCCAGTGGGGGCACTTTAAATCAGCAATGCAGACCATAATTCATGAAGGAAAGGCGCCTCTTCACACACGATGATTCCTACATTTGTCAGTCTAAAGTGTATAATAACGAAATAGGGTTTTGCAGTTCAGCATCCCCGCAAACATCCGGCTTCAGGGGTTTCTCCCTTGTACTTTCCTTTACATTCTACCGTCTCATCTTCATTGCCGTTCCTCACCAAAATCAAAAATAAAATAAAATAATAAAAATTCTACTTAACCTAAATCTAAACCTAACAACTTAAATCTTAAACTTAAACTTTTGTTATTTGGTCTTCAGCCTCCTTGCTGCTCGATCTTCTGTCTTCTTATTTCTCTCCTTTTTTTTTTCTTTTTTTTCTTAATTGGAGAGAAGCCTTGAACTTGGATTCCTGTTTTTCTTTTTGTGTTGCTCTTTTTCTTCATTTTTCTTCTTTCTTTTTTTTGCTTCTTTTCTTGAATCTTCTTTTATCGTCTCTTATTGTCTTCGCTTTTCCAATTTCTTCATTTTTTTGTGTTTTCTTCTTGTCTTTCTTCTTGGAAGGTCTAAGGAATTTCACCATGTAACATAGGACTCCAATAGTGAAAATAGAGTAATAGATAGAGGCTAACATGAACACCTAATAATCATTGATAATGTGTCAAAATCTACTAAAAAGGGTGGGGAATGAATCAAAAATGGGTGTTATTGAAAAAACTTGGTCCCAAAAATGTGAATTGGGGGACCCAACTCAAACTTCATCAAGCACCTCAATGCAAGGTGTGATAAATAAAATCTATCTAACTATCTACTCTAGACCCCTAGAAAAATGATGACCTATCCTAAAAAGGTGGTGAAAATCTGACTAAGGCTCGGACGAGACTCGAGAGTACTAAGGGGTATTCCCCCCAAAACCAAGATGCGAGTCTTCAATGTCTTCAAAATACTTTTCCGGGCTAATCTTTGCTCGCACACATCGGTTTGACCAACCACATCCCTCCGCACCTAGACCCAATCAAGCTACCTGCATCTGACCCCCACACAAGCGGTCTCAAAGTGGTCTGTGAGGCTCAAAGCGTGTCCCATTTATCCAATACAAGGAATTCCATATCAAGACCCGGGACCAATCTATGATTCAATACATATGACTCGGCGCTATGGTACCTGTAGGCATGAGAAGACAAGAGAGAAAAAAAATGCATGAACTTAACCTAGAATGCATCTAAAAAGTATGAAAATTAGAAAAGAAAGAAACAAAATATGCAATATTTTTGAATTTTTTGTGCAATTTTTTATGAATGATCTAAATGACTTACTCTAAATGCAACTATATACAACCTAAATGCAATAAAAAATAAAAGATAAGAACACCTCACCCCAAGCTTAAAATTAAGCATTGTCCTCAATGCTTAGGATGGGAGTAAGGAAGGATCGTACCGGGATCAAGGTGGAGGAGGCCCGAGATGACGGTATGGAAGCAACACATGGGTCGTACAATGATGTGTGGATGGAGTTCTTCGCCGCCTAAATACACACTGGTGAAAGCTTGGTCGTGCAAAGGAAGCTGGTGCAACGATTCAGCATTTTCTTATGAAGTAGCAAATTTGCGCTGCTGAAGGGGCGGTCTAGCAAACTTTGCGCGGGTGAAAGGGCAGTATCGCAAACTTTGCGCGGGTGATGATTGGGTCGCGCAACAATCTGCAAGGGTGGGAGGCAGACCGCGTAAGGATCTGCGAGGGTAGCAGTCCGTCGCGCAAACGTCTGTGCGGGTGGGGGTTCAGTCGAGCGCGCACATCAGAATGCACCTCGTGTTGGAGTAATTTTTAGCTCGGATTTGCGCGGGTAAGGCCTGGGTCGCGCAACTTTTGCGCAGGTAAGCAGTCAAGCCGCGCAGATTGTAGATGTTTGACACTTTTTGCAATTTTTCGCACCATAAGCTCCGGTTATCTTCCATACTTTACCAATATCATTTTTAAACCTCAAGATGCTTATTTTTGACCAAATTCAAGCCTAGAAACATCGAAACTTCAAGCGGAGATTATTTATTTACAATGCATTTATTTAACGTCTTTGCCAAGACTTAGTCCCGCTTTCTTCAATCTTCGTAAATCGGGGTTTCCACTGTTACGATGTCGAATTCTCCCGTGTCAAAGCTTTCATAAAATGGTTTCAAATAGTTCCCATTCACTTTGAATATTTGATTCGTTTCCAAACTCTTGATTTCAACCGCACCATGATCAAACACTTTTAAAACAATGAAAGGTCTGTGCCATCAAGATCGTAATTTTCCTAGGAATATCTTTAAGCGTGAGTGATAAAGAAGAACTTCTTGACCCGGAATAAAGTGTTTTTGGGTTATATGCTTGTCATGAAATGCCTTTTTCTTCTCTTTGCACCTTTTGAACCTTTTAATTATCTTCTTCTTGACCACCTCCATCATTGGAGGATTCAATCTTCTTTGAGCCTCTCTCCTAGGCTTGCAATCATCTTCCATGAGGATCTTATGAGTGCATATATTAGGACTTATCCGCTTGATATCCGCTATTTTCCACCCCATGGCCTCTTTGTGATCTTTCAAAACTTTAACCAATTGGTCTTCTTAATAATCTTTCAGTTGAGAGGAGATAATCACCGGAAGAGTCTCGTCCTTACCTAGATAAGCCTACTTCAAGTGGCTAGGTAAGACATTCAATTCAAGTGTGGGTGGGTGGATAATGGAAGGGGGAATCTTGTTTGGAGAATGAGATAAGGCAACTTGAGAGACATCCTTCTTTGTTGAATTGTTAACTTCTATAGTCTTCACAATCTCTTTAATTTCGGAGTCCAATGTATACATATCCAATGTTTTCTTCAAACTTCCACAATAAAGACTCATGTTGAGTACCATATTCAAAATATCCCCATGTGATAACTCAAATAGTTCTTGGGTGATTGGCTCAATCACATCAACCCAATACAATGGATAAATGTTGCTAGGGTACCTCATTGCTTCAAAGATGTTGAAGTGAATGGTGTCTCCATCAAACTCCATGGTGATCTTCCCATTATGGACATCAATAATCGTGTGAGCGGTATTCATGAAGGGTCTTCCAAGAAGGATCATAGATGACTTGGAAGGAGTCTTCTCTTCAAGGTCAATGACATAGAAGTCCACGGGAAATACTAGTTGATTAACTTGCACTAGTACATCCTCCAACACGCCTCTTGGAAATATACTTGACTTGTCCGCGAATTGAATGATTACTCCGGTTTCTTCCAAAGGTCCAACATTGAGAGATTGAAAAACCGAGTATGGAATGACATTGATTGAGGCTCGAAGATCTAGCATGACACTTTCAACATGCAAATCACCAATAGTGCAAGGGATAGCAAACATTCCCGGGTCCTTGCATTTGGGTGGTAACTTCTTTTGAATAACCGTAGACACATTTTCATTGACTTGAATCTTTTCATTTGCCTTAAATTTCCTCTTGGTGATGCACAAATCCTTGAAAAATTTGGCATAGCTTGGAATTTTCTTTATGGCATCCAATAGTGGAATGTTGATTTGGACCTTGCGGAAGGTTTCAAGGAACTCATTCACTTCCTCCTTTTTCTTTGAGGGAGCCAACCGGGAGGGAAAAGGTGGTGGTATGACCAATGGTTTGATGGTCTTGTTGGAAGATTCGGTTTGATTAATGTTTGGCACAATTGGTTCCTTTGGAGGAACTACCACCTTTGAAGACTCAACAATAATAACCTCATCTTATTCTTCTCTTGAAACTCTTTTAGGGTTGCTTTCTCTAAGTGTTTTCCCACTTTTCAAGGTGATTGCAATCACATTGGGGTTCTTCTCGGTTTGAGATGGAAGTTTACCCCTTTGTTCCATCTTGTTAAGAGCGGTAGCCAAGTCTCGAATTTGTGCTTGAATGTTGGAGAATGTGTTCTTGGTCTCTTGTTTAAATTGGGTTTGGCTTTGAGAAAGAGAAGTAACGAGTTCTTGAAGACTCATTTGATGGTTACCACTTGATTGGCCTTGTTGATGAGGTTGTTGGTAATTTGGAGGGGGATGAGATGTTTCTGGGTATGGAGGTTTTTTTGATGGGTATTGTGGATATTGGGGTCTCATCATAACATTTGGTGGGTTTTGCTTTGGTGGGTATGCATTGTTTGGGTTATTCCTCCAATTTGGGTTGTAGGAGTTTTGAAATCCCATGGGTCTTGGTTGACCTTGATATCCTCCCATGGCATTAACATCCTTCGGTTCACTTCCAAGTGTGTGACACTTATCCGTATAATGTCCCGTCATTGAACAAATACCACACACCATCAATTGTTGACCACTTCCCACCACCATTTGACTTAACACATTAGTTAAATCCAAGAGCTTTTATTCCAAGTGTTGGGTGTTGCTAACTTCACCAATCACTTGTGGGGAATTTCTCTTCAATTCATTTCGAGTTCCGAAGTTTCTTTGATTTTGAGAAATAGTACCAAAAAGTAATCTTATCTCTTGAGGTGTCTTGTTGAATATGTCACCACCACTTGAAGCATTAATCATCCTTCGATCTTTTTCATTCATACCCTCATAAAATTATTGAAGAAGTAGTTGTTCGGGTATGTTGTGTTGAGGACAACTTGTACACAAGTTGTTGAATCGCTCCCAAAAATCTTGAAAAGTCTCATTATCCCCTTGACGAATCCCCAAAATGTCACTCCTTTGACTTGATATTCGGGAAGTGGGATAGAATTGCTATTGAAGGCTTTGAGTAACACTTCCCATGTATGAATAGATCCCGGTGGTAAGTTGAATAACCAATCTCTAGCTTTATATTCCAAGGTGAGCGTGAAGGCGGTTAACTTGGAATCATCCAATGTCACATGTTCGAGCAACATGCTAACGCATATCATATGAAAGGACTTCAAATGCCTTTGAGGATCTTTCTATCCAAACCATGGAACTTCGTGAGTTGATGTATGAAACTTGACTTCAATTCAATCCCTCGACGGTTTGCAGGATAAACAATACCAAGAGGTGTGTGAGTAACATCCGTCTCCATCATTTGTCTCAGTGTCAACTCTTGAGGGGGGTTGGGTGGATTGGGGTTATTGGGATATTGTTGCATGTAAGTCGGAGGTTGTTGGTAAGGTGGGTATGGGTATGGTTGGTGATTGTACATTGGTGCTGGATAAGGTTGGTAGTTAGGATATTGATTGTAGGGAGGTTGTTGTTGTGGGTACATTGGTTGTTGGTACATTAGAGGTTGTGGGTAATTAGGTTGATTTGGTTGATGTGCTTGTTGTTGTTGAACTTGAAAAGCATTGTTTTGAGGTTGGTTGTTTTGATGAAAGTTTTGGTTTTGTGGTTGTGGTTGTTGATAATTTGGTTGATTTGGGTGAGGAGGTGGTTGATTCCAAGGTGGCATATCTATGAGAGGTTCTTGGTGTTCTTGTTGTCTTGGTTGTTAGGGTGGGGTATTGGCATCTTAATTGTTGGGGTTTAGGTTGGGATTGTGAGGTGGAGTGTGATTCATGGCTATGTAGTTTTCAAACAGAATGTCTTCAAAGGAATGACCAATGATTGGAGAACTCGGTTCGGTGTCGGTATCACTTGAAGTATGAACTTGATCTTCTACGTTGATTAGTGGAGAAGAGGAAGAAGCTTGAACGAGTTGTTGTTGCTTTGCTTGTTTGGCTAACTTTTTCAACCTTTTTGCTTCTTTTTCAATCTCCAGATTGTAGAGTAGTTCACCGGTTCTTGTAGACCTATGCATAAACAATCAAATAACAATAACCAATTTCCCTGACAACGGTGCCGAAACTTGGTGGGATGTCAAGTCCACCAAGCAAATTACACCATGTGTTTGCAAATAAAAACGTAATATAATGGTAAAAAAGGGGTATCGATCCTCAGGGAAATGGTTGTATACAATCACTAATGCAATCCAATAGAACTAGTGTAAATAAACTAACTAACTACAATTAAACTAAAAGGGGGGTGTTGTGATTACTTGAAAACTAAAAGACTTGAATAACTAAAAAGCTTGCAATTAAGCAAGATTGTGAGATGCTTAAATATTGGAGAGAATTGGTTAACCAAGGCAATTCAACACAATGAACATTTGTGTGTTTATCATTAGGATTCAATATGAAGCTTATCATTCATCCCAAATTGGTTATAGCAATCATAATGCATGATATGCCAAGATTCCTCATAGGTATTATGGAGGTTAGGGAAGCCCAAAACACACCTTCTTAATCAAAATTAAGGATTCAATTTAAGCAATTGAACCCAAGAAGTTGACTAGCCTTAAGAATGAAGGAATCCCCAATTCCTAGAGGATGTCAATGCTTACACATCCATAAAGGAGTCATGATTCATAAGCTAGAGATGATTTCTACCATCATAAAGCCCTTGTTCTAAGTAAATTCAATGATTCAATGCTAAACCAAAGAATAAATCAACAATTGCTCATTCAAGTACCAAGCTCATGATCAAAGTATTAAACAAGCATAAAAAATATGAACCAGAATCATAAACATAAGATAAATGACAATTATACATGAATCTTTCAAAATCCACAAATATCCAAGGGTTTTAGCCAAAGTTAACCAAAATAGAGAAACTAGCCACTCATTACAACAAAATAACAATCACAAAAGTGTAATCGCATCAAGAAACTACCAATTACTTATAAAGATGAGAAGAATGAGTATCAAGCTCCAAAAAACGCCTCCAATTGTGTCAAATCGAAGAATGATCTACTAGACCTAACCCCCCAAGTAAATGGTGAGCAAAATGACCAAAATGCCCAAGAGTGTGCACTTGCGCGAGTACCCTCGCAAGTGTTGCGCGACTGAGACTCCACCCTCGCAAATATTGTTGAAATGCTATTGGCTCATTTTTCTCCACTACACACCCCACTACCAAGATTCCCTTTGTCCCCTCCACACATCACATGATTCAAATTTGACCAATCATCTTGAAGCTTTAAATATGGATAGTCCAAGCCGAAAATAAGAATGCATGACCCATCTTCACAAGCCCACTTCATCCAAGTCTTCAAATTTTTAAGCCCAAATCTCATTTGATGGATCCGTAAAGCCCAATAATGCATCGAGAAGCCCACCAAGCCCAACTCAGTCAAACCGCAACGAGCTCCAAAACCCTGCAAAATATCTCATGCACAATAGAAAGTACCCGATACGATCCATGATAAAGAAAATAAAGAATATATAATGCAATACTAATAAAAAGAGCTAAAAAATCTAAAATAAACTATTAAAAAGAAGGAAACAAAATAAACTATCATGAGGCTTCGAAAATCTGAAGCAAATTGAAATTAAGATTGAGGTTTTGAAAATCAGATGTCGGGATGGGGTATAGGTTCGAAAATCAGAAGGTATTATACATTTTTTTATCTATATGATATATTTCAGATGCTGTATAGAGGTAATCAATTTTTTTTCATTCTTTCTAGTTCGTATCTTCTCGAATTCCGAAGCATTGACTTCCAATCCATCTTTGAGTTTTAGAAGTATATAATTTCAAATTGTCTTGAAATGTCAAAAATCAAAAGGTATTATACATATGATACATTTATGATATTATTTAGAAGTAAATCCGTTTTCTTTTTTTCATTCTTTCTGATTCACATTTTATTGAATTTAGAAGTGTCGGAAGCAACAATCTGTTGATAGCTTTAAGGTGTGTGGTTTAGAAGTTTCAGACTTTCAGATTTTTTTGAAGTGTCGAAAATTATAGGTAATTTTTTGCTTTTTGATTTTTTATTAGAAGCAAATTAGAGTTTTTACATCTATTACATATATAGTAATGTTGACTATTCCTATTATTTTTGTATTTGAGGACGGAAAGTGAAAAGTGTTATATGTTTTGATTTGATTGTTTTTTCATCTACTACATATAGAGTAATTTTGATTATTCCAATTATTTTTGTATTTGTAGAAAGGAGGTTTTTCAATTCGAAGATATTGAAGTCTATTTACGATCTATAGCGATTCAAAAACGATTTAATGGATTGGTTTTGATGACAAAACTTAATGTTTTGAATAACGATTGAAAACTACATTTTGAATAAAGTTATTTATGAATATATTATTGAAAAGTTTATTTCAACCAAGGTTGTCAAGATCGGGATCCTACGTGAGATCGTTTTTGGGTTTGCAAGATTGGGATCGTAAGATCGGAATCAGGATCCTAAGATCCTACAAAATAAAATATAATTTTAATTTATAATTTTTAATCGTGAAAAATATTTCAAACATTCAATTTTTCGTTCAAAAGTTATAAAAACTTCGAAATATTAGTCATAAGTCACAATACAAAATGATTAACGGAAAATTGGTAAATGGTAAAAAACATAAAGTGGTAAAATAAACATTTTCATGTGCAAAAAAAAAAAAAAAAAAATCAAGGGAAAGTAGTATCGGATCGGATCTCGATCCTACGATCCTACCTACGATCTTACGATCCTACCTGCGATCCTACCCCAAATACGATCCGTTTACGATCCGAATCGTTTTTCATAACTAGGATCGTAGGATCGTACGATCCTACGATCAGGATCGCGATTTTGACAACCATGATTTCAACTAATATTCGAAGATTAATTTCAAATAGATTCAAATTTCTTTTTTGTGTATTACTTTAAATGAAGTTTTAATTTATGTATTTTGCAATAGAATAAAAAAGTTATTAAGTTAGATTTTTTAGATTTTTCAAGTTTAGGGCCTAATTTTTATTAAATTGTACATGGTCTTCAAAATCTCGCGGCCGACCCTATGTAGGAATGATGTGGTTTTTGGTAACGCGTTTTGATGTAAGGAGCTTATTTATCATTTAGGCTATGTTTGACGTACTAGCTGAAAAGCTAGCTGATAGCTGAAAACCTAGCTGTTAAATAAAAAGCTAGCTGATAGCTGAAAAGCTAGATGATAAAAAATAATGTTTGGTAAAACTAGCTGAAAAGCTAGCTGAAAAATATAAAATTACATAAAAGAACATGTAGGAGTATGTGTTTCTATAATTAATTAAGGGGTGTATTTGGAAAATTTTAAAAAAACTCCTAAAAAACTAGTCTAAGTAGCTTTTCAAAAAGCTAACTTATTACCTAGCTTATAAGCTACTTTTTGGCTTACCAAACACGACAACATAAAAAAAACTCAAAAAATAAGCTAGCCTATCAGCTAGCCTATCAGCTAGCCGTGGCGCGCCAAACACAACCTTAATGGTAGATTACTCGTTTATTTGGTTTTCCGCCACAAATCGAAAATCTCATATATTTTGGACAAGATGGTTACAAAACTCTTTGCTTTTAATATATATTTTTTCTTCTTTTAGCCGGTTGGTTTTTAATAACAAAAGTTTTGTTTGCTTAAAAAATTGAATGGAACAGAATTTTTATTTTTAAAGAATTACAATTAAACTATAGTGATTTAGAAATGTGGACCGGTTTTCGATTTTTTTTTCAAACCCTTTTTTAAGCAATTTGTCTAAAAACAAGTTTTTTTTTTTAATAAAAAAAATAATAATAAGCAGGCGGCTACGAAGAAACTAGCATAGTTTACAAAAGACAAGCCGTAAAAAGCGAGGTTCCCCAATTACTCCGATCTATGCTATAAAAACTTTCCTTTATGCTTTAGCCAAGAAAACAAACAAAATTTGATGTCATCTTTTGGTTGTAAGAGACTCGTCATCGCCTTTTTAAAAATTGTGCCATTATATGAGCCTTCCATAGCAGCCAAAATATTAAACTTATCAAAGCATCAACTACCTTTATCTTCTTGTGATCTTGAGCTGTGAACAAAATGATGGTAGCAAAGAATAGAGATAGACAACTAGGGTGGGGAATACAAAGGACTCAAATCTCTATTCTCATTCTTGAATTCTCATTTCAATACCCATTCTCATCCTCACGGTAGAATATAAATAAACCCTCATCCCCACATCCAACGGGAACCGGGGATAAGCGGAAAATCAAGAATTTCTTTCCATATTTTAATATGAAAACTTTTACGTAAATAAAAAGTCTAAATTTCAATTTTACAAACATATAAAAATATCAGATTACATATAAATATATAAACAAATTTTCTATTAAATTTAAATAAAAACATGAAAAATCAAGTTGAAAAATTACCAGAGTGAGAAATAAACCAAATACGAAAAAATCCATGAGTTTAAATTAGATAAAAGAAAAGGAATAAATATAATTTCAAGCAAATAATTACTAATGAGGTAGGTTATCTAGATCAAATTTTATGTATTATAAATTATACTATAAATATATATTTTGTATTATTTTTATACATTAATATATATTGGAGGCGGGTCCAGGGGTCGGGGATTAGGGGTATCCCTATCGCCACTTTTTTATTCAGGGATTCCCCGTTCCCGTCCTCATCTCCGGTCAACTTAGGGATTCTCCAGTCAAAACGGGTGCAGGTTTTTGATTTCCGATCGGGTATGGCGGTATGAGGTTTTTTGCCATCCCCGTGAAGGTCTTCTTGGCCCTAAAATTCAATCCAAACCACCGGAAAGCCATACACATTGATATAAACAATGGACAATTTGGAAAAATATGTTCAGCTGTTTTATCATAATCTGCAGAATGGGCAGGAAATATCAGTGAGCAGAACTCCACCGTTAATCAAATTTGTTGCTAAAGAAATACGGTTTTGAACTAAGCGCCAAACAAAAAAAAGCTAATTTTAATAGGCTTGTTTTGTGGGTCTTTTGCTGTGACCAAAAGTCTAAAACTATATTAATAGTTTAAGGCTATATATGTTGGGCCTATTACAAACATATTTGTTACTAAGTAGGCTTGTTTCGTGGGTCTTTTGTCTGTTAGACCAAAAGTCCAAAAGTATTAAAGGCCTATAAGTCGTTCGTATCAACACTAGAACTTTTGAACATTGAAGTTGTGGTCTGAAGTGTGAACTGAATAGTATTATACTAGTCCAACCAAATTTTCCAAAATACAATAAAAAACCGTTGCAGTTGTAAAACTTGGATAAGTTTGTCAATATTATTTGTTAACTTATTTAATCCATACAGGTCATCTCCAACCGTTCATAACCGTATTTCACAATTTGTTTCAAATTAACCATCGTATTGATCGTAAAAGAATCGTATGTGAAAATTGTAATTCTTCATATCTATTTTTGCCAAAGCTTCTAAATTTATGTGCACTTTGTTATTTTAAAAAGAGGTATGCACGATCTCTTAGCTCTGTAGGCCGGGAGTTATTAAGCGAAAAACTATTTGTTATCACAGACATTAAAGACATTTGAATTTGTGAATCTAGAACCAAAAACCATATAGTTCCTTATATAAATGAAACAGGAAAAAAAAAAATAAAAGCTATTGATGGCGGGTCGGGTCATATATCTTAAAATATGTAAATATCACTTCAATAGTTATAATAACTCTTACAACCGAACCCTAAGATATCTTATATCATGAAAATTATTCGAAGTAGTGAGGGCTTAAGGCTGGTGATGTTGAATCGTTGAATTACAATTGACGTTTCTATTTTTTTTTTCTATTTAATTTTGAATGGATTGAACTATGACAAGATATTGTATTATTCTAAATGGTTATCAGATATAAAAAATATGGAATATCTTTTTATCTCAAAGGTTATTATGTAGTTTCTTTAAAAATAATAAGATAGTTCCTATATTATTTTTTTCATATATATCTTGTGTTATAATTTTTTTTTTAAAAAAAGGTAGGTCATAAGACTCACCTTCACTTAAAGTAGTTACACCCCTATTTGCATGATCAATTTTTTTTTCAAAAGAAAAAGACAAATAAAAAAGTTTCAATTTTAGAAGACATCTTCTAAGTTCTAAGTTCTAACCATAATATGATGTTTTTTTCTCCACCACCACCACCACAATGTACACTAACTTTGCCACATCATCCACCTCCAACAAGAAGACGTTGATTCCATGTATCTTCTAAGTGTTCCTCCAGCAAGAAGACGTTGATTCCATGTATCTTCTAAGTGTTCCAAGGATTGGAGTGTTTTTGCAAGTGGTTCAATATATGAAAGCCACAACTTCTTGAACTCATCAGTTTAGATATTTGATGACTACAGCCTCTCGAACTTTTCAGGTCACTATGTTACGACACTATCTTCTTGAACTTGTTGGGTTGGTATTTGACATTTATAGTTTCTTCCACTTGTCGTTTCTGTATATGACAACTACAGTTTACCGAACTCATCGGTATATGACACTACAACTTTTGAAAGTCATTGGTTGGTATTTGAATGTTTCCATAATCATTTGAGATTGATAAATGTCATTAAGATTTCTCAACATGGAGTTGAACTTGGACATTACACGAATCCTATTTCAGAGTTAGAGCGAGTCAGTCCAATTTGACTCAAGCCCACTCACGTTTATAGAACGTGGTCCGATGACATAACATTTAATGCCTATGTTTCTATGGTTTTAGTGTTTTGACTTTCAAGATTCTTTTGATTTTAGATACATTTATTATGTTATTTTATGATGTTGAGTTTTTATGGTTTTTTCCCTTTCTCTTGAACAATTTTTATTTTCATTTATTCTTCTATCACGTGATCACCCAGTTTGTTGTTGCTTCATTTATTAGATGATGGTGAAGGACAAAGAAATTATGAGCCTTACCTGCTCAGTTATTTATCGCTAAACTTTTGACATGACTGTGAAGACTGCGTGATTAAATTAGAGTTTTCGTCCATAAATTCCTAATGTCGGTATTTCTATTCACTAGTATGCTCTTTGTCATGTTGGTGCTTATCATCAATGTCCTCTGGTTGGTTGTTTTAGGTACCTCTATTTGATTTTTTTTTGGTGAAGTATGTCATTGGTATGAAGTTCACATATGTCAAATAAGCCTCATTGGCCTTGTTAGGTCTTGCATTTCGTAGGTGTTGTGTTTGAGTCTGTATGCGAAAGGTTTCAAAATTTTGTATTACAAGTCTTATAATTGTTATGCGAAAGCAATTCTTGTGTCGTAGTTTTTGCACTTGGCTTCGCAGTCTGTGTTTGTTTATTTTGACAGGCCCTCCTAGCTTAGGTGTCATAACCGGATTGGTCATTTCCTAACCGACTCTCTTGGGATGACCTATATAACAGATGATAGTTAGATTGAGAGAATGTCTTTTGGAGAGGTTCTTACGTCATTTGTGATCGAACTTCTTACTCTCTAATCAAAATCCAAATCATAATTACTCTTGTGTGTTCTTTTGATTGGCTTTCATCAATTTGTTTGCTTTGTATTTCTATGTAAGGTGTTGGTTATCATTCCTAAAATCGGTTAATTCTGCTACTTTTACTATATGATGCTGACTAGAGAGCGGAATGATTTTTGACAAAATTGCAAAAATGGTACTTGTTGTTTGTCATTTGTTTGGATAAAGTCCAAACCTTGTCAATATTGTAGATATGATCCCTTTTTAATATTTTCAACGCAGATTTGCTCCTATTCAAAATTGAAAATTTTGTTTAACATTTAAGATTTAATTTTTACATTTTCTTTAGTAATTGTTAATTTTAAACTAGAAAAGAGCCCACACCCCACCCCACCCCACCTCTCTTTCTCTCTATCTATCTATCCATCTCTCTCTCTCTCTCTCTCTCTCTCTCTCTCTCTCTCTTTTCCTCTCCCTCCCGATCTCTCTATCTCTTTTCTATTTCTTCATACACGACAACACACAAGTTGTTTACTAGATATACTTAAACTTCATTTTTATCATATCACTTTTCATTGTGTTTGCAAGTGTTTTCTTCACACACAAAACATATACGCCCATTAAATATGTTTGGGGTTGTTTATATATACACAAGTATACTCTATCATGAGATGGCACATGTACGACAATGGAATGAAAATAGAGAGGCAGTTCTTGGAGAACAATAGTGTCAACTTTTTATCCAAGTTGAATAATTAGTGTGTTAAAATGAAAATACACCTAGAAAGTAACAGTGAACAAAACACTATTAATGTGTGTGTGTGTGTGTATGTGTATATATATGTGTGTGTGTATATATATATATATATATATATATATATATATATATATATATATATATATATATATATGATCATTTTATAGCCAACACAAACTCATAGAACCATAGAACCATATTTCTAACTGTATGATTAATCTATAAACGATTTAGATTAAAAAGATGGAAACTAAAATTATGCAGTCATGTCCGTTGAATCAAATACACAAGAGGGTATAATAGGAAATATACATTATTAGGTTTTTAAGCTTTCCTTTATATCAACCACTAATTAAAACACCTTTCTCATTCTATCATAAACCTAAAAATGGAAAATGACACTTTTACTTATCTCCTTGCTGACGTCGACACCAAAATAGCACTACATTATCCCTTCACCACCACCTATTCTATCTCTCTCTCTCTCTCTCTCTCTCTCTCTTATTTGTACTATCTTAACCACATATAGCACTCTCAGTCGATTGTGAATCTTGATTTCTAAATATATCCATCTTTCCATACGCTAATATGCCTATCTCTATTTGTTCGTTCTCCCAGCGAATACCAGCACTCTACTTCGACAACGAGAAGCAGAGGAGGAAGGTATCACAAAGCATTTTCCTTAGATTTTGCCTCCCCTCCGTGAATAAAAGATCTCCGTAACAAGGTTTGCAGGAAAACACAAGTTAGTAAATGAATAACAACAAAGTATGAATGGAGAAGGAGACTTTCATTTCAGTAAAAGATTACAACGAAGGATAAGATCCGACACACATTTTTTCAACAAAAAAGACAACCTATTTATATATAAATAAATTACAACCTATTTACTGGATAATACAAAAGGTAAGGTGGATAGGCGGCCATGTTTGCCACGCCTGGTCTGACATATACCTCCAAACACTCAAGGCCTGCAAAAGCTGATTGTTGTACTTCACTCTTCGCAACACTTCAAGATAAAACACCTGAACTCTTCGCACAAGATACTTCTCTCTGTTCTTCGCATAGCCGGCTTCAGTCAATGAAATTCCTCGAATTTCACCAACAAAGGATTCTTCGCATCATCAGAACAATGAGATCTTCGCATAACCAAACCAAAATAAAAACTTCACACACTCCCCAAAAACCTTTAGCTACCGAGGGCCACTTCATGCTTCAACAGATAATATCTTTTATTCTTAAAACGGAGAGATATTGAGTTCTTTTCATACAACTTGGTTATGTATTAGTCTTACTCTAATTCTATCCGTAACTTATGGTTATAACGAGTAAGTTTATCCATGATTTGAAAAACAGACAAAAACTATACAGTCAAAGTTTATTTGTTCCTTTTTGCCTTATTGGGAAAACAATATTTATGGGACCCTCGGTGATTTGACGATGACACTCATGTGCTAATCCTAGCCGAGACTAAATTTATGTGTTCAATTAGTAGTCTAGTTTTATCATCATAAATCAGAAATCAAGAAACAAATATTGTACTGTTAGGTTGATTCAGAATCCATGAGTCAGTTCACAATGATATCTTGTAGAAACAAAGGAATAATTGATCACTTATCTAATGGATGATTCTTGATTCGATCACAGTTCAGCAGATGTTGTGGAATGCATGCTTTGGTTGTTATTATTCGAAGATTATTCAACCAATAGTAGTTGATGACTTGTCCAAGTGGAAGCTGTTGGAAATTTGTATCCAATGTTATAATTAATTGGTATAAATTTAAGAATATTAACAAAGTCCTTTTACGGTTTCCCTCAAGATCTAAAATAAATAGAAAATGATTTAAGAGAGCGAGATAAATAGTTTATTAATTTATCATAGTTTGATAAATTCGATTTTTGCAAGTCTCTTCTCCACTCTCCTTATTTTCTTGTGTTTACTATTTTGGGTGTGATTCTATTGGGGGATTCTACTTTTGGTGGTAGATCTTCCTAGTACATCAAGGAATTTCAATATCTACAAAGATCAAGAAGCAAATTCGATTTTGCTTAATGGTTGTTATCTCTCTTTGTAGTATTATTTAGCAGTTTTGTAAGTAAGTTGATATAACTAGTATAACCTAGATCATAGTTTGCACCTAGGGTTTATTTTAGTTGTTTCCGTTGCCAAATATTAGTGTATAGATGATAGAAAACCTAGCAATAACAATGTACGTTTGTTTGCTTTTGTGTTATAGCAACTTACTCTAGTTTCTTCCTATTATAACTTTGAACTTTAAAATTTTCAAACATCAAGACGTATTTTCAAAATATACCAAATTATAGTATTATACTTACATTTTCATATTAGGGCGTTTTGCTTAAAAAAATATATTTAATTATAGTAGTGAATTTTTTTATATGTGTATGATGTTGCTATAAGTGGATAAACTTTTAAATTTGAATATTTGAGAGGAAATCACAAAAAATAGACAAAATGGTGGAAGGTTTTTAACAAGATAGCCCCTTTTTTACATTTGACACAAAATAACCACCAATTTTGTGTTTGATAAATACGAAACGTTGTTCACCATCCAAAAAGGTAAAAATAAATGAACAATTATGAAAAAACTCATTTAATATGGAATTTATAATTTTTTTTATCGTTTTTATAAGTTATTTTTTTTGTTGTTGTGGGGATCTACAAAAATCATTTTCACATCGAAAAGGATTCGATATTTTCAAAGTGTAGTGTTAGGTTGAGAGAGATTTAGAAATAAAATTATCCAAAAATTAAAAATGACTTAAATAAGGGAGAAAAAAATTAGAGATGAGTTTCTGGTCACAATACTTATGTATATTGCAAATATTTTTTTTACTTATTCCTATCGGTTACCGATATGTGTACAATCGAAAAGTATATAAGGACTCTTATTAAATTATACTACACTATACATATTTTGAATAATGATTCTTGTTAAGTCTTATCATGCTTTTAATAAATCAATTGATGTCTCCTATTAAATCGTATTACATATACTACTATTCAAACAATCACTTAGATTAACTCATTTTTTGTATTCACCAATTCAAGAAATGACTCTTATTAAGTCATGTTACATATTCAACAATTTAACTAATGACTCTTATTAAGCATTGTTAAACTTCTAATAATTAAACTGATATCTCCTCTAAATTTATATTACATATACTACTTTTCAAACAATGAATCCTATTAAGTCATGTTTCATATACAACAATTGAAGAAATGGCTCTTATTAGGTTATGTTACATAATCACTAGTTAAAGTAATGACTCTTATTAAGTCATGTTACATATTCAACAATTCAATTAATGACTCAAAATAATAGTCATATAAGAACTATTATCCACACTTTCATCTATTCTTACTATAAGTATCAACATAGAGTATCCCATAACAATATAATCAATATCCATTCACATATAATATATTTAGTTATTTACTATTGGAAATATTCATAGAAAATCGTATAACATTTGATACATGTACTTCATTTGAACATAGCATATGTACTTACCTTGTTACTTTGAAAATTTGGCTATGATTACTCTTTTGTTCTTATCCTTGCCTTTATCTTTCTCCTTTTTCTCTTCAGTTCATATAGAAGTGATTATTCCATATATTTAACATTAAAATTCCATGTTCAAGACATTTTCTATTCCTTCACTATATACAGATACAAGTATTTTAATGATTACATATATTATCTTACCATTCTTGTATGCCATAACACTTTGGTTATAGACATAACCCTTTTTATAATTCTCAATTCTTGTGTTGCAACACTTTTATGTTGTGCATCACTACTAGTATCAACTTCAGACTCATGTTATTTCATCCTTAATTTACTAATTATAACTAATGACTAGATAATTACTCCATAAACCAGTTTCAAAACCTCATATTACAACATTACATAAGTTATACTTTTTGTAGTTGCGATTTAATCGAGTATGAATATAATCAGAGTAATCAAAGTAGTATGAACAACGAGAGTAAATAAGATCTGGTTTATAGCTCAATTATACTTTCGTGTACAAAGAGAATCTAGACAGAATGTCTTGGAAAAGTTCTATCTAACTTAGAGTACAACTCCTATTTATAGGAGAATAAGAAAGTATACAAAAAATACTGAGGACTAAGCATCAAGACTTCGAAACTATTATGCCTTAGTAAATAGATAAGATAACTTTCGAAACTGACTCAAATAAATTCAACACATTACAACATATTTGACACTAACATTCTCCCCCTTTGTAATCAGTGTCGAACTCAGTTTGTAAGAATTTGAGCAGCCATATGCATTGATCTTCGAATCTCTGTATACCAGCTCATAACCTTCTTCAGCTCAGCCTTATCTCCTTCGTTGTTTTTCTTACAATTATTCATACGAACAATAAAGTTCGTATATTGAGCATTTGTAAACCGTTCCACTTCCGAAGCTTGAAATAAGAACCTCTTAGCTTTTCCTTTCTTGTCTTTTCCTGAAAAAACTAAGCCCAATGGCTTCAAACAAATTTCCCCATCAGCAAACATCTTCAGTTCTTCTTGACTCTTCACAGATTCTGGAGCTACTTTTACTTCCTTTCCCAATGCCGAACACAACTCAATATTAGTAAAGGCTAGACAATCATAGTAATTATCTATAAAGATTTTGATGTGGCCTAGACCAAGTCTCAAAATCTCTTTGCCTGTCCCTTGAAGTTTCGAAGCGTCCATATCTTTGAGGATCATTGCTACTTGAATAAGATTATTCAAGTTCATCAACGGAAAGTCAGCAAGTGAAAAATCACATACCACATTGTTTGCCCTTACAACATGAAATCAAAAATTCTGAATCATGTTCTCAAACAATACATCCTTAGTCACACTTATCACACGCACAATCTTGATAAGGGACCAAACCTCTTCCTGATTCTTTCCCACCACAGCATGAAACCTCAGCTTCATATGTAGAAAGTCATCTTCATTTTTGAATTTCTCAATAATTTTGTATTGTGCTGTAATGAACATCATTTCATTGATCGGGAAATCAAGTTGATTCATATCGGTGTTCTCTATTGCATAACTTTTCCTTGGCTTCTTCTCGAATGCATACATTTCATTGTATGACGCTCTTGCTTCAATATTTTCATAACTGTGTAACTTCGTAGGATCACCTTTGTTCATTGTAGGAGGATCATCTTTACGAAGTATCAATATGCTCTGAATTTGACGTTGTTTCTCCATTTCCGCTTTAATTTCAGCTTTTCTTTCTTCCTTAGACTTTTCTACAACAATCCATTTCCCTTTTCCTTTATCTGCTTCATTTTGATTGGGTTTCGAAGAACTCCCTCCACCAGTAGACTCAATTACAATGCCTTTAACAATTGGCCTTGTACTAACTATAGTTGCCATCACTGGTTCAGCCTTCGAAAAAATTGGTTTTGTTGTAGGAATTTGAGTTTTGAAGACTTTTCCAACAACCTTTGTTTCTTCATTTTTTTTCTCAAAAACATTTTATCCTTTACCAACACCTTGCTTTTCTCCCCCTTGCACCCCTGTGATAACATGCGGGGCATTCGTTGGTAAGATAGTGACAAACTGAGACACTGGAGCCAACATTTTTTGAATTGCAGCCTCGAAGGAACGAAACTTCTGATCGACAAACTCAGGAGTGAAGAGAGATGATGAGCCAGACTTCGAAACAAGCCCCTTCAATTCTTCAAGCATGGTGTTAAGTTTACCATAAATTGTAACATCAGCAGTTGCTTTCTCATCAAACTTGGGATCAAAAGATTGATGGGTTTTAACAAACGAAGTAACACCACCAGCAATAATATCAACTTTCTCAAGAAGAGAAGAATACTTGTTATCCAACTCACGGAGCTCTGAAGACACACTCACTTTCATCTCTTCAAGCTTTTGATTCACATTTTGACGAACGGTTTTTACATCTTGCACAAAAAGAACATGACGTTCCTTGGCAACACGTTGCAAGTCCTTGAGGTCAACATTGAAAGTCGAGGACATAGACTTCATTCATGACTCATTCGTTTTATCCATGATATCAAGCTTTTCTTGAATTCGAGATTCTGAATCTTGTATCAACACATTCAATTTATTCAGAAGACGAAGCTCTTGTGCTTTGACCATCACATCAACTTCAATACCAGAAACAAAATTCCTACCCTTACATCTGCTTGTGATTGCAACAAGGAATTAAGATTTCTGTTGAGAATCTTGAATTGTTTTCCCGACATAAGCATATGATCCGAAATGTTTTCTTCTTCAGGATCAAATTCCAAATTAGCAATGGATCCTCCAAACCCTCCATCATCAGTATCATCATCATTTATGGGTTTGGGTGGGTCAGTGGATTGAGACGAAAATAGAGAAGTAATGGGATGATTCATGACCAAATCGAAAGTAGGGGAATGAGTGGTTGTAGGAATAGTGGTGACAATTGGTGGTAAAGAAGTATTGGTATTGATGACAGGGTTGTCGAGAATACCCTGAGTAGATACTGGATTTTCATTGTTCGAGACTCCTTCACCCATATTGACATTTACATCCGTATTAGATACGTGTGTAGTAATGCTTGAGGATCGAACCTCCTCATAAGATGATCCAGTTAATGAAACCTCGGGTGGTATGACCGAAGTGTGCGTAGGAGGCAATACTTTTGTTTATTCACCGAGAATAGTAGATGTGTCCACTATCGAAGTTTCCACAGAGCTACTTAAAATTCCTATCATTTCGAAAGTCGACTTGACAGGTGATTTCTGCTGAGGTGAAAGATTACCTATCGGAGAATCAGGAACAATTCGTCTTCTTCATCTTCCTGAAGGATCAACTTTCTCTTCTTTGGCTTCTTTGTATTCTTGGAAATATGCTTTGCAACATCTTCAGCCTTGCGCTTCTTCGATGATGGTGACACTGGAATAGGAACTTCACGAAGAACAACTCCTTTCCGAGTAACATGGGGCTTACGAACCATCGACGGTGAGAAACTAGATGACCTCTCAGGAGATTTTCTGGATCGATGAGACATCTTTTTGAGATGCTTTAACACACCTGACTTCGTAGGAATAATTTGTTGGGTAGGATCAGGTTGTTCAGTCTCCTGAGTTTTTACAGACTTCTTCGAAACTTTTACTACCTCTGCAGGCTTTTTCTTTGGTGACTTAGAGACAGTTGTCTCTTGAACATGTTTCTCAAGAGTGGATTCATAAACAATCTTTGACTTCCAAGATTTCTTCGAAGAGCCTTCATCACGTTTTTTAACAAAATACCAATTCCATCATTTGTGTAGATAGTAAGAAAATAAGCCTCCAACACAAGATTCGAAGGATCAACCTTCTTGAGCATCCCATCAGGAATCCTAGCAACTGTTGGAAAAATACTCACATCATGTTTAAGTGACTTTGGATAATGATACTTCAAAAATTCTGCTCTAGGCTCATCAACATGCACCAACATACTTTCCTTGTCATAAGCATATTGAAGAACTAGACTCCAATACCTTGCACATGAAATCCCATCTACTGCATTCGTGTTTTCGATACTCTTCAAAAATTCTTTCCACATCTGAGTCGCATAGTCAACAGGGAGATCATAGTAAATACCTGCGACCATAGCATACACCTCCATACGTCCTTTGTCTAAACAAACACTTCGACCTGTGAGGCATCGAAGGTAAATCCCAAAAAGAAAATTCCACAAACTTGGAAGACCAGACTTCTTGAATTCACTGATCTTTAAGAGAGTAGGTTGATAACCCATCTCATTGAACATGTGTAACACCTGTTCATTAGTGACTTTGTAGAAAGGTGGAGAATTAGGGATTTGAAGAATCTTGACAAACAACTTCTTGGTAAGACGAAACTTCTTATGATTGATCTAATTGAAGGTCACAGTATCCATCGTCTTGCTGTATGAAGCAGTAGAACCCGTCATTAACAACCAGGAAATTGGTACTGCAAATGCACTGAACATCGCAGTCGATACAAAAGAATGTTTTAAAGAAACAATGAGCATCTTGAGTTCTTCAGGGTACACTGTAACATCACCATCCACTTGATAATTTTAACTCTGGATCTTCATGATGGGTTAAGAAGATGCATCGTCAGTTCTGCTGGATTGAAGAGTGGCCATTATTAGGGTTTGTTTGAAAATAATGAAGAACAAAGAGATAAAGAGAGCACATATCGTGTTGAGAGTTTGTAGTACGCGTAAACTTGGAATGACGACCCAATTGCCCATTTTATATGTATCCCCGTTTTGAATTTCAAACGGTTACCATTAATGATCGTGACACGTGGCCCTTGAAAGTTGCACCATTAGCCGTCATATACACCATGTCAGAAAAAGTGTGGGACACGATTTCCGAGAAAGACGCACAGTAGCCAAACCGTCACATCAAAAGTCTCTTCGTGAGTACTTGTGGATAAGGACCAAAACCTTCAGAATAGAGGTTGGGCTCTTTCGTTTTTTTTGGGTTTGAAAACGAAGTCATGTACCAGACTTTCGAAATCATCAGCCTGAGTTGGTAATACTCAGAACCTCAAGGATTTCGTGAGTGCAGTGAGTCAAGGAAAAAGATAAGAAGCAAAGTAAAAAAAATATGGATCTGTGATGTCAAAAATATAATTTCGACATAAAGACAGATAAATCCTGGGCAAAGATTGCTTCGCGAATCATCAAGAGAGATGATCAACAGCTTGTGTGGTTTCCCGTGAATTACAATCGAATACTTATTGAGAAGTATCGAAGGGCTTCTTTTAATATGGATTCAAAGGTGGTTTAAAATTTTGGTACAAAGCATACTCAACGTAAGTATGACAAGTTGTAAACGAAACTACCTGTTTGACCAGTGTAGTCAGTGACAAGTAAGCTTTAAAAATTTATCAAGTAACGAAGGTTGAGAAAGATACTCAAACGTAAATCATATTCTTGAAATCAAAATGAGACCTAAATCTTGTTGGGAAACAAATGTCGTGGGTGTCGAACATTTGATCAAGATTACTAATCATGAAAAGAGTATGATTTTGAGTATCGAATTTTGGTACTGAAACAAAGGTTTCAGAAGTTTTGGAACAGAGTTCCCTGTCAATTCCTTAAAGTGGTTCGACATTTAGGGTTTCACTTCCATCACGGTCTCATGATGTTAGATCATAAACACAGAATTTTGATACGTCTAGATCCTTATTGGTTGTACCAGAAATCTCTCGGTCATATGTCATTGTGTGTGAACGTATAAGAACTTTAGGATGAAAAGATTTGGTAAAAGATTCATAAGTACCTCTGCTATGTATGGACCAAGCAGTAAAATCTTAACTCAATTGAGAAGAGTAAGGTAGCTCAAGGAATAATGTGAAGATAACCTGATTGGGAAGAAATTTTCGTGATGAAAACTTTATTAAGGCTTTGGAAACACACATTGAGTCAAATGAGGCTTAGGTCAACATGCTGCAGCATGCGTCTAGGGACAACCTAACTAGTGCAAAGTTTTTCGAAAAATATACCTGACCCTAGAACTGCAAGCATGAACCATGGATGATCTTTACTAAAATCTACATTTAGAAAAAAGAATACAAAATCCAAAAACAAGAAAATCTTTTTATAGTTTATAATTTTTCGAAATTGAAAAGACAAAACAAAAGTAAAATCTCTTTGATCTTTTTGATTTTTCGAAAATGGAAAGACAAAACTAACATAAAATCTTTTTGTGCTTTTTGATTTTTCGAAAATGGAAAGACAAAACAAATATAAAATCTTTTTGTTCTTTTTGATTTTTTGAAAATGGAAAGACAAAACAAATATAAAATCTTTTTTTTCTTTTTGATTTTTCGAAACAAACACAACAAAACAAAAAAAAATATTTTTGGTATTTTTGGATTTTTCGACATAAGAGAAATGATTATGTACAAAACTCACGAAAATTTGTGATTAAGCAGCGTGTACAAAATGTCGAAATCAAAGCATGTAGAAGCGCTGAACGTGAACAGTAACCTCTGAATGACAAGCTATTTCCTCTGAATAAACACTCAGCACCTCTAAATCGACACTTTACCACCTTTTTCCTTTGTCATGCTTTCGAAATTAACCCAGGAACTGAATTTCCTTCGATCATTCCTAGACCTCCCAAAATTCTCACGAATGATTTTTATCCAATGGCTTTGTGAAAATATCAGCAAGTTGATCCGTTGTTTTCACAAAGTGAACTTCGATATTGCCATCCTCAACATGATCTTTTATAAAGTGATAGCGAAGAGCAATATGTTTGGTTTTTGAATGTTGCACAGGATTGTGACAAATGCGTATGGCACTTTGTGAATCACAATACAACATATTTTTTTTCATGTTGATTGCATAATCATGCAGTTGGATTTGAATCCATATGATTTGCGAAGTGCAAGCTGCAGCAGCAACATACTCTGCTTCTTCTGTGGAAATCGAAACACATGTTTTCTTTTTCGATTGCCAGATTACTAACTTCCCATCCAGTAATTGACATCCGCCACTTGTGATTTTTTATCAAGATTGCAACCTCCTAAATCAGCATCTGAAAAAGCTTGTATGAAGAATCCTGTTTTCGAAGGATACCACAATCCTAACGAAATTGAGACTTTGAGATATCAAAAAATATTCTTCACAGCTGTTAAATGTGGTTCTCTAGGATTCGACTGATATCTAGCACAATTACAAACAGAAAACATAATGTCAGGATGAATTGCGGTAAGGTAAAGTAACGAACCTATCATGCTTCTGTATAAAGTAAGATCAACAGCAGGTTTATCTAATGAAGGTGAAAACCTTGTTCCAACCGCCATTGGTACTCGTAATTTCATGCTATTCGTTAAACCAAAATTTTCAAGCAGATTCCTTGTGTATTTTTCTTGATTAATAAAGATTTCTTCTCTGCTTTGACGAATATTCAATCCCAGAAAGTTGTTTATTTTTCCCATCATGCTCATCTCAAATTGATTTTTCATCAGATTTTCGAAATCTCTAGACAAAGCAGGGTCAGTCGAGCCAAATATTATATCATTGACATATATTTGAACAAGCATAAGATGATCCCCAACTTTCTTTCGAAAGAGTGTGGGATCAACTGATCCTTGTTTAAATTTCGATTGTTTTAAAAAAGAGGTAAGAATTGCATACCATGCTCTTGGTGCTTGTTTTAACCCATACACAACTTTATCTAAGATATAACAATGATTAGGAAATTCTTCATTTACAAAACCTGGAGGTTGTTCCACGTAGACTGTTTCTTCAAGTTCTCCATTAAGAAAAGCACGTTTTACATCCATCTGATAGACATCAAAATCTTTGTGTGCTGCATAGGCCAAAAATATTCGAACAGCCTCGAGTCTTGTGACAGGGGCGAAGGTTTCCTCATAGTCGATACCTTCTTGTTGCGAATAGCCTTTAACTACAAGCCTAGCCTTATTTCGAACAATATTACCATCTTTATCTATTTTATTTTTGAAAATCCATTTTAATCCAACAATCGAAACATCTTTTGGTTTAGGAATTAATCCCCAAACCTTGTTTCTTTCGAATTCAGACAATTCAGATTGCACTGCAACAACCCAGTCTGAGTGTTCCATTGCAGCCTTCACTGATTTTGGTTCAATTTTTGAAATAAAGACATTAAACATGCAAAACTCCTGATGAGGATTTAGTACCTCATTCTTTGCATGAAGTTGAGCTCTTGTCAACACTCCATCTTGAGGATTTCCAATCACTTGTTCTTTTGGATGATTTCTTGTCCACTTCTCCAATGGTGGATACGCTGGATCAAAATCCAATGGTGCATCTTCGAACATTTCCTCATACTCTGAACCTGCAATAGAATTATTATCATTTAGATCATGAAAGATATCATATTGTTCATTATTCGACACATTTAGCTCCCCCTCAACAATTTCATTTTCAGGTTGCTCCCCCTCAACATTATCATTCATTATCCTATTCTCCCCCTCGAAATAATGGTCCCCCTCAACACGAGAAGTCGAATCCAAGTGCTCCGCCTCCACTGGATCAGTTGTCATACTTTCGCTATTTCCAGGAGAAGGTGATGTTGAGTTTTCATCAACAGTATCTTGAATAATTGTCGAATAATCAGAATGCTTTGATGATTCCAGAAGGCGATTATCCGAAGCATTGATTTCAGCATCAGCAGCCCTATCCGGAACACCAAAAATTAAATCATAATCAAAATCAGACGAATTAAAACTTTCAGATTCATCTGTTGATTTTTTAAGGATTGGTTTTTGTTCGAAAGATTTTTCAACTTGTTTGATATAATAATCATCGAACGTACGATTGAATGTTTCTTCAATTTTACTTGTTCGTCTATTCAACACTCGATATGCACCGAATTATGAGAATAACCCAAGAAAATTCCTTCGTCAGCTTTAGACTGAAATTTCGAAAGATTATCCTTGAGATTCATGATAAAACACCTGCAACAAAAAACATGAAAAAATTTGACATTAGGCTTTCGGTTATTGATTATTTCATAAGGAGTAATGTTGAATCGTCGATGAATGAATGATCTATTTTGTGTAAAACATGCAGTTGAGATTGCCTCTGCCCAAAGGTATTGAGGAAGATTCGCATATGTGAGCATCGTTCTTGCTGCTTCACAAAGAGAACGATTGCGCCTTTCAACCACCCCATTCTACTGAGGGGTATAGGGTGAAGAAAAATTATGCGAAATGCCTTGTTCTATCAAATACGAATCAAGAACATTGTTCTTAAATTCAGCACCATTGTCACTTTTGATTTTTCGAAATTTCTTCTTCAAACTTGTTTCCATCTTCTTGATAAAATCAATCATTATTTGAGCTATTTTCTAATTTTAACCTGAGAAAATAAACCCAAGTAAATTGATAAATATCATCAACAATGACTAAAATGTACCGTTTCTTGTTGAGAGTTTCAACAGTTGATGGTCCACAAAGATCAATATGAAGAAGTTCCAATGGTTCGATAATTTTTGAATCTATGACAATTGGATGTCCTTGACGATGTTGTTTCCCTTGTTCGCAAGCTGCACATAAAGTATCATTATTAAATTTTAATACAGGTAAGCGTCAAACAAGATCATTTACCACCGATTTATTGATATTTCGAAAGTTCAAGTGAGATATTCGTCGATGCCAAAGCCAACTAACATCAGACGAAGCTTTCGAAAGTAAACACACAGAGGGAACTCCAACAATTGGCTTTATGTCGAGAGTGAACATATCTCCATTTCTTTTGGATTTGAGCAAGACTTCGTTTATATTGACATTCGAAATAATGCTTCCTTCTTCGTTAAACACCACTTGATTTCCAGTGCCCACAACAGGTTGCGAGACACTTATCAAATTATGTTGAAGACCTTCGACATAAGCAACATGGTTGACAGTAAATTTCCCATTTGTGACTTTACCATATCCCTTGACTTGACATTTTTTTATTGTTCCCAAACTTCACAACTCCAGCATTTTCCAAACTTCGATAATCACGCAAATTCTCTTTCCTTCCAGTCATGTGACGAGAGCAACCACTATCGATATACCATTTTTCATCATATTGCTCGTCACATAAAACCTGCAATCAGTGGAAAATTTTAGGTACCCAAGGCTGTTTGGGTCCTTTAGGATCAGTTTAAAACACATTATGAAATGAAGAACCTAAAATCCAATTCCGAACTTTAGTTTTGACACTATCAAGTAAGTCTACTTCATTTGGTAAAGGCTCAGAAATATAACTTTTCGAAAGTACTGGACTTTCATTGACTTTCGCCTTTTTCTTCTCAGATATTGTTTCTGTTGCTTGTTCTTTCGAAACAGGGCGCCATGCCTTGACTGAAGATGTCGAGTCTTTCGATGATGAACTGACATTCGACATTTCGTTCAAATACTTTTCATAAGCATTTTTAATTTGTTGTTGTGAGTATTTTCCTGTTTGGTACGACTTCCTTTGCCTTCAAACCAATGATCGATATTTTGCACATTTGATCTTCCCTTGACATACGAAACTTTGAAAGCTTGTTTTGCTGGTGGATTGGGAAAATTTGGTTTTTGAGGTGTGAACCTCACATTACGTTGGGAATGAACTTTAGCAAACTTTTGATTTTCAACTTTGGACTCAGACCTTTGTTGAGCAAAATTTCGATTTTGAAAAGATGATGAATTGGTTTTAGATGGGAATGATTTTGAAAAACCATTATTTGAAAACTTTGTTTGATTGTTAGAATTAGACTTCTTCATAGATGGTAAATTTGAAGAATTTGAAATTTTCTTTTCACGAAATGTTGAACTATGATTTCGTGAAAAAAACTTTGGATCTTGATTTTTGATTTTTGAAAGTCTTTGTTTGAAGTTGATTGAGACAAATGTTTTTCAGACAGAGCGGGATTTTTCTTTGTAACTGAACTTGTTGAAGACTTTGTCTTAACCTTTTCAGACATTTTCTTTTTAGTTGGTTTCTTTTGCAAATCATTTTGTTTCTTTCGAGATTCAACAAATTGCCAAAAGATTTTCTTTCTAGATTGGCTCTTGGAAATGCCATTTTCTTTCGAAAAAGTTTCAATTTGTTCTTTAAATTCTTTTGAATTTATTTTCACATTCTGTGAGTCAGCTTCCAAATTCATTTCAACTTCATTCGACATTTTTGATTTTTCAACCCATGTTCGTTGAGATTTTGATCTTTGAAAAGTATATGAATTCTTTGTTAGATTATTTTCAACAGTGCTTTGATTAGAGAAAAAACCTTCTTTCGATGTTTGCTTATTATCTTCTTCTACTAATTTGTTAAATTTTGGCTTGATGTTATCAGCATTTCCAGTACTAACAAATACTTGATTTGGAAAGATGACATCATCAGAACATTTGAAATTTGGATAAACAACCGTATTTGTTTCGAGATAATGAGCGCCCTTTACTTTGAACACTTTGTCGAAATTTTCTATTTCACCATACACTTGATCAACAACAACTCTTGGAATTTCATTTTCTTTCGAATCATCAGTTTTTGAGGTTGTATTTTTCGAAATTTCTTCATAGTCCTTCTCATCATCACTACTGTCAGTATCACTCTCTCTAACACTCACATTATAAAAATCAAAATCTTTCGAAGTGGAGACGTGATCAGTGTCAGTCTTAATGAACGAATCATTACATTTTTCTTTGCCTTTACTCAAAGATGTGACATTATTTACAGACAACTGAGAACAGTCGACAGTTTCTTCTTCCTCAATTTCACTAATTTGGCTAATATTATCAGAATTATCTTCAATATCAGCTAAATTAGTTTGAGAATCAGATGTCGAATTCTCAGTTCTTTTCAAAATCTTCATTTGTTCATTCTTGGTTAAGGTTTCATTCACAATGTCAACTAATTCATTAGCATCCAAACATTCATCAATTTTCACAATTCTATATTTATATCTATTATCTGGAACTTTGTCAAAATCGGAAATATTCTTTTCACAATCATAAGAAGTCTCATCTACTTTTTCTCTTTCAAAAGCTAAAAATGGTAGAAGCTTCCTATGTTGTTCTTTACTAATTTCACATGAATGGTGTAATTCAATTAATTTTCCATAGAGGCTATTAGCAGAATTACAATAATATTTGTTATCAGAGCTAAGATTATCTCTATCTACCATAATATTCGTTATCTGCAATTCTAAACAATCTATCTTAGTCTTCTTTGTATCCAAGATTCTTTGAGTTTCTAGTAACTGAGTACTAGCTTTCTTAGCTTCATTGCTAGCAGAAATAACAAGATTATTCACATAAGTAACAGAAGCATCAAAATCAGTTAATACAAAATCATATACAGATGAAGGAATGCTAAAAGATTGAAGTAGAGAAAGTACCTTTGCAGTCATTGGTGCATTATCTCCAGACTTCGAAACAAAGCATCTGCCTGTCACATTTTCTTCTTCGACATCCTCATACTTTGCATACATGGCCCCATGGGTCGGATTCCTCATTTCTTCGTCATCAGACCCCGATGACCATATCTGATATTTTCCCTCATCTTCATCTTCTCCTCTAGCCACAAGTGAAAGATTTTTCATGTTATGCATTAAACACCTGTACCATTCCATTTCTAAAGTCATGCTATATCACCTTTACTTTAATAATCCTAACTAATGACAAGCTAATTACATAATAAACAAGTTTAAAAACTCCATAATACAAATTACATAAGTTGTAATTTTCATGTTATGAGTTAAACACTTATACCATTTCTAAACTCATGTTGTTTTCTTTAATTAATCACTAATTCCACATAGTTATGGGTTAATATATGATCAATGAGTGTTTATCTATGATCACTTTCATCATTTATCCAAACCTTAAAATTAAGGTTCTTTATAACTCTAATAATACTTGTATTTAAACTATACAAATGAAAGATCATAACTTCTTACCTTGGATTTTTGGGTTGGATTATAAAATCCATTTGACTTACTCCTGAAATCTTTCTTGAAGTCACTCACACACACTTATACACCAAGAACGCACACATACATAAAAACTAAAGAGGACTTTGGTGTAAAAATGATTAACCTTGTTAAAGTAAGAACAAATCAAGGGTTATACGAAGTATACATGACACATGAAAGTGCCCTTCTTTTATTGTATGATGTAAGCTATATTGTGGCAAAAAATTAGTCGCTATCTATTTTTCATGCCCCCTTATGTGCCACGTGAAGACAGGGTGGTCGACCACTTGCTCGTCACCTAGTTATATCGATAGGATCTCTTATTTTGATTTCAACTTTGGACCTTTATAACACATTCATGCGAACTCCATTTAGCCTGATTTTTCTTTCATTGTTTAGTACATTTCAAGAGATTTCCAAGGCATATCACACATGTAAATTTGACATTGTAAGGTCATTTGTTTTAAGCTCCAAAGTATCTACCTAGTGTGATTTGAAACTTTTCCAATAAACAAAATTTTTCCAAGTCATTTACATTTTCAATAAAAAATTTCTTATATTCAATTAATCATAATTTTCTCATCTGAAGTCCGATTTTCATACATTTTATATCTATGGAAATCTAATTTTGAGCTCTATAACTTCTTCTTATATCCTCTTTGCTGAATATTTCCCGATAATGAGCTGTTAACACATTGACATGGGGTTTCACTCATTTTTAGCCACTTTTAAGCTCAAAACTAGCCATTTTCAAATGACCATATCTTCTTCATGAAAAATCCACTTTTTTTAAACTTTTCTATAGATACAACTTATTTTGTAGGCTACAACTTTCATTTATAACACTACTTCTCATTCATCTTAGGTCTCGAGTTATCAAGCCATAAATGGAATTAACCCTTAATCTCCATATTTAGGCATTTTGTGCACTATTTTTTTCATTATAATGCACACAAGGGGTCTCATATGCAGTAATTCCATTTCAGTGCACATAAGGAGTCACTTGTACATTATTTTCTATCAAAGTGTGCATAAAGGATATCTTTTGCACTATTTCCATCAAAATGCACACAAGGGGTCTCTTATGTACTATTTCCATAAAACATGACTAAATTATTATAATCACATATGATTAAATAGTTATAATAACATATGATAATACAACTTATAATCACATATGATTATACAAAAACATATCAACATTTATAGATAATAACATGTGATTAAATTTATTATGGATTTGTTTAATCCATAGTTAATTTAATCATATGTGATAATCAAAACAAAAAATAGGTTTAAATTTTTTAATCATATATGATTAAGATATATTATAATCACATGTGACTAGCATATGTTATGAACACTTTTATTTGATAATATATTAAATCATATATGATTAACATCTATTATAATTATAAATGTTTTACTAATATATGATTAAAATCATATGTGATTACTAGCACAACTTTTTAATCGAAAAATTGTATTTATTGTTACTTTTGTTCTAATAACATCTTTTATACATCAATCACATATGATTATAGGCATAAAGCCATAAACAACTCACATTGTGCTTTAATCATGTGTATTTGCAATTTTTATATGCCCATAGATAATAAATCACATGTGATTATCATCTGTTATGAAGTTTGAATGTTTTTTTTAAATCATACATAATTACAAGGTCTTTACCAATTATATCCACATATAATGAAAACTAATTCTCTTTCATCATGTGATCTTTATAGAAAATATAAATGATGTTTATGTTGAAAAAACAATCGATGGTGTTGTAGAGAATATTTTTGGGAAAACATCAGATTTGAATCTTCAAGAAATGCTATACACATATTTTCTAAATTAGTCAAAGGTTAACGCTTTGTTTGAAAATCCAGTGAGTGATTATAATGAAAATAAAAAATTGCAAATTTAGTCACTATGGTTTGTCAAAAATTCATATTTAGGTCCAAAATATTTTGGAGTTGCGCCAGAGGTCCAAAAAGTTTATTTTGTTGCAAGTGTGGTCCAAAGTAATTTGAAAACATTTAAAGTGCCGAATTTTTGCTTTTAATTTTTCTTACAATAATTAAAAAAAGGTTGTTAGAGATTTGGAAACACCCCGGAGCAGTCACCGCCAACGAACCAGTATTGGAACATCGTCAGACCATTATTGGACCACCACCACCATCACATGTGAACACCACCACTTCCCCCACGAGCTAAGAATTGTTGGATTAAGGTGTCTACAGTCCTAACTAAATTTCTGTAATGTTGAAGAATAAAAGTAAAGTCCTTTTGGGTTGCACTCATAACCAAGAAATAGCTTGGATTGATTAGAGAAGAGAGATATATGATTTATTAATATATTATATAATTGATATATTAATTAGACACAGTGATAATTAATTAAGAAGTAATCAGAATTAATTTAGAATTAATTATGGGTTAATCATAATTAATAAAAGCTATAAAGGCTGAGCTGCAATTATTCAATAGTTGAACAATGGTGAGATTCTAGAATCCTCCTAGGGTGGCCAGTTTTTGGGAGCCTTTGATAGGGTTCAGGAAACCTACATTTGATAACCAGGAAACTAGTTAATTACCTGATTGGAAATATTATTATATGTCCAAATCTAGGGTTTCTAGGATTTCCAAAACGCTATAAAAGAAGTCTTAACCCCTTTGATTTTCGGCCGAACCATTCCTAAGAGTGAAATCCAAAAATCCCACCTCTCTCCCCTCTCTCATCTCAATCTTAGAGTTTCTTGTGTTGTAGGTGTGAAACATTAGAGGCTTGCACAATATTGGAGCTAGGTTTTCCAAAGACACAAGAAAATTTTGATTAGCTTGTTTCGATCTAAAAAAGGTATGTTTTCTAAAAATGAATTTCGAATTCATAGGGTTTAGTTGTGTTCTTCATAAGTATGCTGCTATTAGATGTGAAAAAGACACAGATCCAATTTAGGTTGCATGTACCCTTAAGTGTTAAGAGACTTTTCGCATGTACATTGTATTGGTAACCTAAATTCCCCAATAGGTATCCCTGATATCGTATGGGCACGAGACATGGATTTAAATCAATTTCATTGTCCAAGATTATGTTTCCCGATTTCCCTTTTTGTGATGACGTCATTAGACTACTAATTGAACACATCAATCTAGTCCTGGCTGGTCTGAGCACTATAATGTCAACATCAAATCACCTAAGGGCCCAAAGATATCACTTTTCCTGTTAAGCAAAAAGGAATGAATACAGTTTGACTATACAATCATTAATTTCACTCACCAAATCATGCATGAAATTCACTTTATAACACCCAATTACGAGATGTGTTGGAGTAAACTAATGCACAACTGATTTGATAAATATGACTTATATATCTCTATTTTAAGAATAGAAGATATTATCGCTTTAGAATTACTCATGATTTAATACATGAAGTAATCTCTAAGCAAGGGTTTTACCAATACTCAAAACCCTATTTTCAAAGCACTCATGAATTTTGCAGCAATCCCTATGTTATATCTAATAACTATGGACAATCTACGAACAATTCATGACAATCTTAAATCAATAAGTACTCCCAAAGTATGGCTGACTTGTGTATTTCTAATAAATTAATATTCTGGAAGTAAAACTGCAAAGTGAAAACACCAAAATAAATTAATGTACAAATAGCATCACATACTTTGAACATAAATAAATCTCTATTTAATTAATCACCGTTCAGTTACAATTTCTTACTGTTACATTGTTTCAAAATATCCACTAACTACTAAAATTCAAAATCTAATAGCATCTCTTAGCTCAATTCTCCTAGCATTATCGAAGTGCTTGATCTTGCTTAAACCCCTTGTCAGAGGATCAACATGATTCTCTTCTGATGAGACACGATTCACCAACAGTGCTCCTTCTTCAACTTTATGTCTAATGTAGTGGTATTTTCTCTCGACGTGTCTATATCTTTCATGATCTTTAGGTTCATTGGTCAAAGCCACTGCACCCTCGCTATCGCAGAAAATCTCCTTTGGTTCTTGGATTTATGTAACAACTCCACGATGTCCAATAAAAAATTTCAACCACATGGCCTTCTTTTCCGCTTCTCTTTCTACGACGTACTTTGATTCAAGAGTAGAATCAGCCACCGTTTGCTGCTTAGAACTCTTCCAAATTACTGATCCACCATTCAATAAAAAACCCAGCCAGATTGAGAGCAACTATTGTCTCGATCTGTTTGAAAACTGGCGTCACTATATCCACTCACTTTAAGTTCATATTTGCCACCAAAAAACAAGATCATATCTTTTGTTTTTTTTGCAAATACTTAAGAATCTTTTCACTGCAGTCCAATGAGCTATACCATCATTCCCTTGATATCGACTAACCATGCTCAAAGAATAAGCCACATCAGGTCAAGTGCAACTCATAACATACATGATCGATCTGATAGCCAAAACATATGGGATTCGACTCATGGTATCTATTTCCTTATCACTACTAGGGAATTAAGCCTTGCTCAATTTTACAGCGAGATTCATGGGTAAGTCCCCTTTCTTGGAATTCTCCATATTGAAACGTTTCAATATTTTTTCCAAATATGTACTTTGGCTAAGTCCTAGTAGGCGTTTCTACATGTTTCTATAAATCCTTATCCCAATAATATACGTAGCCTCTCCTAGATCTTTCATAGCGAAACATTTCCCAAGCCAAGGCTTAACTTCTTGAAAAGTTGGAACACTGTTTCCTATTAGAAGAGTTTCATACACATACAAGACTAGAAAAGTCACTATACTCCCACTATATTTTACATACACACAAGACTCATCCTTACTTCTAGAAAATCCAAACTTTTTGACCTTTTCATGGAAGCAAAGATTCCAGCTACAAGATGCTTGTTTTATTCCATAGGTGGACTTCTCAAGCTTGCACAAATTATTAGGAAATTTGGCATTAACAAAACCTTCTGGTTGAGCCATCTAAACATCCTTAGCCAACTTCCTGTTAAGGAAAACAGTTTTTACATGCATTTTCCATACTTCATAGTCATGATGAGCAGTTATGAAAAGCTTTACCCTAATTAACTTAATCTTGGAAACTGGTGAAAAGGTCTCATCATATTCATTCCCTTGGGTTTGAGTAAAGCCCTTTGCAACCAGCCTTGCCTTGAAGTTTTGTACATTACCATCTATGTATATCATCTTAAAGAAGATCCATTTGCATCCTAAAGTCATTCAACTAGGTTCTTGATCAATCAAGGTCCACACTTGGTTATCATACATGGATTGAATCTTGCAATCCATAACCTATTTCCATTCAGAAGCCTCAGTGCCTGCCATCGCTTCCTTGTTGTTAGCAGGCTCATCGAAATTTACTAATATATCATTACTTGTAAACGTATCCCCATCTGCTGTTATATGGAAACCATAGAACGAAGGCGGTGTGCAAACTCTATTGGATCGACGAAGAGGTAATGAATTGTCAATGGGCTCAACAGGTTCAGCCTCAGATTGAGAGCTAGTGTCATCAAAAGTTTATTTATTGGATGACTCCTGAATTTCTTCAAGATTAATCGTACTCCCACTGCCCTCTTTGGACGTGAGCTCTCTCTTGCAAAAGACTCCCCTTCAAGCTAGAAACACCACGTTTTCACTAGGTCTGTAGAACAAGTATCTAAATGAATTTTATGGATAAACAATGAAAATACATTTCCCGACTCTGGGTTCTAGTTTATATAAGGTCTTGTGCCTTACGAGAACCTCACAATCTCAGACCTTTATGTGTGTGAGCGAGGGAGGTTGCCCTCTCCACATCTCATGAGGTTTTTTGGCAACCTTCTTGGTGGGAATAAGATTTAGAATATGGGATGTTGTTTCTAAAGCATAATGTTGGGATTTGAGCATTCTAACACTCCTAAGTGTACATGCAACCCTAAATACCTTGGATCTATGTTTTCTCTATTATACATGCAAATATGAATATTCCAAGGTATTACCCTATCTAGCATACAATCCTTGATACTTGGGTAATATAACAAGTTAGAATACATACCTTTTAATGAAGCTTGAAATCTTGAACTTTAAGAGCTTAGCCCCAATAGTGTGGAAGCCTCAAGTGGAATCACAAATCACCAAAACACCTTGGAAGACTTTAGAGAATATGGAAACTTGGCTCACACTTATGAAATCAGTTATTGCCCTCTTTAGTGTATCCATACTAGCCACTAGCCTAATTTCATGAACCATAAGACCCTTTCTATAGTGTGGAGGATTAGGGTTAAACCCTAATACCCATGACCTTTCATTTCCTAGGATCCATGGGTTAAAGCTCCATGGACTATCCATGAAGACTTAGCCCAACCTAAATGAAATTGGCCCACTACACATATATATCTAAGAGTCCATTTTTAATTAGTTCCTTTTGATCACTTAATTAATTATAAATTAATTCTTGATCAATACTAATTAAATAATATGATTATATATTAATATATTAGAACTTATAATATATTAATATAAATCATAAGCATGCTATTCTCAAAGGATTATCCATATAAATTGTTTCGATGAAGTGCAACCCAAATGGACCATGCCAAGTTGGGTCAAGTACATACCAATTATAGTTATGGACTTAGACATTAATCCAACAGTCTCCCACTTGGATAAGTCTAAAACTATTATTGAGTATCACTTCAAAACCTAACTGGCAATCGTAGCTCTTAAAGCCGCTGTCGAACTCTGACCTTGTCAATGAACTCTGACCTTTGTAAATGACTTGTCCATTAGATAAGGGATCATATATTCCTCCATTCTAGATATCATATGGACTGAGACATGGATTATAATCATTCTCTCTGTCCATTTGTTGTTTCCCGATTTCCGATTTATGATGACTGATTGATTGAACAAATCAAATCAGTCCTGTCTTGGCCAAGCACTTAGTGTGTCATCGCTAAATCATCGAGGGGCCCACATATATCGCTTTTATCCCGAAGGTAAAAGGAATGGATAAACTTCGACTCATATGGCTTGTTCTACTACTTGTTGAATCATACACAAAGGCACGTTTTATAACATCGAGTTACCAAATGCGTTTTCGTGCAATCAATGTATAACCAACTCATAGTAACAACTCATATCTCTAGGTTTGAAGAATATAAGATATTATCGTCTCATGATCACTCGTGATAAAATCCATGAAGTGATTCAAATGAGCGCGGGTTGAATCAAATACTCAGAACTTATGAGCACTCATGAGTGTTGTAGCACAACTTTGTCCACCAACTTGGACCTCTACAAGCCAACCCATGACAGTCTTGATTCATATCTACTTCCAACATATGACCGACTGTGGATGGTTTGAATAACTTAGTCAATCCGGAAGAATAACCTAGTTATTATGGAAGTCAAAACATGCAAAGTGAAACACAAGAATAAATGAATCAAATATGATATCAAACCCTATGAATATAAATAGACCACTTTTATTTATCACCATACTGATTACTCATTATTCATTGTTTCGGTTTTATCAACTTTATATTTGAATTAAAAACACTAGTTGTCCCATGCTCCAAGCATGTACACTATGTTTTTCTAAACAATAGCTTTGCCATACACCAAGTATGCACTCTATGTTTATCTATGATCCTTACTTTGTGAACTAGATCGATTGAACATAATTTCAATGATTTTCTTTTCACACTTCCAAATCCTCGTCGTAAATGTAAGAATTCCTAACATTTATCGAAATCTGTTTAGATTTTAAACTTATATGCACTGTTCCTCTTGTAATGATTATGCACAAAGCCACAAAGACTTGGCAACAATCATTACAGAGTATTCCAATGGAGAGAAATTCCATGGAAACGATGTCTCAAATTCAAAGGGCATTTCTTTGAACATGCTTCTTGCATTAAGTTTCTTTAACCTTACACAGATTGTTTCCACCTATGAAGACAACTCTATATTCCCATTTTGACTACCACTTCTGAACAAGAGTTGCCTCTTTTCAGACTATGTCAATATGGTCCTTCCAATATTAACAGGTGACTTCCAACTGTCCTTGAGCAACCAATCTTTGGTAAACCTTAAATTGTCCTCGACAATTGCTTAATCACTTTAGTCATATCCAATTCTAGACATTGTTCCCCTTAATGCCCCAAGGCATTTGGAAAATTCAGAAAGGATAAATATTATAGCACATGTAATCGATCTTGTACCCAAAGTAAATGGGACACGATTCATGATGTTTCACATAAAGACATGGTTCTAGACCAGTCTCTTGCCATAATAATTTTTTGTTTGCCATATTCTCAAAATTTGACTATGAAAGGGATGCCGTAATCATAATCGAATTTTGAGAACACAATATATATAATTTTCTTAAGTTGAACCAATCCAACATGAAATTCATATATATATTTTTGACTAAAGGTGATTAAAATCTCAATATAAGCTCTTTAGAATGATTATAAACTCAATCTAAGCTTTTTAGAATTGAAATGAAGTATAATTTCCTCTCCCCTAATTATAGCAAAACAACTTTTCAACCCCTGCAACCTCACGAATTGAAACTTTTGTTTTCTATAATTACCATTGCTAACTTGCAATACTTATCATAATTATCATGCTCCCACTAACATGATGATTATTAGCATAACACTTATGCTCCCACTAGCTTTGACATGTATCCAGAAAACAGCTGGACCTCTAGAAGTCAATACTTAATTGACATTCTTACCAAAGTTCAGATTTCTGATACTAGATTGCTTTGATAAGACTTTATCAAAATCATACACCTTATCTTAGATGGATCACAGGTGTGTCTAAACAATTTCAGAACTATGAAAAGGGATGGCATAATCATAGTCTCAATTGTTTAGACCTTTTTCCATTTCTCATAAGTCGATGTTAGTGTGCCGGTTAACCACGCACGCTCCACTAACGACTTTGAGAACTGCAAATATCACAATTGCTATCTACTTAAAATCTACTTAGTGAAAGAATTTCCTCACCATCATTTTCATGAATCGGAGAGAAACCTTATGACACTTAGATTTTATGGTGTATGTGTTCTTATCCATGTGAATTTGTCAAACCATAATCACAAGACTAGGTTAGTGACAAATCCTAACTCATATGGATTGAACTTGTGCAATCTTAACTTCTTGCCACCTGGCAGCTCAAGGGCCTGCCATTGCTTCCAAGTAGCTATGCAAACAATTGAGAACATGTAGATCTCAAATGTATAGCCAACTTAACTGGAATGGGCACAGAAATGTCAACACGATAGGTTCTAAACCTCTAGTTGCGTGCTAGTGATGAAATACAAGTTTTATTCTTGATTACTTCTTGAAACCCTTTCAGGATATTTTAGACTCCCACTGTCTCCTTGACCTATAAGACTTTCTTGCCAAATATTTAAGAGATAGTGTTGACTCTAATCAATACAAACACTTAACACAATTGGCCTAAGTTGGTCTCTGTTTTATCCAAAACATCACAACTTACCAAGCTCAAATGTACAAGAGTAGAAAACCTTTTACTCTTACATTTCACTAGTGTTAATAAACCTTCTTTAAGATGTGTCACTCAAGTTACATTTGTGGTGGGCTTGATCAGTGCACAAGAATGTGTACTTGATCCCTTAGTCCTTTACTTGACTCACACATCCATGTGAACAAGTAATTAGTCTTAATTTTCCAATGCTTGAAGGTTCTCATTCACCATACTATACAACTTGCATGATTCCAAGTTTCTATCCAACTGAAACTTGGGTGATGAGAATCTTTCCTTATTTGGAAAATTTAGACACTACCACAAATGAAAGAATCAAATTCATATTTCCACTCTTGCTATTAATGGAATCATATAAGCAACAATTTTTTTTTCCTTTTCACAAATGCCATTGTAAGGATATTTTAAAATAAATAAAATCAAATTTTTTTTCCTTTTATTTTAAAAACTTTGCGGAAAAACTATCCTTACAGTGCAAAAGCACATGAAAAACTTTGTTGTTATCTATTCCTAAGCAATATATCATAACTCCTAAGCAACAACTCAAAATTCTGATCACAGAACCATGCGATCGAGATCCATCTTCGCGATCAGAATCAGCATATACTTCCTTTAAGTTTCTTCACTTTTCTTTGATTCTTAAAACATCAACATGTGACCTAGTCACATCATGTAACAAGAATCTCAGAATTGAAACTTAACAGAGTTAGATAGTGGACTTTACCTGAAGTAGAGTCAATCTTCTTGACTTGATCAACCTTATGATCTTTCAGGTAAATAGGCTGCTTCGCAATCAATGCCCCTTCCTTTGGCAAGAGAAACATAGGGACTCTTTGGGAATGGTACATGGGACTATCGCAGACTTAGCCTTTCTCTTTACCATTTGGTCAACCTAGTTGACTATGGTCAATCCCTTTCCTTGGGAAGAGAAGGCTTTTCTAGATATCCAATGTTACCATTGTCAATGTCCATGGTAGTTTGGGAAGTTGATCTACTAATCAAATTTTCTCTCCCATTGCTCCAAATTATTGCTGATTCAGCAGCACCAAGCAAATAGATAAGATCATTAAGGGTCATGTCATAGTCTGTTTCATAGTAGTCCCAAAGGAATTCACTATGTGATTTAGAAAGTGATTGAACCACCAACTTTCTCAAGAGTTTGACACCCAACTCTCCCGGCTTGTCAATATGTGACTTCATCTCCAAGATGCGATCACACATAGACCTTGCTTGCCAATAGGGCTTGAGTGACGTTGAACTTGTAGGTTAGGGAGAATAATTGGAGGAGGTGGAGGAAGTGAAGTTCCAAGAGATTTGGAGGATCATAGATGTCTGAACCAGACATCTTTTTGGGAGATATTCAAGATAGTTGATCTAAAGTCCTTAATATAACACCCAATATGAAATATTAAGGCTAGGACCCAGGAAACTATTTTATTACTTGGAAGAGGGATGCCGTAATCCAAGCTATAGAATATTTGAAGGTAGGTGAATGACGATTCACCAATTTCCACCATGAAAAACGAAATAATTTATTAGGTTTTAATTGGTTTTGAAACTCCTAGATTCTTTTGAGATTCATTGAACATTTCAATGGCATGTTTCAATCTCGAGTGTGCCCTTCAGGTTTTGTGACTGGGATGCCGAGGATCACAAAACAAGGTGTGAATAACCATGCAAATATACTTGGTACCCTTAATATTTACCCCTCAATCGATGTGCCGGTTAACCACACACGCTCCACCGATACTATGATAAACATTAAGTTACCCTTTTCCTACCTTGTTAAATCAAGCTAGTGTGCCGGTTAACCACACACGCTCCACTAACGGACTTAAGCAAAGTGCAAAGTGTAATTTCATGGGTTAGCACCAAATTCACATTTTCTTAAGTAACTAAGATTGGGTATTAATAAGAGTTTAGTTAATTAGTATATATCATTAATACTTTTAATGAAGGGAGAATTATAGTCCTTGTCCTACCCGTTCGGCTAACGACCCTCCACCGGTCAAGGAAGCGGTGGGTGAGAGTGGACACCAATTAAACTGCCATTTTATAGGCAGTAACCTTATACCCCCCCCCCCCTTATAAACCGGCTTCGTGAATGAGGCCTACTAATGGTAAGAAGACTTTACTCTTATACATATATATAAATATTATTAACTTATAATATTATAAAGTATAAGGGTTGAATTTTAACTTTTAAAATTCTAAGGGCTTAACTTGGAATTAAAATATTCATAAGTGAAAACTTTACAAATTCCAAAACTTGAGGGCAAGTTTTTGAAACTATTCAAAACTTTTCATTTAATAACTTATGAGTTTAATGGTTCATTAAAATGAAGACTCTTCATTTTTTATGTAACCTCTTATTCTTTAATAACACTTTTAAAGAAGTGACTCTTAAACATCCATAACTTGAGGACAAGTTATGGAGTCATAATACTATTTAATGAAAAAGACTCTTCATTTTTTTTATGTAACCTATGACACTTTTATGAGTTTTAAAATTCATAAATGTGACCTTTTATGTAACTTGAGGACAAGTTACAAAAACACATTTTATGAACTACCTCTAGATTAATTAGGATTGAAAACAACTAAAACACAATTTTTTTTCAATTAATCTAAACTAACTCATAAATCAAGGAAACATAAAACGTTTGGTAATCCATAGCTTATGGAGTTAAATGCTTGTTTTATGATGAAACTTTTCATGTTCCATAACTTAAGAATAAGTTATGGAATTCTTTAAAACATTAACACCAAATTTTATAACTCCATAAAAACTTTGAATCAATTTTTTTTAAAACCTTTTCATATCCATAACTTATGGAGGTTTCAAAACACTTAAGATCACAACTTTAAAAAAAACTTTTGAGCTCCAAAATTTTATGAAAAAATTTGTAACTCCTTAAAACATTTAGATTAAACTTTTAAAACTAATAAAATAATCATATCATTTTATCTTTTACTAAATTTGACCTAATTCAACTCATATAGCAAATGATTCAAATTTTACAAATAATTAGTTTTTCACAAAACAAGTAATTATCTTAAAATTTGACAGACTTCATGTTTTTTTTTCTTTTTTTTCAACTTTGAAAATCAAACATTTGCATGAATATAACAGAAAACAACCCATGGCTTTGATACCACTGTTGGGATTTGAGCATTCTAACAATCCTAAGTGTACATGCAACCCTAAATACCTTGGATCTATGTTTTCTCTATTATACATGCAAATATGAATATTCCAAGGTATTACACTATCTAGCATACAATCCTTGATACTTGGGTAATATAACAAGTTAGAATACATACCTTTTAATGAAGCTTGAAATCTTGAACTTTAAGAGCTTAGCCCCAATAGTGTGGAAGCCTCAAGTGGAATCACAAATCACCAAAACACCTTGGAAGACTTTAGAGAATATGGATACTTGGCTCACACTTATGAAATCGGTTATTGCCCTCTTTAGTGTATCCACACTAGCCACTAGCCTAATTTCATGAACCATAAGACCCTTTATATAGTGTGGAGGATTAGGGTTAAACCCTAATACCCATGACCTTTCATTTCCTAGGATCCATGGGTTAAAGCTCCATGGACTATCCATGAAGACTTAGCCCAACCTAAATGAACTTGGCCCACTACACATATATATCTAAGAGTCCATATTTAATTAGTTCCTTTTGATCACTTAATTAATTATAAATTAATTCTTGATCAATACTAATTAAATAATATGATTATATATTAATATATTAGAACTTATAATATATTAATATAAATCATAAGCATGCTATTCTCAAAGGATTATCCATATAAATTGTTTCGGTGAAGTGCAACCCAAATGGACCATGCCAAGTTGGGTCAAGTACATACCAATTATAGTTATGGACTTAGACATTAATCCAACACATAACCCCATAACGATATAGGGAGTGAAGCTCAACTCATCATGGAATGGACCATGTTTACCAAGGTCCGATTACGCCTCTCAGCTACATCATTAAGTTGTGGTGTCCTAGGAGGTTTCGATAGTGAAACAATTCCACATTCCTTTAGATAGTCATTGAAATCGATACTAAGATACTCTCCACCTCTATCAGATCAAATCATCTTTATCTTTTGTCCAACTAATTCTCTACCTCGTGCTTAAACTCTTTGAACGTTTCAAAAGTTTCTAATTTATGCTTGATTAAGTAGATATAGCCATACCAAATATAATCATCTAAACATCACGAAGTAGCGATTTGTATCCCTTACGGCAGATCTGAATGGTCCTGATACATCAGTATGGATGAGAGCCAACAAATCTTCACCTCTTTCACACGTGCCAGTGAAAGGTGATTTGGTCATCTTTCCCAACAAACAAGACTCACATTCATCGTCTGATTTTAGGTGAAACGATTCCAACACTCCATCCTTTTGGATTTGTGTGATGCGTTTCTTGTTAATGTTCCAAAGACGACAATGCCATAAGCACGCTTTGTCTAAACTATTATAAGAATCAATGTTATAAACATTATTTCCTAATTTATTCATAGAAATAATAGTTTCATACACACCATCACAAGGATAAGCTTTGAAAATAAATGCACCATTACGATAAACAAGAATTATACCATCATTATTATCAAAACCATAAATAAATCCTTGTCTAAATAAAGCATGAAATAAAATATGTTTCGAGCCATTTCTGGCGAATAGCAACAATTGTTTTAATCAACCCTAACACTATCAAATATGAGCTCATAAGTCTCAATCCTGGTATGAATTTCGCCTATTCCCCATGATCAGGTTCAGCTTCCCATGCTCAACCTCTTCACTTTCCTTTAGCCCTTGCATATAAAAAAAATGTAGAAACCACATCTAGTATCAAGGACCCAAGAAATGGAAATACAAGTGTTATTGATTTGAATAGAGTACGTACAAGAAGAGCTAGACACCTTGCATTTGGCTTCTTTCACTTCCTGGAGGTACTTTGGGTAGCTTCTTCTCCAATGGTCCTTTTAACCACAATGAAAGCACACAACATATTTTGGGTTCACAACAAGAGGAGTATCGAAGTTGGGTCTTCCCTTTGACCCACTGGACTCTCCTATATGGGCTTTCCCTTTCCACGTGGGTTGGGAATGGGCCTTTTTCTTCTTACCCTTTCCTTGTTGGACGGCCATGACTGGGATAGTTGGAATATTATTAGAATGAGACTTCTTCATTCCTGATTCAACAGTTTGTATTAGATTATGAAGCTCAATCAACGTGGTCTTAGTATTATTCAAATTATAGGTCAGGATGAATTAATCATAACTACTGGGCAAGGAGTTTAGCACCATGTCAATATCAAGCTCCTTATCAAAGTTCACGTTGAGCTTCTCTAATCTCTCTATGTGCCTCTACATCATCTCATAGGGCCAGTGGACCTTATAGGTCTTCTGGAGCTCATGTACCATGCTTGCAATCATAATGCATGCAACCCTTGTTGCGTTGTCAAAGTCTTGGTTATATTCAACCAATTCTTTAGGAGTAGAAGATTATTTGTCAATTTTAGGAACTGGAGTGTCGAGAACATACTCTTTGTTCTCATATCTCAACGTCATTTTCAAATTTTGAAACTAGTCCACATAGTTTGGACCAGTTAGCTTGTCTTTTGAATGAATAGACAAGAGAGTGAAGTTGTGAGTGGTTGAAGGATGAGGAAGAAGTTCACCACTTCCAGACATCTAAAATAAGAGACAAGATTTTAGTTAGTTGATTTAGTTCCTTAATATTTTAATATTCAAGCCTGCGATCCAATAATGCAATTCAAAATTAATAAGAGGGATGCCGTAATCTAATTCCAAATTCATTTTAGGTAGGTAAGGTATTTTACCAATTTCAATCTAATATGAAATTCCTAGATCATTTGAGATTCATTGAACTTTTCAATGGAATGTTTAATCTTAATTATACTCTTTAATTTGTGATTGGGATGCCGAGGATCACAAATAAGATGTGAATAACCATGCAAACCCGCTTAACATGCTCGAGGTCCTTTATGATCTCACATTAACGTTCCGTTAAACGACACATACTAATAGGTTTTATAGGTTATAATTAATACATGTGGTGAAAACAACTTAACCCTTAAGTTCACATGCAACCTACTTTGGATCGAAGTTTTCTCTATTGAAAGCAATAAACAATTGAACATCATAAACCCTAAGGCAAGCGTAATATAATCGAAATTACAATGATTAGGGTTTACATACCTCTTTGATTATTATTGTAAATAATTAAGAATTCCTTTCTTCAATTTTCTTCGAAAGCCAACACCAAAATTATGATGTCTCTAATGGTTTGTACCCAAACCCTAGCAATTGAAGACTTGAGAGGAGAGAGGAGATGGAGGAAAATTTTCGATTCTTCTAACTTTTGGTATGCATGAACGAAAATAGGGAGTCTCGGGGGCCCTATTTATAGTTGATAGGAAAACCGTAGATAACCCTAATTTGAAATAAAATAATATTATTTCAAATATGACTTTATCTAGTTTCCTTATTATCTACATGAAATACTCTAGAAACCCTAAAAGGCTCCTAAATTTTGTTCCCCCTAGGAAGGATCGAGAATCCTTATATCGTTTAACTAATTAACAACTACAACTTAAGTCCTTGCACTTTTAATTAATCCAATTAATCCCAAAATTAATTCCAATTAATTTTTGATTAATTATTAATTAAATATTACTATTTCTAATTAATATATTAATATCATAATATATTGACAAGTCATTTATTGCTATTTATTATCTTTATAATAAACCAATAAATCAACCTCTCTCTCCAAAAGTCATTCGTCAATTACTAGTTTTGAGGGCAACCCGAAAATGACTTTGCTTTTAATTCAAGTATATACCAATTCAATTATTGGCTTAGACACCTAATCCAACAATCTCCCACTTGGATAAGTTTGTAACTACAATTGCAAGTATAACTTCTAAATTAAACCGCAAAGTGTTCTTTTCAAAGCAACTGTCAAACTCTGAGCGGATCAGACATCAACCCTAAGATAAGTGATCAAATATTCTTCCATTCTTCAAGATACTGTATGGACATGAGACATGGATTAAAATCAATCTCTTTTCCAAAATTCTATTTTCCGATTTCCTGATTCATGATGGCCTTATTAGACTACTAATTGAACACATCAATTTAGTCTTGGCTGGGCCCAACACTATAATGTCAACACCAAATCACGGAGGGGCCCAAAGATATCGCTTTTCCCGTTAGGGAAAAAGGAAAGAATAAACTTTGACTTATATGCTTGTATCTTTTACTCACCAGATCATGAAGTAATTCTATGAGCGTGAGTTTATCCAAAACTCAAAATCTCATTTTCTAAGTACTCATGAACATTGTAGCAAATCTTATTGCAATGTCTAACCCCTATAGACAACAATTCAATTCATGACGGTCTTGATTCAGTACTTACCTCCAAAAAAGTATGAGCAACAGTGGAATTTAAAATAATCAAATCATTCAGGAAGTAAAACTTGCAAAGTGTGTCGATTAACCACACACGCTCCACTAAAGACATACAAATCATGATGTGTGTTTTTGTGGATTAACATACTTTTCACATTTTTCCTAAAGTAACTAGAGTGAGATTTTTAAAGAAAGTTCTAGTAGTTTTATATCATTATACTTTTAATGAGATTATGTCCTATCAAACCCATTTGGCTAACGACCCTCCACCACACAGAAGAGCGGTGGGTGAGAATATACACCCACTTAACGACCATTTTATAGGCTGCTTCCTTATACCTTGTTTATAACATGGTTTCGTGAATGAGGTCTAGTATTGATTTGACTGACTTTCTTATACATATAGTAACTAAGTTTCGCTAATATATATATATATATATATATATATATATATATATATATATATATATATATATATATATGTATAAGGTGTATTTTAAAACATTTCAAAATACAAGGTTTTAACTTTTAATTATTTAAATTAAACTTTTTAATTTAATTAAATTTAAACCAATTATGATTTAATCTTTATCTTTAAATTAACTATTAATTAAATTAAGTTCAATTAGTTATGGATTAAATAAGTATTTACTATTAAACAATTAATCAAATAATTCAAATTTAATCCAAATCCATTACCTTATCTAATTTTCAAAAATTAGGGTATGGTTTATCCAATTTTAATTATTCCATTTTAAGGTTTTTACAACAATAATTAAGGAAACTAGATAAACCCTAACAACCCTAGATATTTTTGAGATTTAAGGGGTGGAGGCTAGGGTTTCAAGAACCTTAGCTATTTTCGAAATTTCAAGCCTTTAGGGTTTAATTTCTATAAACCCTAATTTTGATCTATTCAACATTATGCATAATCAATTGAAAAATATGGCTCTGATACCACTGATAGGTTTTATAGGTTATAATTAATACATGTGGTGAAAACAACTTACCTGTTAAGTTCACATGCAACCTACTTTGGATCTAAGGTTTCTCTATTGAAAGCAATAAAAAATTAGACATCATAAACCCTAAGGCACGCCTACTATAATCGAAATTACAAGGATTGGGGTTGACATGCCTCTTTGATTATTATTGTAAATAATCAAGAATTCCTTTCTTTAATTTGCTTGGAAAGCCAATACCAAAATTATGATGTGTCTAATGGTTTGTACCAAAACCCTAAAAATGGAAGACTTAAGAGGAGAGAGGAGATGGAGGGAGAATTTTGACTCTTCTAACTCTTGGTATGCATGGACAAAAAAACGGAGTCCAGGGTGCCCTATTTATAACTGATAGGAAAACCCTGGATAACCATAATTTGGAATAAAATAATATTATTTCAAATATGATTTTATATAGTTTCATTATTATCCATATTATGTATATGGAATATTCCAGAAATCCTAGGAGGATCCTAAATTTCGTTCCCCTAGGAAGGATCTAGAATCCTTCTATTGTTTAACTATTGAACAATTACAACTTAAGTCATTGCACTTTTAATTAATCTAATTAATCCCACACTTATTTCTAATTAGTTTATGATTAATTATTAATTAAATATTACTATTTCTAATTAATATATTAATCTCATAATATATTACCAAATCATTTATTTCTATTTATTAATCATATAATTAACCAATAAATCAACCTCTCTCTGTAAAGGTCATTCCGTCAATTACTAGTTTTGAGGGCAACCCAAAAAGGACTTTGCTTTTAATTCAAGTATATACCAATTTAGTTATTGGATTAGACACCAAATCCAACACATACTCCATCAACAACCATAAAATACGAGTATGTTCCATAATTTCTACTTTGTAGTCCCATATTAGTGTGTCGGTTAACCACACACGCTCCACTAATGATTCACAAAGAAATGATGTCTGTTTTCGTGGATTAGCATACAATTTTACATTTTTCCTAAAGTAACTAGAGTGAGATTTTTAGAATGTTGTAGTACTCCATACATCATACTTTTAATGTGATTATGCACTATCAAACCCGTTCAGCTAACGACCCTTCACCACACGAGAAACGATGCGTGAAAAGGACACCCATTCAACACTCATTTTATAGATTGTTTCCTTATACCTTTCTTAGAGTGTGGATTCGTAAATGAGGCCTACTATTGATTCGACTGACTTTTTTAATGATACATATAGTAATATACTCTTAGACATATGTATAGGGTGTCTTTTAAAACATTTAAAAAATACAAGGTACAAATCATATTAATTATATTAACCTTTAATAACTAATATGTGAATATGATTTAAGAATTATCTATTAATTAGACTTTTAATAATTTTCTTAAATCTTATTAGGATAATTATATTATCATATAATGGATAATTATCTTATTTAGTATTCCTTTTATATTCAAATTAGGATTCTTAATTACCTAGTTGATATATATATATATATATATATATATATATATATATATATATATATATATATATATATATATATATATATATATATATATATATATATGGTTAAAATAATGTGAATTAACTAGTAATTATACTGTCTTTTAAATTAAGGCAAGAAAATCCAGATATCGCATTCCAAACAGATTTCACGTCGTGACAGAGGACTGGTTAGGAAATGACGAAGCAGATTTTTGAAATTTTGTTTTGTTTGGTTTCATCTATTATGTACTATTAATGTGAAAATCATGGCTCTGATACTACTATCGAGGAATTTAGGTTACCAATACAATGTACAAATGGAAAATATCTTAACACTTAAGGGTACATACAACTTAAATTGGATCTATGTCCTTTTCACATCTAATAGTAACATATGATATTAGGAAGAACGAAGGGATATTTGATCACTTATCTTAGGACCAACGTCTAATCAGAGTTCGGCTATGTCTTTGGAAAACACTCTTACTGGTTATCCGGAGTTGTACTTACAATTGTAGTTAGCGACTTATCCAAGTAGGAGACTGTTAGATTAAGGTGTCTAAGGTCCTAACTAAATTGGTATAATATTGAAGAATAAAAGTAAATTCATTTTGGGCTGCCCTCATAACCAAGAAATAGTTTAATCGTTTAGAGGAAAGAGATATATGATTTATTAATATATTATATGATTGATATATTAATTTGAAATAATGATAATTAACTAAGAATTAATCAGATTAATTTAGAATTAATTCTAGGTAATTAGAATTAATAAAAGGTATAAGGGTTGAGTTGTAATTGTTCGATAGTGAAACAATGGAGAGATTCTAGAATCCTCCTAGAGAGGCCGGTTTTTGGGAAACCTCGATAGCGTTCTAGAAGCCTACATTTGATAACCAGGAAACTAGATAATTACTTGATTTGAAATATTATTATTATATGTTCAAATCTAGGGTTTCTACGGTTTCCAGGCAGCTATAAAAGGAGCCTTAACCCCTTGGATTTTCGGTCTAACCATTCCTAAGAGTGAAATCTAAAATATCACCTCTCTCCCCTCTCCCCCTCTCCCCCTCGATATTAGAGTTTCTTGTGTTGTGGTTGTGAAACATTAGAGACTTGCTGTAACACTCCAAATCAGGTATGACCTTGTGGCCCTTGAAGTACTTCAAATATAACATAAGAAGCCATTAATTACGCTGGGCGTACTTATGAGTACGCTTGGCATACATGGCAAGGAGGATCGCGGAGGGGCAGCACGTACGCTGGGCGTACCAGGAGTACGCTGGGCGTACGTGCCGGATGTCCAAACCCTAAAATCCGGACTTGAGACCTATATAAACACCTTTAACTCATTTGAGCCTCACCCTAGACAGCCTCCTTCACCTTTAAACGTTTTTGAAAACCCTAATACCAATTGTGAGTGCATTTTGAGGCTTAAGAGTGCATTTATGGTCCTTATAGTGTTCATTCAAGAAGGAGAAGTTGTCAAGGAAGCTTGGAGTGTCATTTGGCTTCAAGAATCTGCATATAGTCGATCTTGAGGAGCTTCTGGAGGTATAAAGCTTGGACCTTTCCATCTTAATCTCTAGATCTATCTAGGGTTTTCTAGTTTTGTCCCTTTGGTTGATTTTGGACCTCCACTTGTGAGGTAAGCAACTCCATAGGATGGAAATGACAGATCTGAGGTCCCTTGGTCCTTTTTCAACATAAAAATGGAGTCTTGGTGGGTGTTTTGATCTCATGCATGGGTTAAGTGTTGGGTTTTGAGCATTCTAACACTCCTAAGTGTACATGCAACCCTAAATACCTTGGATCTATGTTTTCTCTATTACACATGCAAATATGAATATTCCAAGGTATTACCCTATCTAGCATACAATCTTTGATACATGGGTAATAAAACAAGTTTGAAGACATACCTTTTTATGTAGCTTGATTCCTTGATGCTTAAGAGCCGAGTGCCCCAAGTGTGACACCTCAAATGGTTCACACAACATCAAATTCACTTGGAATAACTTAGAGAGAAATGAACACTTCATGAAATCGGCTAGCCCTCACCATTTCTTCATAGTCTCACATGGTTGCCAATTTTGGGAAGAATAAGATGCTTATATAGTGCGTCGCAATTAGGGTTACACCATGTAAACCCTAATTGTCATGGACTTTCATTTCCATGATCCATGGGTACAAAAATACCATGGAGCATCCTATGGGTTTTAGCCCAACTTGATAATCCATGGAGCATTAGCCCACTATACAAGTATGGATGATTTACACAATCAACCCATATATTTACTTAGTCTCCTTTTGATCACTTAATTAATTCCAAATTAATTCTTGATCAATACTATTTAAATAATCTTATTAATATATTAGAACTTATAATATATTACCAAACCTTAAGTGTTATTTCTCTCATTTTAGTCTATCCAAATGCATGATGCCATGCAACCCAAATGGGCCATGTCGAGTCGGGTCAAGTACATACCAAATATAGTTATGGACTTAGACACTAATCCAACAGTCTCCCACTTGGATAAGTCTAAAACTATTATTGAGTATGACTTCAAGAACCGACTGGCAATCGTAGCTCTTTAAGCCGCTGTCGAACTCTGACGTTGTAACTGAACTCTGATCTCGTCAATGACTTGTCCATTAGATAAGGGATCATATATTACTCCATTCTAGATATCATATGGACTGAGACATGTATTATAAATCATTCTCTCTGTCCATTTGTTGTTTCTCGATTTCCGATTTATGACGGCTGACTAATTGAACAAATCAAATCAGTCCAGGCCTGGCCGAGCACTTACATTTGTCATCACTAAATCATCGAGGGGCCCACAGATATCGCTTTTATCCCAAAGGTAAAAGGAATGGATAAATTTCGACTCATATAGCTTGTTCTACTACTTGTTGAATCATAGACAAAGGCACATTTTATAACATCGAGTTACCAATGCGTTTTCGCGCAATCAATGTACAACCAACACATAGTAACAACTCATATCTCTAGGTTTGAAGAATATAAGATATTATCGTCTCATGATCACTCGTGATAAAATCCATGAAGTGATTCAAATGAGCGCGGATTGAATCCAATACTCAGAACTTATGAGCACTCATGAGTGTTGTAGCACCTCTTTGCTATGTCCAACTTCTTAGACATCTACAATCCAACTCATGACAGTATTGATTCATATCTACTTCCAACATATGACCGACTGTGGATGGTTTGAATAACTTAGTCATTCGGGAAGAATGACCTACCTTATTCTGGAAGTCAAAATATGCAAAATGAAACACAAGAATAATTGAATCTAGTATGGTATCAAAACCTATGAATATAAATATAACACTTTTTATTTATCACCATACTGATTACTCATTATTCATCGTTTCGGTTTTTATCAACTTTAAACTTGAATTAAAAACACTGGTTTTCCCATGCTCCAAGCATGTACGCTATGTTTTTTTTCTAAACAATAGCTTTGCCATAGACCAAGTAAGCACTCTATGTTTGTCTATGATCTTTACTTTGTGAACTAGATTGATTGAACATAATTTTCAAAGATTCTCTTTTCACACTCCCAAATCCTTATCGAAAATGTAAGAATTCCAAATTCCTATCATTTACCGAAATCTGTTAGATTTTAAACTTATATGCATTGATCCTCTTGTAATGATTATGCACAAAGTCACAAAGACTTGTCAACAGACATTACAGAGTATTCCAATAGAGATCAACTCCATGGAAACATCCTTCTTGCATTTAGTTTTTCTAATCTTACACAGATTGAATAACTTCCAACTATGAAACATTTCCATATTCCCATTTTGACTGTCACTTCTGAACAAAAGTTGCCTCCTTTCAGAGTATGTCAATATGGTCCTTCCAAAATTTAACACTATACTTCCAACTGTCCCTGAGCAACCAATCTTTGTTAATCCTTAGATTGTTCTCGACAATTGCTTAATCATTTTAATCATATCCAATTCTAGATTTTTCCCCCTTAATGCCCATAGAATTTGGAAAATTTAGAAAGGATGAATATTATAGCACATGCAATCGATCCTATATCCGAAGCATATGGGACACGATTCATGATGTCTCACATAAATACATGATACTAGACCAGTCCTTTTGCTATAATATTTATATTTTCCAAGTTCTCATAATTCAGATTATGAAAAAGGGATGCCGTAATCATAATCGAATTTAGAACGCAAATAATGGAGTCATATATAGAATTTCCTTATGTTGAACCGTTCCAACACAAAATTCATATATATATATATATATATATATATATATATATATATATATATATATATATACCCTTGACTAAAGACGATTAAAACCTCAATCTAAGCTTTTAGAATTGAAATGAAGTATAATTTCCTCTCCCTTAATTATAGCAAAACAACTTTTCAACCCCTGCAACTTCACGAATTGAAACTTTTGTTTTCTATAATTAATATTGCTAACTTGCAACACTTATAATAATTATCATGCTCCCACTAACATGAAAATTATTACCATAACACTTATGCTCCTACTAGCTTTGACATGTATCCAGAAATTAGCTGGACTTCTAGAAATCAATACTTTATTGACTTTCTTACCAAAGTTTAGATTTCTGATACGAGATTGCTTTGATAAGACTTTATCAAAAACATACACCTTATCTTAGATAGCTCACAGGTGTGTCTAAACAATTTTAGAACTATGATAAGGGATGCCGTAATCATAGTCTCGATTGTTTAGATTTTTTCCATTTCTCATAAGTCCATGTTAGTGTGCCGGTTAACCACGCATGCTCCACTAACGACTTTGAGATTGCAAAGATCACAATTGCTATCTTACTTAAAATCTACTTGGTGGAAGTGTTTCCTCACCATGATTTTCATGAATCGGAGAGAAACCTTATGACCCTTAGATTTTATGGTGTATGTGTTCTTATCCACGTGAATTTATCAAGACCACAATCACAAGACTAGGTTAGTGACAAATCCAAACTCATATGGATTGAACTTGTGCAATCTTAACTTCTTGCCACCTGGCAGCACAAGGTCCTGCCATTGCTTCCATGTTGTTATGCAAACAATTGATAACATGTAGAACTCAAATGTATAGCCAACTTTACTGGAATGGGCACAGAAATGTCAACACAATAGGTTATAAACCTCTAGTCGTGTGCGAGTGATGACATACATGTTTTTACTCTTGATTAGTTCTTGAAACTATTTCAGGATCTTTTTCACTCCCACTGTTCTCTTGACATACAAGACTATCTTGCCAAATATTCAAGAAATAGTGCGGATTCTTTATCAAGACAAACACTTCACACAATTGGCCTTAGTTGGTCTTTGTTTTATCCAAAACATCACAACTTACCAATATCAAATGTAAAAGAGTAGGACACTTTTACTCTTACATTTGACAAGTGTTTTAAACCTTTCTTTAAGATATGTCACCCAACTTACAGTCTTGGAGTATGACTCTAAGACTTGTTTTGGAACGAAGTATGACTCATCTTCTTGATTTAACCATTTCAACAATTCATGACTCCTCTTCTTAGCCATAAGAATGCACTAAGATTTCCTTAGAGGACTAATTGTGATATGATTTCTAAATCATTAAGATGATCACAAAACCTGATACTAAAGTACTCTCCCATCTTTTCAGATTTGTGAAACTTTTATCTTTCTGCCTAATTTGATTCTTCTCATTCGTTCTGCCATACATCGAAACTTTTCCAATGCTACAGAATTATACTTAAACTTGTAAGTATAACCATATTTACTAAACTTTAGTAAATCATGACGAATAGTCTTATCGATCTTTTGTGGTGGACTTGACCGGTGCACCAGAATGTGTACTCGATCCCTTAGTCCTTCACTTGACTCACATATATATGTGAACAAGGAATTAATCTTAATTTTCCAAAGATGAAAATTCTCATTCATCATACTATACAACTTGCATGATTTCCAAGTTTCTATCCAACTGAAACCTTGGGTGATGAGAATCTTTCCTTATTTGGTAAATTTAGACACTACCACAAATGGAAGAAACAAATCCATTTTCCAATATTGCTATCAATGGAATCATATAAGCAACAATTTTTCACAAATGCCATTGTAAGGATACTTAGAATAAATAAAATAAAAATAAAAAACTTTAATTTTAAAACTTTGCGGAAAACTTATCCTTACAGTGCAAAAGCATATGAAAAACTTGTTGTTATCTATTCCTAAGCAATATATCATAACTCCTGAGCATCAGCTCAAAATTCTGATCACTGAACCATACGATCGAGATTCATGTTCACGATCAGAATCAGCATATGCTTCCTTTAAGTTTCTTCACTTTTCTTTATTTCTTAAACCATCAACATGTGACCCAGTCACATCATGTAATAAGAATCTCATAATATAAACTTAACAGAGTTACCTGATCAACCTTATGATCTTTCAGGTAAATAGGCAGCTTCACAATCAATGCCCCTTCCTTTGGCAATAGACACATATGGACCCTTTGGTAGGACTCTCTCAGACTTAGCCATTCTCTTTACCATTTGGTCAACCAAGTTGACTATGGCCGATCCCTTTCCATTGGGAAGAGAAAGCTTTTACTGGGTATCCAATGTTACCATTGTCAATGTCCATTGAAGGTTTGGGAAGTTGATCTTCTAATCAGATTTGCTTTGCCAGTGCTTCAAATCATTGCTAATTAAGCAGCACAAAGCAAATAGATGAGATCATTAAGGGTCATGTCATAGTCGTTTACATAGTAGTCCCAAAGGAACTAACTATGTGACTTAGAAAGTGATTGAACATCCGACTTTCTTAAGACTTTGACACCCAACTCTCCCGGCTTGTCAATATGTGACTTCATCTCCAAGATGTGAGCACACATAGACCTTGCTTGCCAATCGGGCTTGAGTGACCTTGAACTTGTGGGTTAGGGAGAATAATTGGAGGAGGTGGAGGAAGTAAAGTTCCAAGAGATTTGGGAAGATCATAGATGTCCGAGCAAGACATATTTTGGGAGATATTCAAGATAGTTGATTTAAAGTCCTTAATATAACACCCAATATGAAATATTAAGGCTGGGACCCAAAACAATATTTTATAACTTGGAAGAGGGATGCCGTAATCCAAGCTATATAATATTTGAAGGTAGGTGAATGACGATTCACCAATTTCCACCATGAAAAACGAAATAATTTATTAGGTTTTAATTGGTTTTGAAACTCCTAGATTCTTTTGAGATTCATTGAACATTTCAATGGCATGTTTCAATCTCGAGTGTGCCCTTCAGGTTTTGTGACTGGGATGCCGAGGATCACAAAACAAGGTGTGAAATAACCATGCAAATTACTTGGTACTCTTAAATGTTTATCACCCAACCGATGTGCCGGTTAACCACACAGCTCCACCGGCCTATGATAAACTTTAAGAAACCCTTTGCCTACCTTGTTAAATCAAGCTAGTGTGCCGGTTAACCACACGCGCTCCACTAACCGACTTAAGCAAGGTGCAAAGTGTAATTTCATGGGTTAGCACGTTATTCACATTTTCCTAAGTAACTAAGATTGGGAATTTATAAGTGTTTAGTTACTTAGTATTTATCATTAATACTTTTAATGAAGGGAGAATTATAGTCCTTGTCCTACCTGTTCGGATAACGACCCTCCACCAGTCAAGGAAGCGGCGGGTGAGAGTGGACACCCATTAAACTGCCATTTTATAGGCAGTAACCTTATACCCCCCTTATATACCGACTTCGTGAATGAGGCCTACTAATGGTAAGACGACTTGCTCTTATATATATATATATATATATATATATATATATATATATATATATATATATATATATATATATATATATATATATATATATTATTAACTTATAATATTATAAAGTATAAGGGTTGAATTTTAACTTTTAAAATCCTAAGGGCTTAATTTGGAATTAAAGTATTCATGAAAGAAAACTTTTCAAATTCCAAAACTTAAGGGCAAGTTTTGAACTATTCAAAAACTTTTCAGTTCCGTAACTTATGTGTTTAAAGTGGTTTTAATTCAAAAATGTCTTCAAGTTCCATAACTCGAGGACAAGTTATGGAAGACTTTAAACTATTAAAAGAATATGACTTTTCTTTATTCATAACCTGTGGAAATATTTATGAGTTTTATGAATCTTAAATGTGACTTTTAATATAACTTGATGAAAAGTTACAAAAACACATTTTAGAATCAACTCTTAGATTAATTTGGATTGAAAACTACAATTTCACATAACATTCCTATTAATCTAAGCAAGAACAAGATACTTCAATCAAATTTTTTCATGTAATTAGCCTATCCATTAAACTAATACAAAACATGAATCTAATGACAATTATCTTTGAAATTGGATTAGAATGAACATTACCACATCAAAAACAAGTTTATAGGTTCAAAAACAGCTTAGGGTAATGATTCTAGTCCAATTTCAGCCTTAAAAGTCGAAAATATGCTGTCAGGGGGTCCTACTCGTCGAGTGTATGAATCTACTCGACGAGTAGGATGAGTTTCCTCGTGGACTCGGCGAGTCCATCAGTGGACTCGGCGAGTCCAGTGCCCAGACAGCCCGAAAATCGATTTTTTCAGCATTTTTCAGCACTTTGCATCAAGTATAATTGAAATTAAGCCTAGGCTCTGATACCACTGTTGGGTTTTGAGCATTCTAACACTCCTAAGTGTACATGCAACCCTAAATACCCCGGATCTATGTTTTCTCTATTATACATGCAAATATGAATATTCCAAGTTATTACCCTATCTAGCATACAATCTTTGATACATGGGTAATAAAACAAGTTTGAAGACATACCTTTTTATGTAGCTTGATTCCTTGATGCTTAAGAGCCGAGTGCCCCATGTATGACACCTCAAATGGTTCACACAACATCAAATGCACTTGGAATAACTTAGAGAGAAATGAACACTTCATGAAATCGGCTAGCTGTAACAACGTGAATTTTCAAAACAATTTTTCATTTTTAAATCATACTTTCAATCACATGATAATCATAAAACATACTGTATCACTGTGTCAATACAAAACTTGTCCCCAGAATCTCAATAACATAAACTCTATAAGTGTGTACGGATCATGCCGGCGCCTTTCCACGATCCTCGCTAGTACCTGAAACACATAACACAACAACTGTAAGCATAAATGCCTAGTGAGTTTCCCCAAAAATACCGCATACCACACATACGCCTTTCCAGGCCATAACCCTGTAGGATCCTCCGATCCATGTGTCTCAGGGGACTTCTGTCCCGAATCCCGGTAGACCTTCCGGTCCTACCCGTATCGACCTTCCGGTCCATATCATCTTGACCTTCCGGTCCATATCATCTTGACCTTCCGGTCCATATCATCTTGACCTTCCGGTCCATACCATACATAACATACATAGCACATAACCGCATATAGCACATACATCTCATAGCATACAAGACCATCCGGTCACACATATGTACCCTTCCAGGTACAGTATAGTGAGAAGACTCACCTCAATGAAGTCGGATAAACTCTAGTGCTCAACGTCCCGACTTAGCCTCCTCCTATTATTCAGATAACATCCCCGATCAATATTCTCTCATGATCTCATCTCTACAGATTGGGTAGAAGGCCATTCTACCCTTCCCTGAACTCTCCTGAATCAGTCTTGACCAGAACCCTAAAGTCAACGAAAGTCAACGGTCAACTTTGACCCGACTCGTCGAGTGCATAAAGGCGACTCGGCGAGTCCATGCGGGTCCTCTGAATCCTTTTAGTCTCTCTTGGCTCGTCGAGTCATCCTTCCACTCGACGGGTTACACCTGTCACGAATCGCGGGGCAACCCCGACTCGACTCGTCGAGTCCACTTATGGACTCGGCGAGTTGCTTCCATGTTCATACTCAAATGACCTTCTAAGGTCAGATCTGCTTCCCTAACTATTAGATCTACCCTTCAAATGCTCAAATGTCACGTAAAGGTGCAACCTTTACGTGCATGCAACCCACAACAAGTCATAAATGGAGAAATAACTCTAAATATGGCAACCTAGTCTCCAATCCTCCATGAACAAACAAAAAGCAGAATGGGGAAGGTTCTATGGACCTCTATGGGTCCAGATCTGAGGCCTAACCCAGCAAGGGACCATAAACTCAACTCTTCAAGCCTTCAAAGGTTATAGAAAATCCTAAATCATAGATCTTAACCCAAAACAGAAAGGAAGTTTGATTTGATACCTCAATAGTGTAGATCTGAACTTGAAAACCCTGGATCCACAGCTCCCTTGACCTCCTATTGTTGGAAACCACTTCTCTTTTGCTAAAACACTCAAGAAATGGTGAATTAGCCTTCCTCTAGCACCATAAACGCTCTCTCTCTCTCTCTCTAGGGTTTCTCAGGGGTGAAGTGGCCGCAATGGAGGCTATAAAGGCCTTTAAATAGGGCACAGGCCCCGAGAATTAGGGTTTCACTTAACAGCGCGGACTCACCCAGTCCACGCATCGACTCGTCGAGTCCTTCGTTAAATCAGACAAGAAATTCGCGATCCTACTCGGCGAGTCTGAGCGCCTACTCGCCGAGTCCCTCCTTAAAACTCAAAATAAATACTTAAAATAAGATACCTGGGAATCCGGATGTTATAATTCTCCCCCACTAGAATCAGACTTCGCCCTCGAAGTCTTGCTCGGCAAACAACTCTGGATGCTGCTCCCGCATCTCCAACTCTAGGTTCCCAAGTCAGCTCGGACCCTTTCCGATGTTGCCACTGAACCTGCACCAGGGGCACTTCCTTGTTCCTCAGAACCTTGATCTTCCGATCCCGGATCGCAATTGGTCTCTCAGCATAATTCAGGCTCGCATCTACCTGAATATCCTCCAGCGGTACCACCGCCGACTCGTCGGCTATACACTTCCTCAACTGAGACACGTGGAAGGTATCGTGAATCTGGCTCAACTCCGTAGGTAGCTCCAACCGATATGCTACCTTGCCCACCCTCGCGGTCATCCTGAATGGACCGATGTATCGGGGCCCCAACTTACCCCTCTTCCTGAATCGGATCACTCCTTTCCAAGGAGATACTTTCAGGAGTACGAAGTCCCCCACTTGGAACTCCAGCTCGGATCTTCGCCGATCCGCATAACTCTTTTGACGACTCTGAGCCGTCAGTAACCTCTGTCTAACCTGCTGTATCTACTCTGTCGTCTGAAGCACTATCTCAGTGCTACCCATCACACGCTGCCCTACCTCTCCCCAACAAATAGGAGTCCGACACCTCCTCCCATACAACAACTCGAAGGGAGGCATACCAATACTCGAATGGTGGCTGTTGTTGTAAGAAAACTCAGCCAACGGCAAGTACGTGTCCCAATTTTCCCCGAAGTCCAACACACATGCTCGAAGCATGTCCTCGAGTGTCTGAATCTTCCGCTAACTCTGTCCGTCTGTCTGGGGGTGGTAGGCGGTACTGAAATGAAACCTCGTACCCAATTCCTCGTGGAACTTCTTCCAGAACCTGGAAGTGAAACGTACATCTCGATCTGACACAATCGAGATCGGCACCCCATGCCGCGATACCACTTCCCTCACATACAACTCTGCCATCCTCTCAGCAGAAGAGCTCTCACTGATAGCAAGAAAATACGCGCTCTTCGTCAGCCGGTCGACGATCACCCAAATTGCATCGACACCCCATGCGGTCCTGGGCAATTTGGTGATGAAGTCCATAGAAATCTGTTCCCACTTCCATTGGGGAACCTCAAGTGGCCGCAACTTGCCATGCGGACGCTGGTGCTCGGCCTTAACCCTGCGACAGGTCAAGCACCTCTCAACAAACCATGCTACATCCCTCTTCATACAGGGCCACCAATAGTCCTTCTTCAGGTCCAAATACATCTTAGTGGCCCCGGGATGGATCGAGAACCTCGATCGGTGCGCCTCCTCCATCAAAGTGGTGCGCGTCCCGCCTGTATACGACACCCAAATCCGACCCTGAAAGGTTATAAGCCCACGACTATCGGTAAACAACTCAGGTACCTGTCCAATCACCCGTTCCCTCTTGCGGTTCTCCGGTCTCACGACCTCTGCCTGGGCCTCCCGGATGGTGTCCAACACCGGAGTCATCACTGTCAATCTCATACAAGTGCCTCGAATCGGGGCACTCTCCGCCCTACGACTCAGCGCATCAGCTACAACATTAGATTTCCCCGAGTGCTACAGGATCTCACAATCGTAATCCTTTACCACATCCAACCATCTCCTCTAGCGCATATTCAGGTTGGGCTGATCCATCAGATACTTCAAACTCTTGTGGTCCTTGTATATGGTACACCGAACCCCATACAAATAGTGACGCTAGATCTTGAGGGTGAACACCACTGCCCCCAACTCCAGATCGTGGGTGGGATACCTCGTCTCATGAGGCTTCAGCTGCCTCGATGCATACGCTATCACATGCCACCTCTACATAAGCACTGCACCTAACCCCGATATCGATGCGTCACAATACACCACAAAATCCTCCATCCCTTCCGGGAGGGGTAACACAGGGGCATCGCATAACTTCTGGCGAAGTGTCTCAAACGAGGACTGCTGCTCCGGACCCCATGAAAAAGCAACACCCTTCCGGGTCAACCTAGTGAGAGGCATGACGATCTTGGAGAAATCTCTGATAAATCTCCGATAGTAGCCGGCCAATCCCAGAAAACTCCTGATCTCGGTGGGAGATCTCGGCACCTCCCAACTCATAACCGCCTCAATCTTGGCCGGATCGACCAAAATCCCATCCTGGTTGACGAGATGCCCCAAGAACTGGACCTCCCGTAACCAGAACTCGCACTTGGAGAATTTGGCATAAAGCCTCTCCGTCCTCAATACCTCGAGAATCTCTCTCATATGCTCCTCGTGCTGCTCTCTAGATCTCGAATACACCAGTATATCGTCGATGAACACGATCACCGAACGATCCAACATCGGTCTACACACCCTGTTCATGAGATCCATGAACGCTGCTGGTGCATTGGTGAGCCCGAAAGGCATCACCACGAACTCGTAATGCCCATAACGAGTCCTGAACGCTGTCTTCTGGATATCCTCATCACGCACTCTCATCTGATGATATCCAGACCTCAGATCAATCTTGGAGAACCAAGATGCTCCCTGCAACTGATCGAACAAATCGTCGATCCTCGGTAATGGGTAACGGTTCTTGACCGTCAACTTGTTCAACTCCCGGTAATCAATACACATCCGGTGTGAACCATCCTTTTTCTTGACAAAAAGGATCGGCGCTCCCCATGGCGAGCTACTCGGTCGAATAAACCCTTTCCCCAGCAGCTCCTGAAGCTGCGAGGATAACTCCTGCATCTCTGGCAGCGCAAGGCGATAAGGCGCCTTGGTGATAGGCGCTGCCCCCGGAACCAAATCAATGCGGAACTCTACCTGCCTCTCGGGAGGCACACCCGACAACTCCTCGGGAAAAACATCCGGGAATTCACGCACTATCGGAACGTCATCCATCGAACTTGGCCCCTTGGCGGCCACTTGTGAGTCCATCACATATGCCACAAACCCGCTACAGCCCTGCTGTAAACTCTGTCTCGCTCTGGCTGCCGAACAAAATGCTGACCCACATCGGGTACCCTCGCCGTACACCATAAGTACTCCCCCACTGGGGTCTCGTATCGTCACCAACTGTTGCTCGCAGTCTATGACAGCCCCAAATCGGCTCAACCAATCCATGCCCACTATGACACATACGTCCCCCATCGCTATCGGGACCAGATCTATCGGGAACTCAACACCAAAGATCTCGAGTACACATCCTCGAATCACATCCGTAGCATACACCTCTCCCTCGTCAGCTATGGAAACTCGTAAAGGTCGTCTCAACGCCTCTCGTCGGCTACTGATGTGTCGACTAAACGCTATCGACACAAATAATCGACTCGTACCCGAGTCAAATAACACTAAGGCAGGTACAGAAATCACAAGAAAAGTACCTACGTATATCATAATATAAGCACAATATCTCATCTCAGCATAAATAAATAAAGAATACATACCAGCCACAACATCGGCCGCTGCGCGGACCTCCTCCGCTATCAACTGGAAAGCTCTCCCACGAGCCTTCGGTGCCTCGGCGTTCGCTGGCCGAATCTCGGAAGCCCTAGCAGCAGGTGCAGATCCCTGCTGTAGCTGCGAGCACTCGGCCTTCCGATGGCTAGTCTGGTTGCAATGAAAGCAAACCATAAATCCCTTGGGGCAATCCTTGGCGATATGCCCCTCCTTGCCACATTTGTAGCTTGCACCCGATCGACAGACCCCATCATGTCCCTTGCCGCACTTCCCACAAGTGCGGCCCTTCTGGCCTACAGATCTCGTATCAGCGGACTTGGCCCGCTTGGCTGCCGGCTGAGACTGTGCCGGCCGCCGATCCATCCTCTGAGACTCGGCCTCCTCCCTGGCCTGAGTCTCCAACTCAATCTCCCTCTTCCGGGCATTTTCCTGGAGCTCAGCAAATGTCCGGTAAGTCGAGTTCGACACGAACTCCCGAATATCCCTCCTCAAAACGCCCAAATACCGGCTCATGCGTGCCTGTTCAGGACAAAAGATCGCCCTCTCATGAAACTTCCTGGTAACCACAGTAACAAAATCAGTACCCTGCTTGAGGGTCAAGAACTCCTAAACCAACCGTTCCCTCTCCACTGGGGGAACATACTCGTCTCTGAACATAGCGGTGAACCTCTCCCAGGTCACCTCTGAAATCTCCGCAAGACTGAAGCTCGGCGTCACGAACTTCCACCAATCCTTCGCCCCCAAGAGCAGCTGGTTCAGCGCGAACCGTACTCTCAGACGCTCCGGACATGAACACGTATAGAAGCATCCCTCAATATCAGAAATCCACCTCATCGCAGCGATCGGATCCTGCGTCCCGTCAAACTCTGGTGGCTTCGTGTTGCTGAACTCTCGAAGAAACAACGAGTCACCTCCCTGAGGTCTGGCAGCAGCTACTGCTGCAGTAGCTGCAGCAGCCACATCCTCAGTCACCGCTGCATACCGCTCATTAAAAGTCTCAATCAACATGGTCTTGATAGTCCCAAACATCTCCGGAATCTCGGCTCGATTCGCCGCTGCCACCTCATCGTGGATCATCTGACGAAGCTCCTCGTCACTCACGCCGCTGGCCTCAGGTATGTGGCGTGTCCCAACCATAATGTCTCTGAAATACAACATAATAATATCAGAGACTCGCTCGAGCATACTCGCACTCGATAACTCAACCCTACTCGTTCCTTAGTACCCAAAGGATTCTTACTTAGAGTGCGCACTGCTCCGGTGTCTTCAGTAGTACGGGCCCTATACTACCTTCCACACCGCATCAGTATTCACCCTAAGTCCTCCTCCTTGGATCCCAGATCACAAGTACCCTATATCTAACTGGCATAGGCTACCCTTCGGTAGACCTCTCCTCAGCTCCTCACTGCTACCTACTCGCTCTCAAGCATCACATAGCAGCAAAATCCTTCCTAGGCTAAGGCATCACAAATCAGGCCACTCTAGTCCTAATATGAATACCTAGCCTACTCTAGCATGCATATCATATCATAACATATCTCATAACACATAATGTAAGGGTATTTTGGGAAATCACCGTTCAGGCGCTGGCTGATCGTACACACTGCTTCCTTCTGCCTTTCTCAAAATCTTTTACTCTTTTAGAAAAATTGTTTATTTTATGAAAACTTTCTCAATTCCTCAGTTTGAGTTCAGATTCATCCGAAGATGCACCAGAATCCCTCAAACCAAGGCTCTGATACCAACTTGTAACAACGTGAATTTTCAAAACAATTTTTCATTTTTAAATCATACTTTCAATCACATGATAATCACAAAACATAATGTATCACTGTGTCAATACAAAACATGTCCCCAGAATCTCAATAACATAAACTCTATAAGTGTGTACGGATCATGCCGGCGCCTTTCCGCGATCCTCGCTAGTACCTGAAACACATAACACAACAAATGCAAGCATAAATGCTTAGTGAGTTTATCCAAAAATACCACATACCACACATATGCCTTTCCAGGCCATAACCCTGTAGGATCCTCCGATCTATGTGTCTCAGGGGACTTCCGTCCCGAATCCCGGTAGACCTTCCGGTCCTACCCGTATCGACCTTCCGATCCATATCATCTTGACCTTCCGGTCCATATCATCTTCACCTTCCGATCCATACCATACATAACATACATAGCACATACATATCACATAACCGCATATAGCACATACATCTCATAGCATACAAGACCTTCCGGTCACACATAAGTACCCTTCCAGGTACAGTATAGTGAGAAGACTCACCTCAATGAAGTCGGATAAACTCTCGTGCTCAACGTCCCGACTTAGCCTCCTCCTATTATTCAGATAACATCCCCGATCAATATTCTCTCATGATCTACTCTCTACAGATTGGGTAGAAGGCCATTCTACCCTTCCCTGAACTCTCCTGAATCAGTCTTGACCAGAACCCTAAAGTCAACGAAAGTCAACGGTCAACTTTGACCCGACTCATCGAGTGCACAAAGGCGACTCGACGAGTCCATGCAGGTCCTCTAAATCCTTTTAGTCTCTCTTGGCTCGTAGAGTCATCCTTCCACTCGACGGGTTACACCTGTCACGAATCGCGGGGCAACCCCGACTCGACTCGTCGAGTCCACTTATGGACTCGGCGAGTTGCTTCCATGTTCATACTCAAATGACCTTCTAAGGTCAGATCTGCTTCCCTAACTATCAGATCTACCCTTCAAATGCTCAAATGTCACGTAAAGGTGCAACCTTTACGTGCATACAACCCACAATAAGTCATAAATGGAGAAATAACTCTAAATATGGCAACCTAGTCTCCAATCCTCCATGACCAAACAAAAAGCAGAATGAGGAAGGTTCTCTGGACCTCTATGGGTCCAGATCTGAGGCCTAACCCAGCAAGGGACCATAAACTCAATTCTTCAAGCCTTCAAAGGTTATAGAAAACCCTAAATCATTGATCTTAACCCAAAACAGAAAGGAATTTCGATTTGATACCTCAATAGTGTAGATCTGAACTTGAAAACCCTGGATCCACAGCTCCCTTGACCTCCTCTTGTTGGAAACCACTTCTCTTTTGCTAAAACACTCAAGAAATGGTGAATTAGCCTTCCTCTAGCACCACAAACGCTCTCTCTCTCTCTCTCTAGGGTTTCTCAGGGGTGAAGTGGCCGCAATGGAGGATATAAAGGCCTTTAAATAGGGCACAGGCCCCGAGAATTAGGGTTTCACTTAACAGCGCGGACTAGCCGAGTCCACACATCAACTCGTCGAGTCCTTCATTAAATCAGACAAGAAATGTGAGATCCTACTCGGCGAGTCTGAGCGCTTACTCGCAGAGTCCCTCCTTAAAACTCAAAATAAATACTTAAAATAAGATACCTGGGAATCCGGTTGTTACACTAGCCCTCACCATTTCTTCATAGTCTCACATGGTTGCCAATTTTGGGAAGAATAAGATGCTTATATAGTGTGTCACAATTAGGGTTACACCATGTAAACCCTAATTGTCATGGCCTTTCATTTCCATGATCCATGGGTACAAAAATACCATGGAGCATCCTATGGGTTTTAGCCCAACTTGATAATCCATGGAGCATTAGCCCACTATACAAGTATGGATGATTTACACAATCAACCCATATATTTACTTAGTCTCCTTTTGATCACTTAATTAATTCCAAATTAATTCTTGATCAATACTAATTAAATAATCTTATTAATATATTAGAACTTATAATATATTACCAAACCTTAAGTGTTATTTCTCTCATTTTAGTCTATCCAAATGCATGATGCCATGCAACCCAAATGGACCATGCCGAGTCGGGTCAAGTACATACCAAATATAGTTATGGACTTAGACACTAATCCACCATTAAGAACCTTAGAAAGGTCTTAATGGGGGTGTTGGGAACATATGAGCCATGCAAAGGCATAAAGTTGCCAACTTTATGCCCTAGGTCGTCTTAATAAACGTAGATCTGACTTTTGGACGTAAAAGAATCGAGTATTAAGCACTTAATAGAAAAAGTGCTTAATCTGTTAGTACGCTGGGCGTAACCCAGTGTACGCTGTGCGTACCAGGGTGGTATGTCACACCCCCAAACCAGAACGGCAGAAACGTCCAGAGGTGGGTGACTTCATGTCAAGTATCACAACACATGCATTATAGTAATCAAAGTACAACAACCATTGCATTAATAATGTATAAGTTTTTACATAGGTGTTCAAACATTTAACATTTGACATCTAAAGTAGATAAAGTAAAAGGCAAAAGACGCAGCACGGTACTAAGCTGTCTTCTCAAAAGCTCTGGGAGTGTACCTGTCTACTGGATTCCCTGAGAATACAAGTTATTTTGAAAGAGAGTATCAAAATTTAAGTTGGTGAGTTCATAAGTATTAGTTTCATTTATGGTTGCCTTGGTTTTAAGAAAATGAGTTCCAGAAAATCCCCTTATTTTCTATTACAACTGAAAAGTAGTTTTAATACCATAAAACCGTTCCGTTTACGTGTTATTGTACTTATAACATAATATAACATAATTTTAACTCATCATAAAATTATAAGAAGAATGTTTTCTGTTTTGTTTATGGAAAATGATTGATGCAGTAGTATTTCTTAAAAAACACACTACTGGTGTAATAACTACCCTATAATTAATCTAGTTAATTAGGATTAAAATGTGATATGGTTGTAACCATGCTGATTGACTAGTATGAACACGACGACTTTCTGGCGTCGAAACTGATGTGACATTCGTCACCCGTAGACCGACATGTCCCACTGTAGCTAGCAGCGAGGTGTGGGATTGTCAGTCCCGTATAGATCTATACACACAATTCCCTCTCTCCCTCCAGGAGACTCTGGTTACAAAACGCGACATAACAAGTATATTGCTATGCCGTGAAGTAGTATCTCACATTTCTGGTTTATCTGGTTTTAAGTAAAGATTGAATTATATCCTTTTCTTAACAAAGTAGTTTAAACCTGGCATACTTATCTAGTAAAAATAGATTTCTCGTTTGTTTCATAAATTATACCTATTATAATTTATATGTTCTATCTGATTAGCATGATATCTCATGAATGTACCCCTTTGCTCGGCATGATACAAAGGTAAAAATATTGAATGAAGTAACCTTTTATATTCCTATATGTATAATATATATATATATATATATATATATATATATATATATATATATATATATATATATATATATATAATTAAGAAGGAAACGACCTTCGGACAAATAACTCCACCTTAAGGCCACATCCAAACAAGGAAAAGGAAATAAGGCAATTCATTAGTCCTAAGCCCTTTAAGTCTTATTTATATACCTATACATATATAAACATGATTTTGACAAATATAAGTTTAAAGATTTTATAAAACATTTTAAAAGAGTTTAAAAGTGTTTAAAACGAGTTTACATGACTTTAAAGTGTTTACATGACTTTAAGTCATTTTGGAAGTATTTGACAATCTTTTATTGTTAACACAATATTTAAAAGCATAAGAAAACCTTTTGTATGATTGTTATCACATGTAAATATTAACACAATTTAATTGTGTTCAACTTGTATTCCCCTAAAACGCATTTAAAACCATTTAAAAAGGTAGATTATAGGGGTATGAACTCACCTTATGTTGGGGATTCGATTGAAGATTTGGTATAGGACGTTTGCCCCACAAGTGAAGTCTCACTAACAAAACGAGTCCTAAACACGATTCATATAATATATATAGGTATACTATTAATCAATATACTCATAAGAATTATAGGAAAACGAACTAATTTGCAAGTTTAACTTACAAATAAAGGTGTTAGAAGCAAAGATGGAGGGCTGCCTGTTGTTTACGGCCAGGCTGTGTGTTCACGGCTCAAGAATACTTGGTGTTCTTGAGTTCACGACCCAATCTAGGTGTTCACGGTCCAATGTTCTTGACGAATGATGATGAATCAAGGTTGAAATCAAGAGAGCTCCATATGAACTACAAGAAGGAAGGTGCTTCTTATGATCATGAGGAGAGAGGAGGGTTTTTGGCTGATGATACTTAAGAGAGAATGCTTGAGTTCATGGCCAGAAGTGAAGAAGTGAAGGATAAATCAGCCAAACACTTATATATAGGGAGAGTGTGCGGTCCGAAGAGTTCACGTCGTGAACCCTCGTTTGCGGTCGTGAACCTCGCATGCAGACGTTTACAGTCCGAAGTTTGTTCAGGGCTTGAAGGCCCGTTCACGGCCCGAAGGCTCGTTCACGGCCCGAAGGTTTGCGGCTCGGATGAAGTGGGTTGCGAAGGTTCCCGGTTTCAACATGTTTTACATCTTAATCATTCAACACCTTTAGTACAAGGTCATACACTCCTCACGACTTTAATCTATCTTAATAGAAAGGTTTAAATAAATAGGTTTGACTTATTATAGATATGTTTGACTTTTACAAGGTAGAAATTACGGGTTGTCACATCATCCCCCCGTTAAAGGGAATTTCGTCCCGAAATTAAGTCTAAGGTATACACATGGACTAAAGGAAAAGAGGTGGATACTTATGTTTCTGATGATCTCACGCTCCCAAGTGAATTTGGGTCCTCGCTATGCACTTAAGCGAACCCTTACTATTGGCATAGGGATGTGATTAGTCCTATCGACTTCCCTCGCTAGGATTTCTACAGGTTCTTCCACAAAGTTAAGGCTCTCGTTTACCTCGATCTAATCAAGTGGGATAACAAAAGTCTCGCCGGACAAACACTTTTCAAGTTAAAGATGTGGAAGGTAGGGTGTATTTTATTGAATTCTCGAGGTAGTCGGGGTCTATAAGCTACTGGATCAAATCTAGTAAGAATCTCAAATGGTCCTATGTACCTTGGATTTAGTATTCCACGCTTTTCGAAGCGTATCATGCCCTCCCAGGGTGATACCTTCACATGGTGTGGTCACCAACCTGGAATTCCAAGGGTTTTATCCTATTGAAGTCGTAGCTTTTCTGTCTGACTCTGGAAGCTTTACGTCGCTGCTGGATTTGTACTCTCTTCTCAGTAGTTTCTCGGATGATTTCCGGACCAGCGAAGGTACTGTCTGGAATTTGACCTCTAGCTAGTTGTGTGTCACCTACTTTAGTCCAGCGCAGAGGGGATCTGCACTTGTGACCATAGAGGGCTTCAAATGGAGCAACTTTAATGCTAGTATGGTAAGGAACTTGACTAGTTGGCAAATGGGTATCCTATGCTTTACCAAAGTCGATCATATATGCTCTCAGCATGACTTCTAATGTTTGAATCGTTCTCTCACTCTGTCTGTCGGGTTGTGGACGGTAGGCTATTCCATGTCTAGCCTAGTCCTCAGATATTTCTAAAGTGACTGCCTGAATCGTGAGATGATTCTACTATATCGAACGGAGATAACAGACATTGGGACACTGTGCAGTCTAACTAACTCTCGGATATATGTTCTAGGTAGCTTCTCTATCTTGTCTGAACTTGGATGAACGGAGTATCGAGTATTGTGTGCTTCGTTCACGACAATGTCTCCGAAGCCACTGAACTTCAGTGTCCAGATCCGATCCATGAGGTATAAGACTCCATCACCCTTGACTTCTAAGTTCCTGTCCATCCCTCTTCGGGTTTCACCTGTCACATTTTCAGGTTTCAAGGCTTCCTGATGAGCCACCTTAATTTGTGTAGACAGATGTGAATGGATTGTCATAGTCAATGATTTGACCCTATGACCTGAGTACTATTTCCGACTAAGGGCGTCAGCTACTACATTGGCTTTACCGGCATGATAACGAATTTCACATTCGTTGTCATTTAGTAGCTCGACCCTCCGTCGTTGTCTCATGTTGAGCTCCTTCTGGTCGAATATATGATGAAGGATTTTGCTTTGAAGTTCATGGTAAGACTCATACTTGGCTCGTCCATCATCACCTCGTGTATACAAGTCGTATATATTTAAGATTGACAATACGTTCGGATGGGTGGCTCAGCCCCAAGTCCACAACCAGACAAGGAACAGGAGATAGGGCAGAATCACACATCCTAAATCGTGTTGAGTCTAAATTATATACCACCCTTGTGTATACACTTAGTAGTGATAGGTTAACCTAATTAGTTCTTAGTCTCTATTCTCGAACTTGACTTGCGACACAAGTGATCTTCCTATGAGATCTATTGGGGATACTTCGGGTGGTTACTGACTTCTGAGACTTCTTTGGTGCTTTTCGCTTCAAGTTTCCTATCTACTGAGTAGGCTAGAAGGGCCTGGTACCCCTCGCATAGGTACTTCTGAAGTTTTGAAGCAAGAGACGATATAAGGGTTTGCGTTATGGATTGAAAGAATTTCATTTGACGGTTGATTAATGGAAAAGTTCTTTATACAACATAGGAAATTGGTATGGAGAGGACCAAACCAAACCATGTCGACTGACGATGTCGAAACTCCTCGACGTAATAGATATTAAGTTGATTTGGAAGAAGTGATTACTTGGACGATGAACTATCCTACGTACATATGTTTTCAGTACTTTCAGTTTTATCCTTGTTATTCCTACTCCGAATCCTTTTTGTACCAAAATTAACAAGTACTAACTAAACGAGGGTCCTGATAAATTGACATAATAAACTTTCATGAAATGATCCCTACTAGGTCTCTCTATAACCGCTTGGTGTACACAAGTCATGTATAATAAAGATTGGTAAGACAGTTGACTGAGTGACCTTGCCCTAAATCCACAACCAAACAAAGAACAGGAAATAAGGCGAAATCACTCACTCTAAGTCTACAAATCTTAATTATAAATGACCCTAATGTATACACTAAGCCATCATAGCGTACCGGCTAGGTTTCTTAGTTTTATATGATTGCTGTGATTTTGTTCGAACTAGAGAGTTATTATAATTATGATTAATTATTGAGGTTTGGAAGGGTACCAAAAATTCTATTAGGGTTCTTTGATGCTTCCTCATGTTCCGGGGTTAAACTCCTCCCGCTCCCTCGTCATTCCTCTCTGTTGGACAGTCCCTCTTGAAATGCCCCATTTCACCACATAAATGGCATTTCAGACTGATTCCGACATTGGTGGTTGAAGTAATGTACTCGACCGGATTCCTACAGAAGCAAGCGGTGTGCCCCTTCATGTTGCATCTATTGCAATGCGGCACTTGGCAGACTTCATAATGATGGTAGTTGCACTGGCTGCAGTGTGGGAGGTTTCCTAAGTACGGTGTGGCCGGTGTTGGGATAACAGTGCTGATGGGGATATTAACTGCCCCAGTTTGTTGCCCTTCGGTAGGTCCTTGAGTTGAACTACTTCCTTTCTCATTCTCGAACTTTCGTTTCAGGATATTAGGTTTGAGGTTTGGAGTGTCTTTACAAACAGGCACTCGTTGCTGTACTTGGTTATCAATGCGATCGGGATTGTTGATAACATTTCCGGCTACATTTGCGTTGTTAGCAATAAGGTGAGCCATGACAGCTGCTATGGTGGCTGTGACCGCAGCTTGAAAGGTAGCCGAATCTATCTGTAGGATTGGTGTTTTGCCGGTGGGTTGGTTACGTTTCTTTGGAGGCATGATTCTGCTACACGATGAGAAAACGAGCTCGTGAGCAACGATGGTTGTTTCTAGATTCATTCTAATTATTTATATATGCATATAAATTTTTCGTCTTGTTATATGCTTCTCAATGTTTCAACCTACATCCCTATGATGCAGTCCTGGTAAAGAACATAAGTAAGTTTTTAGAATGGTTATAAACCGAGTGTCATCCGAAATAAGTTATCTTTGATTGGTGGATATCATGTTCCAACTTTCGAAAAGATTTGAAAACAATTCATAACAGAGTCTCCATAAAACAGACTCGTGAATTTTTATAAATAATCACTCTCAATTGAGATTTCGTGATCCGATTTACAGCTATTAGTTGTGACGGAAAAAGGCGATAAGCTTAATACCTAATGTGAGTAGTATAATCACTAACTCAGTAGGTTGTATCAATTTATTAGTTATTAGAGTGACGCAAAAGGTACTCAAACGCTCCGCATGTTTCATGCGTGGCTTCCCTCTGTTCTCTGTTCTACTCCTGGAGGTAAAGTATTGTTCTCTCGTGGTATCTATATGGTGTCCTTCTCCTTCGTAGGTATATTGAATTCCCGTGTCGTCATACTTTAGATTTTGGCACTGATCCTTCATTACTTCATAATGGAGAGTTTGAATCTCGGAACTTCATGCGAACTTCTCATCGTTGCCCTTAATAAGGTAAAGGCACTTGGTGGTTTCTATAGTTTCTTTACCCCTCATATGTTTCTTTCTCGGAATCCTCCTAATGAAACTCTGCTGGATCCTCGTTGACTCTTCTATTGATTGTTGGAGTGGTTACATCTATTTAAGTGGTTTATAGGAGAATGAGAATGTCTAAAGAATCTATGAGATTAATAAAACATTTTCGTTACAAATACATTTTTACGAGGATGATCCGTTTCGGTCTTTCTATAATCACATAGTGTGTATAGATTATATATAATCCAGATCAAATAGACCCTCGAATAAGTGATCCTACTCTAAAACCGCAACCAAACAAGGAACAGGAAGTAGAGTGAAAATCACCTATTCTAAGTCTATAAAATCTCAATTATATATAACTTTAGTGTATACACTTAGTAATTATAGACCTATCAGTAAGGATCTTTTAGTTTTCACATAAGTTATTTATGGTGCCTAAAATACTCCTATAGTATTTTAATTTATATGTTTGATTCTAGAACTTCTTGATATATGAAGTTAATAAGTTTTTTAGTTTTGTTGCTATTATATAGTATCATAAAATACTCCTATAGTATTTTTAAACTTTATGTTCGGTTCTAGTATTCCTTTGTGTATATGGTTGGTAAGTTTTAGACTCGTTGCAACACCACTATCACTCCCAAACACATGTTGGTCGTATCTCAAATAAATATAGTTGATCAGGCTATATTTATCCCAGATATGACTACATAACTGTCCAGGTTTGACTGTAATGTCCAACCTCCAAATACTTTTGTTTTGTTCTTCTTGTGATACTCGTTCTAGTATATATATATATATATATATATATATATATATATATATATATATATATATATATTCTACATGTACTTATACTTTTATAAAATATTGTTATATTTTAAAGTATAACTCTTGGTCAGAGTGTTTTTATCTCTTTGTGTTTATAGGTGTATAAATTTTATGAATTGATATACTGAGTTCACTATAAAAAATGCTCTAATACCAATCTGTCACACCCCCAAACCAGAATGACGGAAACGTCCGGCGGTAGGTGACTTCATGTCAAGTATCACAACACATGCATTATAGTAATCAAAGTACAACAACCATTGCATTAATAATGTATAAGTTTTTACATAGGTGTTCAAACATTTAACATTTGACATCTAAAGTAGATAAAGTAAAAGGCAAAAGACGTAGCACGGTACTAAGCTGTCTTCTCAAATGCTCCGGGAGTGTACCTGTCTACTGGATTCCCTGAGAATACAAGTTATTTTGAAAGAGAGTACCAACATTTAAGTTGGTGAGCTCATAAGTATTAGTTTCATTTATGGTTGCCTTGGTTTTAAGAAAATGAGTTCCAGAAAATCCCCTTATTTTCTATTACAACTGAAAAGTAGTTTTAATACCATAAAACCGTTCCGTTTATGTGTTATTGTACTTATAACATAATATAACATAATTTTAAGTCATCATAAACTTATAAGAAGAATGTTTTCTGTTTTGTTTATGGAAAATGATTGATGCAGTAGTATTTTTTAAAAATACACTACTGGTGTAATAACTACCCTATAATTAATTTAGTTAATTAAGGTTAAAATGTGATATGGTTGTAACCATGATGATTGACTAGTATGAACACAACAACCTTCTGGCGTCGAAACTCATGTGACATTTGTCACTCGTAGACCGACAGGTCACACTGTAGCTAGCAGCAAGGTGTGGGATTGTCATTCCCGTATAGATCTATATACACAATGCCCGCTCTCCCTCCAGGAGACTCTTGTTAAAAAACGCGACATAACAAGTATATTGATATCCCGTATAGATCTGTATACACAATGCCCACTCTCCCTCAAGAGAGCTCCATATGAACTACAAGAAGGATGGTTCATCTTATGATTTTGAGGAGAGAGGAGGGTTTTTGGGTGATGATACTTGAGAGAGAATGCTTGAGTTCACGGCCAGAAGTGAAGAAGTGAAGGATAAATCAGCCAAACACTTATATATAGGGAGAATGTACGGTCTGAAGAGTTCACGGCCGTGAACCCTCGTTTGCGGTCGTGAACCTCGCATGCAGACGTTTACAGTCCAAAGTCCGTTCACGACCCGAAGGTCCGTTCACGGCCCGAAGGTCCGTTCACAGCCCGAAGGCTCGTTCATGGCCCGAAGGTGTGACAACCCGAAATTTCTTTCGTCCAACCTGTTAAAAATAAATCAATTCGGAATTTATTTCTGCTCTTTTCAGTATTATCTCGGGTCTAATTAAATATTTTGAACCTAGCACAATAAATTTTTGGGTTCAAAAACGAGATTTTCTAAGTCAAAGCATAGCATCCGGGCCAAACACCCCTTCGAGAGGATTTTACGGCCGTAAACCCCCCACTCCCTCCTTGGCCGAAAACTAACCCCTATATAAGGGATGAGTGGTCTTCATTTCACACTTTACACATCTCATAAGCTTTCGCTCTCTACTCTCTCTTTATAATTTTCGAGATTTGCTCAAGGACCTTCAAAATATTTTCTCTCTCACCAAGAGCACACACTAGTTCTTGGTGGCTAAAAACCTCATTTCAAGCCTCCTAAGAGATCCACTTGCGTACAAAACATCAGTTGACACTCAGCATCCGCACCAACCTTACGCTCGAATCTTACGAACTGTGAGTTCATACCCCTACGCTTTTTTGAATTTTCCATGTTTTCAGGGGGGGGGGGGGATACAAGCAAAAGTACAAGGAAACTTGTCCTCAAAATATACTATTTTGATTAAGATAACTATATGTTTAGAATGCTTTTAACACATAAAACAGTTTTACCAAACGATTAAGAAATCAACTCGTAGAAACAGTTTTCGAAACTAAAGCAACGAATTCGTGAATCATAATGTAAAATGTGTTATTTTATAAAGGATTCATACAAATCTTAAACAGGATTATCAGTATTATCACATACAAATTGTTAGTCTAAAGTTGGAGACACGTCCTTGGTAACACCCCCACAGAAACTGGGTGTAGGATTAGCACTTGTAACCAGAATCTCTTGTAGGGAGAACGTGAGTATTGTGTATAGATCTATACGGGACTGACTATCCCGCACCTCGCTGCTAGCTACAGTGGGATCGGCAGGTCTACGGGTGACAAAGTCATAAAAAGATATTGGCCCCGTTACGTTCCATATCAAGTCTAAGTACGGTTATGACACTCGCAACCTAGATAATAGTAACTTACATTTGTAATAATGAAACAAGTTAACTAACCTCAAAGTAATAACCGATTCGATTACTAGAGGGTATTAATAACACCCTTAGGATTAGTTCACCACTTGTTTATTAGTTTTATTTATGTAATAAGGCTAATACACCTCACAGGGAACAAACAAGGTTTTTCAAGAAAGCTACGTCTAACGATACAAGTATGGTAGATACTTGTACACCTCAGACAAGAACAGATAACCAACTATCGATAACTCAACCTTTCATTATCGGACTGTTTAACAAATAACTAAGGGATAACCAAACATCTTTTATAAGAAAATACAGGATTTTCTTGGGAAACACTTTTCAAGGGATCATAGAAACATTTTTCACCAGAACTAAAAACTTATGAACTCACCAGCTTTATGCTGATACTCTTTCAAACTGCTTGTATTCTCAGGGCAACAATAGACAGGTACTCTTGCCAACTTTTGGAAAAGACGGAGCATTTGGAGTCACATCTTTTATTTTTGTTATATACTCTTATGTACAAACTATGTTTTCAAATAAATGTAAATCATTATATTGTAATGTAATGTTTGTGTTTACTTTGCTTACTATGATGCAACTGTTGTGATACTACGCATGACGTCACCCGCCTTCGAACGTTTCCGCCGTTATTTCTGACGGTTCGGGGGTGTGACAGATTGGTATCAGAGCTATTGTTTATAGTGAACTAAGTATACCGAACCTTACATGGTATACAACTATAAACACTAAGGGGCTGAAGTGCTCTGAACTAAAAGTATGCTTTTAAAATATAAGTATTTTTATGAAAAGTATACAAGTATACCTACATACCAGAAACAGTATCATGAGTAGAACAAAACAAAAGTATTTGGATGTTGAACACTGCGGTTAAACCTGGGCAGTTATGTAATCATGTCTAGGGTCAATATAGCCTGATCAACTATATTCATTCGAGACATGACCAACATGTGCTTGGGAGTGACTGTGGTGTTGCAGCAGGCCTAAAACTTACAAAGTGTCCATACAACAAGACGTCGATAGAACAAAACAAACACCTTAAAATACTATAGGAGTATTTTACTAGAGTCAAATTCATTGCAGAAACTCACTTCCAAGTGTTGCTACTCATTCCTTTTAGCGATAACTTAAGTGCACTGGTAGCTTTACCTTGTTATCGCTTAGTAGAACACTCTAGCTATCATATTGATATATATTTTGCTTCATATATCTTGATTCGATTCCAAGAGGACTTACCATCCCCTCCTTCTTGATTATTTTTAGTACAAGATGCCTCCAAAGAAAAGACCCAACATACAGAACAACAATCCTCCAACAGATCCAGCTCCTCCACCTCCTCAGTTCGATCCCGCTATGTTTCAGGCACATGTTACCGCTGCTGTGGCTGTCGCGATGTCACAGATAAATCCTGGTGGATCTGGCGGGCCGGGAGGTGGTACTCATCCCCAAATTCATGAGGGTAGTCAGGGACACCAAAAGGAGTGCTCCTATAAATATTTCATGAACGCAAAACCCACATCTTTCGAAGGCAATGGAGGTGTTATTTCCCTGACTCGATGGTTCGAGAAGATCGAGTCGATTTTCAAAATTTGTTCATGTTCTGAAGCCAACAAGGTGAAATTCGCCGCTTGCACTTTCACCAACAGAGCATTGACCTGGTGGAATGGTCGGGTCAAATCTTTAACCCTGCCAATAGCAAATGCTATGGGTTGGGAGAGCTTGAAGGAGCTCATGCTAGCTGAGTACTGCCCACGAGGCGAAATGCAGAAACTGGAGCACGAACTCTGGAACCTAAAGATAAAGGGTTCCGACATTACTACTTACACTTCTAGGTTTAAAGATCTAACACTTCTTTGCCCGGGTATGATCACCCCGGAAAGCAAAAAGATTGAGAGATACATTTGGGGACTGACACAACCAACCAAAGGAAATGTCTTGGCTGCTCGACCAGCTACATTTGATAGTGCCAAGTGTCTGGCGCAGACTCTGATCGATTATGGAGTCGATCTTGATGAAGTGACAACCACTCCTGAACCAGCTAAAGGAAGTGGTGATAAAAGAAAGTTCTGGAAGCAACGAAAGGGCCAGTCTTCGCAGGAGCCCTCCAAGAAACAACAAACTATGGCAGTCCACGCTGCTACTACTCCTGTCGCTGTTTCTGCAACTCAAGTACCTACCAGTAGATATGCTGGTTCCCTTCCTCGGTGCGACAATTGCAGTTACCATCATAATCCCGGCCCATGCCCTGAAATGCTTTGCACCAGCTGTGGCAAAAAGGGGCACACAACTCGAGCTTGTAAGGCACCAGTCCAACCAACCAATTAGGCATCTGGAGCAGGTGTCGGTCAAGCCTGTTATGGCTGTGGTGAGGTCGGACACTATAAGAGAAACTGCCTCAAGGCAACCACAACTGGAAACACAGGGAGATTATTAGCGATGGGGCAAGAGGAGGCAGTTGCTGACCCTACCGTCGTTACGGGTACGTTCCTTCTCAACAACTCTTATGCATGCATTCTTTTCGATTCTGGTGCTAAGAGAAGTTTTGTTAGTCATGCATTCAAACATCTTCTCAAACATAAACCCCAACCTCTAACCGAATCATTTACCGTCGACATGGCTAACGGTGAGAAAGAGAACACTAACGACATATTCGTAGGCTGTACCCTTACCCTAAACGATCCTTCTTTTCCGATCGATCTTATGCCAGTTTCCATAAAAAGCTTCGATGTCATCATCGGCATGGATTGGTTGAGCCCCAATCGTGCTGATATCCTTTGTTACGAAAAAGCTATCCGTCTGAATCTTCCTTCTGGTGAAACCCTCATGATTTATGGCGATAAACTCAGCTCGAACCTCTGTATCGTTTCGTGCATCAAAGCCCAGAAACTTCTACGAAAGGAGTGACATGCATTCCTAGCCCACGTCATAAATGAGAAACAGGAAGTTAAAGACCTCGAGAGCATCCCCGAAGTCTGCAACTTTCCTGATATCTTTCCGGAAGAGCTTCCGGGAATTCCTCCCGAGCGCCAAGTCGAGTTTCGCATCGACTTAATCCCCGGAGCTACCCCCGTAGCTAAATCCCCATACCGCCTAGCACCAGCAGAAATGCAGGAATTATCCAGTCAGCTCAACGAGCTGCTCAACAAAAGATTCATCAGACCGAGTTCCTCATCCTGGGGAGCCTTGATCTTGTTCGTGAAAAAGAAGGATGGATCCTTTCGGATGTGTATTGATTATCGAGAACTGAACAAGCTCATTGTCAAAAACCGTTACCCCCTTCCCCGAATTGACGACCTCTTCGATCAACTTCAAGGAGCCAGTTATTCCTTAAAATAGACCTAAGATCAGGGTACCATCAGCTACGAGTCCATTAGAGTTATGTTCCTAAGACAGCATTTCGAACTCGGTATGGTCACTACGAATTTGTAGTAATGCCCTTCGGTCTAACCAACGCACCCGCAGTATTCATGGACCTGATGAATCGGGTGTGCCGTCCTTTCCTGGACAAGTTCGTCATCGTGTTCATCGACGATATACTTGTCTATTCCAGAAACGAGGAAGATCACAAACAACACTTGAGAGTAGTGCTGGAAACTCTAAGGGTGGAGAAGCTTTACGCGAAATTCTCCAAGTGCGAATTCTGGATTCGAAAAGTAACCTTCCTAGGTCACGTGGTAAGCGAGGAAGGCATACATGTGGATCCCTCAAAAATCAAAGCGATAGAGAGTTGGTCAGCACCGAAGACACCCACATAAATTCGTCAATTCTTGGGTCTCGCTGGCTATTATCGCAGATTTATCCATAATTTCTCTAAAATTGCCAAACCCTTAACCACCCTGACTCAGAAAGGCGTACCTTTCTGTTGGAGTGAAAAGCAAGACACTACGTTCCAAACGTTGAAGCGGGCCCTATGCAGCGCACCTATATTGTCTCTGCCCGAAGGGACGGAGGACTTCGTTGTCTACTGTGATGCATCCAATCAGGGCTTGGGCTGTGTGCTCATGCAGCGAGGAAAAGTTATTGCTTATGCTTCGAGACAGCTGAAAGCACACGAAGTCAACTACACAACGCACGACCTGGAATTGGGAGCAGTTATCTTCGCATTGAAGATATGGAGACATTACCTCTACGGAACCAAGTGTACTATCTTCACTGACCATAAAAGCCTGTAGCATATTTTCGACCAGAAGGAGTTGAACATGAGACAACGACGATGGGTTGAGCTACTCAGCGATTACGAGTGCGAAATACGCTACCATCCCGGCAAGGCCAATGTGGTCACGGATGCTCTTAGCCGGAAAGAGTACACAGGTCGCAGTGCAAAAGCACTAACTATGACTATCCATTCCCACTTATCCGCACAAATCAGAGAGGCTCAGCTGGAAGCCCTAAAACCAGATAACGTGATGGATGAAGCTTTGAGAGGAATGGATAAGAACCTAGAGATCAAGGGAGACAGAGTCTATTATTTCATGGACCGGATCTGGACCCTAAAGTTCGGCGGTTACAGAGAGGTTGTAATGAACGAAGCTCATAAGACTAGATACCCCGTTCATCCAGGTTCGGACAAGATGTACCTCGATCTCAAGAAACTGTATTGGTGGCCAAACATGAAAGCAGATATCGCTACCTTCGTGGGCAAGTGTCTGACTTGAGCCAAGGTGAAGATTAAATACCAGAAGCCCTCAGGTTTGCTTCAGCAGCCGGAGATACCTGAGTGGAAGTGGGAGAGGATTACTATGGATTTTATCACCAAATTACCCAAATCTCCGAGTGGGTACGACACCATCTGGGTAATAGTCGACCGACTGACTAAATCCGCCCACTTCCTGCCGATCAAGGAAGACTTCAAAATGGAGAGACTCACACGAATCTATATCCAAGAGATAGTCCGACTGCACGGTGTGCCAGTGTCCATTATCTCCGATCGAGATAGCAGGTTCACCTCGAGATTTTGGCAGTCCCTACAGAAAGCTCTTGGAACTAAGCTGGATATGAGCACAACTTACCATCCTCAGACAGATGGGCAGAGTGAGAGAACCATCCAGACTTTGGAAGACATGTTGAGAGCACGTTTCATCGACTTCGGTAAGCCGTGGGACACCCATTTACCCTTGGTCGAGTTTTCCTACAACAACAGTTACCATACCAGCATCAAGGCTGCGCCATTCGAAGCCCTCTATGGCCGCAAGTGCAGATCCCCTCTGTGATGGGCTGAGGTGGGCGACACACAGTTAGCCAAGGGGCAAGTCCCTGACAGCACTCTCACTGGTCCAGAAATCATCCGCGAAACCACAGAAAAGATCATACAAATCACAGAACGACTAAAAGCCTCACGAGACCGACAAAAGAACTACGCCGATAAACGACGAAAACCCTTAGAGTTCCAGATTGGAGACCATGTCCTGCTAAAGGTCTCACCCTGGAAAGGCATGATACGCTTTGGTAAGCGTGGAAAGCTAAATACAAGGTACATAGGACCCTTCGAGATCCTCACTAGGATCGGTCCCGTAGCCTACAAACTTCGTCTACCCCGAGAACTTAACAACATTCATCCCGTCTTCCACGTTTCAAATCTTAAGAAATGCTTATCCGACGAAACCCTTGTGGTCTCTCTCGATGAGATTGAAATCAACGAGAACCTAAACTTTGTGGAAGAACCGGTCGAAATCATGGATAGAGAAATCAAACGAACGAAACAAAGTCGCATCCCGATAGTGAAGGTCCGCTGGAATGCCAAGCGGGGGCCTGAATTCACTTGGGAGCACGAAGATTAGATGAAACAGAAGTATCCGAATCTCTTTCCAAATTCATGATTTGTATTCTATGTTCGAATTTCGGGACGAAATTCCCTCTAACGGGGGGATGATGTGACAACCCGAAATTTCTTTCGTCTAAACTGTTAAAAATAAATCAATTCAGAATTTATTTATGCTCTTGTCAGTATTATCTCAGGTCTAATTAAATATTTTGAACCTAGTACAATAAATTTTTGGGTTCAAAAACGAGATTTTCTAAGTCAAAGCATAACATCCGGGCCAAACATCCCTTCGAGAGGAGTTTACGGCAGAAACTCGAGTTTACGGTCGTAAACCCCCCACTCCCTCCTTGGCCGAAAACTCACCCCTATATAAGGGATGAGTGGTCTTCATTTCAAACTTTACACATCTCATAAGATTTCTCTCTCTGCTCTCTCTCTACAATTTTCGAGATTTGCTCAAGGACCTTCAAAATATTTTCTCTCTCACCAAGAACACCAAGAAAACACACTAGTTCTTGGTGGCTAAAAACCTCATTTCAAGCCTCCTAAGAGATCCACTTGCGTACGAAACATCAGTTGACACTCAACATCCGCACCGACCTTACGCTCGAATCTTACGAACTGTGAGTTCATACCCCTACGCTTATCCGAATTTTCCATGTTTTCAGGGGGGGGGGGAATACAAGCAAAAGTACAAGGAAACTTGTGCTTAAAATATACTACTTTGATTAAGATAACTATATGTTTAGAATGCTTTTAACACTTAAAACAGTTTTACCAAACGATTAAGAAATCAACTCGTAGAAACAGTTTCCGAAACTAAAGCAACGAATTCGTGAATCATAATGTAAAATGTGTTATTTTATAAAGGATTCATACAAATCTTAAACAGGATTATCAGTATTATTACATACAAATTGTTAGTCTAAAGTTGGAGACACGTCCTTGGTAACACCCCCACAGAAACTGGGTGTACGATTAGCACTTGTAACCAGAATCTCTTGTAGGGAGAACGTGAGTATTGTGTATAGATCTATACGGGACTGACTATCCCGCACCTCGCTGCTAGCTACAGTGGGACCGGTAGGTCTACGGGTGACAAAGTCATAAAAAGATATTGGCCCCGTTACGTTCCATATCAAGTCTAAGTACGGTTATGACACTCGCAACCTAGATAACAGTAACTTACATTTGTAATAATGAAACAAGTGAACTAACCTCAAAGTAATAACCGATTCGATTACTAGAGGGTATTAATAACACCCTTAGGATTAGTTCACCACTTGTTTATTAGTTTTAATTATGTAATAAGGCTAATACACCTCACATGGAACAAACAAGGTTTTTCAAGAAAGCTACGTCTAACGATACAAGTATGGTAGATACTTGTACACCTCAGACAAGAACAGATAACCAACTTTCAACTTTTAGGGAAAATATAGGATTTTCCCGGGATAACTCAACCTTTCATTATCGGACTGTTTAACAAATAAATAAGGGATAACCAAACATCTTTTATAAGAAAATATAGGATTTTCTTGGGAAACACTTTTCAAGGGATCATAGAAACATTTTTCACCAGAACTAAAAACTTATGAACTCACCAGCTTTATGCTGATACTCTTTCAAACTGCTTGTATTCTCAGGGCAACAATAGACAGGTACTCTTGCCAACTTTTGGAGAAGACGGAGCATTTGGAGTCACATCTTTTATTTTTGTTATATACTCTTATGTACAAACTATGTTTTCAAATAAATGTAAATCATTATATTGTAATGTAATGTTTGTGTTTACTTTGCTTACTATGATGCAACTGTTGTGATACTACGCATGACGTCACCCGCCTTCGAACGTTTCCGCCGTTATTTCTGACGGTTCGGGGGTGTGACAGATTGGTATCAGAGCTATTGTTTATAGTGAACTAAGTATACCGAACCTTACATGGTATACAACTATAAACACTAAGGGGCTGAAGTGCTCTGAACTAAAAGTATGCTTTTAAAATATAAGTATTTTTATGAAAAGTATACAAGTATACCTACATACCAGAAACAGTATCATGAGTAGAACAAAACAAAAGTATTTGGATGTTGAACACTGCGGTTAAACCTGGGCAGTTATGTAATCATGTCTAGGGTCAATATAGCCTGATCAACTATATTCATTCGAGACATGACCAACATGTGCTTGGGAGTGACTGTGGTGTTGCAGCAGGCCTACTATGATGCAACTGTTGTGATACTACGCATGACGTCACCCGCCTTCGAACATTTCCGCCGTTATTTCTGATGGTTCGGGGGTGTGACCGAAGGCTTGCGGCTCGGATGAAGTGGGTTGCGAAGGTTCCCGGTTTCAACATGTTTTACATCTTAATCATTCAACACCTTTAATACAAGGTTCATACACTCCACACGACTTTAATCTATCTTAATAGAAAGGTTTAAAGAAATAGGTTTGACTTATTATAGATATGTTTGACTTTACAAGATAGAAATAACAGGTTGTCACATGGTACGCTAAGCGTATACATCAGATGGGCTTGGATCTGTTTTGGGCCTTTGATCTGTTGGGCCTCATTTGGTTATTGGAGTTGGTTGCATTCAGTGAATTGTGGGCCATTTTATCTGTATTGGGCCATTGGTGTTATGGTAGGGTCTTATTGGGCCAAGAGTCCCATTAATGATTTTTGGTCATGGACTTTGGGCCCATTAACAAAGGAAGAATATTTGGGCCTTCATGGAAGGACTTGGGGTTTGGGTCCCCTTTGATTATGTGATGTCCTAACATGGGTTAATGTTATTATTCAGCACGAGAGGTTACGGACGGTTAGGAGAGCAGTTTCGGATTCTTCGGACAGAGGTGAGTCTTCTCACCATACCCATGGGTCTAAGGCACCAAGGCCGGCCCATTATGTGATTATGGTATATGTGTTAGTAATTTCTGTGATTTGTTATGCTATGTGATTGTGTGTTATTGCATGGAAGACCCCGGGGGGAGCCCGTGGCGATTGGATGTAAGACCATGTAGGGTAGCCCATGGCATTCCTAGGTAAAGACCATGTGGGGTAGCCCATGGCACGTTGGATGTAAGACCATGTGGGGTAGCCCATGGCATTCCTAGGTAAAGACCATGTGGGGTAGCCCATGGCACGAAGGTGTAAGACCCTGGGGGGAGCCCATGGCATCCTTACAGGTTAATGTATGCATGGCTTATGTGTTATAGGTAGCTTTTATAGCTTACATGATATGTGATATGTGTATTGTGTGTGCGGTATGCTCTGGGAAACTCAGTAAGCATTTAGCTTACAGGTTGTGGATTTGTTTTAGGTACTTCAGATCCCAAGGGCAAGGGCAAGGCTTGATGGTGCAGCGTGCACTCTCTCCCAGGCGTTTTATGGACACTCTGATGCTTGGAATAAAAGTTGTAATTGACATGTGTTTTGAAAACAATTATGAATGAATTTCTTAATATATGGAAATGTATTTGACTAATCAAAAATGAAAATTTTCGTTGAAAAATTTGGTCATTACACTTGCACATTATTGGAGCTAGGTTTTTTAAAGAGATAAGAAGATTTTGATTAGCTTGTTTGGATCTACAAAAGGTATGTTTTCTAAACATGAATTTTGAATTCATAGGGTTTAGCTGTGTTCTTCATAAGTATGTTGCTATTAGATGTGAAAAAGAAGGATCCAATTTAGGTTGCATGTACCCTTAAGTGTTAAGAGATTTTATGCATGTACATTTTATTGGTAACCTAAATTCCCTAATAAGAACAAAAGAGTATGAGAAAACCTAATGAATTCAAATGCAATTTTTCCAAATTAATCAACAAAACACTTAAACAGTCAAATTTCTAAATCCATAAGAAAAATAAGGTTTCTAAACCCACAATAACAATAAAATTTGTAATTTGTAAACCCACAAGAACACTACATTACCGTATTTATAAAGCCATAAGAACAAATTACCATATCTGTAAAACTCTAGCCTTCTCATATACAAAATCTAGAAGATGAAACTAATATGGATTTTTAAACCACACTGATGAACTTGAAAATGATTAAACACACAACCATTTGAATTATTCACGATCTGCAAAACCTTAGATTTGTCGCTGCCCGTCTTGCTGTCGGACATCGGATTCACGCTTTTCCCTTCTCGATTCTTCTTCTCAGGTACAAGAAACCTAACTCTTGTTTCGTCCGCCTTTTTGTTCTGAAAATCCTGTCATAATCGTCTTTCTCGACCTAAAATCGAACATGTCGATGTCGTATTCATATTTCCAGAGATGAATTCTTCTTTCCTTCACCTAACTTGAACCCTTACATTGCCTTCGTAACCCTAGTGTCGATGTCCGAACAGATGGTGTGCAGATCTGAAAACCCTTAGTTTTAACAAATCCAAATATGTATTCCGTCATCATTGTCGTCAGAGAATGAACAAGACAAGGCTGACATTGCAGAACTCTAGTGGTGGTGACTGTCGAGGGGTGTTCCAAATCTCTGACAATGTTCTAGATCTCCGATGAAGGTGACTGCTCCAGGGGTGTTCACAGATTTCCGGTGACTTGCTCCGACAATCATTTGCCATTGATGTGAAGACATTAAGTGGAAAAGAGTATAAGGTTTTAGATAAGGGGTGAGTATGTGGGATGGGAGTGGGGTGTTTCTTTTTATCTTTATATTTTAATTAGAAAAATGGTAAAATAATTAAAAAAAATAGAAAAAGGGAAATACTAAGGGAAAATATGTCATTATAAAAAGTTTCAAAAAATTTGGAACAAACTCATAGCAAGATAAACTTTTTGGACCGGTGGTGCAACTGCAAAATATTTTGGATCAAAGTCCGAATTTTTTATAAACCATAAGGATCAAATTTGCATTTTTGTCTATTGAAAAAATTGAGAGGAGTTTAATACCATGTTTTGATCTCCACATAAGCTGCAATTGAGAAAGTTCCAACTAGGGGTGTTCATGGAAGGTTAACTGAATATTTCGGTTGGTTAACCGCTACGATCATTTACTAATTTTTTGAACATAAACCTAAACTAAAAAATCCGGTTAACCAGTTTTCAGTTAACATTTTTTTCGGTTTGTTTATCCGGTTAACCAATTAACCTTTTACTAATAAACAAATGTGTTTCAAAAATAAAAAAGTTCATCATAAATTTCAAAAGTAAGGATAATCTATAATATATTGATATTGTTATTTGTCGTTCGTTAGCTTTGGTTTATGTATCCGATAATGATACTCATAAACGCGATCTATTACATTGGACAATGGTTTGTAGCGATGAAAACCTAATATGACATGAGATAATATAACTATATTTTTTTTTAAATCTTAAAAATTCAAGGCAAATAAAAAAGCATATAAGTGCAAATCTTATTTATTAACAGTCGGAGAAACACTAAAGCAATATAAGCTTGTTATCGATAAAAGATATAATTAACGATAAGAAACTAAAAATGACAACTACTTTTAAAAAAAACAAGTGCTAATTGATAATAATTGTTAAATGAAATTGGTATTTTATAAAAAGCAATAATTTAACATTAACTTCATTCAACTGAAAATAATGAATTTAAATTTAGGTTTTTCGGTTAACCATCCAATAAAAAATGTAAACCATAACCGAACCGAAAAACCGAAGATTTTAGTGGTTCGGTTAACCAAACCAAGAAAAAGAAAAAAAACCGGTTCGGGTAACCTAAAAAATGGTACAAATAATCAGTTTTTAGGTTCGATTTTTCGGTTTTCAGATATTTTGAACACCCCTAGTTCCAACTACAAAACCAAAAAAATAAAATTGGTGATTTTTTATCCCCCCAGTTTCTGATTAGCAAAAAGTCTCGATTGAACCTGCTCAAAAAAGGACCAAGAAACCTGGACCGAGCAAGAGATCACCATATAAATTAAGAAAGGACAGTTAACTTGAAAATAAGATGGGCGTCGACAGAGAAATGTTTTCCGAATGGCTATTCAATCTTGAAGGAATCATCTAGTCAGTTATATAATCACATGAAGCAATTACATGTGATTACAAGAATAAGCACGTGTTGAAAATTGATCATTCACATGTGATTACAAGCATAATCACATCAACATACTTGTTGAACATTGATCAATCACATGTGATTATAAGCATAATCACATTAGCTTACTTGTTTTATTAACCACATGTGATTACAAGTATAATCACATCAACATACTTTTTGAACATTGATTAATCACATGTGATTACATGCACAATCACATGTGATTACAAGCACAATCACATGTAATTAAAAATTCCTATTACAAATTATTACTATCATATGTGATTGGTAATCTATGAATATACAATAATATGAACTAACAAAATGGTTACTATATTTACAGTGATGAAATATTATCAACGATGAACAAAAGGGTCGTGCATCATTATGTATTTGAAAGCTTGTTTTAAGGAGAATATGTCTTTTATGGTGTAATTGACTTATGGACTTAAATGCTCAATTATTTTGAAAAGGCTATGGATGTACAAAAAATCACCATACAAACTATTCTTCAACATCTAACTGACTATAAGTTAAACATATGTGATTCTTATACTAAATTAATAATATCTGTTTAAATTTATATGTGATTCTACACTGATTCACACATGATTAACCATTTAGACAAACTACATCGATGATGAGTCAATCATCAAGCAAATAAAGGATGACAATCAAAACGAAATAGACCGAAAGAATAAAGAAAAAACAGGAATTGGAAGTAAAGGAGAAGGGTGAGAATAGATATAAAATGTTATTGAATATTTTTGTGTATATAAAAGATGGCAGTCACATATGATTAAAACAGAGTGTGAGTTGTTTATATGTATAATCATATATTATTGATGCATAAAAGATGTGATTAAAACATATGCAACTACAAACATTTTTTTGACTAAAAAGTTATGTTTCTAATAACATGTGATTCTAATCATATATGTCTAAAACATTTATGATTATGGCAATTGTTAATCATATATGATTTAAAAGACTGTATTATAAAATGTATCATTAAAATACTCTAAGTTTATAAAAAATGACAATCACATAAGATTTTATCAATGTTCTGTTAAATAGAATCATTTATCTTGAAGGTGTTTAAAACAACGATGTATTTTTATAATAACTACAAATATAATGTTGTTAACAGATTCTAATAACATGTAATTGGAGTACTAAATTTTAAACATATGCTAATCACAAAATTTCTTGAATGTTTTAGTACTTTTGTAACATCCGGATTCCCAGGTATCTTATTTTAAGTATTTATTTTGAGTTTTAAGGAGGCACTCGGCGAGTAGGCGCTCAGACTCGCCGAGTAGGATCGCGCATTTCTTGTCTGATTTAACGAAGGACTCGACGAGTCGATGTGTGGACTCGGCGAGTCCGCGCTGTTAAGTGAAACCCTAATTCTCGGGGCCTGTGCCCTATTTAAAGGCCTTTATAGCCTCCATTGCGGCCACTTCACCCCTGAGAAACCCTAGAGAGAGTGAGAGAGCGTTTGTGGTGCTAGAGGAAGGCTAATTCACCATTTCTTGAGTGTTTTAGCAAAAGAGAAGTGGTTTCCAACAAGAGGAGGTCAAGGGAGCTGTGGATCCAGGGTTTTCAAGTTCAGATCTACACTATTGAGGTATCAAATCGAACTTCCTTTTTGTTTTGGGTTAAGATCTATGATTTAGGGTTTTCTATAACCTTTGAAGGCTTTAAGAGTTGAGTTTATGGTCCCTTGCTGGGTTAGGCCTCAGATCTGGACCCATAGAGGTCCAGAGAACCTTCCCCATTCTGCTTTTTGTTTGTTCATGGAGGATTGGAGACTAGGTTGCCATATTTAGAGTTATTTCTCCATTTATGACTTGTTGTGGGTTGCATGCACGTAAAGGTTGCACCTTTACGTGACATTTGAGCATTTGAAGGGTAGATCTGATAGTTAGGGAAGTAGATCTGACCTTAGAAGGTCATTTGAGTATGAACATGGAAGCAACTCGTCGAGTCCATAAGTGGACTCGACGAGTCGAGTCGGGGTTGCCCCGCGATTCGTGACAGGTGTAACCCGTCGAGTGGAAGGATGACTCGACGAGCCAAGAGAGACTAAAAGGATTCATAGGACCCGCATGGACTCGCCGAGTCGCCTTTGTGCACTGGACGAGTCGGGTCAAAGTTGACCGTTGACTTTCGCTGATGTCACACCCCCAAACCAAGGATGGCGGAAACGTCCGGGGTTGGAGGACTTCATGTATAGTATCACAACAATGAGTATAATAGTGCCCAAAGTAAATACAACCATCATAAATATAATTGAAAAAGTTATACAATAGTATGTGTTTACTTGTTTCCAATCAATTACACTTATGATGACAAAAATGAAATGTTTGGCGATTTAACGTCCTATCCTCAAAAGCGGTTGATTTCATGTTTCACTGAATTCCTGAGAATACAAGTAGTTTGAAAAAGCGTCAACAATTAAGTTGGTGAGTTTATAAGAGTTTTATTTGAGAAAGAAGCCGTTTTCCTTGTAGAAAGCGATAGAATATGATTATAGAAAATTTAATATTTTCCTATGTTATGCAATAATGTACCATAGAAAGACCCGTAGATTCCTTCTATAATCACCCAATGTATATAAGTTATATAAAATTTAATTTAAATAAACCGTCGAATATAATGGGTCTGCCCTAGGTCCACAACCAAACAAGGAATAGGAAGTAAGGCGGGCCCACCAATTCTAGGTCGATTTCGACTAGATTCTTATATAACTCTAGCATATACACTTAGCAATTATAGCTGAAGTCTAACAATTCTAGATGAAATGTAGTTTTGATAGAAATATGTTTCCAAAGAAAATCCAATATTTTCCTTATAAAAGTCATGTAGTCCTAATTGTTAAGACATAGAGTATGTGTGTGTTTTGTGCTTATAATGTTCATAATGGGAATGTGTTTCCAAAGAAAATCCAATATTTTCCTTATAAAAGTCATGTAGCCTTAAGCGTCAAGACCGAGAATCTACTAGTATTTTTCCATATTTAGAGTAATTCATGCAAGTTTAAATCGGCATAAACTCGTTTAATTTAGAAGTAAAACCCCTTTTCAAAGTAGAATTTTGCATGTAAACTTGAAAGATTGGTAAGTCCCTATGTGAGTCGCTATAACCATACTACGACAGAATAACCTACTTGCGACGTTCTTCAGGCGTCGGAATTGAAATGACACTTGTCACCCCCGATCGGCCGATCGGACTTATGCAAGCAGCGTGGGTGTGGGTTGTCAATCCCAATATAGATCTATACACAATTATCACGCTCTCCCTACAAGAGACTCTGGTTATAACTAATTCAAGATTTTTTGTGGTACTTAAGAGTACCCCGAAGGAGAATGTCTCACAACTTACGTTAACTAGTTTACATATAGTTTTGAGTATAAAGCCTCTTCCGTGGAGGAAGTGAAATCACCTTTTATGAAAATACATTTGTGATATAAATCCATAAACTATTACTATTATAGTTTATCAAGTAGTATATGAAAAACCCATTTGTTTTGAGAGTAAAACCTTTTCCATGTAGTATGCTTTTATCGAAAATTCATAAACTATACTTAATGTAGTTTATTATATGTGTTCGAAATGAATGGAGGAAAAACCTTAACATGAGTGACTAATTTCTGTTCATGATGATAAACTAACAAGAATGCATCAAAACATTGAGAAACTTATCGTTATGCACTTTGCTCAACATACTACAAAGTGTTGTTAATATGGTAAACTATGTAACTAGTTTTTATCCTTTCTGCACGGTTTTGAAATAATCATAGAAAAATTATACGAAGTCGAAAACTAACTCCGTAAACTCTGAGAGTTTAGAACATGTGTCTAGTTTACTCATAATGTTTATTATGATTTTTAGAAGTCTCTAACTTATGTGAAAGTGTTCAAAATCACAGACTGGTCCGAATTCGGTTATAAAATGATAGGCAGTTTTGTAAAAATCACCATAAATCTTAGAAAAATCATATGGAGATGTGCAAGTAGTCATTTTAAAGGTATAAACCTGAAATATTTGCATATTATACAGTTTTGAAAGATATTAAGTTTAAGTTTGGTAAAACAGTTCGTGAACAGGTCACAACTTTTCTGTTGTAAGCTGTCAAGTTGAGTTTTGAATATGTTTTGGTGTTTTAACTTGTATTCCCCCCCCCCCCCCCTGAAAACTGAAGAAAACTAGAAAATATAGGGGTATGAAATCACCTTGAGTGATTTCTTGAAGAGTGGAAGGTTGAAGATGATGAGTTTCAAGTCTAGATCACTTGATGAACACACGAAGTTTTGGATGATCCTAAGAACAATTTTTGGTGTGAAGATATGAGTCGTTAATCCAATTGTGTTATGAAAACTTGTAATAACACTTGAGTTAGAAGGAAATACTTACCAATAAGTGAACAAATGACTCAACAATACATCAAAAGTGTGGCTGAAAGTTGAGAGAAAATATGCCCTCTTGATGGTTTAAGAAGTGTATAATTTTGATGGTGAAGTAAAAGATCAAGGGAATCCCAGGCATTTCCTTATATGGAGGGTTGCTGGAGCAAGTGGCTAGGGTGAAGGGATGTTTGCCTTGGTTTGTGTGATGTGGATAAGGTTGGACCAATGAGAAAGTGACACATAGGAGGCAAGTGGGCACACTTGACCCACTTGTGGTGTAGAATACTCTTCTTATTGTAAAATAATGATTTATAATTAATAAATCCTTGAAAAATAATTAAAATAATAGTTCTGGGGGTTAAATATGATAAAAATATGAATTCGGTGAAAAAATCCGGTCAAAAACGTCAAAAACGGGCTTAGGAGGCGAAAGTAGTCGAAAACCGGACAATAGGGACCGAACCTGCGAGGTTCGGCTCTTAGGAGTGTGAGGACCGAGAGGGAACCAAGAGTAGGCGGGAAGACCGAAGGTCCGAAGTGGGGGGTGCGAGGGTCTCGCATGGGAGCCGAAGTTCGGTCCTCGCTGCTGAGCTTCGGTCTGCTGAGGTTTCGGTCCGAGATGCTTCTGACACTTTCGGCTCATAAGAGGTTCGGCTCCTAAGAGGGGTTTCGGTTCCTAAGAAGAGTTTCGGTTCCTAAGAGGGGTTTTGGTTCCTAAGAGGAGTTTCGGTTCCCAAGAGGGGTTTCGGTCCTATATAGCTGTTTTTCGAGAAATCTTTCCGTTTTGCGTGATTTTTGACCAAGGGTCGGGATGACCCGGATGACTATAAAAAGTTCGAGAGAGATTTTGGGAGAGATTTGGGAGAGATTTCACATACTTGGAGAGATTTGGGAGAGATTTCACATTCTTGGAGAGATTTCACATACTTAGAGAGATTTGGGAGAGATTTCACATGCTTGGAGAGATTTGGGAGAGATTTCACATACTTGGAGAGATTTGGGAGAGATTTCACATGCTTGGAGAGATTTGGGAGAGATTTCTCATACTTAGAGAGATTTGGGAGAGATTTCACATGCTTGGAGAGATTTGGGAGAGATTTCTCATACTTGGAGAGATTTGGGAGAGATTTCACATACTTGGAGAGATTTCACATACTTAGAGAGATTTATGAGAGATTTCACATGCTTGGAGAGATTTGGGAGAGATTTCTCATACTTGGAGAGATTTGGGAGAGATTTCACATACTTGGAGAGATTTGGAAGAGATTTAACATTAGCCATTATTATCGCATAATCTCGCAAATGCAAGGTTCGCGAACCCCTTTATGCTTCGTTAATGATCATTTTAAGTCCCCGAAAGGGTCCTTAGTCGTGTTTTGATGCGCTTAACTCCCTTTTTAAGGTTTTTACATTGTTAACACATAGATTCTTCGAGACACTTGAATTTTTGACATAAAGATGCAGATTTTTATACATAGAATAACTTTTAACATACAAGTACTAGTTAAGTTTGACCGGTTTGACTTGTTGACTTTGACTTTGACTTTGACTTGAATTTGACGGTTGTCACATTATCCCCCCGTTAGAAGGAATTTCGTCCCGGAATTTATATTTGAGTGGGACATCAAGGGTTGGGGAATAGATGAGGGTATTTTAGCTTTATTTGGCCTTCGCGTTCTCAGGTGAACTCGGGTCCTTGATTCACGATCCAACAGATCTTCACAACAGGGATGCGTCTTTGGTTTCGTCGGGAGGTATCACAAGAGTCTCGTCGGACATACCTTTCTTTAAATTTGACTCGTGGATGGTTGGATGTACATTATTAGGTTCTTGGGGCAGTCGGAGTTTGTATGCTACTGAGCCAATCCTAGCAAGGATTTCGAATGGTCCTCTGTACCTTGGATTTAGTTTCCCTTGTTTACCGAAACATATCATTCTTTTGAATGGTGAGGCCTTCGGTAGAACTCGGTCACCAACCCGTAATTCCGAGGGTTTGCGTCGCTTATCTGTGTAGTTCTTTTGTCGGCTTCGAGATGCTTTCAGCCTTTCTCGAATTTATACTAAGTCGTAAGTAATACTTCCCCTCGGAGCGCTGCATAAGGTCTGCTTTAGTGTTTCTCATTTGATTAGGTCGGTAGGGAGCATATGGGTTCGGTTTTCGAGACTAGACTTATTCGGATGGTAGGACGTTCATTCGCACTCCTGGGTAGCCTTGTCCCGAAGTTCATGGTAGGACTCGCACCTGGTCCCTCTATCTTTAACTTGCGTATAGAGGTCGTATGTAATTAGGATTGGTAAGACAGTTGGATGGGTGACTCCGCCCCAAGTCCACAACCAGACAAGGAACAGGAAATAGGGCGGAAACACACATCCAATGTCCATAGAATCTTAATTATATATTATCCTCGCGTATACACTTCGTAGTGATAGACTAACTGTATTCATCTCAAGTTTCTGTGCTTGCTCTTGCCCTGTTATACGTGTGATATTCTCGAAGGGTTTACTAGGAATAATTTGAAAAGGTGCGGAAAGTGTAATACTCCTCTGGTGAGTGTTTTGAGGTTTCACAACGAGAGATGGCCCGGAGGTCCGTGTCGGATTTGCGTTTATAAGAGATGAGGGTTTCGAGGTTAGGTGAAGGGTCTTTTCGTAGCCGTGTAATCGGGAAAGTGAGGACTATACCAATCGACATCGAATGATGGCAACGGATCTTTTTAGTAACACATGTGTTAGGTTGTATTCGTACAAATTATTCATTAGGGAGATGGAGTATCATGTGATTCTTGTTAGTGTGCTCTGTTTCGATCGGTGTTATTGTTACTGCAAATGATTCATACCACAACAGCTAGCACTGGTAGTAAGTGTGTTCTGAATACTAGTAGTGATTCCTTATATCATGATCCCCGACCGATCATTCTATGATCGATCGGTATATGTAAGTCGCATGTAAATTGGTATTGGTGAACCCGTCGAGTGGGTGGCTCTACCCTAATCTCACTACTAGACATGGGATAGGAGTTAAGACGGAATTATTCGCTTTAAGTCTTTAGTATTTTGATTATAATTAACCTTGATGTATATACCAAGTTATCCCAGCTTACTGGTAATGATCCTAAGATCATATATAAGTGTCTTTGATTTGATTAAACGAGAGAGTATTTTTTTAACTACTTTTTGATATACGGTAATTTTAGCAACATACCAATTTCATTACAAACATATGGTACTTAAACGTTTTTGTTGTTGGAAACATTACAAAAGTCCTAATAAGGTTCCGTGTTGCTCCTACTGGTTTGGTTGTCACACTCCTCCTGCTCCTCCGTCATTCCTCTCAGTTGGACAGTCCCTCTTGAAGTGTCCCGTTTCACCGCATAGGTAGCATACTGGACTTACACTGATGTTGGTGATTGAAGCGATGTGCTGGGTCTGGGTCCTGCAGAAGCTGGCAATAATGACGTTCTTGTTACAGTTTTTACAGTGAAACACCCGACAAACTCCATTGTGATGGTAGTCACACTTGTTACACTTTGGAAGTGTTCCCATATATGGTCTGACCGGTGCTTGAGTGACAGACGTTGTGGCTAGTGTCGAGGCATGAGTCGGGACTGATGTTGTAATTACAGGGGCAGCCACGGATTGTTGTTCTTTAGCGCGTTTTTGAGATAGGTTGCACTCCTTTTTGTCGCAAAATTTTCGTTTCTTGTTCTTAGGTTTGTGGTCTGAGGCGTCCTCGTGGGTAGGCACCCGCTGGTGTTCTTGACTGTTACTGCGGTTAGAATTGTCAACACCGCCTTCAACTCTGCTGGCGTTGTTAGTATTGAGTTGCGCCATGACGGCTGTCACGGCTGCCGTGACCGCAGCTTGAAAAGTAGCAGAGTCTATCTGCAGGATTGCTGCCTTGCTTGTTGGCTGGTTACCTTCTTGTGAAGACATAACTCTGTTGCATGTGGAGAAACGATTCCGTGAGTGGGGATGATCCTAATTATACCCTTATCATTTATATACACATATATAAATTTCACAATTTACTGAACTAGTCTTGATGTTTCTGCTAACGTTCCGGAGACGGAGTTTATGGTAGTGGGTAGAAGTAGGTTTTGTACGGGCGTTAAGTTTTTCCCATCCTAGGATTAGGTTTGTCCAAACACACTTGGTTGAGGAGTTCTGATGGGATCCGGTGCATTAGTGCTGGTATGACCGCACCCTATAGGTCTATGGAAAGGCACCTTTCAACCATGAGGTTTAAAAAGAAGAAATGATAATGAGTATTGAATAAGGGTTTATACGTCAGGAGTTATCTCACTCAGTTTATCTTAGTTCTGAGTGTATCGAGTTCCAATGTTTTTGGTGTCTTTTGAAAACAATTCATAACGAGAGTCTATATATAATAAACTTATGAATTCTTAGTAGTATTGCTCCCAATGAAAATAATACGCATGCCCCTTTCATTTGTATGATTCTAGTATATTTAGCTTTTAGAGAAAGGTTTTGAGCCTGATGCAGGTCTACACCACATTATTGCAAGGAAAGGTTTGGACCGCAAACAAATCTCTCGACTAGTGTAATCACTAACTCGCGGGGTCGGGCCTACACATGGAGGGGAGTAACACCAACGCATACTCATGGGCCTAATCTACCAGGTCTTGGGAGTAAAATGAACTTTACTCTCGACAATTCGTCCCTAAATGGCGATTGCTGTTGCTGATGGCGACTCCATCCCTTGATCAGTGCTGCCCAACGGGGCACATGTTCGATGTAGTCGAGGCGGTTAGCGAGAGCCCTGGCTATGTAAGGAGAGTTGTCGACCTCTAGCTCCATCTTCGACTCTTTTCCTCATCACCCACTAACTTTCCGAGTTCGGAAAGTAGGGGTCTCCCGGTAAGTAAGATCTTGTCATGGTGTCCGTGCGAGAATAGGGGTGAGGTAAGAGGCATATAATAATTATATTCCTAGAATTACTTATAGGGGTTTGATCATCTTTAGTTACTTTTATGATGGCATGGTGCATACTAGTTACATATCTAGGTTATATATAACTTTAGCGTATCCATTTTGTGATTGTAGACCTACTAGCAAGAATCAGTTTAGTTTTCACATAAGTTATACTACCACAAAATATTCCTATAGTATTTTAAATGTTATGTTTGGTTGTTAACGATTTTCTGGTATGGGTGTTGGTAAGTTGATAGACTCGTTGTCCACTATGACTATCCCCCGGCACATACTAGTCACTTCTCGGACGAATATAGTTGATCAGGCTATATTCCTCCCAGACTTGATTGCATATCCCAGGGCATATTCACATTGCACAACTCCTCTATTTTTAACTTTTGTGTTTTCCTTAGACGTGGCCCTAAACCGGTATGCATGTATGTACTTATACTTTTAACAAGAAACTACTTATTTCTAAAAGTATAGTTATTTCAAAATGTTTAAATCAGAGACTTAAGTCCCAATGCATTTATAGTTTTATATCTTATGTGGTTCGATATACTTAGTTCACTATAAACAACGCTCTGATACCAATCTGTCACACCCCAAACCAAGGATGGCGGAAACGTCCGGGGGTGGAGGACTTAATGTATAGTATCACAACAACGAGTATAATAGTGCCCAAAGTAAATACAACCATCATAAATATAATTGAAAAAGTTATACAATAGTATGTGTTTACTTGTTTCCAATCAATTACACTTATGATGACAAAAATGAAATATTTGGCGATTTAACGTCCCATCCTCAAAAGCAGTTGATTTCCAGTTTCACTGAATTCCTGAGAATACAAGTAGTTTGAAAAAGCGTCAACAATTAAGTTGGTGAGTTCATAAGAGTTTTATTTGAGAAAGAAGTCGTTTTCCTTGTAGAAAGCGATAGAATATGATTCTAGAAAATTTAATATTTTCCTATGTTATGCAATAATGTACCCTAGAAAGACCCGTAGATTCCTTCTATAATCACCCAGTGTATATAAGTTATATAAAATTTAATTTAAATAAACCGTCGAATATAATGGGTCTGCCCTAGGTCCACAACCAAACAAGGAACAGGAAGTAAGGCGGGCCCACCAATTGTAGGTCGATTTCGACTAGATTCTTATATAACTCTAGCATATACACTTAGCAATTATAGCTGAAGTCTAACAATTCTAGATGAAATGTAGTTTTGATAGAAATATGTTTCCAAAGAAAATCCAATATTTTCCTTATAAAAGTCATGTAGTCCTAATTGTTAAGACATAGAGTATGTGTGTGTTTTGTGCTTATAATGTTCATAATGGGAATGTGTTTCCAAAGAAAATCCAATATTTTCCTTATAAAAAGTCATGTATCCTTAAGCGTCAAGACCGAGAATCTACAAGTATTTTTCCATATTTAGAGTAATTCATGCAAGTTTAAATCGGCATAAACTCGTTTAATTTAGAAGTAAAACCCCTTTTCAAAGTATAATTTTTCATGTAAACTTGAAAGATTGTTAACTCCCTATGTGAGTCGCGATAACCATCCTACGACAGAATAACCTGCTTGCGACGTTCTTCAGGCGTCGGAATCGAAATGACACTTGTCACCCCCGATCGGCCGATCGGACTTATGCAAGCAACGTGGGTGTGGGTTGTCAATCCCAATATAGATCTATACACAATTATCACGCTCTCCCTACAAGAGACTCTGGTTATAACTAATTCAGGATTTTCTGTGGTACTTAAGAGTACCCCGAAGGAGAATGTCTCACAACTTACGTTAACTAGTTTACATATAGTTTTGAGTATAAAGCCTCTTCCGTGGAGGAAGTGAAATCACCTTTTATGAAAATACATTTGTGATATAAATCCATAAACTATTACTATTATAGTTTATCAAGTAGTATATGAAAAACCCATTTGTTTTGAGAGTAAAACCTTTTCCATGTAGTATGCTTTTATCGAAAATTCATAAACTATACTTAATGTAGTTTATTATATGTGTTCGAAATGAATGGAGGAAAAACCTTAACATGAGTGACTAATTTCTGTTTATGATGATAAACTAACAAGAATGCATCAAAACATTGAAAAACTTATCGTTATGCACTTTGCTCAACATACTACAAAGTGTTGTTAATATGGTAAACTATGTAACTAGTTTTTATCCTTTCTGCACGGTTTTGAAATCATCATAGACAAATCATACGAAGTCGAAAACTAACTCCGTAAACTCTGAGAGTTTAAAAAATGTGTCTAGTTTACTCATAATTTTTATTATGATTTTTAGAAGTCTCTAACTTATGTGAAAGTGTTCATAATCACAGACTGGTCCGAATTCGTTTCTGAAATGATAGACAGTTTTGTAAAAATCACCATAAATCTTAGATCATATGGAGATGTGCAAGTAGTCATTTTAAAGGTATAAAGCTGAACTATTTGCATATTATACAGTTTTGAAAGATATTAAGTTTAAGTTTGGTAAAACAGTTCGCGAACAGGTCACAACTTTTCTGTTGTAAGCTGTCAAGTTGAGTTTTGAATATGTTTTGGTGTTTTAACTTGTATTCCCCCCCTGAAAACTGAAGAAAACTAGAAAATGTAGGGGTATGAACTCACCTTGAGTGATTTCTTGAAGAGTGGACGGTTGAAGATGATGAGTTTCAAGTCTAGATCACTTGATGAACACACGAAGTTTTGGATGATCCTAAGAACGGTTTTTGGTGTGAAGATATGAGTCGTTAATCCAAGAGTGTTATGAAAACATGTAATAACACTTGAGTTAGAAGGAAATACTTACCAATAAGTGAACAAATGACTCAAGAATACATCAAAAGTGTGGCTGAAAGTTGAGAGAAAAGAGGCCCTCTTGATGGTTTAAGAAGTGTATAATTTTGATGGTGAAGTAAAAGATCAAGGGAATCCCAGGCATTTCCTTATATGGAGGGTTGCTGGAGCAAGTGGCTACGGTGAAGGGATGTTTGCCTTGGTTTGTGTGATGTGGATAACGTTGGACCAATGAGAAAGTGACACATAGGAGGCAAGTGGGTACACTTGACCCACTTGTGGTGTAGAATACTCTTCTTATTGTAAAATAATGATTTATAATTAATAAATCCTTGAAAAATAATTAAAATAATAGTTCTGGGGGTTAAAAATGATAAAAATATGAATTCGGTGAAAAAATCCTGTCAAAAACGTCAAAAACGGGCTTAGGAGGCGAAAGTAGTCGAAAACCGGACAATAGGGACCGAACCTGCGAGGTTCGGCTCTTAGGAGTGTGAGGACCTAGAGGGAACCGAGAGTAGGAGGGAAGACCGAAGGTCCGAAGTGGGGGTGCGAGGGTCTCGCATGGGAGCCGAAGTTCGGTCCTTGCTGCTGAGCTTCGGTCTGCTGAGGTTTCGGTCCGAGATGCTTCTGACACTTTCGGTTCTGACACTTTCGGCTCATAAGAGGTTCGGCTCCTAAGAGGGGTTTCGGTTCCTAAGAAGAGTTTCGGTTCCTAAGAGGGGTTTCGGTTCCTAAGAGGGGTTTCGGTCCTATATAGCTGTTTTTCGAGAAATCTTTCCGTTTTGCGTGATTATTGACCAAGTTAAGGGTCGGGATGACCCGGATGACTATAAAAAGTTCGAGAGAGATTTTGGGAGAGATTTGGGAGAGATTTCACATACTTGGAGAGATTTGGGAGAGATTTCACATACTTGGAAAGATTTGGGAGAGATTTCACATTCTTGGAGAGATTTGGGAGAGATTTCACATGCTTGGAGAGATTTGGGAGAGATTTCTCATACTTGGAGAGATTTGGGAGAGATTTCACATGCTTGGAGAGATTTCACCTGCTTAGAGAGATTTGGGAGAGATTTCACATGCTTGGAGAGATTTGGGAGAGATTTCTCATACTTGGAGAGATTTGGGAGAGATTTCACATACTTGGAGAGATTTCACATACTTAGAGAGATTTGGGAGAGATTTCACATGCTTGGAGAGATTTGCGAGAGATTTCTCATACTTGGTGAGATTTGGGAGAGATTTCACATACTTGGAGAGATTTGGGAGAGATTTAACCTTAGCAGTTATTATCGCATAATCTCGCAAATGCAAGGTTCGCGAACCCCTTTATGCTTCGTTAATGATCGTTTTAAGTCCCCGAAAGGGTCCTTAGTCGTGTTTTGATGCATTTAACTCCCTTTTTAAGGTCTTTACATTGTTAACACATAGATTCTTCGAGACACTTGAATTTTTGACATAAAGATGCAGATTTTTATACATAGAATAACTTTTAACATACAAGTAATAGTTAAGTTTGACCGGTTTGACTTGTTGACTTTGACTTTGACTTTGACTTGAATTTGACGGTTGTCACAGTTGACTTTAGGGTTCTGGTCAAGACTGATTCAGGAGAGTTTAGGGAAGGGTAGAATGGCCTTCTACCCAATCTGTAGAGATGAGATCATGAGAGAATATTGATCGAAGGTGTTATCTGAATAATAGGAGGAGGCTAAGTCGGGACGTTGAGCACGAGAGTTTATCCGACTTCAATGAGGTGAGTCTTCTCACTATACTGTACCTGGAAGGGTACTTATGTGTGACCGGAAGGTCTTGTATGCTATGAGATGTATGTGCTATATGCGGTTATGTGATATGTATGTGCTATGTATGTTATGTATGGTATGGACCGGAAGGTCAAGATGATATGGACCGGAAGGTCGATACGGGTAGGACCGGAAGGTCTACCGGGATTCGGGACGGAAGTCCCCTGAGACATATGGATCGGAGGATCCTATAGGGTTATGGCCTGGAAAGGCATATGTGTGGTATGCGGTATTTTTGGGGAAACTCACTAAGCATTTATGCTTACAGTTGTTGTGTTATGTGTTTCAGGTACTAGCGAGGATCGCGGAAAGGCGCTGGCATGATCCGTACACACTTATAGAGTTTATGTTATTGAGATTCTGGGGACATGTTTTGTATTGACACAGTGATACATTATGTTTTGTGATTATCATGTGATTGAAAGTATGATTTAAAAATGAAAAATTGTTTTGAAAATTCACGTTGTTACAAGTTGGTATCAGAGCCTTGGTTTGAGGGATTCGGGTGCATCTTCGGATGAATCTGAGCTCAAACTGAGGAATTGAGAAAGTTTTCATAAAATAAACAATTTTTCTAAAAGAGTAAAAGATTTTGAGAAAGGCAGAAGGAAGCAGTGTGTACGATCAGCCAGCGCCTGAACGGTGATTTCCCAAAATACCCTTACATTATGTGTTATGAGATATGTTATGATATGATATGCATGCTAGAGTAGGCTAGGTATTCATATTAGGACTAGAGTGGCCTGATTTGTGATGCCTTATCCTAGGAAGGATTTTGCTGCTATGTGATGCTTGAGAGCGAGTAGGTAGCAGTGAGGAGCTGAGGAGAGGTCTACCGAAGGGTAGCCTATGCCAGTGAGATATAGGGTACTTGTGATCTGGGATCCAAGGAGGAGGACTTAGGGTGAATACTGATGCGGTGTGGAAGGTAGTATAGGGCCCGTACTACTGAAGACACCGGAGCAGTGCGCACTCTAGGTAAGAATCCTTTGGGTACTAAGGAACGAGTAGGGTTGAGTTATCGAGTGCGAGTATGATCGAGCGAGTCTCTGATATTATTATGTTGTATTTCAGAGATATCATGGTTGGGACACGCCACATACCTGAGGCGAGCGGCGTGAGTGACGAGGAGCTTCGTCAGATGATCCACGATGAGGTGGCAGCGGCGAATCGAGCCGAGATTCCGGAGATGTTTGGGTCTATCAAGACCACGTTGATTGAGACTTTTGATGAGCGGTATGCAGCGGTGACTGAGGATGTGGCTGCTGCAGCTACTGCAACAGTAGCTGCTGCCAGACCTCAGGGAGGTGACTCGTTGTTTCTTCGAGAGTTCAGCAACACGAAGCCACCAGAGTTTGACGGGACGCAGGATCCGATCGCTGCGATGAGGTGGATTTCTGATATTGAGGGATGCTTCTATACGTGTTCATGTCCGGAGCGTCTGAGATTACGGTTCGCGCTGAACCAGCTTCGCTTGGGGGCGAAGGATTGGTGGAAGTTCGTGACGGCGAGCTTCAGTCTTGCGGAGATTTCAGAGGTAACCTGGGAGAGGTTCACCGCTATGTTCAGAGACGAGTATGTTCCCCCAGTGGAGAGGGAACGGTTGGTTTAGGAGTTCTTGACCCTCAAGCAGGGTACTGATTCTGTTACTGTGGTTACCAGGAAGTTTCATGAGAGGGCGATCTTATGTCCTGAACAGGCACGCATGAGCCGGTATTTGGGCGTTTTGAGGAGGGATATTCGGGAGTTCGTGTCGAACTCGACTTACCGGACATTTGTTGAGCTCCAGGAAAATGCCCGGAAGAGGGAGATTGAGTTGGAGACTCAGGCCAGGGAGGAGGCCGAGTCTCAGAGGATGGATCGGCGGCCGGCACAGTCTCAGCCGGCAGCCAAGCGGGCCAAGTCCGCTGATACGAGATCTGGAGGCCAGAAGGGCCGCACTTGTGGGAAGTGCGGCAAGGGAGATGATGGGGTCTGTCGATCGGGTGCTTGCTACAAATGTGGCAAGGAGGGGCATATCGCCAAGGATTGCCCCAAGGGATTTATGGTTTGCTTTCATTGCAACCAGACTAGCCATCGAAAGGCCGAGTGCTCGCAGCTACAGCATGGATCTGCACCTGCTGCTAGGGCTACCGAGATTCGGCCAGCGAAGGCCGAGGCACCGAAGGCTCGTGGGAGAGCTTTCCAGTTGACAGCGGAGGAGGTCCGCGCAGCGCCCGATGTTGTGGCTGGTATGTATTCTTTATTTATTTTTGTTGAGATGAGATATTGTGCTTATATTATGATATGCGTAGGTACTTTTCTTGTGATTTCTGTACCTGCCTTAGTGTTATTTGACTCGGGTACGAGTCGATTATTTGTGTCGATAGCGTTTAGTCGACACATCAGTAGCCGACGAGAGGCGTTGAGACGACCTTTACGAGTTTCCATAGCTGACGAGCGAGCGGTGTATGTTACGGATGTGATTCGAGGATGTGTACTCGAGATCTTCGGTGTTGAGTTCCCGATAGATCTGGTCCCGATAGCGATGGGGGACGTATGTGTCATAGTGGGCATGGATTGGTTGAGCCGATTTGGGGCTGTCATAGACTGCGAGCAACCGTTGGTGACGATACGAGACCCCAGTGGGGGAGTACTTATGGTGTACGGTGAGGGTACCCGATGTGGGCCAGCATTTTGTTCGGCAGCCAGAGCGAGACATAGTTTACAGCAGGGCTGTAGCGGGTTTGTGGCATATGTGATGGACTCACGAGTGGCCGCCAAGGGGCCAAGTTCGATGGATGACGTTCCGATAGTGCGTGAATTCCCGGATGTTTTTCCTGAGGAGTTGTCGGGTGTGCCTCCCGAGAGGCAGGTAGAGTTCCGCATTGATTTGGTTCCGGGGGCAGCGTCTATCGCCAAGGCGCCTTATCGCCTTGCGCTGCCAGAGATGCAGGAGTTATCCTCGCAGCTTCAGGAGCTGCTGGGGAAGGGGTTTATTCGACCGAGTAGCTCGCCATGGGGAGCGCCGATCCTTTTTGTCAAGAAAAAGGATGGTTCACACCGGATGTGTATTGATTACCGGGAGTTGAACAAGTTGACGGTCAAGAACCGTTACCCATTACCGAGGATCGACGATTTGTTCGATCAGTTGCAGGGAGCGTCTTGGTTCTCCAAGATTGATCTGAGGTCTGGATATCATCAGATGAGAGTGCGTGATGAGGATATCCAGAAGACAGCGTTCAGGACTCGTTATGGGCATTACGAGTTCGTGGTGATGCCTTTCGGGCTCACCAATGCACCAGCAACGTTCATGGATCTCATGAACAGGGTGTGTAGACCGATGTTGGATCGTTCGGTGATCGTGTTCATCGACGATATACTGGTGTATTCGAGATCTAGAGAGCAGCACGAGGAGCATATGAGAGAGATTCTTGGGGTATTGAGGACGGAGAGGCTTTATGCCAAATTCTCCAAGTGCGAGTTCTGGTTACGGGAGGTCCAGTTCTTGAGGCATCTCGTCAACCAGGATGGGATTTTGGTCGATCCGGCCAAGATTGAGGCGGTTATGAGTTGGGAGGTGCCGAGATCTCCCACCGAGATCAGGAGTTTTCTGGGATTGGTCGGCTACTATCGTAGATTTATCAGAGATTTCTCCAAGATCGTCATGCCTCTCACCAGGTTGACCCGGAAGGGTGTTGCTTTTTCATGGGTTCCGGAGCAGCAGACCTCGTTTGAGACACTTCGCCAGAAGTTATGCGAAGCCCCTGTGTTAGCCCTCCCGGAAGGGATGGAGGATTTTGTGGTGTATTGTGACGCATCGATATCGGGGTTGGGTGCAGTGCTTATGCAGAGGGAGCATGTGATAGTGTATGCATCGAGGCAGCTGAAGCCTCATGAGATGAGGTATCCCACCCACGATCTGGAGTTGGGGGCACTGGTGTTCGCCCTCAAGATCTGGCGTCACTATTTGTATGGGGTTCAGTGTACCATATACACGGACCACAAGAGTTTGAAGTATCTGATGGATCAGCCCAACCTGAATATGCGCCAAAGGAGATGGTTGGATGTGGTAAAGGATTACGATTGTGAGATCTTGTATCACCCGGGGAAAGCAAATGTTGTAGCTGATGCGCTGAGTCGTAGGGCGGAGAGTGCCCCAATTCGAGGCACTTGTATGAGATTGACAGTGATGACTCCGGTATTGGACACCATCCGGGAGGCCCAGGCAGAGGCCGTGAGACCGGAGAACCGCAAGAGGGAGCGGGTGATTGGACAGGTACCTGAGTTTTTTACCGATAGTCATGGGCTTATGACCTTTCAGGGTCAGATTTGGGTGTCGTATACAGGCGGGACGCGCACCACTTTGATGGAGGAGGCGCACCGATCGAGGTTCTCGATCCATCCCGGGGCCACTAAGATGTATTTGGACCTGAAGAAGGACTATTGGTGGCCCTGTATGAAGAGGGATGTAGCATGGTTTGTTGAGAGGTGCTTGACCTGTCGCAGGGTTAAGGCCGAGCACCAGCGTCCGCATGGCAAGTTGCAGCCACTTGAGGTTCCCCAATGGAAGTGGGAACAGATTTCTATGGACTTCATCACCAAATTCCGAGGACCGCACGGGGTGTCGATGCAATTTGCGTGATCGTCGACCGGCTGACGAAGAGCGCACATTTTCTTGCTATCAGTGAGAGCTCTTCTGCTGAGAGGCTGGCAGAGTTGTATGTGAGGGAGGTGGTATCGTGGCATGGGGTGCCGATCTCGATTGTGTCAGATCGAGATGTACGTTTCACTTCCAGGTTCTGGAAGAAGTTCCACGAGGAGTTGGGTACGAGGCTGCATTTCAGTACCGCCTACCACCCCCAGACGGACGGACAGAGTGAGCAGACGGTTCAAACACTCGAGGACATGCTTCGAGCATGTGTGTTGGACTTCGGGGGAAGTTGGGACACGTACTTGCCATTGGCTGAGTTTTCCTACAACAACAGCCACCATTCGAGTATTGGTATGCCTCCCTTCGAGTTGTTGTATGGGAGGAGGTGTCGGACTCCTATTTGCTGGGGAGAGGTAGGGCAGCGTATGATGGGTAGCACTGAGATAGTGCTTTAGACGACAGAGCAGATACAGCAGGTTAGATAGAGGTTACTGACGGCTCAGAGTCGTCAAAAGAGTTATGCGGATCGGCGACGATCCGAGTGGAGTTCCAAGTGGGGGACTTCGTACTCCTGAAAGTATCTCCTTGGAAAGGAGTGATCCGATTCTGGAAGAGGGGTAAGCTGGGGCCCCGATACATCGGTCCATTCAGGGTGACCGCGAGGGTGGGAAAGGTAGCATATCGGTTGGACCTACCTGCGGAGTTGAGCCAGATTCACGATACATTCCACGTGTCTCAGTTGAGGAAGTGTATAGCCGAAGAGTCGGCGGTGGTACCACTGGAGGATATTCGGGTAGATGCGAGCCTGAATTATGCTGAGAGACCAATTGCGATCCGGGATCGGAAGATCAAGGTTCTGAGGAACAAGGAAGTGCCCCTGGTGCAGGTTCAGTGGCAACATCGGAAAGGGTCCGAGCTGACTTGGGAGCCGGAGTTGGAGATGCGGGAGCAGCATCCAGAGTTGTTTGTCGAGCAAGACTTCGAGGGCGAAGTCTGATTCTAGTGGGGGAGAATTGTAACATCCGGATTCCCAGGTATCTTATTTTAAGTATTTATTTTGAGTTTTAAGGAGGCACTCGGCGAGTAGGCGCTCAGACTCGCCGAGTAGGATCGCGCATTTCTTGTCTGATTTAACGAAGGACTCGACGAGTCGATGTGTGGACTCGGCGAGTCCGCGCTGTTAAGTGAAACGCTAATTCTCGGGGCCTGTGCCCTATTTAAAGGCCTTTATAGCCTCCATTGCGGCCACTTCACCCCTGAGAAACCCTAGAGAGAGAGAGAGCGTTTGTGGTGCTAGAGGAAGGCTAATTCACCATTTCTTGAGTGTTTTAGCAAAAGAGAAGTGGTTTCCAACAAGAGGACGTCAAGGGAGCTGTGGATCCAGGGTTTTCAAGTTCAGATCTACACTATTGAGGTATCAAATCGAACTTCCTTTTTGTTTTGGGTTAAGATCTATGATTTAGGGTTTTCTATAACCTTTGAAGGCTTTAAGAGTTGAGTTTATGGTCCCTTGCTGGGTTAGGCCTCAGATCTGGACCCATAGAGGTCCAGAGAACCTTCCCCATTCTGCTTTTTGTTTGTTCATGGAGGATTGGAGACTAGGTTGCCATATTTAGAGTTATTTCTCCATTTATGACTTGTTGTGGGTTGCATGCACGTAAAGGTTGCACCTTTACGTGACATTTGAGCATTTGAAGGGTAGATCTGATAGTTAGGGAAGCAGATCTGACCTTAGAAGGTCATTTGAGTATGAACATGGAAGCAACTCGTCGAGTCCATAAGTGGACTCGACGAGTCGAGTCGGGGTTGCCCCGCGATTCGTGACAGGTGTAACCCGTCGAGTGGAAGGATGACTCGACGAGCCAAGAGAGACTAAAAGGATTCAGAGGACCCGCATGGACTCACCGAGTCGCCTTTGTGCACTCGACGAGTCGGGTCAAAGTTGACCGTTGACTTTCGTTGACTTTAGGGTTCTGGTCAAGACTGATTCAGGAGAGTTCAGGGAACGGTAGAATGGCCTTCTACCCAATCTGTAGAGATGAGATCATGAGAGAATATTGATCGGAGATGTTATCTGAATAATAGGAGGAGGCTAAGTCAGGACGTTGAGGACGAGAGTTTATCCAACTTCATTGAGGTGAGTCTTCTCACTATACTGTACCTGGAAGGGTACTTATGTGTGACCGGAAGGTCTTGTATGCTATGAGATATATGTGCTATATGCGGTTATGTGATATGTATGTGCTATGTATGTTATGTATGGTATGGACCGGAAGGTCAAGATGATATGGACCGGAAGGTCAAGATGATATGGACCGGAAGGTCAAGATGATATGGACCGGAAGGTCGATACGGGTAGGACCGGAAGGTCTACCAGGATTCAGGACGGAAGTCCCCTGAGACACAAGGATCGGAATATCCTACAAGGTTATGGCCTGGAAAGGCATATGTGTGGTATGCGGTATTTTTGGGGAAACTCAATAAGCATTTATGCTTACAGTTGTTGTGTTATATGTTTCAGGTACTAGCGAGGATCGCGGAAAGGCGCCGGCATGATCCGTACACACTTATAGAGTTTATGTTATTGAGATTTTAGGGACATGTTTTGTATTGACACAGTGATACATTATGTTTTGTGATTATCATGTGATTGAAAGTATGATTTAAAAATGAAAAATTGTTTTGAAAATTCACGTTGTTACAACTTTCAACAAATATAAATCAAGTTTATAAGTTTCATACCCAGTAGATAATCACAAATGAAGTTACAATGGAGGTTGAGAACAAAAATAACAAAAACAAATACTTCTAAATCAAATACAGTCTATAACAATAAAAAACCTCGATAATCATGAAAATTAAGTATTATCGAACTGAAAACGTTCAATAAGTTCTTTGATTTCCAAAATACATGAAGAAATTTAAAATACGGGTCTTTTAAGTTTAAAATAATTATGCAAAGTGTCGATGTTTACCTTTTGATGAAGGATCTATTTTCGCTTAGTTGTTTGATGATGTTGCAATTGCTACCCGCTATACGAATCGATGAAGAAAAAAATCACAGTCAACTAATGGAAGCGAATCCGTGGAAATCAAAAGAAATTGAAAGAAAATCCATAAAAATCGAAACGAATCAAGAACAAATCGGACTGAATATACTTGACAAAGATACATAAAAATCCAAACGATTCAGATGAAGATCGTTTATAAGAGACAAAGTGTGATATCCCAAATTTTACGGCCAATCAAAAACTTTTTCTTTATGCTTATTTAAAACAAACTATTCTTTTGTTACTGTGGAATTTATCCCAAAACATTATTAATGTGGAATGATATCAATATCAAAAGAATTTACAAATAAACGTTTTTCATCAATATTTAAATGCTTGGAATGTCATGACTGATACAGAAACATAAGCATAAACTAGTCTTTATACGCCTTACATCAGTTTATTTAGTGGCCTAAAACTTCTTAAATCTCTCGACAGATTCAAATGTCACTATCCTTGTACCTTCGTATTGCTACCTGTGATACAATGAAACTGAGTGGTTCAGGCTTGGAAGCATGGTGATCATATAGGGTTTTCAACCCATAATATTATAATTAGATATTTCATAATAATCACCTAACCTGGCTACCCATTCCCATTATCCTCACCTTCTAATCCTAAAATGATGATCTCGAGGGACCTATCCTAAAGGATCTACGTACACAGCGAGTAGACAATACTGCATCGGGGATTCCGTTAGCAATAAGTGTCAATGATACAATCATGCGAGTGATGGAGCATAGCGAATGAACGCGTAGTTGATTAGCACCTACAAGTAATGAGCCTGATAGTGTTTCACATGACTTTATAGAATAATCAGTGGTCGTCATCTATACTCTAGATGACTTGGCACATCAGTACGGTAGTACAATGGTCATAACTTATTATTTCGCACATACCTTCACTAACCAATACTTTCCTTCACAATCTCTATTTCATATTTCACACAGACCTCCACTACCCAATATATTATAGGTATGAAAATACATATACGGTTAAATCAAAATCACGTCATATTGTTTCATTAAACACAAAATATCTTAATCACAAATAATAAGCACATAGCATTTAATTATCTAAATAACGCATATCTATATGTAAGCTGAAAGTAACTATGCACTCACTTGTTAAAAGTGGATGACTTGTAATTCGGGCATCGTTTCGCCTAACGCCTTAGCTTTTTCTTTGATATGACCTAGGTATGATTATTACTAAGTCTTAGTCATATATTCCTTGTGACTAGAATAACGATAATCTAGATTCCCAAATAATCCCAATGAATATTGATATATAGTTGATAAGGAACAACCAAGTAAGATCATATCAGAGGTGGATCCATTTCGTATATAGAGTATACTGTTTGGAAATCCCACTTTAAAACCCTTTATAAATCTAGCCTATACATCATTCCCATAAGTAAATCAGTCAGGATTATGATATGGAATCACTGATAAATCTTATTTATAAAAGCATAATAACGACTATGAATATAAATAAAAGTTACACCTCAAGAATAGTAAGTGCATATTAACTTACAGGAATTTTAGCGAAAACTAGGAAAGTCGTAGGCAAAACTCCGACCCAAAAGCTCCTCTTCTTCGGACTCATAGATATCTCAGATCCTTGTCGAAATACCCCAAGAACCCCAAAATTTTTGATCCAAGAAGAGAGAAATGGAAGTGAAGGTGTTAGTTTAAATGGTTGAGTTTCGTATCATATTTATAGATTCAGGCAAGGCGCACTGCGCCTACACTAGAGGTGCGTTGTGCCCTTAAGGCCACATTGCTCCTTCTATCTGCTGACAGGTGTCGAAATCCAGGTGGGTCGCGTCCCACCTTCTATAATAATGTGCACCGTACGTACCTACCTATGCGTTGTGCTATTCAAAAAACTTCTAAAATCGTATCTTTCTCATAAGAGCTCTGTTTTGATGTTCTTTATATCCACGCGTAGCTATCGACGTGTACTAAAACTTTCATCGATACTCCGTTGGCTAATTCTCACTTTATATTTTATTTTATATTTTTAAAAGACTTAGACTGCTAAAAATGTATAAAAATCATAACTCTTTCATACAAATTCCGTTATCGACTGTCTTTATATGGAAGGAATTGTATTTACGAGTTCTTCAACTCTCATTTAGATTGGTTTGCCTAACAATCAACCGATTTTAATTTCGGTTTCTTTGTTGGCACAGCTGCGCTGAAACACAATTACCTCCCCTTTAGGATGATTACGTCCCAAAATCATCAGCAAAAGAGGACTTTATAATGATCCCTCGAGTAACTTTTCCATCATAAGCAATTACCGTTTCCAAACGAGTATCAAACTCTTGGACTTCTTAACTGCTGGCGGTGCTCAAACTTGCATCCTGTAACATCCCAAAAATATTGACATAAAATTTCATTTTATTTATAGAAGGAGTATCATCAATTACTTGTTTCAAAACCGATACATTACAATCAGAGTATAAATCCCAGAACAAAGTCAAATGCGGAACATAAAGTATGTGTGTCATGCAGTCAACCCGAGCCATTCCTTTTTGAAAACCAAAGTACCTAAGACATAAAATGATGACCGTAAGCACAAAGCTTAGTGAGTTCCCCAAGATACTACATACCACACAAACATAAATCACATACTGGCCCCCGCCCTCCATCGGGCCTCGCCCGGTCTCGAGTCCCACTAGGGCTCGGGCCCCTTCGGGCATCGAGCCTGCTCAGATTATAGATTTGTCATTCCCAGGCCCCGCCTAACATTGGGCCTCGCCCGATCCACACATAATCATATAACAATATAATCATATAAGCATACAACCTACTAACACATGCAATAATCACAAAGACTATACCATTCCATACAGTCATCGAGCCCCACCCGACATCGGGCTTCGCCCGGTAATCATAAGACACATACTGATAATTAACATATGATAACCTCCTCAGGCCCCGCCTAGTATCGGACCATGCCCGGTACACATATCATCATATAACAAGCGCAATAGTCGAACAGACATCTAGCTTCCTAACATAAAACCATGGGCCGACATTGGTACCTTCGACCCGTTGAACCCAATAAGGAGACTCACCTCGCACCGATGAATCACACTATAACATCCCAATTTTCAAGTATAAATTACAAGGATTTTATACATCATTTAAGGCCTACTCGACGAGTTGGAGGCCCTAACTCGTCGTGTAGAAATTGATCAGGCCGCGTGGTTTAAGAAACATACTCGACGAGTTGGAGGACTCCAACTCGACGAGTTGAGGCTGTGCGTGAAAAACCTAATTTTTAGGGTTTGCACCCTATTTAAAGGACCTTAAGTACCCTCACCAGCCTCCCTTATCACTTTACAATCCAGAGAAACCCTAGTTCGAGCCTTATACCTTTTTGAGTGTGTGTGAGAGCCTTGGAGTGTGATTTTGGTGTGGTTGTGAAGGAACTTGAAGCTTGAAGATGTTGGAGAAAAGGAAGAAGTAGTAGATCTGACATCTACTCTGTGTTAGCAACCATTTGGAGGTAAAAAGTATTTACCGTGGCTTTCCATTTCATAGATCTCCTCTTCTGAAAGTATATGGTCATTTTTGGTGCAAAATCGGGTTATTCTCAGGTTTGAGCTTGTCATGAGGACATGGTCTCAGATCTGAACTCCTCTAGGCCCCATGGACATAAAGTTGTCGACTTTATCTAGTCTTGTCCCTTCTCCATGCCCTAAACCTCTTCCTAAGCTTAGTTATGGGTGTTTTAGCCTCTTGACGCCTTGCATGCACGTAAAGTTGGCAACTTTACGTGGTAACTACACCCTATGGGGCTAGATCTGTAGTTTGGAGCCTTGGGTTCGCTTAAAAGCATCTGAATGAGAAAAGGGATGAAGGAACTCGACGAGTTGCTTAGCCAAATCGACGAGTTTGATAAGGGTTTTCCCGCTTTCTGGATTCTGAGTGAATTCGGCGAGTTGGTGAGGTAACTCGACGAGTTGTTTAAGGTTTTCCCGATCTTCTGGAAACAACATGGACTCGACGAGTTGACTCGAGTTTTCACGGTTTTTGAGTTCTAAAGGAACTCGACGAGTCAGTAAGCTTTACTCGACGAGTTGGGTCAACATGGACTGTTGACCTTGACCGTTGACTTTGACTTTGACCGAGGTTGGCCAAGTTTGACTTTTGGGGGTATTTTGGTAATTTAGGATTTTGATGGAATTAGTCATATGGTGATTACAGGCGGTTGATTTTGGAGCTATGATTGGGAGTTGGATATTGTCACTACAACACTACTTGTGAGGTGAGTTTTCCTCACTATACTCAAGGGTCAAAGGCACCAAGGCCGGCCCTTTGGATTGTTATCCTACTTTATTATTAGTGAGATCTGTTAGATTGGTATCCTAGTAGATAGGATGTTTATATATGGTTATGATCGGTTAGATCTGTATCCTAATAGATAGGATGTTGCTATGCTTAGTGATCTGTAGATCGGTTTGACTGTCTGTCGATAGTTATGTGATTATCTAATATATGTGCACATGATTGATTGGCGGTTGAGGCTTTTTTGCTTTGTGCGAGAGCCAACAGACCGGGGCATTCCAACCCGATGGTTGTGGGCCGAGAGTATTCCATCCCGTGGATGATTGGACTCATAGTATGTGGGCATTCCAACCCGATGGTTATGGTCCGAGGGTATACCATCCTGATGATGATTTGACCCATAGTATGTTGGCATTCCAACCCGATGGTTGAGGGCCTGGGGCATTCCAACCCGATGGTTGATTGGGCCCATAGTATGCTGTTATTATATGTGTATTATTTGTTGTGCGAGTATTTTGGGGGAACTCACTAAGCTTCGGGCTTACAGTTGTTAATTTTGTTTCAGGTACTTCGGATGATCGCGGGAAGGCGAAGGCTTGATCGTGCACCTCCTCACATTTTATGATTTTAATTTCTGGGATACTCTGATATTGGATTATTTTGAAAACAATTTGTAAACAATGGATGGTTTTGAAATGTTTGAAAAGTTTAAATTTTACATGAATTTTATTGATGTTTCAAGTTGGTATCAGAGCGTTGGTTTGAGTGAATTGGAGGAACACTCGTATGAATCCAGTCTCAAACTAAGGAAAAGATTTTCAAAATGATTTTCAAATGGTTTTCAAAATACTAAAGGAGGATGCAGAGTGTACGATCAGACGGAACGTGTAACTAGACCCCAAAATACCTTACGGTTATTTGATATTGTGATATGTTAGAACAGCATGCTAGTGATAGGCTAGGGATATTCTGGAATTGCATGATAGATTTGCCTGATTATATGATGCTTGCTAGCCTAGGGTTTTCCTTATATGAAATTGACATCATTACAGTAGTTGCTTAGTGTATGCATCACAGTCGTATATAACTAAGATCTTATAGCCTGAGAATGTTTGGTTTGGCCTTATTTCTTGTTCTTGTTTGCTGAACGGCTTAGGGTAGGATCAGGTATTCGAATGTCTATAGGGTCCATTGTTATGTATGGCTAGCATACACGAGAGCTGCAGGGTTGGTGGAAGTTTCATGAATGAGTTGTGTGGGGTCAGTCAGCCAGTTATGAGATATTTAGCCTTCCTCTAGGAGTGAGGATTGAGCGCTCGCCTATGCTTATGTATCTTGTTAGGGCATTGTGATGATACTTGACACAAATATGGGTAGGTGTGGAAGGTAGTATGGGCCCGTACTACTGAAAACACAAGACCCATATGTGTAGCAAGGAAGTCACAACCCCTATGGTTTTGTTGGGAGTTTGCTCCCCGTTATTATATGGAATATCTGATATCTTCCTAGTATATTTTCAGTATGGTGGTTTCGAGACGATTTGAGGCCGGATCCGGGTCAGGATCAGGAGCTGGCAGTCAGGATAGACCAGCGTTGACATAGGATCGCGTAAGGGAGATCATCCGGGAGGAGGTGATTGAGATAGTCCGGGGTCATATTCCGGAGATGTTTGGGTCTATCAAGATCGCGATGATGGAGTACTTTGATGACAGATACGCAACCATTGGTGAGACAGCTGCTTCTGCAGCCTCCGCAGCCGTGGCAGTTGCAGGTGTGAGGGCAGGTCAGGCTTTCCAGTACCGGGACTTCAATAACACGAAGCCCCCAACTTTCGATGGGGTTCAGGACCCGATCATAGCCATGAGGTGGCTATCTGACGTGGATGGATTCTTCTTCACATGCTCATGTCCTACTGACCAGAGGGTCAGGTGTGCTCTAAACCTGCTGAGGTCCAGAGGAAATGACTGGTGTAGATTGCAGACAGGGTCATATTCTGATGAGCTGTGAGTTGCGGTTACTTGGGATCAGTTCAGGGAGATGTTCCGCGCTCGCTACATTCCACGGGTTGAGCGCGAGCGGCTGGCACAGGAGTTTTTGGAGATGAAACAGGGTACGGAGTCAGTGATGGAGATCACCCGCATGTTTACTGAGAGGGCGATGTTTTGCCCGGATTTTGCGTCTGAGCAGGCTCAGATGACTCGTTATCTGAGCATGCTCAAGACTGACATCAGTCAGTTCGTTTCTACTCAACGTTGTTATACTTTAATGGAGTTACAGGACGCCGCCTGGCTGCGTGAGCTTGAGATTGAGTTGCAGTTGAGAGAGCAGAGGCAGACCCCGACGCAGTCACAGCCTGCGCCAAAACGATTTAGGGTCGTTGACTGCAGGCAGGGGTGTCAGAAGGGTTGCACTTGTGGGAAGTGTGGCAAGCTGCATGATGGGGTTTTTCGATCTTCTTCAGGGTGCCACAAGTGTGGAAAGTAGGGCCACATTGCTAGGGATTGTAGGCAGCAGACTCCAGCTTCCAGGGTCAGACTTTGTTACCATTGTGAAAAGGTGGGCCATATGAAGGCCTAGTGTCCCTACTAGCTGCCAGGATGGCGCAGGCTCCAGCACCGGCTACACTGAGGATTACTGATGGGGATCAGGGTAGAGCAGAGCCCCCGAAGGCTCGGAGACGCACTTTCCAGCTTACAGTCGAGGAGGCCAAGACAGCACCGGATGTGATGGCTGGTATGTTTTCTATCCCTTATCTTATTAATTATATCTGTTTTATGCTTATGTGTTTATACCTTTGTTAAGTACGTTTTTAGTGAACTCCTTACATGCGTTGGTATTATTTGACTCAGGGGCGAGTCGGTCATTTGTCTCTCTATCGTTCAGTAGGGAGTTCGGTTCGTGTATAGGAGCGCTAGAGTGTCCGTTGTAAGTCTCTATTGCTAACAAACACGGGATTTATGCTTCTTCAGTCTATCGGGGTTTTGTTCTAGAGATCTTCGGGGTATCCTTCCCGATAGACTTGATTTCAATTCCCATGGGGAATTACGTGTGAGTGTGGGTATGGACTGGCTGAGTCATTTCGGTGCCATGATCGATTGTGAGGGTCAGCGGGTGGTAGTTCGAACCCCAAGTGGGGGGGGGAACTGGTTATCTATGGCGAGGGCACCAGATTGGGTTCAGGGTTTTGCTTAGCTACCAGGGCTCGACAGTATATTCAGCACAGGTGTGCGGGTTATTTGGCATATGTGGTGGATACGCGGGTCAGGGATCAGGTTTCGATTTCAGATGTTCCAGTTGTCAAAGAGTTGGTTGATGTGTTTCCGGAGGAGTTACCCGGAGTGCCTCCGGAGAGGCAGGTCAAGTTCAGGATCGACCTTGTGCCAGGTGCGGCCCCTATCGCCAAGGCGTCGTACCGATTGGCACCACCTGAGATGCAGGAGCTGTCGTCTAAGCTACAAGAGATGCTAGGCAATCAGTTCATCCGTCCGAGCAGTTCCTCATGGGGAGCGCCGATTCTCTTCGTCATCAAGAAGGATGGTTCACACCGGATGTGCATTGATTACCGGGAGTTGAACAAGTTAACGGTGAAGAACCATTATCCATTTTTGAGGATAGATGATCTTTTCGATCAGGTCCGGATACCATCAGGTCGGGGTTAGGGAGGAGGACGTGGAGAAGACTGAGTTCCGAACTCGTTATGGACATTACGAGTTCATGGTGATGCCGTTTGGGCTCACCAACGCGCCGGCAGTATTTATGGACCTGATGAATCAGGTATGCTGACTGATGCTCGATCGCTCAGTCATCGTGTTCATAGATGATATCTTGGTGTATTCCAAGACCAGAGAGCAGCATGAGGAGCATCTTCGCGAGCTTTTGGGAGTTCTGAGGCGAGAACGGCTTTATGCCAAGTTCTCGAAGTGTGAGTTTTGGTTACGAGATGTTCAGTTCCTTGGACATCTCGTTAACCAGGAGGGGATTTTGGTCGATTCGGACAAGATTGAGGCGGTTATGCGGTGGGAGGTTCCGAAGTCTCCCTCGGATATCAGGAGCTTTTTAGGATTGGCAGGGTACTACCGGAGATTCATACATGATTTCTCCAAGATTACAGTACCCCTTACTCATCTGACGAGGAAAAGGGTGGATTTCTGGTGGGGCCCTGCGCAGCAGACTGCATTCGAGACTCTGAGACAGCGAATCTGCGAGGCGCCAGTTTTGACACTCCCTGAGTGAGTTGAGGACTTTGTGGTGTTCTGTGATGCATCGATTACAGGATTGGGAGCAGTCGTCATGTAGAGGGGACAGGTGATAGCCTATGCTTCATGACAGCTGAAGCCGCATGAGTCGAGATATACCACACATGATCTGGAGTTCGGAGTGGTGGTGTTCGCTCTCAAGATCTGGAGACATTACCTTTACGGGGTCCGCTGTACCATATACACGGATCACAAGAGTTTAAGACGCATCATGGATCAGCCGAACCTGAACATGAGGCAGCACAGGTGGCTGGAAGTAGTCAAGGATTATGACTGTGAGATCCTTTACCATCCGGGTAAAGTGATGTTGTGGCGGACGCCCTCAACCGCAAGTCGGCTGGATCTGTTGTTCCAGCGACATGTATAAGGATATCTGTGGATTCTCCACTCGTGAGTTTGATTAGGAAAGCTCAGGCTGAGGGTGTGCGGCAGGAGAACTGGAAGCTTGAGAGGACCAGGGGCGAGATCACCTGATTTGTGCATGATAGTCGGGGATTGTTGCCCTGTTGCGGTCGGGTATGGGCTCCGATGTCTGGTGGCGTCAGACAGATTGTACTAGAGGATGCTCATAAGTCTCGCTTCTCTATTCATCCAGGGGCCACCAAAATGTACCGGGATCCGAGTTTGAGTTATTGGTGGCCGTGCATGAAGAGGGAGATCGCTTGGTACGTCGAGTGGTGCTTGACATGCAGGATGGTCAAGGCCGAGCACCAGAGGCCGCATGGCAAGCTGCAGCCTCTAGAGGTTCCCATGTGGAAATGGTAGCAGATTACGATGGACTTTATCACCAAGTTGCCGAGAACGGCGAAGGGATATGATGCTATATGGATCGTTGTGGATCGATTGACCAAGAACGCCCATTTCCTGGCCATTCGGGTGAGTTTATCGGCCGAGAAGTTGGCCGAAGTATATATCCACGAGATCGTTCCACACCATGGGGTGCCGGTCTCTATTATCTCAGACCAGGATGTTCGATTCACCTCCCATTTCTGGCAGAAGTTCCATGAGGAACTGGGCACGCGACTGCATTTCAGTACAACTTATCATCCGCAGACAGGCGATCAGAGTGAGCAGACCATACAGACCCTGGAGGATATGTTGTGAGCCTGCTTTATTGACTTCGGTGGGAGATGGGACTCCTACCTACCCATTGCAAAGTTCTCCTACAACAACAACTTTCACTCCAGCATTGGTCTCCACCTTATGAGCTGTTGTATGGGCGGAGGTGTCGTAACGCATTCTGTTAGGACGAGGTTGGTCACAGGGTGATGGGTCGAACCGAGGTAGTCTTCCAGACTACCGATATGATACAGCAGATCCGGCAACGGTTGCAGACTGCTCAGAGTCAGCAGAAGAGCTACGCCGACCGGTGGCGATCTAAGTTGGAGTTTCATGTCGGTGACATGGTGTTACTGAAGGTCTCACCCTAGAAGGGTGTGATCCATTTTAGGAAGAGGGGAAAGTTGGGTCCCCGATACATCAGTCCATTCAGGATTATTTCCAGGGTTGGCAGGGTGAGGTATAGACTAGATCTTCCAGAGGAGCTCAGTCAGATTCGCAGCACTTTCGACGTTTCACAGTTGCAGAAGTGCATATTAGATGAGGATGCGGTTGTGTCGTTGGATGACATTCAGGTGGACGAGCCCCTAAACTATGTCGAGAGATCAATAGCTATATTGAAGAGAAAGGTGAAGGTTTTGAGGAACAAGGAAGTACCTTTGGTGAAGGTACAGTGGCAGCATCAGAAGGGATCCGAGTGGACTTGGGAGTCGGAGGCTGAGATGCGGGAGCATTATCGGAGTTGTTCACCGCAGCAGACTTCGTCGACGAAGTCTCGTTCAAGTGGGGGAGAGTTGTAACATCCTAATTTTTAGGTATGAATTTCAAGAATTTTTATACATCATTTAAGGGTACTTGACGAGTTGGAGTCCCCAACTCGTCGTGTAGAAACTGATCAGGCCGCGTGGTTTATGGAACCTACTCGACGAGTTGAGGATATGCGTGAAAACCCTAATTTTTAGGGTTTGCGCCCTATTTAAAGGACCTTATCACTTTACAGTCAAGAGAAACCCTAGTTCGAGCCTTATACCTTTTAAGTGTGTGTGAGAGCCTTGGAGTGTGATTTGTTGGGTTTTGAGCATTCTAACACACCTATGGTGTACATGCAACCCTAAATACCTTGGATCTATGTTTTCTCTATTATACATGCAAATATCAATTTTCCAAGGTATTTTTCTAACAAGCATAATATAAAGTACATGTAATATAAAATCTAGTAGAATTACATACCTCTTTGTTGGTGCTTGATTCCATGGAGCTCAAGAGCCTAGTGCCCCAAATGTGACACCTCAAATGGTTCACACAACACCATGAACATTTGGAATAACCATAAGAGAAGATATGAGTTCATAGAAATTAGCTTGCCCTCTCATTATTATGCACTAGTGCCAATTTCACCAACCAATGGGGTCTTTATATAGTGTGCACATTAGGGTTACACCATGTAACCCATGACTTTACCCATTCCTTATGCTCCATGGGTTTTAACCTCCATGGAGTATCCATGGGCCACCACATGGGTTAAACCCAACATAAGGAATCATGGATCATAAGCCCACATATATAAGAATCAATGATTTACATAATCAATCCCCATATATTTAATTAGTCTCTTTTTGATCACTAAATTAATTCCAAATTAATTCTTGATCAATACTAATTAAATAATATGATTTCATATTAATATATTAGAACTTATAATATATTAATATGTCACAAATATCTTCTTTTCATTAAAAGGTCTACCCAAATGTTCCGATGCCATGCAACCCAAATGGACCATGCCGGGTCGGGTCAAGTATATACCAATTATAGTTATGGACTTAGACACTAATCCAACAGTCTCCCACTTGGATAAGTCTAATAACTATTATTGCAAGTACGCCTTCACAACCCGACCAGCAATCGTAGCTCTTAAAAGCTGCTGCCGAACTCTGAACAAATCAATGACGCGTCCATTAGATAAGTGATCATATATTCCTCCATTCTAGATATCATATGGACTGAGACATGGATTATAATCATTCTCTTCGTCCATTTGTTGTTTCCCGATTTCTGATTTATGACGACTGACTAATTGAACAAATCAAATCAGTCCAGGCCCGGCCGAGCACTTACATTTTGTCATCACTAAATCATCGAGGGGCCCACAGATATCGCTTTTATCCCTTTGAGGGTAAAAGGAATGGATAAACTTCGACTCATATGCTTGTACTGACTACTTGTTGAATCATACACAAAGGCACGTTTTATAACATCGATTTACCAATGCGTTTTCGTGCAATCAATGTATAACCAACTCATAGTCAACAACTCATATCTCTAGGTTTGAAGAATATAAGATATTATCGTCTCATGATTCACTCGTGATAAAATCCATGAAGTGATTCAAATGAGCGTGGGTTGACTCCAATACTCAAAACTTATGAGCACTCATGAATGTTGTAGCAACCACTGCTATGTCTAATGCACATTAGACAGATCATACAAGCCAAATTCATGACAGTCTTGATTCATATCTACTTCCAACATATGACCGACTGTGGATGGTTTGAATAACTTAGTCATTCGGGAAGAATGACCTAGTTATTCTGGAAGTCAAAACATGCAAAGTGAAACACAAGCATAATACTAATCCTATATGGCCCCAACACTTTGAGTGTAAATAAAAACACCTTTTATCTAAGCACCATATTGATTACTCATTATTCATGTTTCGATTAATCAACTCAATACTTGAATTGAAACAATAGTCATGCCATGCTCCAAGCATGCACACTATGTTCGTCCAAATAATAGCTATGCCATACTCCAAGTATGCACACTATGTTTACATGTGGTCCTCTCTTTGTGAAACAGATCGATTGACAGCATTTCAATGATGCTCATTTCACAATCCCAAATCCTTTACAATAAATGTAAGAACACCAAATTCTTGTCATTTACCGTAATCTTGTTAGATTCTAAACTTATATGCAATGATCCTCTTGTAATGAATATGCACACAAGTCAAAAAGACTTAGCAACAGACATTACAAGGTATTCCAATGGAGATCAATTCCATGGAAATGAAGTCTCAAATTCAAAGTACATTCCTTTGAACATCCTTCTTGCATTAAGTTCTCCAATCTTACACAGATTCAAAGAATAACTTCCACCTATGGAAACAATTCCATATTACCATTTTGACCATCACTTCTGAATAAGAGTTGCCTTTTTTCAAAATATGTCAATATGGTCCTTACTCTATACTTCTAATTGTCCATGAGCAACCAATCTTTAGTAAACCTCAGATTGTCCTCGACAATTTGCTTAATCATTTTAGTCATTTCCAATTCTATTCCTTTTCCATTTTAATGCCTTAGGCATTTGGAAAATTTAGAATGGATTATAGCACATGTAATCGAACCCATACCCGAAGCATATAGGACACGATTCATGCTATAAATTTTTATTTGTCATATTCTCACAATTCGAACTATGAAGAGGTATGCCGTAATCATAATCGAATTTTGAGAACGCAACATATATAGAATTTCCTTATGTTGAACCATTCCAACATAACATTCTTATATATCCTTGACTAAAGTAGATTAAAATCTCAATCTAAGCTTGTAGAATTGGAATGAAGTATAAAATCCTCTCCCTTAATTATAGGAAAACAACTTTTCAAAGTGAATTGAAACTTTTGTTTTCTATAATTAACATTGCTAACTTGCAACATAATCATCATGCTATCACTAGCATAATGATTATTATCTTACTAGCATAACACTTATGCTCCCAATAGCTTTGACATGTACTCAGAAATCAGCTGGACTTCTAGAAAAACAATACTTTGTTGACTTTCTTACCAAAGTTCAGATTCCTGATACGTGATGCTTTGATAAGACTTTATCAAAATCATACACCTTTCCTTAGATAGCTCACATGTTTGTCTAGACCTTTTGCCATTCTCACTAGTTAGTGTGCCGGTTAACCACACACGCTCCACTAACGACATGAGAATGCAAATATCACAACTGCTATCTACTTAAAATCCATTTAGTGAAAGCGTTTCCTCACCATCATTTTCATGAATCAAAGAGAAACCTTATGACACTTAGATTTTTATGGTGTAAGTGTTCCTATCCATGTGAATTTGTCATAACCATAATCACAAGACAAGGTTAGTGGCAAATCCAAACACATATGGACTGAACTTGTTCAATCTTAATTTCTTGCCACCCGGCAGCACAAGGGTCTACCATTGCTTCCAGGTAGTTATGCAAACATTTGAGAACTCATAGAACTCACAAGCATAGTCAACTTTTAACTGGAATAGACACAGAAATAAGAATATGTCAACACGATAGGTTACAAACCTCAAGTCGTGGGCTAGTGATTAACAAAACTCTTGATTAGTTCTTGAAACTATTTCAGGATCTTTTAAACTCCCACTGTCCTCTTGACATATAAGACTCTCTTGCCCAATATTCAGGCGATAGTGCGGATTCTTTTACAAAAACTTCACACAATTGGTCTTAGTTGGTCTTTGTCTTATCCAAAACATCACAACTTACCAATCTCAAATGTACAAGAACAGGAAACATCTTACTTCTACATTTGACAAGTGTTAAAAACTTTCTAAAGACTATGTCACTCAAGTTACAATCTTGGAGTATAACTCCAGGATTTGTTGTTGGAACGAAGTATGATTTATCTTTTGATTTAACCATTTCAACAATTCACGATTCCTCTCCTTAGGCAAACAAATGCACTAAGGTGGCCTTAGAGGATCAATTGTGATATGATTCCATAATCACTAAGATAATCATAAAACAAGATACACAAGTACTCTCCCATCTCTTCAGATTGAAGAGGTTAGAGCAAAAGGATCAATAATTTACACAATCAATCCCCATATATTTAATTAGTCTCTTTTTTATCACTAAATTAATTCCAAATTAATTCTTGATCAATACTAATTAAATAATATGATTTCATATTAATATATTAGAACTTATAATATATTAATATGTCACAAATATCTTCTTTTCATTAAAAGGTCTACCCAAATGTTCCGATGCCATGCAACCCAAATGGACCATGCCGGGTCGGGTCAAGTATATACCGATTATAGTTATGGACTTAGACACTAATCCAACATGATTTTGGTGTGGTTGTGAAGGAACTTGGAGCTTGAAGAGGTTAGAGCAAAAGGAGAAGCAGTAGATCCGACATCTACACTGTGTTAGCAACCATTTGGAGGTAAAAAGTCTTTACCTTGGCTTTCCATTTCTTAGATCTCCTCTTATGAAAGTATATGGTCATTTTTGGTGAAAATGGAGTCATTCTCGGGTTTGAGCTTGTCATGAGGACATGGTCTCAGATCTGAACTCCTCTAGGCCCCATGGACATAAAGTTGTCGACTTTATCTAGTCTTGGCCCTTCTCCATGCCTGAAACCTCTTCCTAAGCTTAGTTATGGGTGTTTTAGCCTCTTGAGGCCTTACATGCACATAAAGTTGGCAACTTTACGTGGTAACTACAACCTAGGGGGCTAGATCTGAAGTTTGGAGCCTTGGGTTCGCTTAAAAGGGTCTGAATGAGAAAAGGGCTGAAGGAACTCGACGATTTGCTTAGCCAACTCGATGAGTTAGATAAGGGTTTTCCCGCTTTCTGGATTCTGAGTGAACTCGGCGAGTTGGTGAGGTAACTCGATGAGTTGGTTAAGGTTTTCCCGTTCTTATGGACAAAACATGGACTTGACGAGTTGTTTGGCAACTCGGTGAGTTGACTCGAGTTTTCATGGTTTCTGAGTTCTGAAGGAACTCGACGAGTCAGTAAGCTGCACTTGACGAGTTGGGTCAACATGGACTGTTGACCTTGACCGTTGACTTTGACTTTGACCGAGGTTGACCAAGTTTCACTTCTGGGGGTATTTTGGTAATTTGGGATTGTGATGGAATTAGTCATATGGTGATTACAGGTGGTGAGTTCGGACCTGTGATTGGGAGTTAGATATTGTCACTACAACACTACTTGTGAGGTGAGTTTTCCTCACTATACTCAAGGGTCGAAGGCACCAAGGCCGACCCTTTGGATTGTTATCCTGCTTTATTATTAGTGACATCTGTTAGATCGGTATCCTGGTAGATAGGATGTTTATATATGGTTATGATCAGTTAGATCGGTATCCTAGTAGGTAGGATGTTGATATGCTTAGTGATCTGTAGATCGGTTTGACTGTCTGTAGACTGTTATGTGATTATCTGATATATGTGCACATGATTGATTGGTGGTTGAGGCTTTTCTGCTTTGTGCGAGAGCCAACAGACCGAGGCATTCCAACCTGATGGTGGTGGGCCGAGAGTATTCCATCCCGTGGATGATTGGACTCATAGTATGTGGGCATTCAACCCGATGGTTGTGGGCCGAGGGTATACCATCCCGAGGATGATTGGACCCATAGTATATTGGCATTCCAACCCGATGGTTGATTGGGCCCATAGTATGTTGTTATTATATGTGTGTTATTTGTTGTGGGGTATTTTGGGGGAACTCACTAAGCTTCGGGCTTACAGTTGTTGATTTTGGTTTAGGTACTTCGGATGATCGTGGGAAGGAGAAGGCTTGATCGTGCACCTCCTCACATTTTATGATTTTGATTTCTAGGATACTATGATATTGGATTATTTTGAAAACAATGGATGGTTTTGAAATGTTTGAAAAGTTTAAATTTTACATGAATTTTATGGATGTTTCGCACACAGACGATCTCTGGCTGTTGGCTGATAGATTCCCCGAACTGTCAATATCAAACAACACCCACTCAACAATCGGGTCTCAAACCATGCCCATAAATCCATTATCAGGCTAACTGACCAATTTACCCTTAATCTAGTTTGGACCAAGACTTAGGCCCAAACCTAATAATCCAAGAAGCCCAAATACCAAAAACTACTCAAGGCCCAATTTTCCAAATTGGGCCTAAGCCCATTTAAGGCCTTTCCAACATGATTATCAGCCCAAAACCTGATGGCCCAACAGGGCCTAAGGCAACTAAGCACAAAAGACGACCCACACCGAAGCCCAACATGCCAAACCCTTCCTGACTGAGTACGCAGGGTGTACTCAGTTGTACACTAAACGTACATGCAATATGGCTTGTACGCCCAACGTACTCCTCCATTAAGTTCATATTCGACATTAAGCACTTAATGCTCTAGATCAGGAGTCCAAACCACATATATACTTCTTAAGGGACATCTAGACCCATAAAGTCATTGACTTGATGACTTTGCAAGCCTGACAAGAACCCAACATCAACTTAAAGTGTTATACTTTCACCAAATGGACACCAACTCATACAAGGGGGATTCCAAACCCTAAAGGAGGCAACTTTATGCATCTAGAACCTCAAAAACACCAAGAGTGGCAACTCATAGCTCCTGGAGTGGTACCAAACCACTAGACCTCATTCTTGGGACCAAAATGAAGAAAAAACTCATACATGCTAGATCTAAGACATCAATGATCAAGTTCATATCTTTTTACCTCAATCAAGCTGGAAATGAAGCCCATAATCCAGATCCATAAGCTTTTCCTTGATCCCCATCATTGCACCAACCTTCATCTTCTTGAAAATGGACCAAACACACCAAAAATGGACACCATGAGCTCAAAATACCAACATGAAGGATAAAGGACGATTAATAGGGTTTTGGCGACCTAGAGGCTGGTAAAGAGGCCAGCCTTAAGGACTTAATGTGCTTATAGGGCACTTTCACTTAAAATTAGGGTTTTCCTCCAACCCTCGTACGCCCCGCGTACACCTCGTACGCCTCGTGTACACCTCTTACTCCCTACGTACGAGGTTCCACACCCCCGATACAACCTTCACAAATACACTACGCGTACCCTGAACTACGCCTCGTGTACCACCCTTCGCACAAGTACGCCCCGCGTACTCGGGCTTCCTTTCAAACCCTACACATTTCGAAGGCCATAACTTCTTCGATACACATCCAATTGCGACGATCCATATATCCATGAAAAGGAAACGAGAAGCTCTATACTTTAAACAACTTGTACCCGCCTTACCATATCGTGAACAAACATCCATTCTCATAGAAGTCCGAGCTGACAAATTACCAAAATACCCTTTAACTCCGAAACACAAACCGAATACTCGGATCATCCATTATATATCATCCACCTCCAAATGAGCCCAGAACTAAGTTCATCAAGGATCCTAAACCTACTAATACCCAATCCTTAATCACCAACCCGAAATGGAAACTATCTGAAATAGGGTGTTACACATCCGTTCTTCATTCTCTGTTGGACCTTCAGTCCTAATCTCTGATCTAAAAACTCATCTCTTGTTAGAGACTTTTGCTCCCTCTTAAGTTTGGGTCGTAGACTCAGCCTAAGATAGGGTCTTTACTTTAGCTATAGTAACAAACAGATTGGTCATACTCTAATGACCTTCCATCACATGATGTAATGGCTAGACTTAGGTCTCTATGAGTAAAACTCTAGAAAGGAAGACACCTTCCTGCATGTTCCAATGTGGTACAACCACATCATATCCGGTAGCATTTCTAGCTACTAGTTGCTTAATCTTAATGATGGTTGCAATAATTATGTCTATCACTCCACTTATATTTTCCTTTAGTCTTTTGACTAAAGTCGGATACTACATCGAACATGGTTTTCTGAACCGAGTAAATTACTTCGCAGATTTATTTTAATCGGACTCGATTTGCTATGACCACTAGGGTCGGAATAACATTTACTTTCTTAGTCATCACTGAAACGATGGTAACGACGGAAATAGACAAAATAAACTCAACTCCTAGTGTCGTAGTATCCTTGTGACGTTTCATGATCTAAGCGTGAGTCATGTGCTTCGGGTAGTATAGGCATTTACTACCCATCACACCTACTCATACTTGTCCCAAGAATTGTCTCGTAGTCCACAAGTTACCATACAAGAAAATCACATTACAACTTAACACATTAAACAATATAACATAATTAGGGATTGTATAACTTCTTGAAAACGATTACAATACTATTCAAGGTTCACCATACTCTGTGCCTCTTACATCAGGCTACATAATACTATCTATATGGGATGAACACTTCATATCTTGAACTTCAGATAAGCAACTTTTTAATTTTCTGAAGCGATATGAACTACATCTCTCGCTGCCTCCAGGGCCATCTGAAAATACCCGTGCCTTTGACTTTGGATGTATGTTTGGCTTTGTAGCTTCTTTCTTCTTCCGGAAGACCTTCATGATATGCCCTTCTTCTTTACACTAAAAAACATACCATCTTATTGTATCTACATTCATCAGAATAGTAACCAAGCCTTCCACACTTGTAGCTGGTCACTTCTTCTTTGCATTTCCTAAAATGCTTCTTTCTGCACTTTTCACACCACTCGCCTCATTGTCACCCCGATACTTCTTGTTGTTAGGGCTAGAATTTGATAATTTATACTTTTTATGGGATTTTAAAAATCCTTCACTCTTTCTCTTTTCTCCAACTTTGTCTTCGTCAATGATCCTTCCTTTCATCATGTCTTCAACGGATTTGGCAACCCAGATGGCCGCCTCAAGTGTAACATCCCAAATTTCAGAAATATGATATAAGGTCTTAAAGTTTATATTGAAGAAGCTACTCGACGAGTAGGTGCGAGTACTCGTCGAGTCGGATCGGGTTTTGGTCGCGAATTAAGTGACCAACTCGCCGAGTCGGAAGCTGGACTCGACGAGTTGGTGCTGGGAAGAGAAAACCCTAATCTCAGGGCTTGCACCCTATTTAAAGGACCTTAAGTCCTCACCTCAGCCTCTTTGTCCCCCCCCCCCCCCTTGAGAGTCAGAAAACCCCGGAATCGTGTGTGAGCCTATGGAGTGAACTTAGAAGCTTTGGAAGGAGATTCTAGCAAAGAAGGCTTGTAAATCAAGTGTAGAGCATCAAGGGATTAGTGTAGATCCAGAATCTACTTCAGCTTGGGCATATTTTAGAGGTAACAAGCTATTACCTTGACTCTATTGCATTTATATCTATTCTAGAATGATATTTGGGGCCATTTTGGCATGTTTAGGATCTAATTCGGGTTAGGGGTTTAGATCTGAGGTTGCTACTTCAGATCTAGACTTGTCTTGGTCCAGAACCTCTCAAAGTATCATCCCTTGGCTTTTTGGATAAGCATCATTGTCTTAAACCTTAGCCCTAAAGTGATTTGGGCTTATAACACCTTGTATTCACGTAAAGTTAGCAACTTTACGTGAGAGTCATGACCTAGAAGTGTGGATCTACAGTTTGGAGCCCCTGCATGACTCGAAAAGTCTCTGCATGAATAAAAGACTGAAGAGACTCGGCGAGTCTGTTCTTGGACTCGGCGAGTCTGTTGAAGATAGGCATGAACTCGATGAGTTGGAGGAACAACTCGGCGAGTCTGTTGAAGATTGTCGTGGACTCGGCGAGTCTGTTCTTGGACTCGGCGAGTCAGAACGCAAAACCCCAACCTCTTCTTGTTGAGACTCAGATCAGTGAGTTGAGTGGTGACTCAGTGAGTTGGTCATGATAGGACTCATAGATCGTTAAACTCGACGAGTCATGGAGTGACTCGGCGAGTCGAGTTGTGATATAAGAGTTTTCTGAAGTTGGGAACTCGGCGAGTCGACGGGTTGACTTGGCGAGTAGAGTCAATCAGGAAGGTTGACTTTGGCTAGGACTTTGACTTTGACATGTTTGACCTTCAGGGGTGTTATGGTATTTTGGATATTTATGTCATGGTTCATTGATGGCATCAGGTGTTGGAGTTTGGAGCAGTGCTTCGGGCCAGTGTTCTCGTGTTTCGGTTTGGCAGTTGTAAGGTGAGTTATCCTTACTATATCAACAGGGTCTACGGCACCAAGGCCGACCCTTTATCAGATTTGTATTGAGGTATTCGCATGATATACTTATGGGTTGTTAGATCTGCGTCCTGGTAGTTAGGATGGTGTTGTGTTAGTGACCGGCTAGGTCAGTATCTTGGTTAGGATGTTGTTATGCTATTATGATCTGTTAGATTGGTATCCTGGTATATAGGATGATGTTATGTTAGTGACCTGGTTAGGTCGGTATCCTGGTTATAGTATGTTGCTATGATTGATGATCTGTTAGATCAGTATGACTGTTATATATATGCCAGTATATGTTATTTATGTGCACATGGTTATTGTTGATGGGTGGGTTGAGGCGGGGTCCTGCTTCGTGCGGTTGAGGCCAACATACCCGACGAGCGGTCCGGATAGACTGTGAACCTGCATGACGGTCCAGTCATACCGAAGGCTCGAGATAGATCCAGGTAGACTGTAGGCCTTGCAAGGCGGTCCAGTCAAGCTGAGGGTTCAGTATGCATGTTGTTATGTATTTTTTGATATGATATGATTATGGTTATATGAGGTTGGTATTTTGGGGGAAACTCACTAAGATTTCGGGCTTACAGTTTAAGTTTATTGTTTCAGGTTTAGCGGATGGCCGTGGGGAGGCGAAGGCGTGACCGTACACTTCCTCGATTGATGATTATGATTTCTGGGAACTCTGATGTATAAACTATTTTGAAAATAAATTGTAATAACTGAATGGTTTCAAATGATTTAAAAAGTTTTAAATTGGCTCAAATTTCATGGGTGTGACATCAAGGATAGGTGTCTGGCGTACTGGCACCGAGTACTCCCATGGTAGTCCATTCACATACTTATCGAGTTTTGTTAGCTCATCGGGTAAAAGGCACAAAGAGAACTCCAACTTGTTTGTGAAGGCATTGCTATTCTCATCCAGGAACACTTTTCCTTTCTTTAGTGTCAAAAACATGTTCTCCAGTTCTAATATGTTTTGGGCTGACTAGAACTAGTATTTGAAGTGAGCCAAGAACTCCACCCATGTCAGCTATAGTGGCTCGTTAGGGTTTATGATCTTCCCTAATATGTTCCACCAACTAATAACCTCTCCCTTAAATCGACGCACATCGTAAGTAGTCTACAACTTACCCTTGCAACCACGCGTTATGAATGCTAGCTCCATCATAGAAATCCAATCCATAACTCCAATCAGATCTTCTTTCCCTTTAAAATTCGAGAGTTTTCAAATCATAAATTCCTTGTACTTTCATTTGTTCCTATCGATTCTTCTCTCAGGGTGGTTCCTCCTAACCACTTGTGATTCAGCTTGATCTACAGTCCTACTATAGCTCCCTTCTTCAGACTGACCTTTATTTAACACTGGTTCATCAACTGGTGCAGCAAATTCTCTCATATTCCATTGGAACAGTTGTCTAGTCTCCTCCATTTGCTCAGATAGCATTGCCCGAATCATGGATTGAACTCCTACCATTATGATTTGTTCAGCTACTGGCACAATGTTACACCCCAAAACCGGAACGGCAGAAACGTTCTGGGGTGGAGGACGTCATGTTTAGTATAACAAGACATGCATCATAGTAAGCAAAGTAATAAACAACCATTTCATTAGAAAGAAAGTGTTTACAAGGTATGCGATTCACATAATATAGAATACATAGCAAATAACAAAAGACATGAAGCTATACTGCTCCATCTTCTGAATTCCCAGAGCGCGTACCTGTCTACTGGTCTCCTGAGAATACAAGTTATTTTCAAAGTGTAGATCAGCATTTAAGCTGGTGAGTTCATAAGATTTAAGCGATGTAGTAAGTAGTAAGAAAGTTGTATAAAGTTGTAGAAAGTTGTAATAAGTGATAGTAAGTTCTGTTTAGAAAAGTTTGCCTGTTCCTCCAGGAAATCCTATATTTCCTGCTTTGATGAAAGATAAGTGAAAATGATTCTACAGTCCTTTCTATGAGTACTAAATGGATACAAGTTATATAAAACCCAGAGTAAACAAACAATCGATTGTGTGTATCTGCCCTAAGCCCACACCAAACAAGGAACAGGAAATAAGGCGGACGACACACGTCCCATTATTTGTTAGATCATCGTTGTATATAACCTTGGCGTATTCACTTGGTACTCACGGAGTTAACTGTAATAGTTTCTTTATATTTGATGAAAGATCCTTTAAGAAAACCCTTATTTCTTATAGTAAAATGGTAACCACAGTAGTTCCTTCTATAATCACTTAGTTTATACTAGCTATATATAATCTAATATCGAATAGATAGTTAATTGTGTGAATCTGCCCTAAGCCCACAACCAAACAAGGAACAGGGAATGAGGCGGAAGGCACACATCCTGACGTACTGATTACCTTAAAACATGTTTGTTTTATTAAGGTCATAATGTGATGAATAGTACCCATACTATACGCTCTCCCTGCAATAGATTCTGGGAACCAAACACGACTTCTGCAAACCAGTTGCTAGGCCGTGTAAATTCACATTAAAGTTATTTGATCCAGTATACCCAACATAACTATCACTAATTGCCTAGAACAATGAGTTAGTGATTCATTGGTATTATTAGATCCTGTAGTTGTCCCATGCTATAGCACCTTTTTATGTTCGTTCTGTTATAGTATCTTAGTATGTTCTCATTATAGTATCTTAGTATCCTCTAGTATCTATCATCTTAGTATCTTCTAGTTATAGTATGAACTGAACCCCTAAAACTATACCCCTTATAGTTTACTAGTAATTTACTTGAACTGTTGTTGAAAAGACTCATTTATCTACTAAGTTATGCTTGTACTTTAAAAACGGGGTTTTGTTAAACTATAAAGTAACATAACTTTAAAAGAGTTTTTGAAATGTTTTGATCACTTATTAAAGACAAAAGCGATCTTTTGAAAGATGTTTATAATAAACAATTACACAATTATCATTGTGTTCAACTTGTATTCCCCCCTTAAAAGCATTTAAAACAGTTTAAAAGATTGATTACAGGGGTATAAACTCACCTTATGTGGGTGATTCAAACGAATATGCGCGTAAGGATGAGAAGTTCCACGAATGAAGTCCCGAGACTTAACGAGTCCTAAATGACATATCATGGCATATATTGGCATAAATATAGTGCTTAGAAGCAACCAAATGCAAGGAAACACCTTAAGGGACTAGGAAACAGTTTAACCAAGTGTTGGAATCACATGTGATTCACTTAAAGGTAGTGTACGGCCACGTTGAGGAGTGTGCAGCCATGGGTGTGTGGTTGCACACTCATGGTAAAGAGTGCACAAAAACGTTTTCCAAGGGTAGGGAGGCTTGTGGGACAATTGCTCAGCAAGTGTTGAACCTAGAAAGGCACTTTGGAGGCCCTTAAGCACTAAACAAAGGGGTGTACGGCCACATGGAGTGTGTGCGGCTGCACACTCCTTGATGATCATGGTTTGAACGTTTTCTAAGGATCATATCTAGTAAGTAACAAGCTTAGGGGATGGTACTTACAATATAGAAGCCTTTAGGGGTGTTTTTGAGGGTGTTTTGAGGGGTGTACGGCCACACCTGGGTGTGCGGTCGCACACACCTTGTGTTCTTGAGTTCTGACCATTTTCAAGGACTTAAACTAGTGTTCTAAACAAGATTCAAGCATTGGGAAAGAGTACTTATGATCCGGAGGCTCGAGAAGGCTCAAAATCACCAAGAACAAGTGTGTGTTCTTGGTGTTCTTTGTGAAATAGTTGAAGATTTGAAGATCTAGCCAAAACATGATTTCCAATGGATGAAATCAAAGGGTGTTACTAGATTAAGAAGATTAACAACAAACCAAAGGAAGAACACTTACATTCTTGAAGATCTAGGCTGAAAATCGGATGATAGTTGAGAGAGAAATCGAGTTCTAGGCTTAGGAGTGTGAAAAGGGATGAAGGAAGGCTAAGTCCCAACCTTATACACGTGAGTGTGCTGCCCGGAGAGGGGTGTGTGGCCACACACCCAAGTGTGCGGCCGTACACTCCTTATGTTGGAGTGTAAGGCTCGATTTTGGTGCTAGAAGTGTAAGCGACCCAATCCTATACTCGAGGCTAGAATGTATTGAGCTTTGAACCTTTAAACGGAGTCTAAACAAGGCTAAATGATAGCAGAAACGAGTCTGACACTCAGTTGAGTTGACTGACTGGGCTTTACAAGGCAAAAATTTTAAAAAAATTTCGGGTTGTCACGTCATCCCCCCGTTAGATGGAATTTCGTCCTGAAATTAGCTTTCTTAGCAGTACTACTGGGGTTGCGCTCCTCTGATTGGCAGAATACCCACTCGTAGACCTGGCAACTTCGCCCTACTGTTCATGATAGGATTCATACCCAGTCCATCTATCATTACCTCATGTATACAAGTCGTATATAATTAGGGTTAGTTAGACAGTCGGATGTGCGACTCTGCCCCAGGTCCACAACCAAACAAGGAACAGGAGATAGGGCAGAAACACACATACTAGATCTGCGTAATCATAATCATATACTACCCTCGCGTATACACTTAATAGTGATAGGTGGGCTGTATTCTTCCTTAGCCTCTGTGCTCGAACTTGGTCTGCTGGACGAGTGGTATTTCGGAAAGGTTTGTGGAACATACGACGGCAAGGCTTCGAAGGGAAAAATACTCTTCGCATGAGTACTTCGGGGTTTAGAATACGAAAGACAAAACTGAGGTTTAGGTCGGTCTGTCGTTACGAATTACGAAGGTTTCGCGAATTTGACTGTCGAGGCGATAGAAACATATGAACTTAGTATGGTGAGGACCACGCCAACTCATGACGAATGATAGTAACGGACACTTTACTGAACAAAGTTTTTGGCCGATTTGAAAGAAAAGTTTGTTATACGATGATGTACTTCCCTAATGTACTCGAAAATGTACTCTTTGTAAATGTTCTAGTGCTTTCTGTTTTCCTCTTGTTGTTAACACTTCTACGCATTGTACCGCGATGTGCGTGTACATACCGCGAAAGTGCTTTGATAACTAGTATCGATACTTTAGACTACCATCCTCCTTGGTACCACTACGATCGCCTGGAATATACAAGTTATGAATAATTAAGATGAATTGGACGGTCGACTGAGTAACTCTGCCTCAAATCCACAACCAAACAAGGAACAAGAATTAAGGCGGAATCACTCACTCTAAGTTTGCAAAATCTTAGCTATGCACAACCCTAACGTACATACTAAGCCAACATAGCTTCTTAGAACGGTCCCTTAGTTCTCTTGAATATTGTGACTTATTTCAATAAGTGAGTTATTATAATTACTTTTAAGTGTTATCCCCAAGTTTTAATCTTATATAAATATAAATTAATTTTTCAAAGTAATTACTATTTCGAAAACGTATCGCTGCTCGCTGGCGACTCCGAGGTCGATTCTCCTGTGGTGATCATCAGAATTCGTCCATCCGCTCCTGAGTTCTTTGTTATCGGGCATTCCCTCTGGTAGTGTCCATTCTCACCACAGCCATAGCAGGCTTGGTTTTCTTCAACTCCGGGGACTTGGGAGATCGGTTGAGTCGGTGCCCTGCAGAAACGGACTGTGTGTCCCTTTCTGTGGCAGTTCAGGCACTGCATTTCCCGACGTACTCCAGTGTGGTGATAGTTGCACTTTCCACACTTCGGGAGGGTTCCAGCATATCGACTGGCGGGTGCTGGAGTAGCAGGTGTTGTGGCTGCGTACATAGTACTCGTTTGTTCCTCCTACGGGGGTTCCCGTGTTGTTCGCTTCTTCTTCCTCTCGTTCCCCGACTTTTGGATATTGTCCTCTTCCCTTGATGGCTTGGGAACGGGGACTTCCACACCATGACGGACTCCGTGGTCGATGAGACGCTGAGCTAGGCGTTTAGCACTATCGAATGTGGCTGGGTTAGAAGACAGCCCATCTCCTTGGATCGGGGCAGATAGACCCCAGATGTATCTTTCTATCTTCTTACTCTCCGGGGTAACCATCACGGGGCATAGTGCTGCTAGGTCACTGAACCGGTCAGTGTAGGCCACTATGTCTGAGCCGACCATCTTGAGCTCCCATAGTTCTTGTTCCAGCTTTTGAACTTCGCCCCTCGGGCAGTATTCTTCCATCATTAACTCTTTCAGGTTCTCCCAACCCATTGAGTTATCCACTGAAAGGGCCAGTGACTTAACATGGCTGTTCCACCATGTCAGCGCTCTGTCAGAGAAGGTGCAGGCAGCAAACTTCACTTTGCTCCCTTCGGGGCACGAATAGATTTCGAAGACCGAATCTGTTTTCTCGAACCATCGCATCAGAGCGATGACTCCACCATTTCCATCGAAGGAATTGGGTTTGCAGTTCATGAAGTCTTTATACGAATACTTCCTTGGGTGTCCGTGAGAAACTCTGGGGTTGGTTAAGTGGGTACTGCTACCAGATCCGAGGGTACCACCTTCGCCGAAATGAGCTAGAGCAGTTGCCACTGCGGAGGATATCGTTGCTTGAAGAGCAGCAGGATCGAATTGTGGCGATGGAGTTGGAGTTATTGGAGTAGTGTGTCTGCTTGGTCTGCGAGGAGGCATCTTTGCTAAAAGAATACAAAGACGAGATGGAATAAGTCTACAGCAGCAGATATAAGCCGAAAGCTGAAAAACAAGGTTATCCTAGTTCTGAATGTATCGGGTCCTGACTTCCACAGGGTTCTAGAAACAATTCATAAAAGAGTCTATACCTAATAAACTTTATGAATTTGGAATGGCTATCCTCGAATGAATATCTGTTACCTGAATAACTGTTACCAGCTGCATGTAAGAAAATAATCCTAACACATAATGTGAGCAGTTTTTCCACTAACTCATTAAGTTAACAAGATTATTATTTATTAGTGTGACGCATAAGACGTTTTGGTCACTTCAGTTGATCCTTCTTTGAAAGCTTCTCCTGAACCTGATCTTGTTCCTCTCTGGCTCTTCTGTTGTCTACTATGAGGAAGTGGTTACATCTATCTAGGTTTGTCGTGCGAGAATGGAAGTGTCTAAAGAATCTATGAGATTAAGTGAAACATTATGGGGTGATCCTTACAGAGTCCTCCTATAATTGCACAATGTATACAAGTTGCATATAATTCAAGATTAAATAGACCTTCGAATAAGTGATCCTACTCCAAAACCACAACCAAACAAGGAACAGGTAGTGAAGCGTAGATCACAAATTCTAAGTCTATAAAACCTCAATTATATATAACCTTGGGAGTATACATTGCAAGATTATAGGCCTATCCGTAAGGGTCTTTTAAGTTATCACATAAGTTATTTATATAGTGCCTAAAATACTCCTATAGTATTTTAATGTAATGAACTTGGTATGTTTTAAACTTGTTATCGCGTTATATTATCATAGAATACTCCTATAGTATTCTAACTCTATGTACTTGATCTAGTATTCTCTTTACTAGCATTAGGTAAGTTTTAAGACCGTTGCAACACCACATCACTCCCAAACACATGTCGGTCACATCTCGAATGAATATAGTTGATAAGGCTGTATTGATTCTAGCTATGATTACATAACTGTCCAGGTTTGACCATAGTGTTCAACCTTTAACTTCTTCTGTTCTGTTCTTCTTGTGATACTTTTTCTAGTATGTGTATATGTATAAGCAAGTATGTCTACTTTTCTAAGGTATACTTATATATTTAAAATATATTCTTATCCAGAGCACTTTGGCCCCATTGTATTTATAGTTGTATATCTTTTATCGGTTGATATACTTAGTTCACTATAAACAATGCTCTGATACCAATCTGTCACACCCCAAAACCGGAACGGCGGAAATGTTCTGGGGTGGAGGACGTCATGTTTAGTATCACAAGACATGCATCATAGTAAGCAAAGTAATAAACAACCATTTCATTAGAAAGAAAGTGTTGACAAGGTATGCGATTCACATAATATAGAATACATAGCAAATAACAAAAGACATGAAGCTATACTGCTCCATCTTCTGAATTCCCAGAGCCCGTACCTGTCTACTGGTCTCCTGAGAATACAAGTTATTTTCAAAGTGTAGATCAGCATTTAAGCTGGTGAGTTCATAAGATTTAAGTGATGTAGTAAGTAGTAAGAAAGTTGTATAAAGTTGTAGAAAGTTGTAATAAGTGATAGTAAGTTATGTTTAGAAAAGTTTGCCTGTTCCTCCAGGAAATCCTATATTTCCTGCTTTGATGAAAGATAAGTGAAAATGATTCTACAGTGCTTTCTATGAGTACAAAATGGATACAAGTTATATAAAACCCAGAGTAAACAAACAATCGGTTGTGTGTATCTGCCCTAAGCCCACAACCAAACAAGGAACAGGAAATAAGGCGGAAGACACACGTCCCATTATTTGTTAGATCATCGTTGTATATAACCCTGGCGTATTCACTTGGTACTCACGGAGTTAACTGTAATAGTTTCTTTATATTTGATGAAAGATCCTTTAAGAAAACCCTTATTTCTTATAGTAAAATGGTAACCACAGTAGTTCCTTCTATAATCACTTAGTTTATACTAGCTATATATAATCTAATATCGAATAGATAGTTAATTGTGTGAATCTGCCCTAAGCCCACAACCAAACAAGGAACAGGTAATGAGGCGGAAGGCACACATCCAACTACCTATCGGATATTAATTATATATAACCCTGGTGTATAAACTAGGGTATTATAGAATTAACCACCTAAGGTCTTTTAAGTTATACTGGTTTAATAAAAATGGATTAAACCCTTTACTGGTAAGTTTCTAGTTTTGTATATCAAAAGTTCTTTACTTGAAAAGTATTATTTGTACTAGAAAACGGTGCATTGAATTAGTGTCCTATGACCTGGCCCATACTGGTACCCCTTATGATTACTTACTGTATACGGAAACATATATATATATATATATATATATATATATATATATATATATATATATATATATATATATATATATATATATATCTAAGATCGGATAGATAGTTGGCTGAGTGTATCTGCTATAAGCCCACAACCAAACAAGGAACAGGAAATGAAGCGGAAAGCACACATCCTACTACCTGTCGGATCCTATTGACATATATCCCTGAATGCATTCACTAAGGAATCATAAAGTTAGCATTATAGGCCCCCTTCTACTGAATGTACTAGATTCGACTGTTCTGTGTGTCGGTTGTAAAATGTAAGTTTTCCCTAGTTTATAACTATCTTGACTCGAAAATAGTTTGAATTAACTTTCAAGTGGAACTGTCACAATATGAAAGTATTTGGAAAAATATAAGTACACGGTTGTGTTTTGAATTGACATCCTGACGTACTGATTACCTTAAAACATGTTTGTTTTATTAAGGTCATAATGTGATGAATAGTACCCATACTATACGCTCTCCCTGCAAGAGATTCTGGGAACCAAACACGACTTCCGCAAACCAGTTGCTAGGCCGTGTAAATTCACATTAAAGTTATTTGATCCGGTATACCCAACATAACTATCACTAATTTCCTAGAACAATGAGTTAGTGATTCATTGGTATTATTAGATCTTGTAGTTGTCCCATGCTATAGCACCTTTTTATGTTCGTTTTCTTATAGTATCTTAGTATGTTCTCGTTATAGTATCTTAGTATCCTCTAGTATCTATCATCTTAGTATCTTCTAGTTATAGTATGAACTGAACCCCTAAACTATACCCCTTATAGTTTACTAGTAATTTACTTGAACTGTTGTTGAAAAGACTCATTTATCTACTAAGTTATGCTTATACTTTAAAAACGGAGTTTTGTTAAACTATAAAGTAACATAACTTTAAAGGAGTTTTTGAAATGTTTTGATCACTTATTAAAGACAAAAGCGATCTTTTGAAAGATGTTTATAATAAACAATTACACAATTATCATTCTGTTCAACTTGTATTCCCCCCCCCCCCTTAAAAGCATTTAAAACAGTTTAAATGATTGATTACAAGGGTATGAACTCACCTTATGTGGGTTATTCAAACGAATATGTGCGTAAGGATGAGAAGTTCCACGAATGAAGTCCCGAGACTTAACGAGTCCTAAATCACATATCATGGCATAAATATAGTGTTTAGAAGCAACCAAATGCAAGGAAACACCTTAAGGGACTAGGAAACACTTTAACCAAGTGGTGGAATCACATGTGATTCACTTAAAGGGAGTGTACGACCACTTTGAGGAGTGTGCGGCCATGGGTGTGCGGCCAGGGAGTGTGCGGCCGCACACTCATGGTAAAGAGTGCACAAAAACATTTTCCAAGGGTAGGGAGACTTGTGGGAAAATTGCTCAACAACTGTTGAACCTAGAAATGCACTTTGGAGGCCCTTAAGCACTAAACAAAGGGGTGTACGGCCACATGGAGTGTGTGTGGCCGCACACTCCTTGATGATCATGGTTTGAACGTTTTCTAAGGATAATATCTAGTAAGTAACAAGCTTAGGGGCTGGTACTTACAATATAGAAGCCTTTAGGGGTGTCTTTGAGGGTGTTTTGAGGGGTGTACGGCCACACCTGAGTGTGCGGCCGCACACACCTTGTGTTCTTGAGTTCTGCGCATTTTCAAGGACTTAAACTAGTGTTCTAAACAAGATTCAAGCATTGGGAAAGAGTACTTACGATCCGGAGGCCCGAGAAGGCTCAAAATCACCAAGAACAAGTGTGTGTTCTTGGTGTTCATGGTGAAATGGTTGAAGATTTGAAGATCTAGCCAAAACATGATTTCCAATGGATGAAATCAAAGGGTGTTACTAGATTAAGAAGATTAACAACAAATCAAAGGAAGAACACTTACATTCTTGAAGATCTAGGCTGAAAATCGGATGATGGTTGAGAGAGAAATCGAGTTCTAGGCTTAGGATTGTGAAAAGGGATTGTGACAACCTGAAATTTTCGTTTGTATAATTTCTACAGTCAAACATTTCAAATATCAGTCAAAAACATTTCAGTACATTTTTGGCCGGATTTAAGTCCGTTTGAGTGTTTTATTTTATTTTTCGTCAAACTACTAAATAAAAAGAAGTGACGTTATTAGCGATGTGTAGCAAACAAAACAATAAACACCATTTTCCCAAGACTCATGCATATAGCATGAGTTTACACATCTTTTCCTCATTCTCCACTTCCCACCTCAAGAACACAAGGCTTTTTCTCTCAAGTATCATAAGTCCATTCTTCCAAATCCGCCAAAAGTGTAAGTTTTTCTTCCTAAATTCATCCATACAACATTTAATCTAGTGTTTATACATCATTTCATCCATGGATTCTTGATTTTTACATAGATCTTCAAGTATTCTTCAAAACACCAAGAACACCAAGAACACTCACTAGTGTTCTTGGGTCCTAAACACTCTTACAAGCTTCCTTTGAGTAAGTATCCTCTTCCTAACTAGTTATTTGCTTAGTGTGCTTGCTAATCCATGGAATGAACACCAAAAACCCCCAAGAACATGTGTTTACGGTTTGGGGATCTCCCAAAACTGTAAACATCCCCAAAGGGTGTTTTGATGCCCTAACACCATCTAATGCATGGACAAGAGGCTAGAAACTTGCATGCATGAACTAAGAACCACCAAACACGAAAAGAATGAAGTGGCCAAGGGTTTACGGCCGTAAACTCTAGGGTTTACGACCGTAAACTCCCAAGCAGTGGTCCAAGGACCGTAAACTCCAAGGGAGTGCCATTTCGAACCCTAACCCCTTCCTAAGCCTTTGTTTCGACCCTAGGACACTTCTTTGTGAAACATGAGACCTTGAAACACCCAAATGCACCATTCCCATGAGTTTACGGTCGTAAACTCATGGGGGGAATGGTCCACCAACCGTAAACACACATAGGGTGATCATTTGAAGTGTAAACTCCATAGTGAGGTCATACACTCCTTAGAAGCAACCCTTAGCACTCCTAGCACTTGAAACAAAGTGTTTTCATGCATTAGAGTGTCTTTACTTACTTAATTAGTGATTAATTAACTAATTAGATACATGTGTGTATCACTACATGTTGCATAGGGTCCATTGGTGCGTTCAAGTCCTCACTTGACACCTAGCATCCTACCTGACACTTCTATCCAAACTACTCACTGCAGGTGAGTTCATACCCCTTAATTAACCTTTTAAATGTTTTTAAATGCTTTTATGGGGGGAATACAAGTTGAATCAAACAAGTTATAGTATCAATCACATGTGATTTATAACTTGCAACCAAAAGGATTTTCTATATTTTCAACTGCTTTGCCAACAAAACTGCTTCAAATGTTTATCAAACTCATTTTCATATTAAATTGTTATAAAACTATTTCCAAACTCTTTTAAACTTCTTTTATTCCCAAACCATATCTACACCAATATATGTATATAAGTAAGACATGAAGGACTAAGGACTAATAGCTCACCTTACTTCCTATTCTTGTTTGATTGTGGGCTTAGGGTATTTTGTTATTTGTCCGACTGTCGTTTAATTCTTAGTTATATATCATCTATATTTGTGATTAGATATAAAAGTCTTCATTTCAGTTCAGTGCCTTTGTGTATTAACGGCATGCAACCAACATTACTATTTAACTATAATAGGTATAATTAAGGATTACTACTCATTACTACTATGGCTATGACAACTACCAGAGTCAGCACAGTTATGAGTCAATACATGCTAAAAACTATACAAAGAGAATACTAAGTACTATACAAAGAGAATACTATATACTATACAAGAGAACACTCTATACATTATACCAGAAAGTACACTATACGATATACGAGAGAATATACTAAAATAGAATGTGACATACTACTTCTCGATACGACACTTCACTGTGCTATCACCGTGTAACCAGAGTCTCCTGGAGGGAGAGCGGGCATTATGTGTATAGATCTATACGGGACAGACACTCCCACATCCCGACTGCTAGCTACAGTCCGAGCCGACTAGGCCCACGGGTGACAAAATGTCACCATACTACGTGTGACCTGGAGGGTCATCAGTTATTCGATCGTCAATCAGCATGGTTACATACGAGTTCACATTCAGACCTTTAATTAACACTTTAAGAATTAAAGGCAAAACAGACTCCCCGAGGCGTATTGTACAATTAATACCACCTGGAGTCTGCATTTTCATTACATTCAGCCGGCAGTGACACTGCTGGGGTAAAACATTATTTTCCCACTTCTTTACATTAATGAGGTCAAAAACTATATTTTCTTAATAAAAGTTTCACTGGGAAATATCTACATTTATGAAAGAACAAATACACAAACAGTTGAGTCTTGGTAGAAGACTACTTTTTACTGGAAAACATAGGGTTTTCTAGGGAATGTACTATTTTCAAACATTGAAACCAGTTATTATATCACCTTGTTGTAAACATTTTTATACAAGCAATGACACTAAATGCTTATGAACTCACCAGCTTTATGCTGATAAACTCTTTCAAAATAACTTGTATTCTCAGGTCATCAGTAGACAGGTACAGATGCAGCTTTTGAGAAGATGGAGCACATACAAGACTCATCTTTATTTTCGATTATACTTTTGGTGTCTAACAAACTGTACAGAACACGCTTGTATTACAATTATTATATTAATGCAATGGATGTTGTTGCTTGTCTTTACTATTATGCATTGTTATGATACTATACATGACGTCCTCCACCCCAGAACGTATTCCGCCGTTCTCGGTTTTGGGGTGTGACAGGGATGAAGGAAGGCTAAGTCCCAACCTTATACACGTGAGTGTGCTGCCAGGAGAGGGGTGTGCGGCCGCACACCCAAGTGTGCGGCCGTACACTCCTTATGTTGGAGTGTAAGGCTCGATTTTGGTGCTAGAAGTGTACGCGACCCAATCCTATACTCGAGGCTTGAATGTACTGAGCTTTGAACCTTTAAACGGACTCTAAACAAGGCTAAATGATAGCAGAAACGAGTCTGATACTCAGTTGAGTTGACTGACTGGGCTTTACAAGGCAAAAATTTTAGAAAAAATTCGGGTTGTCACACACGACCTGTGGCGCACACTCAATCATACGTCAAGGTTCAGGCTGTTGATTTCCGTTATCATTTCTTAGTCCGCTACTAGTTCTCACCATGATGTTCTGTACACAAGAAAAACCATTTAGTGTACTACAACACGAGTATATTATGATAGGGAAGGTTTTAATTATGTTTGGGTGCATAATCTTTCTTATCACCCTAAAAAGTTATATTCGAGTTCTAATACATTCATTTATTCGTTTAGAATCTTGAACACATAAAATTTCCAAATCAATGTCAGAAATAGAGGTTGAAACATGAAAACTGAACCTCTAGCAATCATAAGTAATAAAGATCTGAAGTCAGTTGATTTTGATATATGTGAAGTCCGAGATTGAGATGGAGTAAGAGATGGAGATCATTCTGAGATGTAGTGAAGATTCGAGATTTATAGTTTGTTCAAGCATTTAATGTTTCTTGTCTTATTATTGATGTAACGTTTCATATGACTTTCCTTTGTGTATCTTTTAGATAACCAGTTTGTCAGTGACTGATTATTAACCATTCTTAAGAATGTTTCAGAGTTTGTACGATATTCCTCCTTAGTCTATATAAGGAGTGATTTGAATGACAAGAAATATATGCATTGTTACTCGAAAGATAGAAAAAATTCTCTTTAATTCCCTTTCACTTTTCTCTCAAATCAAGATCTTTCACAACATTCTTCTTGTTCATTAAATTTCTTTACATTGATTAACTCTTAGTTTACTTCATTTAATATTGACTACTTTGTTGAATCTTTTCTTCAAGTCTTGACTGGTATTACCAGACTCGACTGGAATCATTAATTAAGAGCAAAAATTGATCTTAAAGATTAACTCAAGGTTTGAGTTTTCAAACATTGTTCTTGCACATTGATTCTTGTACTCACAATTGGTATCAGATCTTGAGTGGTTGTCCTTCTTGTGCCCCATTGCAAATAGCAAATTGTGTGGGTTGCCCTTCTTGTTCCCCATTGCTAGTTGTTGAAGAGTATGATCACTGGAAAGTCAAAATGGAATTGTTCTTACTTGGTAAGGAAAAAGGTGAAGAAATATGGACATCTGTGAAAGAAGGTCCACATGTTCCAGTCAGATAAATTTTGAGAGATGCAGCCGCAACTCTCATGGGACAGGAAGAACAGCGTCCAGCACCTCTCAGTGGTGATGATATTGAAAAATTGCATTCATATCAGATTGCATTTTCCGAGATGGTGTTCGGCGTTCCTCCTTCTCTCTTTGAGCACATTAAGTTGTGCAAATCTACTAAATAGATTTGGGACAAACTCCAAGACCTGTTCGAGGGATCAGAAAACATGAAGGATAAGCGTTTGACTTCCGTCGTCAACGAGTTCGATACTTTCACCATAACTCCCGGTGAATCAGTTGCCTCGGACTCTAACAGATACTGAATCATCATCAACAACATGACAACTCATGGGTTTGTCCAAACTCCACTAGAAAATCTCAAATTCGTCAATAGTATTGGTAAAGGATGGGGAAATGTTAAATCATGTCTTCAGAGTAATGGATGTCTGAAGAAGTTGAAGTTTTACCAGCTGTTTGATGAGCTTCAAGGTCATGAATCAAATGTTTCACAAACTTTGAGAGAAGTCTCAGGAGGTCCTCTTGCTCTAGTTAGCTATTTCAATCCTCACGTCTCGAACCCCTCTGTTTCGGACCCGTTCAAAGTTGTTATGCCATATATCCCACCTGTTCAACCCTCTCCACCAAATTTACCTTCTCCTGCTAATTCCAACTATCAGTTTGATGGAGACCTCGACCTTGAAGCAATGGACTCTGAACTTCGCTTCCAACAAGAGTTTGCTCTACTTTCCATGAAATATAAGCGTCCTTTCAATCCCACTCACAAACCATATCACAACCGTTTCGAAGCTCCTCATCAAAGTAATCCCTAACCATTTCCCAAACCTTCAAGAAATCCACCTGCTTATAAACCCAAAATCTCAACACCAAATCATCCCTCAGAATCCCACGAGACTCTGAAGTTAGAGAAACCAAAGATCGTTTTGTCACAAGTGCGGTCATGCAAACAACTTTGCCAAAGACTACTTGGCTGAAGCGCCACAAAAACCCAAGATCAAGGACTTTGCGTACTATACACGTCGATCCCAAGAGATGGGTTCTAGTGAGAAAGAATTCATTACCACTGTTTCGAGAGATATGGAAGGATATTGGTCATCTGGAGATGAAGATGATGTGAGTACTGGTAGAAATATGTGTCTTATGGAAAGGCAAACAATTGAATGTGATGAAGGCTACTGGTCATTTGGATCAAAGGAAGATTATGATGATGTTGAACCGAACTACTGCTACATGGCGACCAACGACCCACTCGGAAGAAGCATAGTTTAACAGGTAAAATCTATGATTACTGATAATAATTTTGATTTATCTCTCTGTGAACCATATCTAACTCAGATCCAATCAGATATGAACATCATATATAAAGCCTATGAGTCTGCCATAGAAGCCAGAGAGAAGATGGAAAGTGAATTAAGTCGTCTTAGATTACGTTTCGAGCATAAGAAGCTTAAGATAGAGGCTTTAAAACATGAACTTGTAATGTCAAAATATGAATGTATCATTCTCAAGGACAAATGTGAAATCACTTATTCCGAAAGAAATGTTTTAATTTATGATAACAAACGTCTCAATGCCAAAATAGATGCTTTGCATAATCCCATAGATATTCTTGAAGCTAATGAACAAATGACTCATAATTTTCATCATGCTTGGTCTAAAGCACCTGGTCTCGGAAGCGAGTTTTCGAAACCTATTGCTCATCCCTTGAAGGATTTACAAAATCTAACTTTTATGGGAGACATTCTGAACCACAAATATTCGGATATCCCCGTCTCGCCATTGTCACTCCTTCCTGAGACTTCAGACCGATTCTCATCTTTGATCCCTGAGTTTCAACCAATAGTTGACAAATATCTTGATTCCACGCCTCTTCCGCCTCTAATACCCCTGGACCTAAATCAGACCTCATAATTTTCTCCTAGCATTCTTAACACTGTAGTTTAAATTCCGAACCACATTCCTCATAAAAATTGTGTTATTAAGGATATTCGGGAGACAATTGGACCTAACTCGGATAATCATATTTTGTCTGGGCATCTTTTGATAGTGATGTTGAAGAAGAAATCGTTGTAGAATACTCGTCTGATTCTTGTGTTTCTGATTCTCAATTGATTTCAAAAACCACATTAGTACCAATCAAACCCAAGTTTTACAACCCATCTGCTGGCCAAACTTCTAAATCATCATCTGACTCCTGGAAGAAACCTTCATTAAATAGAAAAGATGTCGTAGATCCTAAGATAGAAGCCAAAAATACACTCAAAAAGGAAATTAGGTCAAGACAAGAATCCAGGTTCACTGAGAATTCCAAAAAGAAAGTATCTCTGACTGTCAGCCCGACGACTAGGAACCATAACACATTTACGCCTGTTAAGATTCTTAAAAGGCCATCCCTTCCTCCTAGTTTGGTAGTTCAAAACAAAGTTGTCAGTCCCATTATGAAAAAGTCTGTTGATACTCATCTTACTAATACTAACTCTTCTCAAACAGTTTCTACAGTGTTCATTGCTAAATCTGATGGCACATTTGATTTGTTAAAAACACTGTCACTCAAAAAATTTCAAATAATTTAAAACAAAAAAATTTGAGTGGAGATCTAAAAGTGTTGAAAAAGAATATGCAACTCCAAGTAACATTGTGATTCCTACAGCTCCAAAAATTGCTGGTCCGAGAAAAGTTGTTCCGAAACACCCTGTTATTGAATATGATTTCTGGATCAATGAAAATACTTTGGCATTTTGCTTCTTTCCCAAAGGATCTCGGAACAAGCCCTTCGAGACATTTGTTGCTCAAAAGTCACAATCCAAGTCTAAAGCCCGTCCCTATGTCCCAAAACCTAACTCGGAGCCTAAAAACTCCAAAATTCAATAATTTTTTCAGGCACTCTGTGCTTCGAAACAAGATACAATATGGTATATTGATAGTGCTTGTTCCATGCACATGACGGGCCAGAAATATTTCCTGTGTGATCTCAAAGTCTCACCAAATGCTGGCTATGTGACGTATGGCAAAAACTCCAACTCTTAGATTCGGGGTTATGGCATCCTCACCAATGCAAACTTCTTTGTCTCAAACATGGCATACGTAGCTTATCTGAATCATAACCTAATTAGCATGGCTCAACTTACAGATGTAAATCGTCGAGTTGAATTCTACAAGAAACACAGCTATGTCATGACCGAAGACCGAAAAGGATGTCTGATCAAGTCAAATCGCAACAAGAACATGTATCCTCGTGACATCAACATGATCATTGGCAAGCCTCAACTCTATCTACTCTTAAAGGCAGTTCCTGATGTCATTTAGTTATGGCATCGAAGGCTTGCTCATCTAAACTTTAGATATATGAATGATCTTGTTTCCGGTAAAATGGTCAGAGGTCTACCTCTCTTCAAGTTTGAAAACGATCATCTTTGTGCTGCCTGTGAATGTGGGAAGCAATCGAAGAAATGTCATCCTATCATCATCGAAAAATCAATCTTAGAACCATTGGAATTGCTTCATATAGATCTGTGTGGACCTTCCAATGTAGAAAGTCTACATCATAAGAAATACATTCTTGTGATTCTGGATGATTTTACAAGGTTCACCTGGGTTTTTTTCCTCGGAATCAAGTTAGAAACCGCCTCGGAACTTATTAATTTCATCAAAGGAATTGAAGTTCTAGTGAAATTGCCTATTCGGTGAATCCGAAGTGATAATGGTTCGGAGTTTACCAATGTCACCATTGATAAATTCCTCTCTGAGAAAGGTATTGACCACAATTCTCAGCTCCCTACACTCTGCAACAAAATGGTGTGGTTGAACGAAGAAATAGAACCCTCGTTGAAGCTACTCGATCGATGCTTAACTTTGCCAATCTTCCACTCTATGTTTAGGCTGAAGCTGTATCCACTGCCTGCTTCACTCAAAATCGAAGTATCATCAATCGTCGACTTAACATGACACCATACGAAGCCATGAATGGTCGTAAGCTGAGTATCTCTTTTCTACATGTCTGCTTTATCAAAAACAATCGTGATCAACTCACGAAATTTCAGCAGAAAGCCGATGAAGCAATCTTTCTTGGATACTCTGCAAAATCAAGAGCTTACCGAGTTCTAAATCGTAGGACTCGTGTTCTTGAAGAAAGCTTTGATGTCACCTTCAATGACAACTATGTTCGGAATTCTGGCCCAACCCATGTCACAACCCACATTATGGAGTCCGATACTCCATCTCCAGGATGTCCGAATCCTCAAATTATTCATGAAGTCGACTTTGAAACCCTGTTCGGACCAATAGAAATAACTTAGGATTCGGAATCTCGAACAAGACCATCCTCATCAACTATAGCTCCAATTTCACAAAATGTTTCTAGTCTGCCTCCCACATTTCCTCCATTTGATTCCGAACCGATTCAATCTTCTCAGGTTGAGGGGGAGAATGGTATTCCCTCTCTTGAATCAAATGTTGAAGGATTCCAAGATACAGCGGATCAATTTGATGAATTCGATCCTATTCCGGACAATAACGACGACAATGCCACCTTCTTTGACTTTCCGGACAAAAATGACACTGATATCTCCGGTTCAAAAGTTTAGGGGAGCATCATCCTCAAATTTAAGTTGTTCAGGGGGAGTAACATAACCCTATTGTTGATGTCAGATCATCCGCTGCAGAAGAGCTTCCGAGACTACACATCCGGACCAAGGATCATCCTCCAAACCAAGTTATTGGAAATCTAAACGCCGGTATTCAAACTTGTTCTGCCACCTACATCCAAAATGAATGTTATTTCTTGGAATTATCTCAATGGTTGAACCAAAATCCATCAAGGAAGCACTAGAACATGCTGACTGGATTACAGCCGTGCAAGAAGAGTTGGTAGAATTTGATCAACATGAAGTGTGGACTCTCGTCCCTCCTCCGTGGGAACACCCCATTGTTGGTACGAGATGGGTGTTCCAAAACAAACTAGACGATGTTGGAGTTATCATCCGAAACAAAGCAATATTAGTGGCAAAGGATTCGCTCAGATTGAAGGACTCGATTATGACGAGACCTTTTCTCCTGTTGCTTGTCTTGAATCCATCAGAATCTTTCTTGCTTATGCATCTCATAAAGGCTTTAAAGTTTACCAAGTGGACGTTAAGAGTGATTTTCTTAATGGTGAACTTGATACCGAAGTGTATCTCCAACAGCCTCCCGGTTTTGTCAATCCTTCTTCGTTGGATTAGTGTCTAAGCTCGTAACTATATTTGGTATGTACTTGACTCGGTTGTGCATGGTCCTTTTGGGTTAACTTCACCAAAGCAACTTGATAGGATGATTTATGAGGAGAGAGGATTAATTATGATTTATTAATATATTATATGAATAATATATTAAAGGAGAAATCATATTGTTTAATTAATATTAGTCAAGAATTAATTGATAGTTAGTTTTGTGACTAAAAGAGATTAATTAAACTTAGGGGACTAGAGTTGTAATTATAAGATAATTGCAATTGGGCTATGGATCACCTTGGAACATATGTTGGACGAATTCTATGGGAAGCCCATAAGGAATTCGTCCAAGGGGGGTTCTAAAGGGAGTCCATGGGCTGCTTGGAGCCTAAGCAGTCAAATTAGGGTTTCCTTGTTTGATAACCCTAATAGCCTCACTATATAAAGACCCCTATGGCCCCAAAAACGTGGTGAACTCTCTTGGAAGAACCCTAGGACGTTTTTGGTGCTCATCCTCTTTCTCATAAGTCATCCTCTTGCTCTTGGTGTTTGTAAACCATTAGAGGAGTGACATTTGTGACTCTAAGCTCCAAGGAAAGAAGATTGAAGAGATTCAAGCCATTCTATAAGAGGTAATCATCTAGATCTGTTCTTACATATAAATTTTGAAATTAGTATGCTAGATCTAGGGTTTATAAGTCTTGTATGAATTGCATGTACAATAGAGAAACTAAGATCCAAGCTTTAGGGTTTGCATGAGCACATAGGATGTTCTTTTGTATAAAACCCATCAGTGGTATCAGAGCCTTGATTGGTTTCTATTGTATTGATGCTTAGGGGTCGTTTGATAGTTGCTGACTGAGTTAGAACTGACTGGGTTAAAAGCTGACTGAGTTAGAAGTTCTGACTGAGTTAACTTCTGACTCAAACTTGTTGTTTGATTTTACATTTGACTAACTGTTCAAAATGACTATATTACCATCAAACAATAATTTTTATAATAATTCTTTTATGATTTACCATTTAACTTGTAACATTACATTTTTTTTATAACATTACAACTAGTGTTATACCCGTAAATTTGAACGATTGAGCTTATTACAAAAAGTAATTAATACATAATGAAAATGACTCAAATATGAGTTATCTGTCTCATTTCAATGTTTTAGTCAAAATTTAAAGGAAGAGTGAAATATGGCTTATAGATAAAAAAAAATGTGTAAGGACTTGTACTTCGATAATGATAGACTGGGGCATGATCGTTATTACTACCATAACAAACATGAAAATTTTGAAACAATTCTACACCAAAAGTCCAAAAAATTGAGATGAATTAACCTAACTAACTTCCATCCTTTTCTTTTTTTTTCTCTACGCCATATTCTTTTCCATTATCAGTGGCATATGAATCTTCATCAACTGGGATGAAACAACTCTACATCAAGGTCTGTTTTGAAAGTTATCCTGCTTCTTTTTCTTCTTATAATCAACAACCTGTTGTCAAAGAATGTATCAATATCAGCACCAACACATACACATTTATATTATTCAAGTCCTTCAAGGTAGGTTCAACATAATCTTTATCATCAAATTCTATGGTTAATAACTTCCTTTTGTATCATCTAGATATATTCAAATGCCACTTTACTCTATTGAATGAGCATACCAATAACTACTTAACCCACAATGCTTTTTGTATCAAATAAATATGCATTATAGTAACATATTGCCTCATTCAACTTGATCAAGTTGGTGAAAAACTTCAGTGTAAAATACTTTAACTAGATCATGCAAATGATTTTATATGTGGATACAAATAGTTGGGAATTACTCCAAAAAAAGCACTCATATTGCTTTAAAGAATTATTGGATTCTATAATTTTGTGTACTAATAACTCGCTTGCTTTAGAACATCCAATAGTAAAGATATAAACTTGTAATAGTAAAGCTATAAACTTGCAATCAAGGAATAAAACATAAAATCTGTCATCTGTAATCAGAAAGAAAAAAAACATGATTCGAAGTTACATGAGGTGGAGATCAAGAACAGAGGAAATGAGCAGTAGTGGTGGTCGATGCGGTAGGTAATGATGGAGACAAGGAGGGTGACAACAGCGGTCAGAGGTTGAAGCCGATGGTCGGATGCAGCTTGTGAACACAGAGGTGATGTCTTCCTCCTTTGCCCTTTTGACGCTTTCTTCCTCTCGATCGGCTTGTTGCCTTGCTCTCCCACTTCCTTATTATATTTTTACTCATTTATCATAAAATTTGTACCATACGAGATTCACAGCAACAACAAGAGCACAACAACAGCACCAAACGAAAAAATATCAGAAAAAAAATCATCAATACTTCACTAAATCTAGCATAATCAAAGAAGAACAAAAAAAAGTTGAACATCACAGCAAAAATCCAACATCTCAGTAAAATTCACGCACAAAAAATTGGAGAAAAAAGGTATGAAAACTCACACGTTCGGAATCTTGGTGGTTTCCTGTTGAATGGTCGGAGGAAGCTGACACCGTCGAGCAACATATCGAAATTGAAAGCAACACGTGAACTTGATAGCAGCAGTCATCGATGGATGTTCTTCCCGTGGAGGCATTCAATCGTAGGGCAAAATCGGAAAGATGAGTCTTTTGTCACATTTTGTCCCGGTCCAACAAATGAAAAGGTATGACCGAATCAGCTCCAAAGCTTGGACCGAGTCCACAGCTTGGACCGAGTCTTTGATTGTAAAATGATCATCAAACATGTTGATTAAGTTTTTTTGGACCGGGTCCTTTATTGGACCCACTTAGAGGCTATATCAAACGAGCCCTTAGTGTTTCATTCTTGATTGCAAAGTTGAGTTTTTGGCCATCTGCCTGACAAACTCGTCGAGTCTCAATGTGGACTCGTCGAGTAGGATGAACTCGGCGAGTCTGGCTGTCAGACAGACGGATTTTCGGATTTTTTTTTGCCTATTTTGACTTAGGATAATTGCCATAATTGCTTCAAATTAATAAAATACGAATTTTATTGATTCCTTATGATTATCTTTGTCAAAATAAAAGATTTTGGTCATCTAATTAGATAATTGTTACCTTGTTTGATAAATGTTAAATTATTTCAATTATTTGGTCAATTATCTTGCATGAAATTAGATTAGGTCAAAAACTAGATAATCACCAATTAATTGTTTAATTGCCTTATTTGTATTTTGATCTAGATAGTTTTGAAAGGTTTCAAAACTTGCCCTCAAGTTTTGGAATTTAATTTTTGATTAAAGGTTTAATTTTGAAATTTTAAATTCTAAAACCCTAAGTTTTGAAAAAGTTCAAATTACACCCTTATGGTTTTATTACATTAATTAAGTGTATAATTAAAAGAAAGTTAATAAATCCATAGTGGCATGGTTTATATTTAATTAAATTAAAAGTGTAATTTATTAAAGTAGACCACATAGTATTTTAAAAGTGTAAAATGCACCCTTATACTATATATAACATTAAAAGTATAATATTATATATGTATAACTTAAATGCTAGTCTTACCATTAGTAGGCCTCATCCACTCTCACCCACCGCTTCCTTGATTGGTGGAGGGTCGTTAGCCGAACGGGTAGGATAGGGCAAACCCTTTCCATTAAAAGTATAATGAATTATAAAGTAACAAAATGTTTTTACAAAATTCTCAATCTTAGTTACTTTAGGCAAAAGTGAATTTGATGTAATTCCATGAAATTACACTTTGTACCCTTGCTGAGACGTTAGTGGAGCGTGTGTGGTTAACCGGCACACTAAATGGGTTCTAAGAAAATGTAGCAAAGGGTGACTCGATGTTTGTCATAGTTCGGTGGAGCGTGTGTGGTTAACCGGCACATCGAACAGGTGACTGTAACATTGGGGGCACCATGTAAGTTTGCATGGTTATTCACATCCTGTTTTGTGAACCTCGGCATCCCAGTCACAAATCGAGGGGCATATCGAGATTTAAGCATGCCATTGAAAAGTTCAATTAATCTCAAAGGATCTAGGAGTTTTCAATACATTTAAAACTTAATCTCTTTTTCGTTTTTCACGGTGGAAAATTAGTGAATCGTCATTCACTTACCTTCAAATGTTCTGCAATTTGGATTACGTCATCCCTCTTCCAAGTTGTAGAATATTGTGTTGGGTCCTAGCCTTAATATCTCATTTGGGTGTTTTATTAAGGACTCAATCAATCAACTAACTTGAATTTTCTCCCGTTTTGTAGATGTCAAAGTATGACAACAATGGTCTTCCCAAATCCATTGGAAGAAGCTTTCCACATAAAGATGATATTCCACGATTCGATCGAGGAACAAGAGATCATGCTTCACTTCCTCCACCTCCTCCTATTGTTCTTCCTAACCCACAAGTTCAAAGGCTTGAAAAGTTCAAGCTCACTCAAGCCCTTTTGGCAACTAAACATGAAGAAGGAAAGTCAGTGTGTGCACACGTCTTAGAGATGAAGTCACACATTGATAGGTTAAGAATGTTGGGAGTCGTTGTCTGTGAGAAGCTGGCTGTCGACTGGGTTCTTCAATCGCTTCCTAACTCATATAGTGAGTTCGTAAGAGAGTACTATATGATAGACCACGACGTAACCCTCATCGATCTCACCTATTTGCTTGTTGCTGCTGAATCAGCAATGATTTGGCGCACTGGAGAAGCAAAGTTGGTTGGTGGATCTGCCTTCCAAACCTCCATGGACATAGGTAATGGCAACGAAAGGCATGCCATGGTCGAAAAGTTTGATCATAAGAGAAAGGAAAAGTCTGAGGTAGTTCTGTGTGCTGTTCCAAAAGGGTCAATTTGCTTTTATTGCCAAGAGAAGGGGCATTGGAGACGAAGCGGCCCTGTCTACTTGAGAGATATAAGAGATGGGAGAGTCAAGACGTATGGCTCTACTTCAGGTAAAATCCATTAACTAACTCTACAAGTTCCTATTTTCTGATTCTTAATACATTATGTGATAAGATTACATGTTTTGTAGAATCGAAGAAAAGAGAGGAAGCTTAAAGGAAGAAGTTAGTTGAGTCTGATCGCGAAGAAATGGATTTCGATCTCATGATTCGATGATCGGATTTTTGGAGCTGCTACTTTTAGAGTTATGATAGATTGCTTAGGAATATGTAATAGTGTAGTTTTTCATTTGAATTGCATTGTAAGGACAAGTTTTCCGCACCTTTTATAAATAAAATAAAATTTTATTTTTCATCTTATTTATATATTTCCTTGCAATGGCATGTATGAAAAATTAACGTTTGTGTATTTCTAGTTTTAGCGATGATGAAATGGATGTGATTCTTAGTAATGTTATTTGTGGTAATGTCAAGAATTTACCAAATAAGGAAAGATTCTTGTCGACCAAGTTTCAATTGGACAGAAACTTAGAATCATACAAATTGTATTGTATGATGAATGAGAACCTTCATATTTGGAAAAATAAGACTAATTCCTTGACAAAGAGTCAAGTGAAGGACTTGGAGAACTAGTACACAATGTTGTGATCTAGTCAAATCCACCACAAAGAACAATAACATTATTCTTCATGATTTACTAAAAGTCTAGTAAAGGTGATTATACTTACAAGATTAAGTGTAATTATGAATCATTGAAAAGTTTCAATGAATGGCAGAATGAATAAGTAGAATCAATGACGGCACAAAAATAAAAGGTTTGTCCAATCTAAGAAGAAGGGAGAGTACTTTTGTATCGTGTTTTATGATCGTCTTGGTAATCATAGGAACCATATTACAATTCATCCTCTAAGGACACCTTAGTGCACTAGTTTGGCTAAGAAGTGGAATCGATAATTGTTGTAGTGGTTAAGTTAGTAAGATGTATCGTACTTTGTTCCAAAATCAAGTCTTAGAGTTATACTCCAAGATTGTGACTTGAGTGACATAATATTAAGTAGGAATGTTCTTACACTTGCACATTTTGGTAAGTTGTGATGTCCTGAGTAAGACAAAGGCCAACTAGTACCAAATTGCGTGTAGGTTTTGTTTTGATATAGACACACACTAACTCTTGAATATTTGTTTTATCAGGAAATGTTTCTTGATAAGAGAATCTAATATGTCAAGAGGTCAGTGGGAGTCTAAAGATCTTGAAAAGTTTCAAGAACTAATCGAGAGTAAACCTATTAAACACTAGCACACGACTTGAGGATTGTAACCTATCGTGTTGACATATTCTTGTTTCTATGCCATTCCAGTTTGGTCAACTATGCATATGAGTTCTACGAGTTCTCAATAGACTGCATAAGGCAAGCACTTTGTTCAATGAAAGTACATTAACTTGTATAAGTGAGCTGTTGAATAACTTGGAAGCAATGGTGGGACCCTTGATGGCAAGAAATCAAGTATGAACAAGTTCTGTCCATATGAGTTTGGATTTGTCACGAACATTATCTTACGATGATGGTTATAACAAATTCACATGGATAGGAACACATACACCATAAAATCTAAGTTTCATAAGGTTTCTCTCATTCATGAAAATGATTGTGAGGAAACGATTTCACTAAGAGAGATTTTAAGGAGATAGCAATTATGTAAATTGCATTCACAAATTCGATTATGATTATGGCATCCCTTTTCATAGTTCGAATTGTGAGATTTGGCGATTAGTCTGAACATTTGGGACTTGGTAATATAAGTTCTGAAATGGTTTAGACACACATGTAAGCTATCTAAGGGAAGGTGTATGAGTTTGAGATGCTTAGATAAAAGCTTATCAAAGCATATCGTATTAGAAACAATGAACTTTGGAAGTTAATAAGTATTGTTTGCTAGAAGTTTAGCTAGTTTCTGAATACGTGTCAAAGCTAGTGGGAGCATAAATGTTATGCTGGAATGCATATAATCATCATGATAGTGGGAGCATGATTATTATTTTAAGTGTTGCAGGTTGGCAATATTAATTATAGAAAACAAAAGTTTCACTTTGCAAAGTTGCAGGGGTTAAAAAGTTGTTTTGCTATAATTAAGGGAGAGAATGTTATACTTCGTTTCCAATCTAAAAGCTTAGATCGATAAATTTTAATCAAATTTAGTCAAGAATATATTAACTGCGTTCTCAAAAAATTCGATTATGGTTACGGCATCCCTCTTCATAGTTTGAATTGTGAAAACGTGGCAAATAGAAATATTATGGCAAATGGATGATAAAGTATCATGCTTTTGTGTAAGACATTATGAATCGTGTCCCATACGCTTCTCGTATAGGATTGATTACATATGCTGTAATATTTGACCGTTCTAAAATTTTCCAAATGTCTAGGGCATTAAGAGGGAAAAAGGAACTAGAACCGGATTTGACTAAAATAATTAAATAACTGTCAAGGACAATCTAAGGTTCGCCAAGGATTGGTCGCTTGTGAGCAGTTGGAAGTATACTAATAGATGGATCATATTGACATTATTATGAATAGACAAGATTCTATTTAGAATGAGTTGTCATATGGCAAATATGGAAATGTTTCCATATTGGGAATTGAACGTTAAGAATTTATGTCTAGATTAGAAACTTTTATGCAAGAAGGATGTTCAAAGGAATGTACTTTGAATGTGAGACTTCACATCTATGGGATTGTCGTTTAACAATCTCCAATAGAGCACTTTTTAATTTCATTGGCCGAGTCTTGGTGACTTTTGTGTCGTGACATTATGAAATGACTGTTGCATAAAATGTTAGAATCTAACATATTCTAGTAGTGGCGAGAATTTGTATTCTTACACTAATGATAAGGATTAGGAATTGTGAAATGAGCATCATTGTAAATGTTTTCATTTGATCTATTTCACAAAGTAAGGACCATAGGTAAACATAGTGTGCATGCTTGGTGCATGGGACAACTGTTGTTATAATTCAAGTAAGAAGTTGATTACCCGAAACAACAAATAATGAGTAATCAATATGGTGATTAAATAAAAGGTGTTTTATTTATGCTCAAAAGTTTGGGGCCATATAGAATTAGTATTATTCTTGTGTTTCATTTTGCATGTTTTGACTTCCTGAATAATAAGATTATTCAAACCCTCCACAGTCGCTCGTACTTTGGAAGTAGGTATGAAGGAAGACTGTCATGAATCTATCTGTAGATTGTCTAAAGCGTTTAGACATAGCACAAGTTTGCTACATAGTTCATGAGTAATGCAATAGCATTAGAGTATTGGATTAAACCCACACTCACTTGGATCGCTTCATGGATTTTATCACGAGTGATTGGTGAGATGATAATATCTTATATTCTTAAAACTGAGATGTGTGAGTTGTATTCTGCAAGTCGGTTGCACATTGATAATATGTAAACGCACCAGTAACTTGGTGTTATAAAACATATTGTTGTGTGTGATTTGATGAGTAGGTACAAGCGAGCATTCGAGTCGAAGTTTATCCGTTCCTTTTACCCAAAGTGGGATAAAAGTGATATTTGTGGGCCCCTCAATGATTTAGTGATGACACCCTAAGCGCTTGGCCAAGCCAGGAGTAAGTTGATGTGTTCAATTGTAGTCTATTGTCAGTCGTCATAAATCGGAAATCGGGAAACAACACATGAACAGAGAGTATGATTAAAATCCATGTCTCAGTTCATACGATATCTAGAATGGAGGAATATATGATCTCTTATCTAAAGGACAGGTTGCTGATAAGATTAGAGTTCGACAGCGTCTTTGAGAGCTACGATTGCTAATCGGATTGTACTTACATTATAGTTACTAGACTTATCCAAGTGGGAGACTATTGGATTAGTGTCTAAGCCCGTAACTATATTTGGTATGTACTTGACCCGGTTGTGCATGGTCCTTTTGGGTTGCCTTCACCAAAGCAACTTGATAGGATGATTTATGAGGAGAGAGGATTAATTATGATTTATTAATATATTATATGAATAATATATTAAAGGAGAAATCATATTGTTTAATTAATATTAGTCAAGAATTAATTGATAGGTAGTTTTGTGACTAAAAGAGATTAATTAAACTTAGGGGACTAGAATTGTAATTATAACATAATTGCAATTGGACTATGGATCACCTTGGAACATAGGTTGGACGAATTCTATGGGAAGCCCATAAGGAATTCGTCCAAGGGGTGTTCTAAAGGGAGTCCATGGGCTGCTTGGAGCCTAAGCAGTTAAATTAGGGTTTCCTTGTTTGATAACCCTAATAGCCTCACTATATAAAGACCCCTATAGCCCCAAAAATGTGGTGAACTCTCTTGGAAGAACCCTAGGACGTTTTTGGTGCTCCTCTTCCTTCTCATACGTCATTCTCTTGCTCTTGGTGTTTGTAAACCATTAGAGGAGTGACATTTGTGACTCTAAGCTCCAAGGAAAGAAGATTGAAGAGATTCAAGCCATTCTACAAGAGGTAATCATCTAGATCTGTTCTTACATATCAATTTCGAAATTAGTATGCTAGATCTAGGGTTTATAAGTCTTGGATGAATTGCATGTACAATAGAGAAACTAAGATCCAAGCTTTAGGGTTTGCATGAGCGCATAGGATGTTCTTTTGTATAAAACCCATCATTCTTATCCATACTATTGCTACAAACTCCGAAAAGTTATTTACGGCCTCAAGCAAGCTCCTCGTGCCTGGTACGAGACTCTCACATACTTTCTCAAGAGTTCCGATTTTCAAAGAGGAATTCTCGATCCTGCCCTCTTCCAAATATCAATTGGAAAACATCTCATGTTGGTCCAAATCTACGTTGGCGATGTCATTTTTGGATCCATAGATTCATCAATGGTTGATGACTTTTCCAAGTTAATGGTTAGCCGATTCCAAATGAGCAGGAATCATGAACTAAGTTTCTTCATTGGTCTCCAAGTAAAACAGACCAACAGAGGAATCTTTATTCACCAAGAAAAATACATTTCCGAGCTTCTCAAAAAATATTCGCTGGACACTTGTGCCATTGCAAAGGTTCCTATGGATTTTGGACACAAGATCTTCTCGGACCCATCAGGTGTTGCTGTCGATGAAAAGAAGTATCGGGGAATGATTGGGTCACTACTCTACCTAACAGCAAGTCGATCGGACATCATGTTCTTCACATGTTTGTGTGCCAGATATTAACTTAATCCAAAGATGTCTCATTTTGTGGTTGTTAAGCAAATATTCTGATACCTCAAAGGCACAAAGAATCTCGGAATCTGCTACCCAGCAAATGAGAGTTTCCTCCTGCAAGAATATTTTGATTCGAACTATGGTGGTCTTCAATTGGACAAAAAAAGCACCTCTGGTGGTTGTCAAATTTTTGGGTGGAAGATTGGTTAGCTGGTCATCTAAGAAACAAAATTGCATTGCACTTTCAATAGCCGAAGCGGAATACATTGATGTTGCTAGTTGCACCTCTCAAGTTCATTGGATGAAATCACAGCTTTTGGATTATGGATATCTATTTCAACAGATTCGAATCCATTGTGATTCTCAAAGTACCATTGCGATTTCACACAATCTAATTCAGCACTTCATGACGAAGCACATTGATATACGGTACCATTTCATTAAAGATCATGTTTTAAAAGGAAACACTGAACTTATTTTTGTTCCATCTGACGATGAAATTGCTGATGTCTTTACTAAGGCATTAGACGAAACCAAATTCAATAGTTTTCTGAACAAAATTGGTATGATGTTGCCTAATCCTCAATTCTTTCAAGAGGGTTGCACTCCCTGATGACATCATTAGGAAGTGAAATAATTCCTAAGTCAAAATTGTTTTTCATCTCGGAATAAATAGGACCATTTTACTTGTCTTTTTGTCTAACCACTTCTTCTAGTCTTAAGATTTTCAGCTTACCTCATCTTTTAAAGTTTATGACCAATATAGTCACATTGGTATTTTGTTTGATCTCGCCTTGGACCCTATCTCAAAATGTGTGTTATGAAGTTCATATCGGTATTCAAGTCTGAAACGGTAATGTGCATTCGCCTCTTACCTTTGTCCGAGATCTGTTCCTTCATGTCTCAGAATCTCAAAATATGCTTAAAATATGTCCTCTAAGATCTTATTACCTTTTACCTTTGATATTCAATATGAGTCTGTGCAATCTCGAACTCAATATCACGTACAAGTATTTTCATTTTCATCTCGGAAGTATCTTATGAAAAATCATCTCGGAACTTCCTTGCTCTGAGATTCTCAGTTTCAAAAGAAGTTCAAAAGGTTTCTCATTATTTTTTTTTTGTTTCCGAAACGTTTTTCTTAATAACTCAAACGGTTATTTTTTTTTAATGATTATCCTTTAATCCTAGAAAATCACACTTTTTGCACACGTCTCAATAAAGTAAACATCTTTTCAAATCAAACGACGGTTTCCATTTTGCACGTCTTGGCATTGTGTCTTTCGTCCTTGCAAGTCAACTCATACCAATTGTGGCAACACATTTAATGCGGTCCGTTTCAAAAACTGGGTATAACCATTACACCTTTTTCTCAACCCGGCTCGATTTTTCAAACTATAAAAGGCTCACAAAACACATTTCATACCTTTTACGCGCTCATCATCTTCTTCCTTTCTCTCTGTAAAAACTGTTCTTCGAGCTCTCAAAACCTGCAACTATGGCCTCCTCCCAAAATGCCCCTAAAATCTCTAAATCTACTCCAAGAAGAAATCCTCCAAGGGTTCTGCTTCATCTTCTTTGACTGAACCCTTCCTTCGTGACACCACACAACTCTTTTCTCTGGATCCCATGGACTATGATGAGTCCATCAGGGTAATGGTCGAGTTCATATCCCGTCATCCCATCGCTATTCCACTCATAAAAATCCCCAGTCCTCCAATTCCACTTCGTCTCCTTCACACCGCTTTTGAAAGAATCAAAATTGAAGATGGGGTTCTCAAAGTCAAGATAACTAGAGATCGTATTATACCTGTCTCCAAACAGATGTTTCTAAGAGCGATTGGAGTTCCAGAAAACCCTAAGGGTTTTACCGTTCAAGAACCATCGACTGAAGAGTTTCAGACGTTCCTAAATCATATTGGGTATGCAGAAGAGTTCAAGGCGAAAAAGTTCAAGAAGTAGGCAGTTCCTGGCCTATGGATGATACTCATGCACCTCATCCTTCGAGGTCTCTCAGGAAAACATGAAGGACAGACACCATGAGCAAATATTGACTCTATGTTTTCTACAGTATCTTCACAGGGAAGACGAATGTTGTTGACCTAACTGAAGTCTTGTGGAAAAATTTTCGGAAGTTCGGTGTGGAGATAAAGCCTCAAGAGATTTTGAGTCTGATATTCTAGGCTCTTACCATTCAACAACTCTACCAAGAGAGGCAAGAACCAATTCCTATCGACACCATTCCGAAAGAGGTATTTCTAACCTTTAAATCTATCAAAACTTATCGCCTTCCGAACCAAGCATCTTTCGGACCTACATGTAGACTGCCTGAACACATGTTGGCCTCATTACCATCTGAGTCCCTATTCTTGAAACATCATTTAGAGACTTCGACTGTGTACAACCCTACACAGTCTACCCCAGTCTCTATTGAGCCCACCTTGGATGTAGCCAATCCAGTCTCGACCGGTGGAAAGAAAAAGAAGGCAGCCAAGCAAAAGACTTTTCCCTCTAAACCAAAAGCTAAAAAGAGAGCCAAAGTCGATATATACTCTCAACAGGAATCTATCAAGGACATTCCGACTGACTCTGGTCATCCTCTCACCCCACCTGGCCACTCTTCCGAAGTACCATTCAGAGCTTCAAAACCACTTGCACACACTCAAATGGAGTCTCCGCATAATCCACCCACACCTTCCCAACAAGGTGATGTCGGTGTTGAACAAATTTCCTTGCACCCCCTGGAACACACCCACGAGTCACCTCAAATATCCTTCCTTCTTCTTCTATACAAGCACGATCCAAGGCCTCTACCTTGGATCCTAAGCTTTCCGAAGCTGGGGTAGTCCCTCCAACATCGGAAGCCACAACTGGTCTGATACCTGGCTCAGGTAAAGGACGACCAAGTACTGATCACCCATATTGGTTAGATTTTGTTAGCAGGGCTAACACAAGGCATCCGGAACTCACTCAATCCCAAGTTGAATCAACTCTCATCTCCATGATAAATCGAGCTATCTAGAGCAATAGATCATTTGTTGCTCCATGTGACGACGTCACTGGTCAAGAGTTTGCATTAGGAGAGATCATCAAGACAACATCATCTCAGACGATCCTCTAAATTCTCCCCACCATGATGCACTCCATCCGGATCCTGATGAGGAGCATTCGACCGAATTCATTTTCGATGACGAAAGTGTCTCCATTGCTACTCTTGCAGTCTTCTCTTTCTTTCACACTCTGCAGAAGCCATCATCATCAATGCATATCTATGACTTCGGTCTTTCATCATCTTCATCAAAGCTTGTTGATGAAGAAATTCAAGTTGATGAACAAGTACAGCACACACTTGGAGGTGAAACAGAAACGAATCCTCCCAAGGAAAATCAAACAGCCACTGTAAAAAATCATGCCTCTTCTGGACCTCAAGTCAATCAAGAGAGTGATAAAGCTAAGTCTGATAGTTCCACCTCGAACACTAGATCATCATCTGGAAATTATGCTGATCCGTTTTCCCTGTTGGAACTCTGAGACAATGTGTCCTCTACAATCTCAAAAGTAGAATCTTTAGGCAAGTCAGTTGCACAGCTTGATTCCAAAATCGATGCCAAAGTTTCTGGTCTCGACACCAAGCTTGATGCCATTCTCCACTCTTTATCCGAAGTAAAGAAACATGGGCCCTCGGATGCAGAAAGGGTTGTTCAGCTGGATCAACTCATCTCCCTATGATTCAAGCACACCATTGAGGAGGTTGAGCAAAAATATAACTCAAGCTTGAACCACTAGCTTGACACAATCACCACTATGCTCAAGGTTCATGATGACATAATCAGCGCCACAAATGACCTGATAAAGCAAACCCATGTCAGGCATGAAAAGCAAATTCAAAGGATGGAGAAAGAGATCAAGAATAAAGATGAAATGAATCTCATCATGCAGCAAGTCCTCATCAAACTCCTCCGAGCTTGTTGGAATATAGTGGACGTTCCAAACAACAAGTTCGATGAAATGCTTTCCATTCTTGCCACTCTGTTCGATCACTTCAAAGCTCAGGCTCCGACCGCTGATGCCCATGATGCCCTTACATTGCAGTTGAAAACCAGTTTCCAAAACGTGTTTGATAGGCTCTCAGAATTCCAAGCATCAGCTAGACTTGCCTCGGTTGCAGGGTCATCTGATGCAAGACGGGGAGAAGGTCCAAGCAAAAGGGTTCATACCATCTCTTGGAAGCCTGCCTCAGAGTTTAAACTCCGAGACGAATCTGACGATGATGATGTTCAAATTGTTTCCACGTGTACTCCTTCTGATGATGATGATGAAGATCTCGAGTACATCACAAATGTTGTGGTAGGAATTGAAGCTCCAAGGAAATTTCCGGTGAAAACTCTCTCAGAGGAAGAGCGAAGGATATGGTCTGTTGTTTCATAGCCATCATCCTTGCCTGATGTCTTACAAAGAAGTCGTGAAATGGCTAAGGCAAAGACTAAGCTCGCAATTGACGCATCCTGAGATACCCAGTCGATGCTGCCTCCAATTCTCTCTCCAAGAATAGCTCCTATAGATGAAGGTTATCCTCTTCGGAAGCTTGACAACATTCCGGAAGAGCCTCTGATTCCTGTACCTCCAGAGTTCACAATCGATGAGAATATGCAAAAACTCATCTTTATCCTGAAAAAACAACAAAAAAAGGCAAAAAGCCTATCTCGGAATTAAACAGCTCTAAACATACCACCAAGAAGCCCGATGGATGGTCACAAGCCCAAAAAGATCAAGCCCTTGAAGAGAGCATTCAAATCCAATCCCTCAAAGACAATCAGAATCCAATGCTGGGCTTATCCCCACTTTTTCGTGAAGGGATAACTCATGATCTCAAAATTGTGCCATTCATGTATTATGATCTACCAACCAAAGACTCGGACCAGATTGATCTCCCCATCTCTCCCTATGGAAAATTCTACATCAAGTTTGTTCCTCTCCACCCAGAAGATGTTCTTTAAATGATCATCAGAACCGAAATAGAAAGATTGAAGACATTCTACACCATGAACGCACACCCCAAAAAGAAGTGTGGTATCGGAAGAGAATTACAAAGATATCTGGGTTTGGAAGAAAAGTCTTAAGCAAATTTGACTTGGACTGCTTGTTGCACCGGTATTACATCTTTCGGAACAAATCGAAGCAAATCACCATCACGGACGCCGACTTCCCCTCCATAAATCCAAACGACATCTTGACTATTGCTTCTCACTTCCGAACTCGCCAAGACGGTCAAATGAAATATTGTTGCCGATAGTGTTGCAATGAACTATCGAAAAGACTATGTGGCTGAATTTTGTCGATGTAGCTTTGAGCTTGCTCATCTGTTCGGAACTAAAAAGTTCTTGGCAAAGATTAACTACAAGCTGCATGAAGCTGAGATTTTGGTAGAAGGGCCAATTGATGAACCAGTGTTGGCATACGTCTACTTGCAAAAAAAGACAAACAAAAAGGACTTCTTCTGAGTCCTAGACAATCATCTCGTTCCCTCTAAAGTTCTTCAAAAGTTCATCACAAATACAGCCAAGTCAGAAGCCCCAAAGCATGTGAAGACCAAGTTCATAAGTCAAGTTTAGTGGTATCTGGAAGTACAAAATTGGCTATACAGAGCTTATGTGTTCATTAATGAAGTAGCCAACTAAGCTGACTTGATTGCTAAGTTCACTTAGGGGGAGATTGTTGAAACATGAAAAGTAAACCTCTAGCAAGCACAAGTAATAAAGATCCGAATTCATCTGAGTCCGAGATTTGTGAAGTCCGAGATTGAGATGGAGTACGAGATGGAGATCATTCCGAGATGTAGTGAAGATCCGAGATTTACAGTCTGTTCAAATATTTAATGTTTAATGTCTTATTATTGATGTAACATTTCACAGGACTTTCCTTTATGTATCTTTTAGATAATCAATTTGTCAGTGACTAATTATTTACCAGTCCTAGCAATGTTTTCCAGTTTGTACGATGTTCCTCCTTATTCTATTTACGGAGTGATTTGAATGACAAGAAATATATGCATTGTTACTCCAAAGATAGAAAAAATTCTCTTTAATTCCCTTTCAGTTTTCTCTCAAGTCAAGATATTTCACAACATTCTTCATGTTCATTAAATGTCTTTACATTGATTGTACTCCTAGTTTACTTCATTTAATATTGATTACTTCGTTGAATCTTTTCTTCAAGTCTTAACTGGTATTACCAAACTCGACTGCAATCATTGATTAAGTGCATACATTGATCTTAAAGATTAACTCAAGGTTTGAGTTTTCAAACCTTGTCCTTGCGCATTGATTGTTGTACTCACAATAGACCTTATATATATTCATGTAATAACATTATAGGTAGACAAGCTAAGGCATGATACATAATTCATTTAGCACATAACAAAAAATTAGGTATCTTATCCTAAAGGAAGCTAGTGCTTGTGTCAATTCTTGTATATTACCTAAAATATAATAGACACATATCTCGCGGTCATCACTTAGCATTCTAAGTTTAAGTCTAGACTTTACCAAAATTCCTAGTTCGCTTAAACTAATGCTCTAATAACAATTGTCACATCTCCAACTTTATGACCGATTAAAAATATTTTATTTATGCTTATTTAAAACATAGTATTCTTTTATTAGTGCAATATTTGACCCAAAACATTATTAATGTCAAATGACACCAATATCAAAAGTATTTCTGAAGAAGTTTTTTTCATTAATATTTAAAATCTTGGGATGTCATGACCGAAACAAAAACATAAGCATAAACTAGTCTTTACTTGCCTTAAATCAATTTATTTAGTGGCCTAAAACTCCTTAAATCTCTCGATATATTTAAATGTCACTATCCTTGTACCTTCGTATTGCTAGTTGTGATACAAAGAAATTGAGTGGGTTAGGCTTGGGAGCTTGGTGAACACATAAGGTTTTCAACCCATAATATTATAATTAGATATTTCACACCAATAAAATAATCTGGTTATCCATTCCCGTTATCCTCACCTTATAAATTTAAAACGATGATCTCGAAGGACCCATCCTAAAGGATCTTTGTACACAACGAGTAGACAATATTACTTCGGGGATTACGTTAGAAATAAGTGTCAATGAGGCAACCATGTGAGGGATGGATCACAACAAATAAACGTGTAGTTCATTAACACCTATAGGTAATGATACTGCCAGTGTTCCACATGACTTTCTAGAATAGTCAGTGGTCGTCATCTATACTCCTATAGATCATTAGATGATTGGGAACAACAGTACGATGGTACTATGGTCATATCTTATTATTTAGCATAGTCCTTCACTAACCAATACTTTCCTTTCACAAAACCCTTCACTACCCAATATATTATAAGTATGAAAATACATATATGGTTAAATCAAAATCATCTCATATTGTTTCAATTAAAACAGAATATCTTAATCACATATCATCAACACATATAGCATTTAATTATCTAAATACTTCATATCTATGTGTAAGCTGATCTATAGCTGATAAGGAACAACCATGTAATATCATATCAGAGGTAAGGACAGTTTGGTATATACAGTATACTGTTTGAAAATATCACTTTAAACGCATCGCTAAATCTAGCCTAGACATCATTCCTGTAAGTAGATAAATCAGTATTATGACATGGAATCACTGATAATCTTATTTATATATTCATAATAACGAATATGAATATAAATATAAGTTACACCTGAAGCATAGTAAGTGCAACTTAACTTACTGGAATTTTAGTGAAAACAGGGAAAGTTGTGGGTAGAACTCCGACCCAAAAGCTCCTCTTCATCGGGCTCCTAGATATCTCAGAGCCTCGTCGAGTACCCCAAGAACTCCAAAAATTCGGATCGAAGAAGTAGAAATTTTAAGAGAGAAATGGGAATGAAGGTGTGAGTTGAAAGGGTTGAGTTTCACTACATATTTTATAGATCCGGGAAAGGCACGCAACGCCCATACCAGAGGCGTGTTGCACCCTTAAGGCGTTGTTTCTCCTACTCTCTGCTAACAAGCATGTGTCAAAATTTGGGTGGGTCGCGTCCGACGTTCTAGAAACAGTGTGTGCCGCGCCTACCTACACTACGCGTTGTGTTCTTCGAAGAACTTCTAAAAATCACATCTTTCTCATACAATCTTTGTTTTTGACATTCTTTATATCCACTATTACCCTTCAATTAGTACTACAAGTTTCGTTTAGACTCCGTTGGCTATATCTCAATATGTTTTTAGTTTTTTATTTTTAAAGGGCTTAGATTAATAAAACCCGTATGAATCGTAACTCTTTCATACGAATTTCGTTCTTGACTGTCTTCATATCGACGGAATTGTATTTACGACTATTCAACTCTCATTTAGATTGTTTTGCCTAATAATCAATTGATTTTAATTTTGTTTTCTGTGTTGACACAGTTGCGCTGAAAACTTCGAAAAATCATAACTTCCTCATACGAAGTCAGATTTAGGTATTATTTATATTCACGCTCTCGTTTTTATGACTACTACAACTTTTGCTTAAATTATTTAGGCTAATAAGGAACCTATCTCCGATTCACTTTTTATGACATGCATACCTGTGTCGGGTTGATTGCGAAACTTTAAAGAAGCATAACTTCTTCATACGAAGTAGGATTTAAGCACTCCTTATATCCACGAGATAGTCATTAAGACTACTAATTCTTAGATAATATTATCTATTATATATTAAATTTCTAGCTCAAATCTACGGGCGTTTCACAAAGTTATAGAAATACCCCTAGGAACTTAACTATATGACATGCTCTTTTTAAATGATAATGATTGGCTGAGAATTGTTCTCATGTTCTAAAATCTAATAATTGTTCTCAATTGAACATATATATATATATATATATATATATATATATATATATATATATATATATATATATATATATAATGATTGGAAAACACATGTTTTTTTAAATTTTTTTAGAACGGTAACGATATCATTAAAAAGCTAGCGAGAAGCTAGCAAAACAAGATACAATACATAATAGACAAACTAAACTAGAAAGATAGATAAACCAGACTTGTTATTAAATAATAATGTAAGTCTTGAAAGATAGATACACCATAGTTGTTATTAAATAATAAAGTAACCCTTCTCATCCCTTTTCCTGTCGGCCTTCCCGTTGATCACGCCAATGTTTAATTGAGCTTCTCTTCTCTGCTGGTAGGCTTTGGCATTAATTATTGTATATATTAGTTTAAGAAAGTGACAATTTAAGAAAGTGATTGGAATTCTGTTATCAGCCTCAATTGTTGTTGTTCATTCAAGGTTTAAGAAATTATACCTTGTCCTACAATATCCTTGGGATATCATTTCTTATCAGTATCAAATGGGTGTTCATAGTATGGAGTCGAGATGGAAGCCTGATGACTCGTGGAACAAGAATCGAAATTCTTTTGGAAATTTCAATTGTAGTGGGCAACGACAACAAGGGCCAATTGGAGGAAATCGCCAAGAAAGTTTGAACATTACTTCATTTTATGTAACAAATTTTTAAGACTTACTTTTGTCGAGTGACTTATGGCATGTTCGTGGTCATATTAGAAAATTTTGATGTTTTTATCTCTAATAAGACGTCTCGTTTGTGTAAACGCTTCGGTTCCATTAGATTCATGGGTGTCCGAAACATTGATCTAATGATTAAGCAATTATATGAAGTATGGTTTAGATATCATAAGCTTTTTGCATCTATTCCAAGATTCTAAAAAACCAATAATTATGCCCCACATTTTTCTTTGGTGTCTTCTAAAGTGTAGAAGTACGAAAGTCCAGTGAATTCATATGCCAATCTTGTTAGGGGTGTTTCAAAGGAAAGCTTTCTTAAAGATACGGTTGAGGACATCATCGATCTCCCTTCCGAGGATTTCAGTGTGGAAAAAAGGAAATGTGCATGCCTAGTTAAACCTAGGGACTTCCCTACATTGCCTAAGCTTCGGATGTTTTGTTTTGATGATTTTGAGATTCGCTATGTTGGAGGTCTATGAGTTATGTTTGAATTTAAGAGTAAAGAAGCTTGTAATGATTTCTTGTCAAGTGTTGTTATGAATCATTGGATTGCAGAGAAACGTGCTTGGGATAGAGGTTTTATGCCATTGGAAAAACTTGTTTGGGTTAATGTGGAAGGATTACCCTTGCGTGGAAGGCGTAAAGAAGCTTTTAGAAAAATCATGGCTAAATATGGGTGAATTGTACATCTTTATAATGGTTCTGGAGAAAATGTTTATAAGAATGATATTTGTGTGTTATCTTCATATCAAGGAACCATTTTGGATGTTTTGAAAATTCGTGTAGATGATCTTATGTTCTCGGTTAGAATAAAGGAAGCACCCGGTTGGACTCCTTCCTTTTCTTGTGATATCCCAAAGTCTAGTTTTGAAAATGTTGATGAATGTGGTAATTTTGAGGAAGAAGGAAAATTTCATTATTTTCATGAAAAAAGAAGATGGTTCATATGATCCCTTTGGTATTTATGAAACTTTAGATATAATGAAGAAGGGTGAGGTTGTCACACCCCCAAACCGGAACGGCGGAAACGTTCGGGGGCGGAGGACGTCATGCTTAGTATCACAACACATGCATCATAGTAATCAAAGTAACAAACAACCATAGCATTAATATTAAAGTGTTTACAATGTATTATATTCACAAAAGATTAACTCCAAAGTAAATAACAAAACAAGACATGAAGCTACTATGCTCCATCTTCTGAATCCCTGAGTGCGTACTTGTCTACTAGTTTCCTGAGAATACAAGTTATTTTGAAAGAGTAGATCAGCATTTAAGCTGGTGAGTTCATAAGTATTTTAGTTATAAAATGTATACTATAAGTTCTTTTTAGAAAAGTTCGTCTGTTCCTCCAGAAAATCCTATATTTTCTGATGTGATGAATGATAAGTAAAAATGACTCTACAATTCCTTCTATGAGTACTAAATGGATACAAGTTATATACAATTTAGAGTAAACAGACAATCGATTGTGTGAATCAGCCCTAAGCCCACAACCAAACAAGGAACAGGAAATGAGGCGGAAGTCACACATCCTATTGTTTGTTAGATCTTCATTGGATATAACCCCGGCGTATTCATTTGGTACTTACGGAGTTAACTGTAATAGTTCTTTTATATTTGAAGAAAACATTCCTTAAGAAAATCATATATTTCCTTTAGTAAAAATGGTAACCACAATAGTTCCTTCTATAATCACTTAGTTTATACTAGCTATATATAATCCAATATCGAACGGACAGTTGAATGTGTGAATCTGCCCTAAGCCCACAACCAAACAAGGAACAGGAAATAAGGCGGAAAACACCCATTTCACTGCCTATCGGATGTTAATTATATATAAATCTGATGTATAAACTAAGGTATTATAGAGTTAACCATTTAAGTGTTATTGTTTTCAGAAAGTTCTATTGAAACTGACTGGTTGTCTATGTTGTTCCAAGATTGAAAAGCATAAGTACAAATATTGAACTTACTGTAATGTTATCTAGTTTTTTTTTTATAAGTTAGACTATCTGAAGGCTTGGTTGTTCTGGAATCCCGATACGACGATACTACCCTCGTATGATCACTTAATACATACAAGTTGCATATAACCGAGATCGAACAGACAGTTGAATGGGTGAATCTGCTCCAAGCCCACAACCAAACAAGGAACAGGAAGTGAGGCAGAAAGCACACATTCAACTGTCTATCAGACTTCAGTTTTATCTAACCCTGTGGTACATAATGAGTAAGCACATAGTTAATATCCCTTGGGACTAATCATGAAATGTATATTACTACGTAAATATATCGTTTTTATCTATTTGTGAGTTTTATGACCATACTAATTGGACCGGTTAAACACGACATATTATAGACGTCGAAAAGAATATGGCATTTGTCACCCGCAGGCCTGCCGGTCCGACTGTAGCTAATAGTGAGGTGCGGGATTGTCAATCCCGTATAGATCTATACACAAATTCACGCTCTCCCTCCAGGAGACTCTGTTCGTAAGGGTAGACTTTCACTGGTACTTATATGAGTACTAGAAGACGTGTCTCACAAGCTAGATTAACGACTTTAGAAGTAATAATGTGGTAAACCCTTTTTATAATTAACTGATAAGTTCATAAAAAAGATCCTTTTGTTCCTTAAGTTAAGCTTATTAAAGTTTTTAAGCTTATTTCTATGTTCTATTCAAAGTTTCATATTCTAAAAACAGTTCATTGGTACAAAGACATAATAAGCAATTTATATTTTAAAACACAACATTTCTTGTGTTATACTTGTATTTGCCCCCTTAAAAGCATTTAAAATCATTTAAAAGATAGATTATAGGGGTATGAACTCACCTTATGTGGGTGATTCAATTGAAGATTCGAATAAGGATGATAAGTTCCACGAATGAAGTATCGAGGCACAAAAGAGTCCTGAATGACATATAATGATACATATAGGCATGTAATTAGTGAATCTAACTACAAAGGTGATTGGGAAACAAACTAGGATGCAAGAATAACTCACCAAAAGAGTGCTATAAGCAATTTAGGAGGCTGTAAGGGTGTTCACGGCTGGGCTTGAGGTGTTCACGGCCCAAATGATGAGTGGTTCACGGCCCACTTGAGGTTCACAGCCCAAAGGAAGGATGGTTCACGACCCACTTGAGGTTCACAGCCCAAAGAAAGGATGGTTCACGGCCTTGGGAGTGTTCACGGCCCAGAAATGGTGAAGAACACTTGAAGATCTTGTTGTTTGGTGAGTGTTTGAAGGCTCTTTGATGTATTCTAAGAAGATGGTAACGAAAATGGATGAAAAAGAATGAAAGATGAAGTTCTTGTGGATGATACTTGAGAGAGACTTGAGAGGATCACGGCCAAGAGGAGAAGAAGTGAAGGAAAAATGGCAAAAACTAATATATATATATATATATATATATATATATATATATATATATATGCTAAGGGTTCACGACCGTGAACATGGTTCTTGTCCGTGAACTACTTGTGAGGGTGTTTTCGGATCGATTGAAATCCACTTATCTCTTGCTAACACTTCCTAACACAAAATCCCTAAGTATACAAGGCTTGGAACTCATAAAATGGCCCTTAACAAGGCTAAAAGGGAACAGAAACAAGTCTGACTTTTGATTGATTGAATTGACTTACAAGATAGAAATTTCGGGTTGTCATAGAGGTGAATAATAACGATCCATGCGAGTATATAGGCGGGAATTCCGATAAAAAAATTAATTTTGCCAATTAACACTTGGAGGGGCATTATCGGAATAACGATGTAAAAATTCTCAAAGAATTCAATCCTCCATTTTGGTTGCTGTTGAGTCTAATTCATGTTCGCCACCCCCTGCAGATGTCAAAGTCACATCCCCATGCCCTGTCTTTACTCATCCGGTGTCGGCAGCAGACCCGACTACTGTAACTATTACGATGACAGCAGCCCCTGCTGCACCTGTTCTTGCTATTGTCACAGCAGATCTGATACCTGTTGATTTTCCTGTGGTGTCGTCTGTTGCTTCTGATTCTATTACATATTCTATGAAAGATATATGTGGGTCTGTTCTGGTGGGTTTTTCGGGTGATTTTGGTCATTTGTCGGGATTTGTGGATTCAGAGGATAACTTATCTCATCCACCAGATTTTTCTAACTTTAATGGTAATGACAGGTTCTCGGAGAATTCATATAATAGCCGCTCGTTTTTGAGTTAAATTCAAAAAAAAATTGGAAATGGGAAAAGCAATGGGGTATAATTTAGATGGGTATTTTGATCGAGTGAAAGAAATTGTTGAAGGAAAAGAAAATAGAGTGGTTATGAAATGAATTGTCTTTCCATTAACATTCAAGGAGCGAGTTGTAGAGGCAAGAGGGGTGGACTAGATATTTATATCATATTCATAAAGTGGTTTTTTACCAATACAAGAAACGAAAATGGAAGATATTGATTTAGGTATGGTTCGACCTTTTAGGGTAATAATTTTTTTTGCATGTAGTTTCTTCTTCTCGGGGTGCCTCGATTGGTATTATTGCAATTTGGGATCCATATCATATCTCTCATAAAATGGTGTTTATTTATGACTATCTGGTTGTCGTTAGGCAATGTGGTTGATTTCTGGTTTGGAGGTTATGTTTATTTCTATGTATGCTCCACAAGGAGCAGACTGCAATAGACAACTTTGGACTCAAATTCTTCAGATGATTGTTTCTTTTCTGGGGGAGTGTGTTTTGATGGGTGACTTTAATGAAGTTCAATATGGCTTCTGCTAGGAGTTTCAACCATTTCATTGGTCAAGTTAAGTTGAATGATATTTTGTTGGATGGTCCTCGATTTACTTGGAGTGATAAGTTGTGGGGAGGGGGAGTCAAAGTTCAGTAAGTTGGATAGATTTATGGTTACAAATGATTTTTTGGAGTCGTTCCCTCACCTCACGGGTATGGTTTTGGCGAAAATAATTCCTTATCATCATACTATTCTCTTATTAAATTACAAAGTTGAGTATGGCCTGGTTCCTTTTTGTTTATTCCACTCTTGGTTTGATATGGATGGTTTTGACGGGTTAGTCCAGGATGCTTGTTTACAAGCTCCCGATGGGGAGTTATCTACTAATCCTTGTGTTATATTTAAGAAGATATTGTTACTTCTTAAATCTAATATTCGAGTTTGGAAATCTAGTAGTCGAATCCGAGTGGGGTCCAAACGCAAAGAGTTGCATGATTTGTTGTGGAATATTGATGTGCGACTTATGGATTAGGGGGTATGATGGCTTTACGTGAACATCGAGTTACAATTATTAAGGAGCTTACGGATTTAGATCATATTACCCAAGTTTATTTAGCTTAGAATGCGAAGATTAATTGAGGTATGGAGGGAGATGAGAACTCGGGTTATTTTCATGGAACTATTAATTGTAAGATGCATCAATTGGCTATTCGCGGTGTGTTATATATGGTTTGGGTTGATGATATGGGACGTGTTAAGGAAGAATTCTGAGAGTATTTCAAGTCTCTTTTATTGAAATGGCGGGGACCTCGGCCGATGACGAATCCTTCTCGTTTTTCCACTTTATCGGACTCCCAGGTTCAGTTTCTTCGTGCTTCGTTCTCTCATGAAGAAATTAAAAAGGCGGTATGGGATTGTGGGTCGAGTAAGGCTCCTAGACCGAATATGTTTTCTTTCGGGTTTATCAAGTGATATTGGTATATTTTGGAGTATGATATTTCGAATTTTGTTGTGCATTTCTATAGTCATACGTTTATTCTAAAGGGTTGCCATGCTTTTTTTATAGTTATCCTAAAACTTAGAGACCTGAAGACTATCTGAGATTTCAGACCTATGAATCTAATTGGTTGCCAATACAAGATTATTCGTAAACTTTTAGCAAACAGGTTGACGGAGGTTATTGGTAGTGTAGTGAGTATTATGCATTCAACCTTTATTAAAGGCAGGCGGATTTTAGATGGGTTGTTTCTTCTTAATGAGATTGTTGCTTGGAGTAGGGCTTCTAAAAATCCACTTCTAAATTTTAAGGTGGATTTTGAAAAATCCTACGATTCTCTTTCATGGGAGTATCTTTTGGAGATTATGCAGATCGTGGGTTTTGGGTATTTGTGGTGTGGGTGATTTATGGAGCTTTTGTCTACCGTTAGAGATTCGGTGCTGGTTAATGGATCCCCTTCTCAGGAATTCAGTTGTAGATAGGTCTGAGACAAGGAAATCCTCTCTCTCTCTCTCTCTCTCTCTCTCTCTCTCTCTCCTTTCTTATTTATTTTCGTTATGCAGGGTTTGCATGTTTCTTTGGTCAGGGCGCGACTAGCTAATGGGTTTAAGGGGATTTCGATTAACAGTATATATATCTCCCATCTCCTTTATGTTAATGATATAGTTTTGATGTCAGCTTGGGATTCAGAGAAAGCGTATCATATTGTTCATATTGCTCATTGGTTATTATGGATTCGAGTCTTAAAATCAATTCGCACAAGAGATAATTGTATGGAGTAAGGGTTCCTGCTGATCAGATTTGTTTAGTAGCTCATTGGTTGGTTTGCGATACGGGTTATCTTCCCTTTATTCACTTGGGAGTGCATGTGGGTCAGAATATGTCTAGGATTAATTCTTGGTCATTGATTATGAATCGTTTCCGGAGTAGCTTGGCAGGTTGGAAGGCTAAATGCATTTCATTTGGAGGTCGACTTACCTTGATTAAGTTGGTCCTAGGTTCTTTAGGCAATTATTTGATGTCCATTTTTCCTATCCCGATCACAGTGTTGGATTAGGTCACCCATCACATAGTTCGTAATTCCTTGGAAGCAAAGAGGGCTAGATTTTTCTGGGTGCGGATTTGGATGATCACCATATGCATTGGGTTAAGTGGGACAAAGTCCTTGTTGTTAGAGATGTTGGAGGGTTGGGAGTGGGAAGCATGTTCGCCTTTAATAGGGGTATGCTATTGGCGTTATAGATTCTTCCATTCCCTATATTTGATGTGAGTTCGACTTGTGAAAGCCTTTTATGGCACGTATGGGGTTTCTTCTCCTTTGATCCCGATGAAAGCTTGGTTAGGTCCTTGGAATGGTATTACTCGAATGATGGATCGACTACATGATCGTGGCTTTCATCTTCAGGCTTTATGTCCTATCAGGATAAGGGACAGGGCATCAACTTCATTTTGGCATGATGTGTGGAAGGGTGATTTGCCTTTTAATGTCTCTTTCCATAGATTGTATGTGTTGCATAATCGCTAATTCGCTTCAGTCAAAGATTGAAGTTATACTTTGGTGGGATATGGACACTTTTAGACGTTTTCCTCGGGGAGGAATTGAGCAAACTCAATGGGAAGTTTTCTCTAGTATTTTGCAGGACATCAATTTAGGAGGTAGTCCAGATAGATTGGGGTGGCTACTTGATGTTTCATATAGTTTTTATGCTTCCTTTGCTTGGTCCTATCTTGATAGCGGTTTGATTCCTTCGGGAGTAATGGAGAGAGATGGAATAATTGGGTTCTCATTAAACTCAATATTCTTATATGGATGGTGCAGTTACAGAGTATCCATACGAGAGAGAGAGAGAGAGAGAATGAGAGAGAGAGAGAGAGAGAGACTTTCTTATAGAGGCATTATGGTGGAGGTGATTATGGCTCCGGTGTGTTCTCGTACAACTGAGACCATTATCATATTTTTACAGGTTGTACTGAGTTGATTGATTTATGGAGCCGTATTGCTATCTGGTGGGGTGTTCGTCTTCCATAACAACTTTTTGTGCAGTCTTTACTTTCTTGGTCTGATTCAGCCTGGTTGAGAGGATGGTAACGAAAGGCTTTTGATGCAGTCGTTTCGACTACTTTTTGGTGTATTTGGAATTTCTGTAATCCCTTGCTTTTTGGAACGGTGATCCCTAAGAAATCTTTTCTTTTCGATGGTGTGATAGATATGACATTTTTTGGATTTCAAATAGATGTAGCAAAGCTAAGCTAGGTTGGAGTGCTCGGCTCTATAATCCTGCTTTAGCTTCAATTTTGTTGTAATGAGTTTTTTCTACCTTATTGCTAGTTCTAATATAATTATGCCGTTCCAAAAAAATAAATAAATAAATAAAACTACAAAGAACATGCCAGAAACATAGCAAGATGAAAACGAGAGCATATCAAAGCCATCATATAAGACCAACAAAAGAAGGAGTGGGGACCCATCACAAAACAAAGCAAACAAAACATCACGATCAACACCAAAACAACAATGCAGCAGTGCAAAACACGAAATGAAACCAAGAGTCGGTAAATAGCAAACCAAAGGAAGCGCCACGCAGCAAAGGGCAAAATAGACCACAGAAAGCATAAGTCCTCCCTAAATTGTCGAGGATGAGCAACAACACGATTTTTAATTATACTTCTAATTTTATATATTTGTCTTTTTTTTTTTTTTTTTGAAACGACGAATATTATTAACAAACCCCACGACTAGCAAGGAATTAGACGGGGGCAACAAAAACAAAACAAGGCATTAAGTACATATTAGACAAGTAAAAGGTGAACAACACCAATCAATCCATTTACATTTGTTGTTTTTCCCCTATGTTTGTATGTTTGTACCAGGTGTATACTAAAGAGATTATGTCATCGGCCACAATAGTAGGGGACTCTACCACCATGTTAAATACTTTCTCATTTCACGCCTTCCATATTTTCCAAATGAATCCATAGAAGATGGCTAGGAGTATCTTTAGTTTTTATGGACAATTACCCCAACCTGTTGCAAAGTTAAGAAAATCCATCACATTCACAAGTTGTCTATGTGTAAACCCCTACGATTTGAGAACCTAATCCAATACCTGTTTGAACAAACTCGCAGCTAATAAGAATATGGTCAACCGATTCTACTACCCATTCACAATCAATAATAGAATAGAATTTAAACCTTCAACAACTTGGAAAAAAACACCTATATAACTTAGACACCTATATAATTTAAACAATCTATATAAAAACTTTGATGGCGGTGAGCTTCGTCAAAATCAATAAGCCGTTGACCATATAAGTTTTAGGGCCATGGCCCCCAATTAATGACGGCCACCTTTTCCCAGCTAATACCTATTAAAGAAAGTCAAACAATATCCAGAAATAGAAATAAACATTAGTTTAATATTTGCGATTTTAGCAGTACCTTGGTCATGTTACTATTGGTGCCATCACATGCATGCTATAACTTTATATATCCTTGCCGACTTTCGCATAAATTATATCCATACAAAGTCAAACACCTCTTGAGCTTTAGTGTTTATTATACCACATTAATCTATTCACATATCCGATATATTTTATAATATTTACGATTATGAATACAGATAACATAATTTTATAGATAAAATCATAAAGACTCATTTTTAACGGAATACTTAATTATTTAGAAAAATATTCTTAGCTTATATTTATTTTGTTTGCATTTTACCGTAAAAAAACAATATTAGATTTATGATCTACAAGAACAATAATAAAGTCTTTCTTGAAACGGATATGTATACTACAGCTGATTCGATATTGTAACCGAGCATACGATGAATGATGTGTACTTACAGAAATCTATATGCAATTATTGTATGTATTTATATTTTATATTATAGTGATATAATCAGGAGTCTTCCAATGGATAGGCCAACTTGGTGGATGGCCCATAGCTTTTAAAATTTTAAGGCCCATTTTTACATATCTTCTTATGTTAATTAACTTTTATACAACATTTTATTTATAAAGTTTCGAATCTCAGAAAAGAAAAACAATACACGTTATGAGTGGATGATTAAATATTGAGATTTTCAAATTTGAAAAAACCTTTGTTTGAGAGAGAATTCTCTCACTGCTCAAACAAAATGAAAGGGACAAACAGTGTGTATAAGTAGAAAGTGGAAGTTTCCATTTGAATAAAACTAGTCAATTAATTTAATTGACATGCATTTAAATTAAATAGATTTTTCTTTGTTTTTTTTTCGCTGAAAATACAAAACAAGTTGAAACTAAAAAACAATTTAATTCAAAAAATTATAAATAGTAAGCTAACTCTTGGTTTTTTTAGGCTTGTTTGACAAAAAGTCGAGTTCAAGCTTTGAGTCGATCTTTGGTTTGTTTCGTAAAATGAGACGAACTCGAGCCGATCTTGAGCCTGTTGGATTAGTCACAAGCCGAACTTGAGTTGTATTTATAAGGCTCGAATCGAGTTGAACTCAACTCGAGCTTTTATAATTTTAAACAAGCCGAACTAAAGATTGGTTTGGCTCGGGATCGACAAGAGTCGTTTACACCCCCTAGTAGGAGTCCCCACACTAGTACAAAACTGCGCTATGGCATTGGTTTTTGAAAATGGGATGGTTTCGGTTTTCATATTTCTCATCACTAAAGGTCATAAAGTAATTCACATGATTGTTTCCATGACATTTTACTAAAAACGGGTAACCATTGCAAATCAGACTTCAGATATTAACATCAGTTTTACATAAAAAAAATTGCAAGTCGTGCGATCACCCAAAACGGTGGCCAGATGTCCTCTTTACTAACGGGTTCTATTATTTTATATGTACATTTACCTTGTTCCAGTTATTAAGCGAAACATAAAGTGTTGAAGTTTCATTTCAATTGATTAAATCTTATATTGAAGTTTCTAACATGAAAAAACCCGTGACAAGTCGCGCAACGGCCGAAAAGGTGGCCAAATGTCATTTATTATAATGGGTTTTTTATGTTATATGTACATTTACCTTGTGTCAGGTATTAAGTGAGACGTAACTACATAAGGTGTTGAAGTTGTTGGGATTTAGTTCAAAAATAGTTTCATAAGCTTGAAAAATATGGCAACGGAAGACTTTAATTTTTGAAATAACATAAACATTTTATACGCACTAAGGATCTTCTTGCAAGTTATAGAAAGATTAAAACACCAACCAAAGAAGAGGTGAAGAAATAACAACCTTTGTAGTTCTTTGGGTCCTCTCGGGAGGCTTGGAAGTTGATGAAGAATGTGGAACCTTTGAGACACCAACAATTACTCAACTTGATGTAGATGCTAGTCCAAAACTCTTAAACCCTTAAGCTTTAAGTTCATAACCAATATGAACTTAAAGAGGGCTTGAAGATGCAAGTGTTCTTCAAGGTTTCTAACCAAAACTAGAGAGAAAGAGAGAGGGGAGAGAGGATTCGGATTTTGCATCAAGGAATGAATGAGCAAATAATCCAAGTGCAAGCTCTCTTATTTATATGCATAAAGTGAAGTTATTAACCATTAGTCCTTAGTACTTTAAACAAACTTGTCCCCATTGTCATAATCATGTCTCTCATGCCTTTAAAGCATGATTAGACAAGTCACACACTTCTTCTTTTTATGCATATCTCGAAAATTGCATAAAGAAGAAGAAAGAAAGTAAAACTTTTATAAACTCTTTTATAAAATATAAACCTTGTTTTTTAGGAAAAAGACAAAAGGATTCAACTAGTCCAAAAGTTTGTACATGACTTATAAATCATACCATATGATGTATATTAAGTTACTTGCTAATGGAATTTATTATTTCCATGAAATAAATAATTTCCAATTTAATTATAAGAGTTTTATTGAATATTTATTAAAATCAATTTCTAATAAATAATCAATTGTATCAAGTTGTTGTTACTGTGACCCATTAGTATCATATGTTATTTAGTAATATCACTTTAATATGACTCTTGAGCATACTAGGCCTTTCAATCTCCCACTTGTGCAAGACTCATATTAGACTGATATAGACAGTGATGAACGCCTAGCAACATTTCACTACCCCTAAGACCATACGACTGTTTGTGCCATTCTATCAACGCCCAATTCACAAAAAGCTCAAAGCTACAATTGGTGTATAAGGTAAGTTTATCAGTTATCCCTTTGGTACAGACATCATGTTGAACATGAGATTCGGATCGTGATCAATCTCATTAGTTGTTCAAGTTTTGGTATGGTGCCTTAGATGTCTAACTCTCAATACATAATAGGAACAAATCTCATCTTGACTACATAAGCCTCTTGCATAGTTCACACCATACCTGAAAATGGATTTTATAACTGCCCGGTTAAGGAACAACATTTGACCATTACAAAGCATAGTACTCCCTACACTTAAGTCCCACTATGTATCTCAGGTGTTAAGGATACAAAGATAGTACCTTTTAATCAAGTATCATTCACGATAGCGATCCATGAGATGATCTTGATGCGGGTCAGTTCAATACTAGTTCTCTGACAAATACCTATGAAACTTGGTTACAACCACTTGACTACTTTCATCTAGTGACTGTCAACCAATCCAATTCATATTAGTCTTACTTTATAATTGCTCCCACAATTATAACCGACTATGAACCTTTAGAATAATAACATTATTCATGGATTAAACATGTTAATATAGAACACAACAAGTATTAATGTGATGACTATATCCCAATATATCATAACATTTTATAATAGTTGTTGTTATAATGTTCCAATATCCAAATACTAAATTCAAATCAAAAACCCATTTCTAGAATAATAAAGTCTTATAGCTGAAGTGTGACCAATCATACTTTGCTCAAAAGAATGACTTTATCAATGGATCTGTTAAAATTTAATTTGTGTGAATTCTGTGAATACTATCATCTCCATACTTAACTTTCCTCTAAGTATAGTTAAATATCTTGGAGAATATGATTGGTGTTCTTTCGTGACATAGAGTCTCTTAGCTTGATTAAGTATACTCTCAAAGTCACAAAGATTTCTATGTGATCCTCGAATGGCAGATCCAACATAGTTTTTCAATGATCTCATTCATCCAATCATATTTGAATTCAACTTCTAAAGTAGTGTATTCTTATTTTGTAGTAGATTGTGTCATTATGTTTTGCTTGGACCTCATTCCAACAAAACTTACTCTTCATTCCATAATGAAGTCAAAATCCAATTATAATTCATAATTATTTATATCTGTTTAGAAATTAACATCTTATGTAGCTATTTCATGAAGATCATTTCTAAACTGATTGTCTCATATACATTATCTTAGTTCTTTTAAAGTACTCTTAGAATGTTTTCTTAGTCATCCAGTGACTTAACCATGTATTCAATTAGTATCCTATGACATGCTTACAGCATGATCAAATACCATGTCCTATGCATAATATGGAGTAAATGATGAATTCATTTGCCAAGCAAATAGAATATAAATCATTTCATTTAGTTCAAAGCTATGAGTTATGTACTTTTGAGGCTAGCTCAAAATGGTGCCATATGACAATGCCAAGTATTCTCCAAAAGAATCTTGTGTCTTGACCCTTTCAAGATATTGCCAATATATGTATAAGTCTTTCATTCTAGAAACACTTTCCGAGTCAAGTTGAAAACGACCCTGCTCAGTCAGAATGTGATTTCAAATGATTAAGTATGTCTCATTCATATAAGATTAGGAATTTCACTATACTCCCACTAGTTCTTAGTAAACACACATGTCCTGTTCATTTTGATATAAACACATACATTGTGGTTTTACATAAAATGATGATTGTAACATTGAGATATTTGCTTTATATCCACAAGTGGATCCCAAGCTCTACGCATTTTGTTAGGATAACTTGGATTAAGAAAACCCGTAGGCTAATCTATATAGATATCTTTTAGTAGATATCTATTAAGAAAAGCGGTCTTTCTTGAAATATATTTACTATATCTCATATTAAGAATATGAATTTATAGCAAATAATATCCTTGTTGATCTAATTATAGCTACTTGTGAAAAAGGTTTGATCACAGTCAATGTCATGAGTATGATGAGGACCATAGTCAATGACATGAGTATGAGAAAATCCTTTTACTATAAGTCTTGCTTTAAATGTGTATGCTTATCCATGTAATTTATTCTTTCTAGAAGAATCATTTTCTCCTTCTAGCCTTGCTATAGGGATAAATTTTAATCAAGCCCATTCTTGATTATCATACATGGATTACATCTCATGTCCATGACTCTAAGTCATTTATCAGATTCGAGATCTGACATAGCATCTTGGTATTTGATGGATTTTCCAAAAACCATCAATAAAATATCATCAATAAGAGATTCCACATTTCTCAAGTCATAGATGAATTCTACCATTAATGCGAATAATTTGTGTTTGTGAATAACTATTATTCAATTTTAACAATCCTTGTTAGAACTAATGCCAACTATTACTACATAAGGTTATGGTTCTTGAGCTACTTCAAGTTCCATGTACCTCCCACTTGCTTTGCTATTAGAAGCTTTCTTTTTACTAACTTAGCTTTCACAAGAATAAGAGAACTTATTCTTGGTGGGTTTGCATATGATAATCCAAGTCACAATTAGAGTATTACACAAATATCTATTTAGTAGATTTTTGGGTTTAGAAGCTTTAGTCCAACATCGGCTTCAAATCCACAAAACATTAAGTAATATGAGGATGGAGACCTTCCATAATAAATCTTATAAAGTGTTTAATCTACTTATTAGTTGGTATTTGTATTCAAGATATAATTAATAGTGATTGAAGTATTATCCCAAAAAATATTAGAGGAGGATATTTCTACCGATTAGAAAGTAAATCATACCAAGTAAGATTATATTCATCTTTTATTATCATTAAGGCCTTAGATGGTTCTTACCGGTTTGTATCTCAACTTTTGAAACCTTCAACAAAGATTTCACAATTATATTTTACCACGTAAAATATAATTAAAACTACTATAATTGTTAAAGTTGACTTGGTATCTTATGCTTAATCTCAGACATTCATTAGAAAGGAAGTCATACACCAAAGTGTATAATTCCTTAATTATTTTCTCTACACCTTAGTGAAAATTTCATTAGGAATCCTTTACATATAAATAAGGTTCACATATCTCAAATAAACTACATTATTTTCCTTCAAAGATCCCTTTCTTGAAGTTGGAATATGTGAATGTCATTTATATAATAAAGATAACAATGTCAAAGATGAGTTTGATTTAAAACAAGTTTAAGTCAAAAGGGTTTGCATATAGAACATAATTTTATTTACGAAATGTGATATTTACTTCATAATTCTATTAAGAAATCTAGTCCAATAAATAGAAGTTAATCATTTCAGAATATGAATATTATCGTTATGAAAAACGATTGAGTAACTTATCAAACATTTGAATAAAATAAATGAGACATAAATTTAGACATTCTAAATTAAAACATATTTTGTTCCAAAACAAATATTGTTTTACATTACAAGTAATTTATGTTCTAAGCATAAATAATAAACTAAACTCCGAGAGTGTAGTTCCAACTTGATTGTGCTCAACTGGTACTCTTCAATAAATATTTGCAAGCCATTTACGAATATTAGATTAGCATTTAAGTACCAAGTACCTAAGTGTCATATGAAAAGTATGAGTTCTATCTAGTAGATACTAGAAATACTAGTCTCTTCCAGACTTTCTTTCCAAATGAGAGGAGTAAATCCTTTTCTAGTGTCCAGTTTCTTCACAAAAGAAACAATATCCATCTATGTGGGTTTTAGTAGATTTCTTGGGCTTAAAGGTGTTCATTCCATAAAACATGGGCCTCCTGGATCACAGAAGGTGATTCTTTTAGCCTTGCATTATTCCATTGTTTAAACTAGCTTTTAATAAAATATCACTGTATTTATTGGAATATTTGCTTGACCTGTTATATCATCAGATATAAATGTTTAAATTATCCAAGACTTCCTAGAAGTTATGAATAACTATTCCTAGCTTGATGTTAGAAACATCGTAAGCATCACAATGATTCATTTACTAGGTATCATGTTCAGGTTTAATTGCTCAAAGAAAATAGTTTAGGACTTGGACCTTTAAGTGTATACAATTTCATATCTCTCACGAGATTGTCTCTTAAGACATGAACCCATTCATTGAAGTTGTATCTATTGAATGCTATTGTTTCATCAATTCATTAAAGAAAATGACAATAAATGATAATGAGAATTAATTACTTAACTACAAAATTTTAACAAAATTCATTTAGCATTTTCAATATTTAATCTTCAATAATTAATATCCTTTTAGTTTCCAAAAACATTAATTATCAAAGTCTAGGATCCAAGTTCCAAAACAAATAAATGGTTAGGTATCCTTTATCTCATCCATTTGAATTCAACCCGATAGATATCGATTATCAATTATATCTCACTATATAATTCCTAGATTTATGGGGTCGCTAATAACAAATTTAATTAGACATGTTTGATCCCATCTATGTCTCGGAACTCTCTTGCTTAGGTATCCTTTATCACAAAAGATTTTCCGATCAAATCGTTCAATTTGAAAAACGTGTGTAATCGGCCTATAACTTGGTTATAGAAATCGCGAAGACACCCCGGCCATCAAAAGATAACACTAAGCGGTTAGGTATCCTTTATCCCACTAGTGCATACAAGAGACGTGCGAGTGTTCTACAAAAGGATTGCACAGATTTGAGTTTTGCAAAAAGGCCTTTATATGTTTTATAATTCTAGTTTAAAAAGATATGATATCATAGTTATTAAATGCATATAATAAACCATGGTATCAATTTTCCAAAGAAAATTACCTTTTAAAAGTTCTTTATAAAAAGCTAGTTTTTATATAATTTGACGCAATTTAATTTTAATAACCGGTATTAAGTTTGAATGCATTTGAACCTTTTATATCTTTAATAAAACTTCATTTTATTACTTATATATTTGGAGTTTGTATAAGTTATAAAAATCAACATTTTAAAACTTATATTGGAGTATTTCAACATTTTCCATTATTAACGATTTTATAAAAACAGGTTTTATTTTAAAATAATAACCTGTTACATCTTATGTCCAATTTTTGAAAACCCAAACTCCATGTGATGTTTATTTTGTCCAAAATTATTTTAGCATATGAAAAACTAATTTATCAACCACACATAAAAATTTCATAAAATAAACAACACAAACATGCATAAAAAGATATGTGCGTAAACATAACCAACTAATGACATTTTTGTGAGCCAATACAAAAATGTCAAATCCATTCTTAAAGGGACATTTAAGGGGACCAAAAAACTTCTTGAAATGTTGTTGTAGAACTCTCACTTAAGTAAACACTCATTGCTTACAAAAGATTGGAAAAACTTCTTTAAAGGAAAAAACTGCAGCTTTCATGACACTTTTCAGAAAGTGTCATCTTTCTGTTCAGCACCTTTTCAGCACATGTGTAGCCTTCATGACACCTTTCAGAAAGTGTCATGTTCTGCACAGCACATGTTGAACTCGAAATTTTTCCTTTTGTCTTCAAAAAATGGTTCAAACTTCATTTTTTGTTACATCTTTTTACAAATAAATTAATTCTAAAAAGTAATCTATTACTTACAAAAATAACCAAGAAAAGCTAATCTATTTAATTATTACATACCATATGAATAAAGAAATTATTACAACCATTTTATAACAAAAATAACCAACACAACAACATAACAACACATTAGTCCTTGGTTAGTTTATGCACATCATATACATCAATATACACATCAAATAACCTTTGTTTTTCTAAGACAACTTTAAATGACAAAAGATGCATGAAACTTTTGTCACATAAAATAACAAAAAAGTTGTCATAGAAAATAAGTATGAACATATTTTTATAGAAAAACAAGTTATCCATATTCTCCAAAAACTAAGATTTCCAAAAAATCAAAAATCGAACCAAACTTGCAAGATGGCTCTGATACCAATTGTTGGGATTTAGTTCAAAAATAGTTTCATAAACTTGAAAAATATGGCAACGGAAAACTTTAATTTTTGAAATAACATAAACATTTTATACCCACCAATGATCTTCTTGCATGTTATAGAAATATTAAAATACCAACCAAGGAAGAGGTGCATAAATAACAACCTTTGTAGTTCTTTGGCTCCTCTCGGGAGGCGTGGAAGTTGATGAAGAATGTGGAACCTTTAAGACACCAACAATAACTCAACTTGATGTAGATGCTAGTCCAAAACTCTTAAACCCTTAAGCTTTAAGTTCATAACCAATATGAACTTAAAGAGGGCTTGAAGATGCAAGTGTTCTTCAAGTTTTCTAACCAAAACTAGAGAGAAAGGCAGATGGAAGAGAGGATTCGGATTTTACATCAAGGAATGAATGAGAAAAAAATCCAAGTGCAAGCTCTCTTATTTATATGCATAAAATGAAGTTATTAACCATTAGTCCTTAGTACTTTAAGCAAACTTGTCCCCATTGTCATAAGAATGTCTCCCATGCCTTTAAAGCATGATTAGACAAGTCAAAAACTTCTTCTTTTTATGCATATCTTGAAAATTGCATAAAGAAGAAGAAAGAAAGTCAAACTTTTATAAACTCTTTTATAAAATATAAACCTTGTCTTTTAGGAAAAAGACAAAAGGATTCAACTAGTCCAAAAGTTTGTACATGACTTATAAATCATACCATATGATGTATATTAAGTTACTTGCTAATGGAATTTATTATTTCCATGAAATAAATAATTTCAAATTTAATTATAAGAGTTTTATTGAATATTTATTGAAATCAATTTCTAATAAATAATCAATTGTATGTTAGTGTGACCCATTAGTAGTAACATATGTTATTTAGTAATATCACTTTAATATGACTCTTGAGTATACTAGGCCTTTGTATACTAGGCCTTTCAGAAGTTTCATTTCAACTGATTAAATCTTATACTGAAGTTTCTAACATGAAAAAACTCGTGACAAGTCGTGCAACGGCCGAAAACGGTGGCCAGATGTTATCTTGTATAATAGGTTTTTTATGTTATATGTACCTTAATGGGATTTCAAAAACACATACAACCCAAATTGGAAGAATAACCCAAACAACCCATACCCACCAAAGCAAAACCCACCAAATGTTATGATGAGACCCCTATTTTCCCAAAAACCTCCATATGCACAAACGTATCATCCCCCTCCAAATTACCAACAACCTCAACAACAAGGCCAATCAAGTGGTAACCATCAAATGAGTCTTCAAGAACTTGTTACTTCTCTTGCTTAAAGTCAATCCCAATTTCAACAAGATACCAAGAACACCTTCTCCAATATTCAAGCACAAATTGGAGGCTTGGCCACCGCTCTCAACAAGATGGAACAAAGGGGTAAACTTCCATCTCAAACCGAGAAGAATCCCAATGTGAGTGCAATCACCCTGAAAAGTGGGAAAACACTTGCAGAAAGCAACCCCAAAAGAGTTTCAAGAGAAGAAGAAGAAGATTAGGTTATTGTTGTTGAACCTTCAAAGGTGGTAGTTCCTCCAAAGGAACCGGTTGTTCCAAACATTGAGCAACTCGAATCTTCCGACAATACCATCAAGCCATTGGTCATACCACTACCTTTTCCTTCCCTGTTAGCCCCCTCAGAGAAAAAGGAGGAAGAGAAAGAGTTACTTGAGACTTTCCGCAAGGTCCAAATCAACATTCCACTATTGGATGCCATAAAGCAAATTCCAAGCTATGCCAAATTTCTCAAGGATTTGTGCACATAACAAGAGGAAATTCAAGGCGAATGAAAAGATTCAAGTCAATGCAAATGTGTCCGCGGTTATCCAAAAGAAGTTACCACCCAAATGCAAGGACCGGGGAATGTTTGCTATCCCTTGCACTATTGATGATTTGCATGTTGAAAGTGCCATTTTAGATCTTGGAGCCTCAATCAATTTCATGCCATATTCAGTTTTTCAATCTCTAAATTTTGGACCTTTGGAAGAAACCGGAGTAATCATTCAATTAGTGGACACGTCAAGTGTATTTCCAAGAGGATTGTTGGAAGATGTGCTAGTACAAGTTAATCAACTAGTATTTTTCACAGACTTCTATGTCATTGACCTTGAAGAGAAGCCTCCTTCCAAGTCATCTATGATCCTCGTTGGAAGACCTTTCCTGAATACCGCTCACATGATTATTGATGTCCATAATGGGAAGATCACGATGGAGTTTGATGGAGAGACCATTCACTTCAACATCTTTGAAATAATGAGGTACCCTAGAAATATTTCTCCATTGTATTGGGTTGATGTGATTGAGCCAATCACCCAAGAACTATTTAAGTTATCACATGGGGATTTTTTGGAGATGATAGTCAACATGAACCTTGATTATGAGAGTTTGAAGAAAACACTGGAAATGTATACATTGGACTCTAAAATTGAAAAGATTGCAAAGACTTTGGAAGTAAACAAGTCAATAATGAAAGATGTCTCTCAAGTTTCCTTATATCATTCTCCAAACAAGTTGCCCCCTTCATTATCCACCCACCCACACTTGAATTGGAAGTCTTACCTAGCCACTTGAAGTATGCTTACCTAGGTAAAGACGAAACTCTTCCGGTGATCATCTCCTCTCAGTTGAAAGATTTTGAAGAAGACCAATTGGTTGAAGTTTTGAAAGATCACGAAGAGGCCATGGGGTGGAAAATAGCAGATATCAAGGGCATAATCCCTAATGTATGCACTCACAAGATCCTCATGAAAGACAATTGTAAGCCTAGGAGGGAAGGTCAACGAAGACTGAATCTTCCGATGATGGAAGTGGTCAAGAAAGAGATAATCAAAAGGTTCAAAAGGTGAAAAGAGAAGAAAAAGGCATTTCATGACAAGCACATAACCCAAAAGCACTTCGATTTTCCACCATTAAAGACCATTGGAGACGATTTTTAGGAGCTTGATACACATTCTTCTCATCTTTCAAAGTAATTGTTAGTTTCTTGATGCAAAAACACTTTTGTGATTGTTATTTTGTTGTCATGAGTGGCTAGTTTCTCTATTTTGGTTAACTTTGGCTAATACCCTTGGATATTTGTGGGGTTTGAAGGATTCATGCTTTATTGTCATTTATCTTATGTTTATGATTCTAGTTCATATTTCTTATGCTTGTTTAATACTTTGATCATGAGCTTGGTACTTGAATGAGCAATTGTTGGTTTATTTCTTTGGTTTAGCATTGAATCATTGAATTTACTTAGAGTAAGGGCTTCATGATGGTAGAAATCATCTCTAGCTTATGAATCATGACTCCTTTATGGATGTGTAAGCATTGACATCCTCTAGGAATTGGGGATTCCTTTATTCTTAAGGCTAATCAGCTTTCTTGGGTTCAATTGCTTCAATTGAATCCTTGATTTTGATTAAGAAGGTGTGTTGTGGGCTTCCCCAACCTCCATACTACCTATGAGGAATCTTGGCATATCATGCTTCATGATTGATATAACCAATTTGGGATGAATGATAAGCTTCATATTGAATCCTAATGATAAACACACAAATGTTCATTGTGTTGAATTGCCTTGGTTGACCAATTTTCTCCAATATTTGAGCATCTCACCATCTTGCTTAATTACAAGCTTTTTGGTTATTCAAGTCTTTTAGTTTTCACGCAATCACAACACCCCCCCTAGTTTAATTGTAGTTAGCTAGTTTTACTACACTAGTTCTATTGGATTGCATTGGTGATTGAATACAACAATTTCCCCGAGGATTGATACCCCTTTTTACCATTATATTACGTTTTATTTGCAAACAAAGGGTGTAATTTGCTTGATGGACTTGACATCCCACCAGCCATGCATGAGTTTTGGAGTCTTTGATGACTTTTGGGCATAGGGTTTGAATTTATACCCTTTTGTATGCATGGAAATGGATAAAGTCAGAGACTTTATCCATTGAGACATCCCTTTTTGTCCAGATCTGAAGTTTGATGGGTTGGCTTTCTGTATTAAGGAGTTAATAAAGGGATTTGGGTTCAGTGGAAGTACGCGGGGTGTACAAGTGGGTACGTAACGTGTACCTCCTGTTTGTCCCATAAAAGTCAAGCAACTCTCTACGCGAGGCGTAGAGAGGTAGTACGCATGGCGTACTTGGTCTGTGTGGAAGATTTTGACCAATTTACCTTTAACCGTTGACTTTGACTTTGACCAAGTATGACTTTAGGTTATATAGGGTATTTCGGGTAGGGAATTATGGTTTGGTCCCTATTTAATGTTTAGGTGACCAGTAGAGCCACTGTCAGAGCAGTGATCTGTTCAGCTACCTTTTTAACATTGAGGTGAGTTATCTTCACTGTACTCGTGAGTCGAAGGCACCAATATCAGCCCACTAGGTTATGTATCCTGGTTAGGATATTGATATACTGTAGTGATCGGTTAAGTCTGCATGATTATATGTTATTTGTTGCTTATTTGTTTATGTGCATATATCGACATATTGTAACAGTTTGGATTGAGGCGGTTCTGCTTTGTGCTGAAGGTCATGATACCAGGAGCATTCTAGACATGGGCTGAGGACCCTATAAAGGTATTCCATACTCATGCAAAGGGCTCAGGAGCACTCCATACATGGGTTGAGGGCCGGGAAGGGCATTCCAGACTCATGCTATGGGCTCGGGGGCAATCCAGACTTATATTGAGGGCCCTGTAGGCGTATTCCAGACATAAGTTGTGGGCTCAGTGTACATGCTTGTTTATGTTTCATGTGTGGTACTTTCTAGAAACTCACTAAGCTTCAATTTACAGTTGAAGTGTTATGTTTCAGGTACTTCAGATGATCAGGGCAAGGCGAAGGCGTGATCGTACACATCCTTCAATGATATGTTTTTGGAGATTTTACGATACTCTAATTTTAGGATAATTATATCTGATACTTGTTTTTTATGACTTGGGTTTTGAATGAAACAATGATTTTACTTTAATTAAAAATTGAAAATTTTGTCGTGATTTTGGGACGTTATATTTAATGAAACGAACTAAGGAAATAATCTCTTCCTTTGTGAATGACTTCTTCCTTCTTCTTCTTCCTCTAAATCCGTGATCTCCAAGTCACGAACCAACATTTCTAAATCAAATAGGACACTTGAAGATGGGAAGCTTTCTGGAAATGGGTTGATGATGAACCAAAAAACTAGACCAAGATAAATTAAGGAATTGTACTTATCAGAGTTCATTAGAGTAAGGGAAAAATGGTCCAAAAAAGAAGGAAATCAAAATGTTGTTGAGTTCATTAAAACAAGGGCAAAATGTTCCACATTAACACATCCATTCCTATGTGTTTTGATTAGCATGATGGAATTTAGAATAGAGTTAAAGACTATCAAAATTCAAAAAAGAAGGAAATAAACCACTTGGGTTGTGGTGACTTGGTAAGGCATGTGGAAGATATGGTGGATAACCTATTGACCCATGTTCAAATCCTGGCACCACTCAGCCCTTGTGGCCATGGAGGTTCGTCTGCAGTGACTCCAGGGCATGAGGCAAAGGCTCATGTTTGCAGCAGGGGATTAGTCGGTGCGCAAAAGCTGGCCCGGAAACCCTCGTTAGGGAAGTTCCCTTTCCAAAAAAAAAAGTTTTAAGGAGAATCTTGTCTTATTCTGGGATAATTTGGTATCAGAGTGCCAAAATGGACCGTTGTTTGATCAAGTATTGTTTGACAAGTGCATGGACCATGTTATTGCTTGTCATGGTTGGTATTCCTACTATTTATTCTATAGCTTTCAGACTACATCTCTTTCTCTGTATAAACACTTTTGCAACCCCCCCCCCTCCCGAGAGTTTATCAACATGTTGCAATAAATAAAAGTAGGATATGATGCCATTATATGAAGAAATGTAAGTAGTATGCCATTATATTGGTTAGATTTTTCAAAGTTGTAATATGAAAAAAAGAAAGTAGGATGTCATTATATTGGTTGGATTTTTCAACGTTGTAATATGAAGAAATGAAAGTAGGATGCCATCATATCCATTAAATTGGTTAGATTTTTTAAACTGTACTCAAGTATTTGCAACCTCCCAAATTGGTTTTTTTATAAACTGAATCTTTATTTTACTATTAGTTTTCGTAAGCATAATTAATATTCAATGTATATAAATTAATAAAATGAGCAAATCAAAGCGTGGGGCAAAAATGTCCAGTCTTTCTAGCTCTTACATTGCATATGGGTATTTTGGTCCAATTTCTCTAAATCTTACATTCACTGTGAGCAGGGGTATTTTGGTCCAATCTGTCTAGCTCTTCCTTTCACTATGAGCAAGAGTATTTTGGTAAACAGGGGTATAAAGACCATCACACAAGTACTTTTAACAGGGACCATATAGATAGAAAAAAAACTGTTCTGTTTTTTTATCCGGCTGATATGCTTTGTTTTTTACGAAATTACAAATGGAGTATTATTAACATGGACCACAAGGTTATTTTGGGGAATACTTAGTTCATTCATTAAAATACCATTCTAAAACATGTGCACATGGCATTATGTGTTATTGTGCACACAACAACAAAAACCCTTAAACATGTTTGCAGTGTAAACGAGCTCCACAGTGAAATTCGATGGAACCCTAATTATATCACTGGTGAAATTCCTTTGTGTAAAAAAACCCTCAACTTCGCTTTGTGTTTGGATTGAAATTTTCTTTTCATGTAATATAGAAGGGTAATTCCTAAGAAGGGAGGGAGAAGGCCACATAATTTTGAATTTTTTCTTGGTCATGTTTAATCTTGTAACCGGAATACCCGATTACCACATGGAAAGATGAGAACAAAACATGAAGTTAGATGGTATTTTTTGAATGATTTGTTTAGTTCATTGACATTTTTTGAACAGGATAAACTGTAATGATATTTTTTGTAGAAATTTGAAACTCAATTACCCTTTTGAGTCATTTCCCCTTTATTTAAACACAAATTGGTTTGGACCAACAAAAATCCTACGACTTATATGTAACTCCTTTATTATCTACTAAGGCGCGTGCGCGCGCGCGCGCGCGCGCACACACACACACACACACACACATATATATATATATATATATATATATATATATATATATATATATATATATATATATATATATATATATATATATATATATATATATATATAACAGTTGACTCGTGATATATAGCTACCATGATATGATGCATGTTTTACATGTATAAGACCAAGTTATTTATGTTTTAGAGATCTGGACGGGACCAAACGTCTTGTAGTAGAACTGTATATGATAGATTTGCAACACTACATTTATATAGAGGAAAGAAAAATGGGAGAGTTTCTCGAGATGATAACCTAACTCATATACACCACTTAAATCTACATTATGCACATATTATTTTTGGAACCCATGCATATCACAAATCCCATGAAATTATTATGAATAACCTAAGCCATTGACCATCTTCATATTCGAAGCCATGCATACGACCTCATCATTTATGTTTTGCTAGAGTTGATAACCTAAGACATGTAATTGATACATATAAGCTCAACGCCACTTACCAAACATTTTAAGCCACCGGCCGATTTGCTTAATATTAATGTCCACTCAAGGTATCGTAGGTTATGAATAAGATTTGCATGGGATTTTTGATATGGATGGATTTCTAAATTATTATATGGGTAATATGTGACCCAATGTGGTTCTTAGAAACACCTAATTTTTAAATGACAAAACTGCACAAATGGTCCCTGTGGTTAGTTGAAAATTGTCACTTTGGTCCAAACGACCAAAACAGTTTGGACTAGCACCAGGGGTCCAAACTTTTCATTTTCTTGCGAGTTTGGTCTAATTTGCTTTAAATATTTTTATAATGACAGTTTTTCCCCTGAATTTATCCTTTGTATTTTCTTTTTTTTTAAATATTTTTATTATAGAAATTAATAAAATACTCTCTCTCTCTCTCTCTCTCTCTCTCTCTCTCTCTCTCTCTCTCTCTCTCTCTCTCTCTCTCTCGTTGAAAGTCAATGAACAAATAGAGAAACTGTAAAACTTCTTTCCCTTCTGATCAAAGTAATATACACGAAAATATGTAAACCTTGTTTCTACATAATCCTCATCTTCCTTTGACTAATTCACCATTAACCCACCCTGTCACCACCACCAACGGAAACAACCATCATCACCATCTCTCTTATCTTTTGACCGGAGCAACCCGAATTGTTGTGTCTCCGACCACTTGATAACACCCACAACAGCATCACCACCACTCCTCCGAATATGTGATGCCGACGAGAGGAAAAAACGGGCAAACACATCGACCACAGTCGATTGTGGCAGTTCTTTAAATAATTTCTACAAATCGAGTCCAAAGAGCCATTGCTAAGACCAATTTACGAAACCCTAGTGTTAGAGAAGAAGGATTCTACATCGACGACGGAGAAGAAGGATCATCGCTGCAAACCCTAGCTCATTCCTTTCTTAGATCTTTCATCATCGGAGAAGAAAGGTTATCTGAAGGCGCACGATCTGTTTAATCTCTGTTCGATCTTAATCTCCGGCTGTGTATCTTTTTTCTTCTTCTATCTCGTCTGGTGAGCAACGGCGGCGCACCGATCTTCTACCTCACTGTATTTATGTGTGTTTATCATTTATGGAATTTGATTTGTGTGAGTATTTATCCCCAAAAAATCGATTTGTTTGTGGGAATCATATCAGAATCCAGTTTCAGATGAAGGAATTATCAGAGCGCCTCTAGTGTTCACTGGTTTGTAGAGGGAATAAGGACGAAAGCACCAAGGTGTTGGTGAAAATCTCGACGGTAGCAGGTGGTGGCGGCTGGTTTTTACGTTGGCAGCGATGGCAATGGGGTGGCGAGTCTGCCTCTGTTACTTTTCTGTTCGACGACAAATGACGAGGGAAAAGGGAGGGAATCAATTAGCAGTGATCAGAGAAGGTGTGGGTGGGGCTAATCACAGAAAACAATGGGGAAGATGGGTAGTGACAGCGGTGGTTTATGGTGGTTAAAACCCATCGTGTGTGGGTTTTTCTTCAAGAGAGAGAGAGAGAGAGGACATTTTAACGGAGAGAGAGAGAGAGAGAGAGAGTATTTTATTAATTTTTATAATAAAAATATTCAAAAAAGAAAATACAAAGGATAAATTCAGGGGCAAAACTGTCATTATAAAAATGTTTAAAACAAGTTGGACCAAACTCGCAAGAAAAGGAAAAGTTTAGACCTCTGGTGCTAGTCCAAACTTTTTTGGACCAAAGTGACAATTTTCAGCTAACCACAGAGACCATTTGTGCAGTTTTGTCTTTTTAAATTTAATGTAGTATTTATATAACAAAAATTTAGTACCTACCTTCTAAAAATAGGACATAACTTATATTATTGGACAAAATAAAGAACAAATAAATAAATGAAATAATGGATGAATTATACTTAAATTTGTTAAGCAAATGATTAATATTATCAAAACTCATCCCACATTGGATCTTTCTCATAAGTTATAAGAGCTTCATTCTATACACTCCTTTATGGATGAAGCAATCACACATACAATCGAACCTCCATCTTTAGTTCTTTACCATGGTAGCAAGCAATATACAATCGACAATTGTATATCCATCTTCCTCCATTAAAAAAAACACCATAAGCAACAACAAGCCAACGACAAGAACATGTAATTATGAGAAAAAAAAAACAGAAAAGTTGGTCCAAACGAAAAAGTTGCCAAATATGAGTTTTTTCAGGAAAAAATGACTTTTTTTTGGAAAAAAGTGTGTTATCGGAAGTTAACCTACAAACTGAATAATTAAGTGAAATGATAAAAAGAACAAAAAAATCCTAGGCTTTTTTTTGGTGAATTTGTTCTTTGGTTTAAATCGGAAAATCGTGAAACTTATAGATTTTTTTATGAAACTAACCATTTAGTATTAACTCATAAGGGTGTTGAAAACAATCGATACCTAATAACAAGGCCCGGTTTCATCGGTTGGGCTTATTCGATTTTTATTTAAACTGAATATTCAAAACCTTATTTGGTTCGATTTCGGTTAATATTTTGGAAGTAAAAAACGGATTAAACCGAACTGAACCGAACAAGTCCACAACCGATTAAACCGACCGAATAACAACCCTAATAAATCAAACAAATAACTTCTAAAAACAAATTTTAAGATTTTTTGTGCTCCAATACCATGTCACCGCTTTTTTCATTTACTTAAAAGGGTCAATAACATATATTCATAATTTAGATTAAGGGGGTGATTGACTTAGCTTTTTAGAGGCCAAAAGTACTTTTAGAAAAAGATCAAAGATAAAAGATGTTTAACAAAAGACTTTTAAAAGCTACTTTTGGATTTTTGATAGAAGGAAAATCAACTTTTTGGAAAAGTCAAGAAAACCTAACTTTATGTAACTTTTCCAAAAATGACTTTTGGCATCTAAAAAGCTTAAGCCAAACACCCCCTAAAGGGAGTGGGTGGCAAGAAGGTTCGGCATTTGCTCATATAAACACTAAAACACCACTCCCTCAAAGATGGCATGACAAAAAAAATTCTCAACTAGCATTGTTGTGTCGAGGTGAGAGAAATGATAGAGGTGAGAGAGTGTGAGTGTAATTGTCCATTTTTTATTTTTTTTATTTGTTATTAAAAATAACATGTCATTTATGTTGTATGGTAAAAATAACAAAAATGATATGACAATAAAAGTAACATGTCATTTATGTCAAAATGATATGGTACAATGACATGACATACTTTAATCCCTCTAACCTAATAGTTATGTAATTGGGCTTACCATTAAAAATTCGACAACGTTCGAAGAGTCAACAAGTGAAAATTATAAGTTAGATAAACAAGAAAAAAAAGTAGAAAAAAACTTAAAAAACAATTAAAGTGGACCCACAACATGAACACATATGATGTTTGTTTATATAGAGGCAGTTAGGCACACGCAGAGAGAACGCAAAGGAGATTGAAATCCAGCTAAAAATGGCGGAAATCTATGATAATCACGCCAAAACTAGTGGTTTTAGGGTTTCAATGTGCGGTGGCGCTAAAGAACTAGAACAGATGTCTAGGGACGGCAGTCAATACAGTCTCACCACCGCAATCTTACCTTCACTCGGTGCTCGCAGCAACCGCCGTGTTAAGCTTCGAAATTTCATCATCTCTCCTTACGATCGCCGTTACAGGTTCACCAGAATCTCTTCGATTACTACAACATATTCATCTGTTATAGCGTTCATGATCTGTATGTTTGTGTGGATTAAGTTATAATACTGATTAAACATAGCAATTTCGCCATATCCCCTTACGAATCGCTGTTACAGGTTTACTTGAGTTAAATTATTATTCTGTATAGGTCTGTGTGTGCATATTCATAGCAGCTTAGCTTATTGATTTCTGTGATCACTCTTAATGTTGCTTCAATCAGCTGCATATTTAAGTAATTAATTTAGTCCTCCAGCAATACACCTTTTATTTATTAAAACATATACAATTTACAATACATCACCCTGTTAATACTCCAAATGCATGCCTCCAATTGGATTTTTTTTATTACTTTTTGAATGAAAATTTTGCGCCGATTGGATGAATTTGATATATGTTGTTCTGCTAATTGACTTTCTATAGATAATTCTGACTCTCCAAGAATGATTTGACTCCTTTTGAATTCAGGGAGCAGAATCTGATGAATACGACATAAAAACTTGAATAATCTAGAAATCTAAAATTTGACCAATTCCAAGTTACAACATTTTGGTTCTTTCTTTCTCCTTGGTTTCTATATAGCAAGATAATTAAATACTGACTTAACATCCATTTCTTTGATTACATTCCTACACAATTTCACATTTACTTTACACGTGTCCAATTATACACTGAAACTAAACTCGAATTTTCACCTTTTAGGGCATGGGAGACATATCTAGTGGTTTTGGTCCTTTATACTGCTTGGGCATCTCCATTTGAATTCGGATATCTCAAAAGGCCACGAAAACCTCTCTCAATCATTGATAATGTCGTGAATGGGTTTTTCGCCATTGATATTATTCTCACTTTCTTCTTAGCTTACCTTGACAAAAGCACCTATCTTCTAGTAGACAACAGAAAGCAGATTGCATGGAAATATACAAGCACTTGGTTGGCATTTGATGTCATTTCCACAATTCCTTCTGAACTTGTTCGAAAGATGTCCACTGATTCTTTTCAAACCTACGGATTATTCAATATGTGTAGACTCTGGAGACTTCGTAGAGTTAGTGCTCTGTTTGCAAGGTAATTTTGAATGATATGTAAATTATTAATTAATATATATATATATATATATATATATATATTTTAGTGTTTTGACTTTTTTGCCCTTGGAATAGATTGGAGAAAGATAGGAATTTCAACTATTTCTGGGTCCGATGTGCGAAGCTTATTGCTGTAAGTATTTTGTTAAGTGGGCGAAATGTGTGGGTTAATCACAAAAATGATAGAAAATGTGGGGTCCATTTAATAAATTAAGTATAATTTGTGCATTTCTAATAAAATGGCTACTTGAATCTGATGCGTAATTTGGATTTTACGATCGCATAATTGTTTTTTTTTGTGGTCCCTTCCAAAAAAGAAACCTTAAATAATTGCCACTTTTTTGTAAAGTGATAAAATTATTATGCTAAAAATATTGTTTTTTTCTGGAAGATTTTTTTATAAATCTTTTACTAATATTTTTTGTGCGTGGGATCGTTCATTAGACAATTTCGCAATTCACAAAATCCACGTGGCAAAATAGGTGATGGTGATCATTTTGTTATAATTAAAAAATTCTTCTTTTGGTAAACCCTTAATAAGTCCAATCCATATTAAAATTTAGGCTAATATTAACAAATAATAATAATAATAATAATAATAATAATAATAAATAACATAATATTGAATTAAAATTGTCTACTTTTTATGAAGGTTACACTTTTTGCTGTACATTGTGCCGGGTGTTTTTACTATTACCTTGCTGCTCATTACCCAAATCCAGGAAAAACATGGATAGGATATGGCAATGAAGGTTTTCAAAAGGAGAGTTTATGGATCCGATATGTGACATCCATGTATTGGTCAATCACAACTTTGACCACTGTCGGATATGGTGATTTACATGCACAAAATAGACGAGAAATGGTATTTGTCATATGTTACATGCTTTTCAACCTCGGAATGACATCATATTTAATAGGAAACATGACCAATTTGGTTGTCCATGGAACTAGTAAAACCAGACAATTTGTAAGTATATATATTAACTATTTACACACTACCAAAAAAAAATATCAAATGATTAATTTTATAAACTTTGTTTTAAAAAATAGAGAGATACGATTCAAGCTGCTTCGAGTTTTGCACAAAGAAACCAGTTGCCTTCTCGTTTGCAAGATCAGATGCTTGCGCATTTGTGTTTGAAATTTAGAACGGATTCAGAGGGACTTCAACAACAAGAGAGTCTTGATTCGCTTCCAAAAGCTATTCGATCCAGTATTTCACATTTTCTTTTTTATTCGCTTTTGGATAAAGCGTACTTGTTTCGTGGTGTTTCCAACGACTTGCTTTTTCAACTGGTAGGATTCATTACTATTACTATTAGTATTATTATTACTGTATGTATAAGAACCTGTATATTTTGGGCAATTATGTGTTTATACTTTATTTATTCAAATAAGACCATCAAAAATAATTATTTTGACCGGATATAAAAAAGTCATGCAAGTCAAAAATGGTTAATTTGGAAAAAATGTTTGAAACTTTTACGGGTTGATTACAAAAAAAAAAGCACAAAATATAATGTTTTGTTTGTAATTTTTTTCCTAACAAATTTCATTTTTAAACCTTTAATTTTTTTTTTCTCTCAAGGTATCGGAGATGAAAGCCGAGTATTTTCCTCCAAAGGAAGATGTCATTTTGCAAAATGAAGCCCCGACCGATTTTTATGTTCTTGTTACAGGAGCAGTAGTGAGTCGTGAATTTATTTATTTTATTTATCGTGAACTACATTTTCTTCCGGTTTTGGTTTAAAAAAGAATATTTGTAAAAATGACAATTTTACCCTTGTCTCGTTCATCTTCATCTCGCTTTTCAAGAAACCCTATAATCAAACAATTTCAACAAAGATCCCAAAAAATCAAATCTAAAAGAAAATGTAGTCTCACACGGCCTTAAATCGATTTTACTTAATCTCCTTTCTAAAAATGTTTCCATGTGTTAATAATCACTTGTTTAGGAACTGGTTGTTACAAAAAATGCAGTTGAACATGTAAGTCTTTTTCTTTCATATTTAGTAGAATTTTACCTTCTTTTTTTTTTTCAAAAAATTGTAAGATTAATTAAGTCATTAGTTATCTAATTAATAATTTCAGATTGTTGGAGAAGCTAAAACCGGTGATCTTTGTGGTGAAATCGGTGTTCTTTGTTACAGACCTCAACTATTTACGGTTCGCACAAAACGGTTAAGCCAGTTACTCCGGTTAAACCGCGCTACATTTTTACACATCATTCAATCAAACGTTGGCGACGGCACCATTATCATGAACAATCTCCTCAAGGTTTTATTTTATTCTGTTAACAGGACAGAACATAACAGGTTGTACTGAATACTGACAAATGTCAGATATTTCTGTTAATGTTTTAGCATTTAAAAGATATGGATGATCCGGTTATGGAGGAAGTTTTAATGGAGACAGAGAACATGTTGGCACGTGGGAGGATGGACTTGCCTTTGAGTCTATGTTTTGCTACACTTCGAGGAGATGAACATTTACTATTAAAATTGTTGAAGAGAGGCCTTGATCCTAATGAATCTGACAACAATGGAAGAACTGCCTTGGTTTGTTGAATTATTTATTTATTGATTTCTTTGTTTTTGGAAATTATTTATTTATTTATTTTTATTTAACTTCCAGCACATAGCGGCATCTAAAGGAAATGTCAATTGTGTACTTCTACTGCTAGAGTATGGAGCGGATCCCAATAGTAGAGGTAATTTTTTATTTTTTTATTTTCTATGTTGGAAAAAAATTGTAGTTTTTGTCATATTGATATAGCTCCTTTGACTTTAAACCAACTTTAATTTAAATTTGCCAAAATTATTACATGCCTCCTGAGTCTTGCCACTTTTATTGTTGCAATTAATTTAAGAAGTCAGATTCATTTGTTTTCCTAAAATACAACAACTTGGTGGTCAAATTCTTTGAATTATTGACACTATGAATTATTACTACCATTATTGACGTTTTTTTCTCCTTATAAAAATATTTAAAGGAAGGGGATGTTTTCAACCTCAACTGCAAAAGTCGTTGCTTTTGTTTTTGTGACTAGAAGTTAGTTATTTGGTCATCTACATTGTTATATTATTCAACATTATTTATTGAATTAGTTTATTATTCTAGAAATATGTTTATATATTAAAAATAATTAACTTATGATTAAGATAAAATCAAAATCATATATAATAAATGGATAATTAAGACATTATATTTTGATTAATTTAATGTTTTCTTTATTGATAATTAAAATGTAACTTTTTTAACAATGTTTACTTTGTATTGTCTAAACTGTTTTGAACAATAATTTGATTAATAGTTTTAACACTTATTTATTAATTCAACAACAAATTATAATTATCGATTTGAATAAGTGTTATAAATAATAGATTATTAAGATGTATGATTATTGATGCAAAAGAAAGATATAACCTTATTAATTTCTACCAAAAAAAAATCTTTTTGGATAGCATAAAAGGTTGACGAAATTCCTAAATAATTAATCTCTGTTTAGCCACCCATGCGTATCTTCTTGAAATATTTGTCATCATGATCATAGAATTTAAAAATACTTTATTTTTATAAAATAAATCAAAGTCTTACTATCTAAAGACATCATCTGTCACGTTTTCTGATCAATAATGATGTTTTCAATTCATTACAAACAGTTGAAAATAGCAAGTCAACTGTTTTGGTTTCTGTTTCCAAGTCACTATCATCCAATCTTATTATATCTCTCTCTTTTGACTTATCCAGATTCAGAAGGTAATGTTCCAATGTGGGAATCCATACTGAACAACCATGAACCAGTCACCGGAATCCTAAAAGACAACAATGGCACTCTAGTATCCGGCGACATCGGACAGTTTGCGTGCATAGCCGCCGAACAAAACAAACTCGATATTCTTAAAAAAATCATTAGTCTTGGAGGAGACATCACGCTTCCCAAATCCAACGGTTCAACCGCCCTCCACGTGGCGGTTTGTGAAGGCAACATTGAAATGGTCAAGTTTTTGTTAATACAAGGAGCCGATGTCGATAAGCCAGATGACCATGGGTGGACCCCACGAGATTTAGCAGACCAACAAGGCCACCTTGAGATAAAAAAGTTTTTCTTATCAGTTAAGTCAACCGACGACTACTCTCAATTGACCAAAACCACATCTCTCATGCCCTTTCAAAGAGCCGAGTCACGACACGTACAATTTCTCGGACGGTTTAAATCCGATCCTTCTTTGATCAGACCCGTGTCTCAGTCCCAATCACAGTCCCAGTCCCAGAACAACAATAGGAACGAGGGTAATGTGAGTCAACCTAGGCAAAGACGAAGGGGGTACACCTTTCATAATTCTCTCTTTGGGATTATGGCGAATCCACAAGACAACAATATCAACTTGGTGTTGAGTTCAGCGAAGACACAAATTGTGATAGAAAGCCCTAGACGGGTGATAGTTAGTTGTCCTGAAAAAGGGGATACTCAAGGGAAGCTTGTGCTTTTACCACAAAGCTTTGAGGGTTTACTTGATATTAGTGTTAAGAAATTCGGTTTCATGCCATTGAAAGTTTTGAATAAAGACGGGGCGGAAATAGATGAAATCGAGTTGATTCGAGATGGCGATCATTTAGTTTTTGTTGGTGATGATTTTCAAGAGGGAGATGGTGAAAACTTAAGATGACACCATTAGTGCTTTGTTTTTCTACTTTGGTAAATGTTAAAACCAAAGAAAACCAAAGAAATGAAAATATAAAAGTATATATATATATCAAATCTTCCATAAAGTGAAAAAAATATATACTTGAAGCACTATTCATGTTTTTACCACTTTCCATGTCAAGATTACAAAAAAAAAAATTTACAATTTTTGTCGTTCAGTAACTTGTTTTGTCATGTCATAACAAACAAAAAGACATACCATAAACTATGAAAGTTGTTTTTCTTTTTTTGCCCAACTAAATCAACAAAATGAGAGTGTGTTACACAAATTGAAGTATTCGTATTCGTTCTTTAATGTGAAACTACACTTCTTCATATTACAAAAGCTTTAACATCTTTAAGCGCTCTATATGCTCTGGTTCTAGTTTCGCAGGGGTGTAGCACCCGTGAAGATCCTCCACTACATACTCCTACCAAATAAAAACCCAAATCATAAAAACAACAGCTAAATAGCTAAATCAATAAAATGATGAAAATACAAGTGTATATATATATATATATATATATATATATATATATATATATATATATATATATATATATAATACCTGTGTAAGTTCTCTTTTGGTGAGGATGTGATAATGTCTCTGCCAAATCCTTTGAATAGCCATGGTGGCAGCAAGAAAGCCATAGGCAATACCAAGAATGGCAAATATAACCACAAAAACAATAACAAGAGCAAAACATGCTTCCATTGATGCAGGAAAACAATCCAATATCCCCCATCCATAACAACAGTTTTGACACCCAGCCATTCTTGGATCATTATTTAAAGATGAGCAGTGTAGTATGATCCCAAAAAATCCAAGCAACACAAAGAAGACAAGTACCCCTGTTATAAAAACAATAACTCAGATTGATATTAGTGGGGCCCACAAAAATTTTATCCTCATGATAAAAAAGGGGAAACTAACCTATACAATAGTAGAATGGTATAGGGTGCCTTGACAATATACGATCCCAACTGTCATTAAATGAATCTCTAAATGACCCATCTTTATCAGCAATATATGCTAGACCTCCCATCATTCCAATCACCTGTTTAATGAAGCATTTGAATTACTCAGAAATTGCAACTTTCATTGATCTGTTTGTTATAGGCTTATAGCATGTGTAAAGGATGCAAGTTTAAAAACTGTAAGTGAAGCTAGAAAGACTTAACTGTTTGTACAGCTAAAAACACAAGACACACATCTCTGGCAACAAATAGTCTGAACTTTATTTTGCGCCATGAGTTTTCTTCTAACTCAACAACTAGAAGATGAAACTGGGCTTTGCAAGTTGTGCAATGTGAAAAGGCAAAACCTTCCTGTTAAGAGTAATGTAACAAGTCAACAAGAGTATGTAAATATATGAACAAATAGAAAGATTTTTATTCTCTATTAAACAATATAAACAACTAGTGGTCTTCCTCACCTTGACAGATCTCCAATGATCAAGGCATGAACGATGGACAAACTGTTGGGTGCCTTTGCACATGCATGGAGATATCAGATCATCATCTACAGAAAACAAAAGAATCAAAGTTAAGGAAAGAATTTTATATGAAGATTGAAGAAATAATGTGGATATGTATACTTGTTACTTCAAAATTTCCAACTGATATGAAAACCACAAGATTTTGAACGAAATAACACAAATATGATCAGAAAAGAAGCATAGAACATCATGTATTTTGATAAATTACTGATTACTGAAACGAAATAAACAAAACGAATGTTCTCAGATTGTGATAAGTAATTAGTGAAGCTTCACCTTCCTCTCCGTCGCACTCAAGGCAAATACGACAGGTAGCTATCGAACCTTCTTCAACATCTTCATCTTTTACCTCAATGGAACTCGCGGCGACCGGCGGCGGCGATGGAGACGACGACGGTGATTCAGAATCAGCGCGTTGGTGACTCGGAAGCAGAGGATCTGAATCGCTAGGGTTTTCCAAACCCCTAGCTTCTAGCTCTAATTCTCCGGTCATTTAACAACTTCTAACCTGATCAAAAGTAAGAAAACCCTAGAAATATCAAACAAACGATACAATTTGTAAACGATCGTCAAATGAAAATTGATTCAACATGTGAAGTAAATGAATTGAAGAAGAAACAATCAAGAGTTGTAGTACAATTTGACGTAAGATACGAACAATTCCGAATTGCTTGATCTTGTTTATTAATTTACCTGAAATTTGCGTAATCAAATTGGTGAAAGAACGTTCGACGAGCCTGCCAAGCTGATTGAACCGGTTTCGGATACGACGGTCATTATCTACACGGCACGTGGTGCGTACGTCGCCCATAGGTATAACCGGGGTTGAGTCGGGTAAACTCGGACTTGGTATAGCTTGAGTTTACTTTTAGAGTAAATTACAAAACTGTCCTTATGGTCGATCAAAATTAGGTTTTAGTAAGTTTTTTTTTTTTTTTTTTTTTTTTTTTTTTTTTTTTCCTTAATTTGTTTCTAAGTGTGGTTTTTGTTTTTGACCCATGTGAAATCAAGATTGTCTAGATCGATTGTTTTTAATTTTACAACATCATGATATTAAAATTGGACCAAAAGATTTTACCAAATTGAAGTGGTTATAAGTTTAAAACCGAAAAGTGCATCCCTACCTATGTTTTCACAAGTTATATAAAGTTTGAAACATAGAAATAAACGCAAACTTAAAGTTTGAAACATAGAAATAAACGCAAACTTAATATATAAACTTTAAATCTAACTATTAATATAATCTTACATGACTTCTTTACGGTGCAATTATATTTTGTTTGCAAAGTATTTTGCTAGTTTAATAATATCATCGTTCAAAAAAGTTTAACTCTTTAATTATCAAATGTTAGGAATCCGTGTTATCAAAGGATTTTCTGCGATTATTTCTAGTATGGAATGAGTCAATCATCCACTTTGGTATCTTATTGAACGAAAATGATGATATTGTTCATCCATTGATCAAGAATTTAGATTTTTGGTAAGTCTCATGATCATCAAATAAGAAGGGTTTCAATTGTTTCAAATGAACATTTAAAGACCTATTGATTCTAAAAACTGTGGATCATTCGGACCTTTCAGTGTTCATATTACTTGCCTTTTTGTATTCATATTCCCAAGTTGTGCACAATAAGAGCAACCGGTGTGGTTCCATCGCACCCTACAGTGGGTGCGACATGTCACTGCGATGGGTGTGAGAACGCCACCCTGCCCATAAAAAGCCCTGCAATTAGATTCCCTTTGTGGCGGAAAAGCATCATATCATAGGGGTGAGCATTTGGACCGAACCATATCGAACCGAACATGACCGGGTCTTGGACTGGACCGGTTTGGCAGAAATTAATGGACCTTCGACCGGACCGGTTGAGGCCGGTTTAGGTCCAGGTTTTCCGATTCTTGTACCTGTTGGACCGATACAACTTTAGGTGCATACAAGGTTGTAAAAAACGTTCGACGTTACCTAGTCGGTGGACTGCGGTCAAGGGATTAATCGGTTAGGCGGAGATTAATCGGGAACCATTAATTGCTAATTTGTTGAATAATATGACTAATATCATATCAAAGTTCGTAAATACCACTATATGATAAAAAAAAATAGGTTAATATGATTAATACAACACTAATCATGCCTCAAATAGTTTCCATTGAGATAAAACTTCTTCAAAATGTTAAAATTTCATCGTTTTATAATGTTTCACTCATTATGTATGCAGGGATTAATCGCTATGCGCCCTCAAATCGGTCGAGTAGCACCTAGGGATTAATCGGAGATTAATCGGGACCTAGTCGGGATTTTTACAACAGTGGGTGTATATGATATATTCGTTGAAGCCTATCGAAAGTTAGTTTGTTTATTATGATTGAAGGGGTGGGTATTTGGACTAGACCTGTTGAGTCCGGTCCAGGTCCGGTTCCCAGTTTGGTCCTATCCAAAAGTCAAAATGCTTACCCCTACCATCTGACTATCTTCCTTCTAGTTATTAATTCATTAATTGATGCAAGATGAAATGGATACATATTTGAATTCAAAGTGGATCCATTTGTGAAAATTCCATATCCAAATTGAAATTTTGAATCCAAAGTGTGGGTCATGATGAATTTATAAGGTGGATCTGGTATAACATTCATTATCCAGACAATTCATATTTTTTACCCTTATATATGAAATTTGTTGCAAATCGGCCCCTTGGTCAATTAAGTGGAAAATGCGTCTTTTGTGGGTACGCTGGGCGTACACTTATATACATTGGACGTACGTGGCTAATGGCCAAACCCTAATTTTTAGGGTTTGAACTTTATTTAAGAATCATTATCTCATTGAGACCCCTTCATTCATCAGCCTCCATCCCTCTTTTCATCCCTAACAAACCGTAAGCTCCATTTTTGGTGTTTTGAGCTCATTTTGGTGTGTGGTGTCCACTCTTGAAAGTATGAAGACATTGGAAAGCAAGGAAGGAGCTCTAAGCTTTGTAGATCTAAGTTTTACACTTCTTGAGCAACCCCTATAAGGTATAAAGTTTTGAACTTGATGATTATTTTTCTAGATCTTGCTAGTTTTAGAAGTTATGTGCTTTTAGTCCCATATTCTTGGCCTATGTGAGTATGGACTACTCTAGACCAAATGAGTTGCACTTTTGGACGTTTTGGGGTGTTTAGAGTTATAAAGATGGGATCTTGACCCTTCACTTTCCTCTATGCATGTATTATGTGGCTTAGAACATTGTGAGATGTTTAGGTTTAAGATTTGGACACTTTATAGCCATGCAAAGTCATAAAGTTGGAAACTTTATAACTTAGAATGTTATTTGGGACTAGAATTGAGTTTTGGACGAAAGAACTTTAGGGATTAAGCACTTAACATGAAGGATTAGATTACGGCCAAGTATGTTGGGCGTACTTCTGAGTACGCAGCGCTTACTCCATAAAGGCCCTGTTTTTGGATGAATGAGTACGCAATGCGTACATGCTGAGTACGCAGCGTGTACTCAGTCTGGAGTTGACTTTTTTTACTTTTGACCAAGTTTGACCTAAGGGTATTCTAGGTATTTTGAGTTGTAGTTTGAGTTTAAGTCACCTTTTGTTGTATAGGTGACATGTAGAGTTGACATTTGGAGCATTATTCTTTTCTACTATCTTTTCAGACTGTGAAGTGAGTTTCCTCACTATACTTGGGGGTCGAAGGCACCAATGCTAGCCCAAGTAGATTATGTATCCTGGTTTAGGATGTTGCTATGTTGTAGTGATCTGTTAGATCTGTATGATTATCTGTTTGCTGGTTATATGATTATATGTTACATATATCGACATATTAGGTTGAGGTTGTACTGTTTTGTGTTGTAAGCTAACAAACCCGGGGCAATCCAATCGGGAGGTTGTGGCTGGGTAATCCAACCCGAAGGCTGTGGACCCAATATGCAATATGTATGGCAATCCAACCGGGAGGTTGTGGGCCAAGGTAATCCAAGCGGGAGGTTGTGGACCCAACATGCAATATGTATATTTATTTGGTTGTGTGTGGTACTTTGAGGGAACTCACTAAGCTTTGGCTTACAGTTTAAGTTTTATGTTTCAGGTACATCAGATGATCGGGGCAATACAAAGGCTTGATCACACACATCATTCAGTTTTATGAAATTCGATTTTGGGATACTCTCATTTGTGATTTTATACTTTGGAAACTATGTTTTGTAAACATTTATGATTTTGGGTTGTTTTTTAAAAATAAAAATTTCACATTGATTTTTGGGATGTTTCATTTGGATTGTGGGTTTAAAGCTTCTAAGATGAATCCAAGCATATATTTTTTTTATTTTTGTATTATATTATCAAATTTTCATTTATTGCATTATTTTTATTTTTAAAATTTTTTGTATTCTATTAAGTTTATAATATTATAAATTAATTATATTTCATATATATTTATTATTAACTTTTCACTTATTTTTTTTCTTTTGTTTTAAGCAAATGCAATATTTTAAAAGTAAATACTATCTAACAATTAAATTAAATATGTATTAATAAGTATGGAGGGTCTTTTAAAAAATAAAAAGAAAATATTAGGTAGCAAATAAAAACACAAAAAAACTATATAATGTAAATGTTTTAAAATTATTACAACTTTTTTTTATACTTTTTAGTTAGAAGTTTATAAATTTTTTAATTTTTTATTACAACGGTCTAAACTAGTATTTAACGAAATTATTTTAAATGTTATAAAAAAGTACTAAATTGTCATACAAAATCTATGAAACGCTTTTAAAATGTTGTAAAAGAAAGTTTAGAAATAGTTATATTAAAGTTATAAAAAAAATTATAATGTAAAAAATAATAATAATAATAATAATAACTTGTAAGAAAATTTTAAAACGTTTAGAAAATATTTGGTTTAAAAGCACTTGTATTAAAATTATATGAAAATAAAAAAAAAGTTAAAAAAAACTATAAACAAAGTTTAAAACATTGCATTAGATATAAGAAAAAAATATCATAAAAACGTTGTAAGAAATTATAAAAAATCTTAAGAAATTTCTAAAAAAAAAAAATTGTTGACATTTAGATAACTTTTTTTTTCCACACATTTATCAAGTTAATTGGTCAAATATATACAAAAATGAAGAAGTTGCCTAAACGTGAACACATTTAACAAGTTAATAGGTCAAATATGTACAAAAAGGAAGAAGTTGCCTAAACGTGAATAATACGAAAATGTATTTATCCTCGCAAGTCATTTTCCCTAAATGTTCATAGTTGATTTTCTTTCTATACGTATCTTAGCATATATCAATTTGTCTGCGCATATGCTTTGTAGAACGAATGAATATAATTATGTCATAGCCCCTTATGTTCAAGAACTATTGAGTTACTAAACTAGAAAATTGTTGACAATGGACACGACACCTACATCTAATAAGGGTCTACACTAATCAGGGCCGACACTGGGTCAATGCGTGGGGTGTTTGACCGCACAAGGCTCGTGTCATTTATCATTTATGGGCCAAATTTTTTCTAACATACATTAGCGAAGAATTAGTACAGACTAGTACATATTAGTGAAAGATTATTGACAATTTTGTTATGGCAATATTGATGTTTTTTTGCTTATATATAAAAAAAAATCATATTTAGGGTCCTTTTTTAATTTTAGCACACAGACGTTCCAAATCAACGGATCGACCTCTAACAAACAATATTATGGATAATTTTTTGCCAAAAATCCACAAAAATCTGATCACATTCTTACTTTAACTGATGAATTTTCACAGCAGTAGAGTTGATGTCAAATATTGTTTATCATATAATTCATGCTGCTAGCGCGTATTCACAATAGTCATCATCATCGGCACCATTTCCATCTAATCCTGCTGGAGCATAATCATAATCTCTATCATCATCATCACTATCTCCTTCTGATGCTGCAGGGGCATAATGGTAGTCTCCATCATCGTCGTCTCCATCTCCTTGTAACCTGGCTGTTGGTGCATGGTTATAAAGATCATCTTCTTTGTCTCCAGCTGCATGGCTCCAGCAACACCACCTTCTTATTGTCTTAATAACCGAATACATTGGTGATCGAGAGACTCTAAGAAGAAGTTTTAGGGTTTTGATTTTGATTATATAAGAAACTGAGAAGTCATGCTTATATATAGACAAGAGAAGCAAAATTTGAGTAGTAAAAAAACTAAGAAGCCATGCATATGTATGAGCAAGAGAAGTAAACTAGGCATGTTTCACCCACGACAATAAGTGTGGAGTTATGATCAAATGGCGTGGCTCACCTATTTGGGGGCACTTATTTGAGAAAAGTTTAGCAGACATATCAGCAGAGTACAAGTAGAGAAGATGTTAATACTAGTGCTCAAGAAGGTGCATGTCTAAAAGGTGATTGGGTGGGCCACAAGGGAAAAATGTTAGGAGTTTTTTTATTACATTGGCTGCTTAAAATTAATTAATGCAACACTAAAGGAAGTTGCACTGATTCTGGCAGGAGTCCTTCTAAAAGTTGAAGTGTGGAGTCATTACCTAATATGGTTGACAGGTCATCCAGCTGCGCTGCCACATAGGATTTTGCACAATTAGTTCTGCCAAATGCATTGAGTTTGGAGGTCAGTTGACATTAGTAAAAGTACTGGTGCTCAGTAGCCGTAATTATGCTACTTTTCTTATTAAGATTCACTATTTTTTTTTGGAAGGAAAAGATCATGAGAATAGATATTTTGGCTTGTTTGGGAAAAAATATAATATAATAGCCTCTTTTTTTGGGTAAAGTGGTTACCCTCAGTTAATTATATGCCTCTAATCGTGCTCTTCTTGCAAAAATGGTGTTGGCTTTATAAATGGGAAGACGACTCAATATGAAAGTTGGTTATTAGAGTAATTTATGGGCATGCGTGTGTGCGCTGTTAGAAAATTAAGGTGATGAACATAAATATCATCATTGACATGAGAGGTAGAATAGAATAGAGATTCGATTACACAATATGATAATTTATAAGTACAACAAAAATCCACAAATAGGTGTATGCTCCCTCGGCTTCTTACTTATGGTTCATTTTCTCAACGTTAATATTTAGAGTTAATGTTAAATATTCGTCACCCAACTCATGCTGCAGGGGCATAGTCATAATCTCCATCATCGTCATCACTATAATCATCATCATCATCATCGTCTCCCTCTGATGCTGCTGGAGCATACTCGTAGTCTTCATCATCATCACCATCCCCACGTGCTTCTAACCAGGCTGTTGGTGCATAGTTGTAGCCATCATCATTGTTGTCCCTGTGTACATGGCTCCTACACCACCACCGTCTGATTGACTTTGTAACAGAAGACATATCCCGTATGAGAGTCTATGAATTTTTTTTGAAGTTTTGGTTGAGTATGAAATAGATTGAGAAGCCATGCATATTTATAGGCAAGAGAAGTAGACTGAGCTTGTTTTGTTATTGTGGTCAAGGTTTGAGGGCATCTCTCTGTCTCAGTTATACACACACACACACACACACACACACACCCCTTCATGTGATGTGAGTTATCTTGACATTAACCACCCAAATGTTGTCATGAAGATGAGATTCTTGTCAACAAAGTGTTCATGAAAAGTAAGAAAGTGAAATAATCAAATCTAGATGTGTCGTAAGTTGCATGTGTACGTTTTAGAATGAAATTCCTAAGATAGAATGTTGATCATTATGAGGTCATTTTGCAAAGTAGGGACATATGTATATGATGGCGTTACTCTGAAAAGAATATTTGGTCTTAAAGCCTTAAAGGCTGATTTCTATAAAGTTTGTTGTTAGAACTAGTCTTTTTTGTATAGAACGTACAAATTAGTTATATCTATTTATATTTTTTTTTTCCAAAAAAGGTGAATGTGGTTATAATATCCATAATCTCTCTTTTCCTAAAAGTTAAAGATAGAATATATGCAATTTGTCTCTTGTGGCTTTTCAATTAAAGATGGCTCCCTGTGCCATCTTGGATATCTTCTTATATAGGTATATGCCTTCGTGTGTGTTTATGGTTGTTTATAGTTATGATTGCTTGCTTTGTGTTAACACTGAGGTTGATCTTGAGTCTCCTATTTTGTGGAAACATGTCTTACAAAATTGAAAAGTTCTACATAATTCAATGATGTTGGGTCAAAATTATGGTTTATATTTTGCTTTTCTAGGAAAATTTATTTTTATGTCTAGGACCGTAAACAGCTCAGTGTTTACGGCCGTAAACAGGTTTACGGCCGTAAACTCATTCACGGCCCATGTCTACTATATATATAGGGTGAGGAGTGCATAATTGCCATAGAATAGAAGAGCTTAAGTGTGTGCATTTGAAGGTGTTCTACAGAGAGAGAAAAGAGAGTGTGTGTTAGTGTGTGTGAATCTTGTATCCGGATCTTCATTCATATCAATACATACAAGATTTATCATCTTCTTCTTCTCCTTCTCTTCTATTTGATCTGACATCATCCGTTTGATTGATATTCCGCACCATCAAACGGATCTGATTGATACACAAGCAAATTAGGGACTTACAATTGATATCAAAGTTTGGATTGTATCAGTCAATTTTGTCAGATCTGGAGCTTATTTGATCTTATTTTTAAAAGATTCCTGCGTTTTTGGATAGATCTCTGAAAATTAGGGGGGGTTTGTTCTTCGCGTTTTTGATAAAAACGGGTTTTTGATCGAGTTTTGGAGCAAAAAGGGGCAAAAATCGTTGTTTTTGGTCGTAACCAGCGAGGCGGCGGCTACGTTTACGGCTAGGGTTCCGCCGGAGTTTACGGCCGGTCCTCGGAGTTTGCGGTCCAGCAGCCTTGGTCTTCGCTTCGGAGTTGATCCTCGCACGTCCTCGCATAAGGTCCGAAGTTCGCACAGCGTGCTTTCATTAAAAAAAAAAAAGGAATCGTTTTTGAGATGCCGTGTTTCAAACTCGCGACCTCTGATTCCTCACTTCAGCACCTTACCAACCCAACTAGCTAGCAACTTGTTCAAATCCTTCGTGAATTAATTCAAAAGGCTTCGCTGCTGCAACCCAATTTCGCATTTTTAGCACTTTTAGCCCAAAAATTCAATTTCTTTTATTTTAAAATTCCATTTTCATCCAAAATTTTAGATTTTTATTATAGATTTTTATTTTTGACTTTTGATCTTAAAATTTTGACTTTGACTTTTAAAGTTTGACCTTTGACTTTAAACTTTGACTTTCTCATTTAACTTTTAAATTTTCAAATTTAACTTTTCGGTTTGACTTTTAAGTTTGACTTTTAAGTTTGATTTTTCAGTTTGACTTTTTAAATTTGACTTTTAAGGTTGACTTTTGAGTTTTTAGTCAAAGGGCATATTTTAAAATAATAATAATAATAATAATAATAATAAATAATAATAATAATAAAATAAAAAAAAATGAGTTCTTCAAACGTTCCAGTCAATGAAGTTTCATGTAATCCATCTTGTAAAACTACGATTAAGTTTCTTCGGGAACAAATTGATTTATTAAAAAGAGAAGTTGAGGACCTGAGATATGAAGGATATCAACTCAGGAAAGGACAGAAACCCCTAAAGACCCAATTAGAGACAAAAATAAAGGACTTTAAGAGAATTCAGACAGAATACAGTGAAAAATGTGAACTTTATGATTATATTAAGAGACAGAATGATGAGTTAATTACTGAGCTTGATACATTAAAGAGACAATTTGAAACTGCAAATTTTGATTTTAGAAAATTTGATGGATCAAGCGAGGTAGTTGCCAACATGATTGACCAATGCCTGCAGTTCAAACGAAACCAGCAAAAGGGTTTAGGATACGATAATGTACCTCCTCCTTTTAATCATACATATCAGTATCAACCCTTGTCTAAAGAGGAGATTGCCAACGAACCATTCATGGTTTATGGCAAGCCATCTGGTTTTGTTTCAGGAGGATTTATTAATGTTGAAAGTTCTAACCCTTCTACTTCCCTTGCAGAGCAATCCTTAGATCAGTCAAAGCACGAAGTTGAAGGATCTGTTTCTGATAACAAAACTGAGTCTGAACCTGATGTTTCTGTTTCGAATGAAAACTCTATTGTTTCTGATGTTAAAATTGATGATACATCTTGTGATGCTTCTGCATCAGATCATGTTGAGTTAAAAATTTTTGACATATTTGATTATTTGTTTTAAAATACTGATGTTCCTGTTTCTAGCACATCTACTTCATGTGCAGGTAAAGTAGCAGAGGATGAGAACAAGGAGAACACCATTGAACAAACCAACATCTCCTTGAACTCTGAATCTGTTGCTTCGAACTCAGCTGCTTCTGATCAACCTGTTGTTGAAAAATACAGGCCACCAATTCAAGTGAAACAGAGTGCCTGTTGTAATTGTGCTTGTGGGAAAAATAAGAGACAAGGCAAGGATACGCCACCAGGGGCTAGAAGAAACAATTTCACAGTGAAGAAAAAGACATGTTTTCACTGTGGAACACCTGGTCACATTGCCCGAAACTGTCCAAATCGCGCATACGTTCCCTACTACACACAAGGGTGGCAGAACGCGCCAAGAGGGAGATTTTCCAAAAGAAACCCCTCAAGGTCACGTTCAGACAATGGCGATTGGAATGCCCAGAAGGCCAAGAATCAATCCCACAAGGCCAAGAATCCGAATCCCAAGGGAAAGAAGGGAATGCCGGCCAAGAAGCCAAATCCAAGAGATGCTCCCGTGAAGCCAAAATCAAAGTCATCTCAACGGCCGACATCAAGATCAAAAGCAAGTACCGAGCCACCCATCAGATCGAAAAAGAAATGGGTTAAACCCAACTACAAATGGGTTCCAAAGGCTCACTCTCCCAAATCTTCTAACGATTCTAATATTTCTTCATCTTCTGTTTGTGATAAACAGGATATATCATGGGAGAGAGTACCGTGCAAGGATGAAAAAGGTCAACCCAGTTTGAAAATGGACTGGGTTCCAAAGAACAACTAATCCCGCTCTGTGTCGGAGCAGCTATGGAGGCATATCATCAGACTTCGGTTTGTTGGTAGTGGCTGTTCCAGGCACGTGATAGGAGGCATCTCTCAACTGTACAACACTCAGAACATTGTTTGAGAGTATGTGTCCTTTGCGGGAAAAGAAGAAAAGAAGGGATCACATGGGGTTTGTGCTTAATGACATGAAGAATTTTCGGATCTGTTCTGAGATTATGCGTGTTGTTCTCAGACCTTCTGGATGCAAATTCAATCGGTGAATTACGGTTTGCATTTTCTTCTCTATACTCCTGAGTTTATCTTACTCTGATTCGTTTTAAAGACAATTTTTCATTTTCTTAATAGTTTTTTCGTTAGTAGTTATTATTGGGAGGTGATATGAAATCTAGTGCTAAAGGGCAATATGCAATTCGTGTAATGCACTAAAGCCGAATTGTCTAGACTCTGTATTCAATGTGCTGGTTGGCACAAATAATTCAAATGGACTAGACATTGATTGACCATGAAAGGACTAGACAATATACACTTGGATAGTTTCATTTGGACTGACCATACGACGCTCGGGTAGATTAAGCAGTGAGATAAACATGGGAACCTGCGAGATACACTAAAAGTTAATTATCTAGAACTGTGGCTTAACTTTTCCTTGATGTATGGACTAATGTCCTTAATTCCGGTATTGATAGGGCAACTGGGGGTTCTGATAAAGTAGGTCTGTAGGAAATTATTTTCTTGCTTTCTATCTGTCAGTCATATGTTGCTTCCTTTGCGTGATTGGAACATATCTGACCTGGATTGAAACATATGCAACTCTAATTCTACGTACCTCCTTATCTATGCAATTCTTTCTATATGTTAGCCATATGTTGTCCCCTCTGCGTGATCGTAAGATCCGACCTGGGACACAGCATATGCAACATTCTACCTCTCAATCCCTCTATCTCTGTTAGTCATATGTTGTTCCCTCTATGTGATTGGAAGACATCCGACCTAGGATACAACATATGCACTTCTATATCTAACTTCTTTCTTAATGATTGAATACTCACCTAAAGTAAGGAGTTCTTTGGAAGTTCTTGATTACCGGGGTATATCAGGAAGTGGGAAACACGTTCTAGTACATCTAAAATTGAACCATTTAATATGTTGTCTGTAGATCTTGCTGCTTAATTTAAGTGGACAACAATATCTTTGGTCATCGTCAGCTAAATGTCCGTTTAGGAATATATATCACAATGACTTGTCACTTATAATCTGTCCAAATTATCAACATCCTTTGTGTTTAAGTGGACCACAATACCGGTGATTGACCAGATCTAGACATGCAGGCGTGTGCTGATAAACGATATTGGATTGCTTGACAACTTTGATCCCAAATATTTTTGTTTTTGTTAAATTTGTTCATAGTTTTCCTCTATGCACAAATTTAGGGGGAGAATTAAAAAAAAAATTCAAAAATCAAACAAAAATCAGAAAATTAAAAATCCAAAAATAGTGTTATTTTTGTTTTTATTTTTCTGTTCAAAAAAAAAATAGTGTTATATTTTGTTTTATTTCTTGTTCAAGAAAATCAAAAGTCCAGAAATATTTTTGTTTCTGTTTTATTTTTTTCGGAAAATATGAAAAATCCAAAAAAATATTGTGTGCTAATTTTTCTTTTAGTTTTGTTTTGTCTTGAAAAGTGATTTCAGATGTAGATGAGACTCATGGAAACTGAATCGAAAATTTCTGAGCCAAGGCTTCATCCGTGATCATCGAAGAATTCTCATTCGAAGGAGCAAGAAATGAAGATTATTCTTTCAACATTCAATCTTTCAACCCTAGTAGCAAGGTCAAGCAATTGAAGATTATGTGACGGATTACATTGAAGCCTCCTCAATCAGTCTGCTGCTATCTTGTACCTGCTGAAGTGATCCAGAAGATTAGTTCTCTCTGATATTCTCTCTGAAGATTCTCAAGCTGAAAGCGCTATCTTTCAAGAAGCCTCCTCACACGACGTGCGTTCAAAGCCAAATTCTGAAGAAAAGCCCAACTGCTCAAGATGAAGTCGTTCATTGAAGATTCATATGTTCATCTTGAAGTCATGAAGATATCGAAGATTAAAGCTGAAGCCAAAGCTCCCAATGAAGATTAACAAGAAAAGCCAACTACTTTTTAGGGGGAGCTTGTTGGGTCAATTAAGAAAAGAAAGCTATAAACCAAGGGGGAGATTGTTGGGTCAAAATTATGGTTTATACTTTGATTTTCTAGGAAAATGTATTTTTATGTCTAGGACCTTAAACAGCTCAGTGTTTACGGCCGTAAACAGGTTTACGGCCGTAAACCCATTCACGGCCCATGTCTACTATATATAGGGTGAGGAGTGCATAATTTCCATAGAATAGAGGAGCTTAAGTGTGTGCATTTGAAGTGTTCTATAGAGAGAGAAAAGAGAGTGTGTGTTAGTGTGTGTGAATCTTGTATCCGGATCTTCATTCATATCAATACATACAAGATTCATCATCTTCTTCTTCTCCTTCTCTTCTATTTGATCTGACATCATCCGTTTGATTGGGATTCCGCACCATCAAACGGATCTGATTGATACACAAGCAGATTAGGGACTTACAAATGACTATTTTTCTTTCCAGCAATCATGTCTAAAATGGACTAATCATGTCTAAAATAGACTACAGGTCTAAAATGGACTAATCATGTCTAAAATGGACTTCTTTACACAATTGCAAGTGTTTCATTGTTGAAGGGTCAAATTTGCCAAATTGGCAAAACCTTTAACGTTTTAGCTTCAATTCAACGCATTTTTTCCTCGAAAGGTTTTAAAGACAATTTCTTAAGCAATTTATTTTCCTTTCCCTTTTGGAGCTACTTTTCTAGGGTTTCATCCCTTAATCACCATATCATCATTTTAGATTATTATAATCTCTTTGATCAAGCTTTTTAAAATGTAAAATATTTAGTGGATTGGTTCTTGGTTTCATCCGCCCTTGGTTTTTTTTTTTTACCAATTTTGGGTTTTCTATGTAAATCTTTGTATCCCTCTGATTTACTGTTTGCTTGGTATTTTTCGTTGCAGTCCTATTCCGTTTGAACTAATATTGTTCTCATGATTCGGATTTCTAGGTTGTTTGATGCATTAGGGATTTTTTGTTTTAGTGCATCTTTATCCTCTTTGTGTACAACAATTGGTATTAGAGCTTACAAAATTGAAAAGTTCTACATAATTCAATGACTATTTTTTCTTTCCAGCAATCATGTCTAAAACGGACTAATCAGGTCTAAATTAGACTACAATCTAAAATGGACTAATCATGTCTACAGTAGACTACAAGTCTAAAATGGACTAATTATGTCTAAAATACATGTCTAAAATAGACTTCTTTACACAATTGCAAGTGTTTCATTGTTGAAGGGTCAAATTTGCCAAATTGGCAAAACCTTTACCGTTTTAGCTTCAATTCAACGCATTTTTTCCTCGAAAGGTTTTGAAGACAATTTTTTAACCAATTTATTTTCCTTCCCCTTTTGGAGCTACTTTTCCAGGGTTTCATCCCTTAATCACCGTATCACCATTTTAGATTATTATAATCTCTTTGATCAAGCTTTTTAAAGTGTACAATATTTAGTGGATTGGTTCTCGGTTTCATCCGCCCGTGGTTTTTTTACCAATTTGGGTTTTCTATGTAAATCTTTGTGTCCTCTGATTTACTGTTTGCTTGGTATTTTTCGTTGCATGTGGTTGATTGTTGTTTGATATATTAGTCTTATTCCGCTTGAACTAATATTGTTCTCATGATTCAGATTTCTAGGTTGTTTGATGCATTAGGGCATTTTTGTTTTAGTGCATCTTTATCCTCTTTGTCTACAACAATTGGTATTAGAGCTTCCGATTTTAATATTAGTTTGTTGGGATTATTTTATCAACTGATTAATCATGTCTTTGATGAAATACGATATTCCATTGTTGGATCATAACACTAGGTTTCCAATATGGCAAGTAAAGATGATAGATGTTCTTATTCAAATTGATTTACACAAGACACTTTTGGGTTTCGATAAGATGTCTTCTTCATGGACGAAAGAAGATAAAGATATGAAAGATTTAAAGACTCAATCCCATACACTTTTGGGTTTCGATAAGATGCGCGCTTCATGTCGGCTTTATGGATAAAGTTGTAGCAATTATTGATGACTAAGAGCCTACCAAACAAGTTACACCTAAAGCAACGGTTATTCAATATGAAGATGATTGAAGGAGGTTCTTTAGCTGAACATATTTCCACATTCAAATAGTTGGTCAATAACTTGAAGAATATGGATGTTTAGTATGAAGATGAAGACTTGGCTTTATTCTTGCTGTCATCGTTTACCGAATCCTACATCCAGTTTCGTTATACTATCATCTATAGCCGTGACTCTCTTGTTTTAGATGAAGTTTTTATAACTTTGGATTCAAAAGATAAGATGAAGCATATTACCGGTGGGGGTTCAACTGATGTTAAAGCCAAAGGTTTAAATACTAGAAGAAGAACAACGGATGGAGGTAAAACCTCTCAATCTACCAACAAAACCATATCTAAGTTTAAAGGCAAAAGAAAGTTTTGTAATTACTTTCATAAAAAGGGACCAATGATTGATGGATGTTTCAAGTTGAAGAATGAAGAAAAATAGAAAGCAGCAACAAATGGTAAACAACCTAGTTCTTCGAGGAAGTCGATGTTGTTGAGGTTGATTGTATTGCAGAACTTCTTATAGTTTATTCAGATGAATTGGATTATATCGGTGAATGAATACTCAATTCCATTTGTACTTTTCATATGTGTCACAACAGAAGTTGGTTTTATATGTCTGAGAAGGTTAACCATGGCTATGTTTTGATGGTTAACAATTCTACATGTCCAGTAGTTGGATATGGTTCAGTCAGAATCCATATGTTTGATGGAATTATCTTATCCATATGTTTGATGGAGTTATATGAACAATAGGGGATGTTAGATATGTTCCTAACCTCAAAAGAAACTTGTTATCTTGTAGTTCCTTTGATAAAAAGGGATACAAGTTTGTTGGTACAGGTGGATTTCGTAAGGTATTCAAAGACGACTCTGAAAAACTGAGAGCCAAATGAAAGACCTCATACCTCTACTTTCTTAATGGGAAAACAATTTTAAATGATGTTCTTGTTGTTTCTAAGTCTCTTTATGATCCAGATCAGTCCCGTCTTTGGCACATTCGACTCGGCCATATGAGTTTTCAAGGCATGTCTGATTTGAGTCGAGGATGATTACTTGGTAAACAAAAGGTTGTTGATTTAGAGTTCTGTGAAAAGTGTGTATATGAAAAAGGAAAATGAGTGAGATTTATGACTGGTATTCATACAACAAAAAGGACCACTTGACTATGTCCATTCAGATATGTGGGGACCCACTTGAGTTGCTTCGAAAGGTGGAGCTATTTATTTTCTCACCATCATCGATAATTTCTCTACGAAGGTATGGTCTTTCTTCTTGAAACATAAGGGAGACATTTTTCTACCTTCAGAAATCGGAAAGTCAAGCTAAAAAGCAATCAGGATTAGTGGTAAAGTATCTTCGCATTGATAATGGACTTGAGTTCTGCTGAGAAGAGTTTAATTCCTATTTATGAAAGGAAGGCATCACTCTACATCGCACAGTAGTCCATACGCCTTAGCAAAATGGTGTAGCCAAAAGGATGAATCATATAATTATGGAGAAGGACCGGTGTATGATTTCTAATTCTAAATTTCCAAAGTCCTTTTGGACGGAGGCTACCATGACTGCTTGGTATCTTATCAATGGATCACCATCAAAAGCAATTGAGAAGAAAACTCCATTTGAGTTATGGTTCGGGAAGCCTATGGATTATATAGATTGAAAACATTTTAGATGTACAACTTATGCACTAGTTGACAATGGGAAGTTAGAACCGAGAGAAAATGTGTAATCATCTATGCTTTTCTTTGGTACAATTCAGGTGTAAAAGGGTACAAGTTATAGAGCTCAGATTTGAAGAAAGTTATTACCTCAAGAGATGTTACTTTTGATGAGTCTGTTATTATTTAAGCAGTAGTTGACTCTTCTAAAAGTACAAATGCATCATCCAAAGAAAATAAAAAGAAAGTTCAAATGGAGGTGGAGCTTCCTATTTCACCTTCCACTTCTATTCCAAGTTTAGTAGAAAATCGAGAGTCTTCCATGTCTGATGAGCCTGTTGTTGTTGAAGAATCAACATCTTCACCACCACGAGCTACTACTCCATGTATTGCAAGAGATAGGCTGAGAAGAAAAATTGTACCTCCAAAGAGGCATGTTGAAGCCGATCTTGTTGCTTATGTCTTTATTGTAGCTGATGATATTGAGTATGGAATGGAGCCTATAAATTATGATGAGGCTGTTAATTATAAAGACTCAAGTGATTGGATGATTTCAATGCAAAGTGAGATGGAGTCCTCGCAAAAAAATGGCACTTGGGACTTAGTTCCTATCCCGGAAAGAAAAAGACCAGTTAAATGCAAGTGGGTGTACAAGCTTAAGGAACTTGTCAACTCGGATAAGAAACCAAGGTACAAATCTTGGATAGTAGCTAGAGGCTATACTTAGATTCTTGGTGTTGATTACACTGATATTTATTCCATATTTGTGAAATATATTCCTATCCGTGTATTGGTGGGATTGGTTGCTTCTAATGATTATGAATTAGAGTAACTTGATGTTACTACAAAGTTCTTAAATGGTGTGCTCTAGGAAGAGATTTTTATGCAACAACTTGAGGGTTTTGTAGTTCATGGCAAGGAGGACTACTTGTGTAAACTGAATAAATCTCTTTATGGCCTCAAGTAGTCTGCTAGACAATGGTATAAGAGGTTTGATTCAATCATGACCAGTCACGACTTCAAGAGGTGTGCCCGTCATAGTTGCATTTAGTACAAAAACTATGATGATGGTTTGATGATCTACTTACTCTTATACATGGATGACATGTTGATCGTAGCAAAATATATGAAGGAGATTCAGAAATTAAAAGACTAGTTGAAAGCTGATTTTGAAATGAAGGAATTAGGAGCTACCAAAAAGATTTTAGGTATGGAAATTATTCGTGATAGGAAGTCTAGGGTCTTACATCTTTCTCATAAAAATTACATTGAGAAAGTACTAAGATGCTTCAATATTCATGAAACAAAACCTGTCAACACACCTTTTGTAATTCATTTGAAGTTATCATCCCATTTGAGTCCTACTACTGAGGTTGATATGGTTTACATGACACGTGTTCCATACTTTAGTGCTGTTGGATCTATAATGTATGCTATGATTTTTACTTGCCCTGATTTGTATTATGAGGTTAGCATGGTTAGTAGATATATGAGGAACCTGAGGAAAGAACATTTGATAGTAGTGAAGTGGATCTTCCGTTATTTACATGGTACATATTCTATTCGTCTACATTTTGGTAGGTATACCACTGGGGTGCTTGGATATATTAATTCATATCATGCTAAAGATCGGGAAAAACAAATTTCTATTACAAGGTATGTGTTTACTTTGAATGGTTGTGCTATTAGTTGGAAAGCTCGGTTATAGTCTACAATTGTTTTGTCATCTACTATGGCAAATTATATGGTGTTTACAGAAGCAGTCACAGAAGATATCTCGTTGAGGGGTTTGTTTAGTGAACTCAATGATAAATTAAAGGTTACCACGATATTATGTGACAACCAAAGTGTTATCTTCTTGAATAAAGATCAAATGTTTCATGACCGAACAACGCATATTGATATTCGTTTCCATTTTGTGCGGAATATCATTGAAAAAGGTCATTGTGTTGTGGATAAGATTCATACATATTATAATCCTGATGATATGTTCACTAAGAGTCTTTATATAGCCAAGTTCAAACTATGTTTGGACTTAGTGGGTGTTTCTGGTCACAACTGAGCCTGATTGGCTTGTTAGTGGAAGAAGTATTTTTCTTTTCGAAAACAATTTTTGTCTAAATGGTGATTACAGATTTCTTATGGAGTTTTGGAGTTTGATGAGCTATTGGTGTTTTATTTTCTTGGCTGATTGTTAGGAAAATTGTAGTTTTCATTGTCTATTTTGAATTTAAGGTGGAGATTGTGGAAATATGCCTTACAAAATTAACAAGTTCTACATAGTTCAAGGGATATTATGTCTTTCCAGCAATCAGGTCTAAATTGGATGAATCAGGTCTGAATTATCCTACAGGTCTAAAATAGACTTATTAGGTCTAAAATAGACTACATGTCTATGTTGGACTAATCAGGTCTAAAATAGACTTATTTCGAGAATTGGAAGGGCTTCATTGTTGAAGGGCCAAATTTGCCAAATTGGCAAAACATTACCAATTTAGCTTCAATTCAACGCATTTTTTCCCTGACGAGGCTTTGTAAGCAATTTCTTAAGCCATCTTTTTTCGTCCCCATTTGGAGCTATGTTTCTAGGGTTTTATCCCTTAATCACCATTTTAGATTATTATAATCTATTTGATCAAGCTCTATAAAGTGTGCAATATTTAGTGGATTGGTTCTCGACATCCTCCGCTAGTGGTTTTTTTTCCCGATTTGGGTTTTCAACGTAAATCTCTATGTGTCTCTGATTTACTGTTTTGCTTGGTATTTTTCATTGTAAGTCGTTGATTGTTTTTTATATATTAATCATATTCCAATTAAACTAATATTGTTCTGCTGATTCAGATTTATGGATTATTTGATGCATTGGGCTTTTTCGTTTTACTGCACGCTTACCCTCTTTGTTTACAACAGGTTGTATGTTTGTTTGTTTTTTTTTTTTTTTTTTTGCATAAATTGGTTTTGTGAGCCATAAAGTCAGACATGATGAAAGCTCAATTGGACATGGGATAAATTTCAGGTAGTTTATAAAAATTTTAATAATTAAGTAAACAACCAAATGGTCATACATGATCAACTTCAAGAACTAAACATCCACATTGAATTAGTTTTTTTGGAGTCTCCCATGTAGATTGGCCAGCCATATTAATTAGCTACTACTAAACATAAATACTCCATGTGGTTTTCAAATATCATAATTTTAGTCCACATTTTTTTTATTTGTGTCAATTCCATCCATGTATTTTGCAATGTCAATCCAACCTTTTAACTCCATCAGATTGTTCTATTAAGTTAATGCAAAACGACCATTATATTGTTTGACCTAACTGGACCTCAAGTTCTTCCCCAAATCGGACTCCTTCATCAATGTAACATCCGTAAAATTCATGAAAATTTTAAACTTTTTAAATATCCCCAAAACCATTCATTGTTTACAAATTGTTTTCAAAATAGTTTAACATTAGAGAAATCCCAGAAATTATAACACAAAATGTGAGGAGGTTCACGATCAAGCCTTCGCCTTCCCGCGATCATCCGAAGTACCTGAAACATAATCCAAAAATGTAAGCCCAAAGCTTAGTGAGTTCCCCCAAAATACCAACACCATACAACCAGAACAATGTCATAAACAAAAAATATGCATACGGAGTCTTCAGCATAACTGGCCTGCCTCACCGGGCCTACAACCTATCTAGCCCACTCTCGGAACCTTCAGCATGTCTGGACCGCCTCACTGGGCCTTCAGCCTGTCTGGACCATTCTCCGAGCCTTCGGCCTGACTGGTACGCCCCTTTGTGCCTTCAATCTATTCGGGCCGCCCTGGATCTGTTGGCCTTGAGCACAAAGCAGGACCGCCTCAACCCACCCGCCAACACATAATATCACATAATATCAAACTCTAGCTAGCACATACAATTATCATATAGGCCTAAACGATCATCAATCATAGCATCATCCTACATACTAGGACACAGATCTACCCGATCACTACACATAGTATCATACGATAAACCTGTTGGATTAGTGTCTAAGTCCATAACTATTTTGGTATTTACTTGACCCGATTGTGAGCATGGTCCTTTTGGGTTGCCTTCACACTGGTGACTAGACAGGATGACAGTTGAGGAGAGAGGTTGATTAGGGCATAAATATGATTTATTTATTATATTATATGATTAATATAATAATTTGGAATCATATTGTTAATTAGTATTTAATCAGAAATTAATTAGGAATTAATTTCGGGATTAAAGGAATTAATTAAAAGTACAGGGGCTGTTTTGTAATTATTTGATAGTTGAGACTTTGGGCTATTGGATCACTTTTATTAAGGCTTGAACGAAAATCCTAGAAGGATCTAGGAGTTTTCGTCCAAGGGCTTAAGGAAAGGAGTCCATGGACTTGCTTAGGCCCTAAGCTAAGGGATTAGGGTTTCCACCTTGAAACCCTAGCTAGCCTCAAGTATAAATAGCACCCTAAGGCACTAGAATTCGTCCAAGCCTTGGGAAACCCTAAAAGGGACGAATTTTAGGGCAAGATATCCTTCTCTCCTCTCTCCCATATTCATCCTTTCACCTAGTGTGTTTGTGAGCCATTAGAGGTACTACACTTGTGGTACTTGCTTTCAAGAGCTAAGGAAATTCAAGGAACTAGTTGTTATTACTACATAACAACAAAAGGTATGTATTCTATTCTTCCATGTCAATTTCGAAAATAGTAGATGCATGCTAAGGTTCTTTTGTGTTCATAAAGTTGTATAACTAATAGTGAAAACATAGATCCAACTCTAGGGTTGCATGCACACATAGGATTGTTTGTATAAAACCCATCAGTGGTATCAGAGCCATTGGTTTTTGTTTTCAATTAGCTTTATTCAAATGTATGAATTTGACATATTAGGGTTTATGGCTAATAAACCCTGGAGGCTTGATTTTCGAAATTAGGGTTTCTAAACCCTAGATTTCGAAATTTTTGGTAAGATTTCCTAAACCTTTTTTCTTTGGCCCCAAGATTTCGATTTTAGGGTTGTCTAACCCTAGAATTTCGAAATTGCCTCTTTCCCCATGATTAGATCCTAAATTTTAGGGATTTGGATATTGCCATATCTTGTAATTATCCTTTAAATGTTTAAATTTGGTAATTAAAGATTTTGAATATCCCATCCCATAATTTCGAATTCTAGGGGATTTAAGGGATTAGGTTAAATTAATTGTTTAATTTAAGAGATATCCTTACCAAAGTAAAAGATAATTGTCAAATTAATTAGATAATCATTTCTTTATGTGATAAACTTGATTTATTTGAATTATTTGATAGATTATCTTGCAAGAAATTGAATTAGGTCATATTAAGATAATTACTAATTAATTGGTTAATTATTATTAATAATTTGATCTAGAATGTTCTTGCTTATGTTTTGAAAAGTTTCAAAACTTACCCTCAAGTTTTGAAATTTAAAAGTTGATTAAAAGTTTAATTTTGAAATGTTAAATTCTAAAACCCTCGTATTTTGAATAAGTTCAAATTACACCCTTATGGTTTTGGAAAGTTAATAAAACCACCTAGTATTTTAAAAGTATAAAATACACCCTATACTATATATGTAACATTAAAAGTCTAATATTATATATATGAGTAAAAGTCAGTCTTACCGTTAGTAGGCCTCATTCACGAAGCTGGTCTATAAGGGGTGTTTAAGGAAATTGCCTATAAAATGGCGATTGAATGGGTATCCACTCTTACCCACCGCACTCTTGACTAGTGGAGGGTCGTTAGCCGAACAGGTAGGATAGGACAGAAACCTTCCATTATAAGTATAATGAAGTACAAAGTAACTAAATGCTTTTACAAATTCCCAAATCTTAGTTACTCTAGGATAAAATGTGAAAGTGATGCTAATCCATGGAATTACACTTTGTGCCCCTGTCAATCGTTGGTGGAGCGCGTGTGGTTAACCGGCACACTAATTTGGGATTGACATTGGCGACAAAGGGTGGCTCGATGTTTTATCATAGATCAATGGAGCGTGTGTGGCTAACCGGTACATTGATTAGGTGATGAAGACATTGAGTGCACCATGTTGGTTCGCATGGTTATTCACAAACTTGTTTGCGATCCTCGGCATCCCAGTCGCAAAATTTGAAGTGCATATCGAGATTTAAACATGCCATTGAAAGGTTCAATGAATCTCAAAAGATCTAGGAGTTTTCAATTCATTTAAAACTTAAATTTCTTTTTCGTTTTTCATGGTGGGAATTGGTAAATCGTCATTTACCTACCTTCAAATATTCTGCAACTAGATTACGGCATCCCTCTTCTAGGTTGTAGAGTATTGTGTTGGATCCTAGCCTTGATGTTTCATTTGGGTGTCACATCAAGGATTCTAATCAACTTAACTTGGATTTTCTCCCGTTTTGTAGATGTCAAAGTATGACAACTATGGTCTTTCCAAATCCCTTGGAACAAGCTTTCCAAATGAAGATGACGTTCCACGATACGATCAAGGAAATGAGAGTCATGCTTCACTTCCTCCACCTCCTCCAATTATTCTCCCTAACCCACAAGTTCAAAGGCTTGAAAAGTTCAAGCTCACTCAAGCCCTATTGGCAAGTAAACACGAAGATGGGAAACCTGTGTGTGCACACATCTTAGAGATGAAGTCACACATTGATAGGTTAAGGATGATGGGTGTCGATATCTCAGAAATGTTGGCTGTTGACTGGGTTCTTCAGTCACTTCCTGAATCATATAGTGAGTTCGTTAGAGAGTACTATATGATGGACCATGACGTGACCCTCATTGATTTGACCTATTTGCTTATAGCTGCTGAATCAGAAATGATTTGGCGTGCTAATCGAGTAAATTTTTCTGGCAAATCAAACTCTCAAACTTCAATGGAAATTGAAAATAGTAACATTGGAAATCCAGAAAAGGTAAATTCTGAGATAGTTCCTTGTGCCATTTCAAAAGAGTCCATCTGCTTCTACTGTCAAGAGAAGGGGCATTGGAGACAAAGCTGCCCTTTTTACCTGAGAGATCTAAGAGATGGGAGAGTCAAGACGTATGGCTCTACTTCAGGTAAAATCCAATAACTAACTCTATAAGTTCCTATTCTTTGATTTTCAATACATGATGTGATAAGATTACATTTTGATGTTTTGTAGGATCGAAGAAAAGAGAGGAAGCTTAAGGGAAGAAGTAAGCTGAATCTGATCGTGAAGAAATGGATTTCGATCGCATTGCTTGAAGATCGGATTTTTGAGCTACTACTTTAGAGTTAGAATAGATTGCTTAGAAATTGAAATAGCATAGTTTTCATTTGAATTGCATTGTAAGGACAAGTTTTTCCGCAATAGAATGAATTTTGATTTCGTCCTATTTATTTATCCTTGCAATGGCATATGTGAAAATGGATGTTTATGTATTTCTAATTTTAGCAATGTTGAATTGGATGTGATTCTTGATTATGTTATTTGTGAAATGTCGAGGATTTGCCAAATAAAGGAAGATTCTCATCACCCAAGTTTCAATTGGACAGAAACTTGGAATCATACAACTTGGTTGCGTGATGAATGAGAAACTTCATATTTTGGAAATTAGACTAATTCTTTGGCAAAGTGTCAAGAGAAGGACCAGGAGATCGAGTACACTAGGTTGTGCGTTGATCAAGTCCACCACAAGAGTGATAAAGATATTCATCATGATTTACTAAAGGTTAGTAAATATGATTATACTTATAAGATTAAGTATAATTCTGAGTTGATTGAAAGAGTTTAAATCATTAGCAGAACGAATAAGAAGAATCAAGTAGGCAGAAAGATAAAAGTTTCTCTATTCTAAGAAGAAGGGAGAGTACCTTTTATTGTGTTTTATGATAAGTCTTAATGATTAAGAACCATATCTCAATTGATCCTCTAAGTGAGTCTTAGTGCAATTGCATGTCTAAGAAGAGGAATCAAGAATTATAGAAATGGTTAAATCAAGAAGTCAATCATACTTCGTTCCAATATCAAGTCTTAGAGTCAAGATTCTGACATGAGTGACAAGTCTTAAGTAGGTTTATAACACTCGACAAATGTGGAATTTGGAAAAGTTTTCTTATTCTTGCACATTTGAAATTGGTAAGTTGTGATGTCTTGGATAAGACAAAGACCAACCAGGACCAATTGTGTGAAGTGTTGAACTTGACAAAAGGCTACACTAACTCTTGAATATTTGTTTGTCAAGAAATGGTTCTTGACAAGAGAATCTTATATGTCAAGGAGTCAGTGGGAGTCTTAATGGTCTTGAAAAGTTTCAAGAACAAATCAAGAGTAAACCTAGTTGATCATCACTAGCACACGACTTGAGGTTTAAAGCCTATCGTGGATGACATACTCTTTTTCTGTGCCATTCCAATTGAGTTAATTATGCGTGTGAGTTATATGAGTTCTCATTTGAATGCATAAAGACAAAGCACCTTGATCAATGGAAAGTACATTGATATGAAAGGGTGAGTTGCTTGGAAGACATGGTGGGCATTCATGTTACCATGAGGCAAGAAATCAAGATTGAACAAGTTCAGTCCATAATGTTTTGGATTTGTCGCAAACTTTCGTTTTGACAAATTCACATGGATAGGAACACATACATCATAAAATCTAAGTGTCATAAGGTTTTCCTCCTTCATGAAAATGATTGTGAGGAAATGCTTTCACTAAGAGAGATTTTAAGAAGATAGCAATTGTGAAAATTGTATTCTCAAATTCGATTATGATTACGGCATCCCTTTTCATAGTTCGAATTGTGAGATTTGGCAATTGATCTGAACATTTGGGACTTAGTAACATAAATTCTGAATTGTTTAGACACACATGTGAGCTATCTAAGGCAAAGGTGTATGAGCTTAAAAAGCTTAGATAAAGGCTTATCAAAGCATTAGGTATTAGAAATATGAACTTAAGGAATTCAATAAGCATTGTTTTCTAGAAGTCCAATTGTTTTCTGAATACATGTCAAAGCTAGTGGGAGCATAAGTGTTATGCTGGTAAGAAAATAATCACCATGTTAGTGGGAGCATGATTATTATGGTAAGTATTGCAAGTTAGCAATATTAATTATAGAAAACAAAGATTCACTTTGCAAAGTTGCAAGGGTTGAAAAGTTGTTTTGCTATAATTAAGGGAGAGAATATTATACTTCGTTTCAAAATTCTAAAGCTTAGATCGAGAAATGTTAATAAATTTAGTCAAGGATACATAGTGCATTCTCAAAATTCGATTATGATTACGGCATCCCTCTTCATAGTTCGAATTGCGGGAACATGGCACATAAAATATTATGGCAGAAGGCTGATAAAGTATCACGTCTTTATATGAGACATTATGCATCATGTCTAATACGCTTCGGGTATGGGACCGATTGCATATGTTATAATATTTGACCATTCTAAATTTTCCAAATGCCTAGGGCATTAAGAGGGAAAAAGGACTAGAATCGGTTTTGACTAAAATAATTAAACAACTATCAAAGGACGGTCTGAGGTTCACTGAGGATTTGTCGCTTGTGAGTAGTTGGAAGTATAGTACTGGATGGACTATATTGACATTATTATGAATAGATAAGATTCTATTAAGAATAAGTTGTCATATAGCAAATATGGAAATGTTTCCATTAATGGGAGTTGGATATTAAGACTCTATGTAGATTAGAAACTTTTATGCAAAAGGATGTTCAAAGGAATGTACTTTGAGTGAGAGACATCACATCTATAAAATTGTTTTGTAACAATTTCTGATAGAGAACTTAGTAATTTCATTAGCCGGGTCTTGGTGACTTTTGTGCTATGACATTACGAAAGAATCATTGCATAAAGTGTTAGAATCTGACATATTCTAAAAGTGGCAAGAATTTGGTATTCTTATACTAATAATAAAAAAAAAATTGGGGATTGTGAAATGAGTTTCATTGGGAAAGTTTTTCAATTGATCTATTTCACAGAGTATGGACCATAGGAAACCAAAGTGTGCATGCTTGGAGCATGGGACAATTGTGGTTATAATTCGAGTAATAAGTTGATTGTCTGAAACAGTAAACAATGAATAATGAGTAATCAATATGGTGTTTAAATAAAAGTGTTTTTATTTACGCTCAAAAGTTTTGGGGCCATATAGGATTAATATTATTATTGCGTTTCACTTTGCATGTTTTGACTTCCAGAATAACTAGGTTATTCAAACATCCACAGTCGGTCATACGTTGGAAGTAGGTATGAAGGAAGACTGTCATGAATCTGTCTGTAGATTGTCTAAAGTGTTTAGACATAGCACAAGTTTGCTGCAGAGTTCATGAGTGCTTTGATAAGATTAGAGTATTGGATTAAACCCACGCTCATTTGAATCACTTCATGGTTTTATCACGAGTGATTGGTGAGACGATAACATTGTATATTCTTGAAACCGAGACGTGTTAGTTGTTATTTGCTGGTCGGTTGCACATTGACAATAAGTAAATGTACCAGTAACTTGGTGTTATAAAACTTATTGTTGTGTGTGATTCGATTAGTAGGTGCAAGCAAGCATTTGAGTCGAAGTTTATCCATTCCTTTTACCCAAGGTGGGATAAAAGCGATATCTGTGGGCCCCTCGATGATTTACTGATGACAAAGGAAAGTGCTCGGCCGGGCCAGGACTGATTTGATTTGTTCAATTAGTCAGTCGTCATAAATCGGAAATCGGGAAACGACACATAGACTGAGAGAATGATTTCAATCCATGTCTCATGTCTATACGATATCTTGTAGAATGGAGGAATATATGATCCCTTATCTAAAGGACACGCGTATCTGATAAGATCAGAGTTGACAACGCTTTTGGAAGCTACGATTGCTGATCAGGTTCTGAAGTCATACGCAGAATAGTTATTAGACTTATCCAAGTGGGAGACTGTTGGATTAGTGTCTAAGTCCATAACTATTTTGGTATTTACTTGACCCGATTGTGAGCATGGTCCTTTTGGGTTGCCTTCACACTGGTGACTAGACAGGATGACAGTTGAGGAGAGAGGTTGATTAGGGCATAAATATGATTTATTTATTATATTATATGATTAATATAATAATTTGGAATCATATTGTTAATTAGTATTTAATCAGAAATTAATTAGGAATTAATTTCGGGATTAAAGGAATTAATTAAAAGTACAGGGGCTGTTTTGTAATTATTTGATAGTTGAGACTTTGGGCTATTGGATCACTTTTATTAAGGCTTGAACGAAAATCCTAGAAGGATCTAGGAGTTTTCGTCCAAGGGCTTAAGGAAAGGAGTCCATGGACTTGCTTAGGCCCTAAGCTAAGGGATTAGGGTTTCCACCTTGAAACCCTAGCTAGCCTCAAGTATAAATAGCACCCTAAGGCACTAGAATTCGTCCAAGCCTTGGGAAACCCTAAAAGGGACGAATTTTAGGGCAAGATATCCTTCTCTCCTCTCTCCCATATTCATCCTTTCACCTAGTGTGTTTGTGAGCCATTAGAGGTACTACACTTGTGGTACTTGCTTTCAAGAGCTAAGGAAATTCAAGGAACTAGTTGTTATTACTACATAACAACAAAAGGTATGTATTCTATTCTTCCATGTCAATTTCGAAAATAGTAGATGCATGCTAGGGTTCTTTTGTGTTCATAAAGTTGTATAACTAATAGTGAAAACATAGATCCAACTCTAGGGTTGCATGCACACATAGGATTGTTTGTATAAAACCCATCAAAACCATGATACAATCTAAAGGGTCGGCATTGGTGCCTTCGACCCTGTCAGTATAGTGAGGAGAACTCACCTCACAAGTAGTGCTGAACTGGTAAAATCAAATCCCAACTCATAGCTCCGAACTCAACTGCCTACAACCATCATATGACTATCTTCATTAAAAATCCCGAATACCAAAAAAACATACCCTTTAAGTCAAATTTGGTCAACCATGGTCAAAATCAGAGTCATTAGTCAAGGTCAAGAGTCCATGTTGACCTAACTCGTCGAGTGCATCTTCCTGACTCGTCGAGTTCCTTCAGAACTCAGAAAACCGGGAAAACACTAATCAACTCGTCGAGTTCGTACAATTTCAAAAAGATCGGAGAAATCCCGAGCCAACTCGCCGAGTTGGCAAGGCAACTCATCGAGTTTTTCTTCTCTTAACTCATTCAGCCACTTTTAAGCGAGTCTAATGCCCCAAACTATAGATCTGGTCCCCAAGGGTTGAGATACCTCGTAAAGTTGCTAACTTTACGTCCATGCATGGCATCAAAGGGCTTAAACACTTCATCAAAGATTTATTAAGGAACTTAGGGCATGAATGAGGGCCAAGACTTACTAAAGTTGGCAACTTTAAGTGTAAGGAGGCCATGAGACATCCAGATATGAAGGCATAGCTTCATGACATTGTCAAATCCAAGAATGACCCCAAAATAAGCTAAAAATGACCATATACTTCCATAGGAGAAGATCTAAGCAATAAAAGGCCAAGGTACCGACTTTATACCTCAAAATGGTTGCCCTAACAGAGTAGATACCGGATCTACAGCCTTCCTCTCAATCAATACTCTTCAAGCTTTAAGTTCCTTCCAAAAGAGCACCAAAAATCACACTCCAAGCTCACACACACACAAAATGAGAGATTAAACACTAACTAGGGTTTCTATAGACAAAGGTGGCGATAAGTGTAACGTCCGTAGATCCGGGCTAGTCAATTTAGAGACGATAAGCATCAAAAATGACTTTTTTATGGAAGATTATTTGGAAGGATTAATCTTAACCAAGTTGTAGTATATATCTCAAGGTTTCTGGATATATAAAGAATGCCGAAATCCGAGTTATAACGAAGAAGTTATGACCTGTCGAAATTTCGCGACAAACCGGCACGGTGCCGAATGTCGTAAAAAGTGAGTTTTTGGTAAACTACTTTTTAGCCTTAGTGATCAAAACGAAACTCGTAGTATTCGTTAAACCGAGAAGTTCGATAAAAAGAACGCCAAAATCTGACTTCGTATGAGGAAGTTATGATTTTTCGAAGTTTCAGCTTAGCAGTAGACAGCTAAAAACTCGAATTTTAGATCGAGTGATTTTTAGCCGACACAACCTAAACGAGAATCGAAGGTCTCGTCATTAGTAGCACAACGGTAAAAAGTCTGACGAAAACGGACGTCGGATGAATAAGTTATCAATTTTTAACGGATTTCCTGTCCCGGTCTGTTAAAAATAATAATATAAAAATTAAAGTCAAAATTAGCCGACGAAGTCCAAACGGAAGTTGTAGAGCGTAATTTTACCTACGCGTGCATATAAAGAATGTCAAAAACGGAGCTCGTATGCGAAAGTTATGGATTTTAGAAGTTTTGGCGCGAAAACCGAGAAATTTCGCATAGATAAGCTTCACCCGGAAATGCCACGTCACCCTCGCTGCATGCTTGCCATGTGTCCGAACTGCTGAGTCACCGGAGGCCAGCTGGCGAGGCGTGTCATGTTCTTCGCGAGTCCGAGGTTCGGTCCAATAGGAGGCTGCCCCGTGTCCGATCTCGGTGTGTCATCAGCAACGTGTCCGAACCGAGGTGCTGTCTGAAGTGGTCCAATCAGAAGCCTCCAGCGAAGCCCTCGCATGCGCAACCATGTGCGAGCCCACGTGCAAGCCTTCCCTGCGAACCCTCGGATCTGCGACGCGTGGCTTCTTCTTATCCGTCCGATCAGCAGCTTCGGACCCTATAAATAGGAGGGTGCGAACCCTCCCGGCTAAAGTTAGAAAATTGGCAATTTTGGCCCCTTTTTCAATATTTTAGCCATTTTGACCTCCCACGATGCCCCGAGATCATTTCCAACGCCCGGAATACGCCACGGAGTGCCCGAGAAGCCCGGAAAATTTATTTTTTCGGTTTCGAAGCCCGACCCTCGCAGAGCCCGGTTTCTCAATAAAACTCCCGGTTTTATTAGAAACGATCATTCTAGGCAACGAAGTGCTGCCCGGTTATCGTTAAAACATGTGAGTGTATAGTCACTTTCATCTTACACATAAATATGAAGTATTTTATATAAAATACATGATATGTGTATATATGTTGTTTGTTTATTTGAGATGGATGTTGAATGAATGTTTTATACATGTTTAAAATGATTTAAAATGTATATGTATTTTATCTTCAAATATGTTGGGTAAAACATGGGTAGATAAAGTATGAGGGATAAAAGTACAGTATAGATGTACGTTGGTAGCTATGAATTTAGTACAGTATATATGTACGTTGGTAGCTACGGATTTAGTATGTTGGCAGCTATGGACTTAGTGCATGTTGTATAAACCCTGGCGACTATGAGACGTAGTGCCTATTAGATAAACCCTGGCGACGATGTGACTTCGTGCCTATTGTATAAACCCTGGCAACTATGAGACGTAGTGCCTATTGTATAAACCCTGGCGACTATGAGACGTAGTGCCTATTGTATAAACCATGGCAACTATGAGACGTAGTGCCTATTAGATAAACCCTGGCGACTATGAGACGTAGTGCCTATTAGATAAACCCTGGTGACGATGTGACTTCGTGCCTATTAGATAAACCCTGGTGACGATGTGACTTCGTGCCTATTAGATAAACCCTGGCGACTATGAGACGTAGTGCCTATTAGATAAACCCTGACGACTATGAGACGTAGTGCCTATTATATAAACCATGGCGACTATGAGACGTAGTGCCTATGGTATAAACCCTGGCGACTATGAAACGTAGTGCTTGTTGTATAAACCTTAGCGACTATGAGACGTAGTGCCTATTATATAAACCCCGGCGACTATGTGACGTAGTGCATGTTGTATGAAACTTGGGCAGCGATGGACTTCGTGCCTATTCCTTAGGATGAATCCTTAGGAATGAGTGAGATTTGATTCTTAGGGTAAATCCTTAAGAAATAAATAAGATAATGGGGATTGGGTAATTGGGTTGATTGTTTGATGTTTAAGCATAATAAATTATTTATTGTGGGTTGAAAACCCTATATGCTCACCAGGCTCCCAAGCCTGACCCACTCAGTTTGTTTGTATCACAGGTATCGATACGAAGTTACTTTACACTGAGAGATTAAAAGAGATGTAAATCACTAGTGTAAGTGAGTGTAAGTTCTGTTTATGCTTATGTTTCTGTATTGACGATGACATCCCAATTGTTTAAGTGAATAAAATACATTTCTTCAGAAATGATTTGATAATATAATTATCATGTTTTTATGGGAACAAATTCCGCAACACCTTTTAAAAGGATTACTCTTATTTTATTTTAAAAAGCATAAACGAAAATCGGTCTTTTCTGGCCGAGAAATTAGGGGATGTCACAATAAGGGAGGCTAAAAATGAGAGTTAAGGCCTTTAAATATGGTGCAAACCCTAATAATTAGGGTTTTCATGTTCAGCCTTCATCTCGTCGAGTAGACCCTGAAAGATGCGCGACCATTAAAACTCTACACGACGAGTTGGAGCCATCCAACTCATCGAGTTGCCCTTAAATATAACTATATAAAGCTTAAAATTCGTACCTGAAGATTGGGATGTTACAACTCTCTCCCACTTGAACTAGGCTTCGTCCTCGAAGCCTGCTGCAGTGAACAAATCCTGATAATGCTTCTGCATTTCCGCCTCCAGCTCCCAAGTCCACTCGGATCCCTTCAAATATGCACTTCCGCAATTGCGAAACTGTTGGGTTTTGAGCATTCTAACACTCCTATGGTGTACATGCAACTCTATAAACCTTGGATCTATGTTTTCTCTATTATACATGCAAATATTAACTATTCCAAGGTTTCATCCTAACTAGCATATTATGAAGCACCTATACTACAAAGTTCTAGTTAGATGGCATACCTTTTGATGTAGCTTGATGTCTTCAAGCTTTAAGAGCTTAGCCCCAATAGTGTGGAAGCCTCAAATGGAATAACAAATCACCAAAACACCTTGGAAGAACTTGAGAGAATATGTATGCACACTAAAATAGGCCCACTCTTATTTTCACACACTTGTGCCAATTTTGTGAGCCAAGGACCCCTTTATATATTATGGAGGATTAGGGTTACATCCATGTAAACCCTAATACCCATGACCTTTCATTTACATAGGATCCATGGGTTAAAAGCTCCATGGACCATCCATGAAAGCTTAGCCCAACCTAAATGAACTTGGCCCATTCCATATATATAAGAGTCCATATTTAATTAGTTCTTTTTGATCACTTAATTAATTCTAAATTAATTCTTGATCAATACTAATTAAATAATATGATTCCATATTAATATATTAGAACTTATAATATATTAATATACATCATAAATATACTATTCTCAAAAGACTATCCATATAAATTGTGTCGGTGAAGTGCAACCCAAATGGACCATGCTGGGTCGGGTCAAGTACATACCAAATATAGTTATGGACTTAGACATTACTCCAACAGTCTCCCACTTGGATACGTCTAAAACTATTATTGAGTATGACTTCAAAACCTAACTGGCAATCGTAGCTCTTAAAGCCGCTGTCGAACTCTGACCTTGTCAATGACTTGTCCATTAGATAAGGGATCATATATTCCTCCATTCTAGATATCATATGGACTGAGACATGGATTATAATGATTCTCTCTGTCCATTTGTTGTTTCCCGATTTTCGATTTATGATGACTGACTGATTGAACAAATCAAATCAGTCCTGGCTTGACCAAGCACTCACATGTGTCATCGCTATATCATCGAGGGGCCCACAGATATCACTTTTATCCCGAAGGTAAAAGGAATGGATAAACTTCGACTCATATGGCTTGTTCTACTACTTGTTGAATCATACACAAAGGCACGTTTTATAACATCGAGTTACCAAATGCGTTTTCGTGCAATCAATGTATAACCAACTCATAGTAACAACTCATATCTCTAGGTTTGAAGAATATAAGATATTATCGTCTCATGATCACTCGTGATAAAATCCATGAAGCGATTCAAATGAGCGCGGGTTGAATCCAATACTCAGAACTTATGAGCACTCATGAGTGTTGTAGCACCACTTTGTCCACCAACTTGGACCTCTACAAACCAACCCATGACAGTCTTGATTCATATCTACTTCCAACATATGACCGACTGTGGATGGTTTGAATAACTTAATCATTCAGGAAGAGCGACTTAGTTATTCTGGAAGTCAAAACATGCAAAGTGAAACACAAGAATAAATGAATCAAATATGGTATCAAACCCTATGAATATAAATAAACACTTTTATTTATCACCATACTGATTAGTCATTATTCATTGTTTCGGTTTTATCAACTTTATACTTGAATTAAAAACACTAGTTGTCCCATGCTCCAAGCATGTACATTATGTTTTTCTTAAACAATAGCTTTGCCATACACCAAGTATGCACTCTATGTTTGTCTATGATCCTTACTTTATGAAATAAACCAATTGAACATAATTTCAATGATTCTAATTTCACACTCCCAAATCCTTATCGAAAAATGTGACAATTTCAAATTCCTATCATTTATCGAAATCTGTTTAGATTTTAAACTTATATGCACTGACCCTCCTGTAATGAATATGTACAAAGTCACAAAGACTTGTCAACAGTCATTATAAGGTATTCCAATGGAGATCAGCTCCATGGAAACTAAGTCTCGTATTCAAAGTACATTGGTTTGGACATGCTTCTTGCATTAAGTTTTCTAATCTTACACATATAACTTCCACCTATGGAGACAACTCCATATTCTCATTTTGATTATCACTTCTGAATAAGAGATGCCTCTTTTCAAAATATGTCAATATGGTCCTTCCAAAATTAGCACTATACTTCCAACTGTCCTGAGCAACCAATCTTTGGTAAACCTCAGATTGCCCTCGACAATTGCTTAATCATTTTAGTCATATCCAATTCTAGACCTTTTCCCTTCTTAATGCCTCTGGGCATTTGGAAAAATTTAGAAATGACAAATATTATAGCACATGCAATCGATCCTGTACCCAAAGCAAATGGTACACGATTCATGATGTCTCACATAAAGACATGATTCTAGACCAGTCTTTTGCTACAATATTTTTATTTGCCATGTTTTCAAAATTTGACTATGAAGAGGGATGCCGTAATCATAATCGAATTTTGAGAACGCAATATATAGAATTTCCTTAAGTTGAACCAATCCAACATGAAATTCATATATATATTCTTGACTAAAGATGATTAAGGTCTCAATCTAAGCCTTTAGAACTGAAATGAAGTATATCCTCTCCCTTAATTATAGCAAAACAACTTTTTCAATCCCTGCAGCCTCACGAATTGAAACTTTTGTTTTCTATAATTAACATTGCTAACTTGCAACACTAACAATAATTATCATGCTCCCACTAACATGATGATTATTAGCATAACACTTATGCTCCCACTAGCTTTGACATGTACTCAGAAATCAGCTGGACTTTTAGAAATCAATACTTTATTGACTTCTTACCAAAGTTCAGATTTCTGATACGAGATGCTTTGATAAAACTTTATCAAAATCATACACCTTTCCTTAGATAGCATGCATGTGTGTCTAAACAATTTTAGAACTATGAAAAGGGATGCTGTAATCATAGTCTCAATTGTTTAGACCTTTTGCCACCTACTTCAAATCTACTTGGTGGAAGTGTTTCCTCACCATCATTTTCATGAATCGGAGAGAAACCTTATGACCCTTAGATTTTATGGTGTATGTGTTCTTATCCATGTGAATCGTCAAAACCATAGTCACAAGACAAGGATAATGACAAATCCAAACTCATATGGACTGAACTTATGCAATCTTAACTTCTTGCCACCTGGCAGTACAGGGCCTGCCATTGCTTCCAAGTTGTTATGCAACCAATTAAGAACTTTCAGAACTCCTATGCAAAGTCAACTTTAACTGGAATGGGCACATAATATGTCAACACGATAGGTTATAAACCTTAAGTCGTGTGCTAGTGAAGAACCTCAGGTTTTATTCTTGATTAGTTCTTGAAATTCTTTTTAGGATCTTTAAGACTCCCACTATCCTCTTGACATATAAGACTATCTTGCCAAATATTCAAGAGATAGTGCGGATTCTTTATCAAGACAAACACTTCACACAATTGGCCTTAGTTGGTCTTTGTTTTATCCAAAACATCACAACTTACCAATTTCAAATGTACAAGAGTAGGACACTTTTACTCTTACATTTGACAAGTGTTTTAAACCTTTCTTTAAGATATGTCACTCAAGTTACAATCTTGGAGTATGACTCTAAGAATTGTTTTGGAACGAAGTATGACTCATCTTCCTGATCTAACCATTTCAACAATTCATGACTCCTCTTCTTAGTCATAAGAATGCACTAAGATGACCTTTAGAGGACTAATTGTGATATGATTTCTAAATCATTAAGATGATCACAAACATGATACTAAAGTACTCTCCCATCTTTTCAGATTTGAGAAACTTTTATCTTTCTGCCTAATTTGATTCTTCCCATTCGTTCTGCCATACATTGAGACTTTTCCAATGTTTCAGAATTATACTTAAACTTGTAAGTATAACCATATTTACTAAACTTTAGTAAATCAAATAGTCTTAACGAGCTTTGTGGTGGACATGACCAGTGCACAAGAATGTGTACTCGATCCCTTTAGTCCTTCACTTGACTCACACATCCATGTGAACAAGTAATTAGTCTTGATTTTCCAATGCTTGAAAGTTCTCATTCATCATACTATTCAACTTGCATGATTCCAAGTTTCGGTCCAATTGAAACTTGGGCGATGAGGAACTTTCCTGATTTGGTAAATTTAGACACTACCACAAATGAAAGAATCAAATCCATTTTCCAATATTGCTGTCAGTGGAATCATATAAGCAACAATTTTCCACAAATGCCATTGTAAGGATACTTCAAATAAATAAAATTAAACAATTTTCTTTTATTTTAAAACTTTGCGGAAAAACTTATCCTTACAATCCACATGGAAAATTGTTGTTATCTATTCCTTAGCAATATATCATAACTTCTTAAGCAACTGCTCAAAATTCTAATGCGATCGAAATCCACCTTCGCGATCAGAATCATCATAGACTTCCTTTAAGATTTCTCTCTATTCTTTGATTCTTAAAACATCAACATGTGACCCAGTCACATCATGTGATGAGGATCTCAGAATAGAACTTAACAGAGTTAGATAATGGGCTCTACCTGATGTAGAGTCAAACTTATTGACTTTAACATCCTTAGGTAAATTTGGCAGGTTTGCAATCAACGCCCCTTCCTTTGGCAAAATAAACATATGGACCCTTTGGTAATGGGACTATCTCAGACTTAGCCTTTCTCTTTACCATTTGGTCAACCGGGTTGACTATGGCCAATCCCTTTCCATTGGGAAGAGAATGCTTTTTCTGGATTTCCAGTGTCACCATTGTCACTGTCCATAAAGTTTTTGGGAAGTTGATCTTCTAATCAAATTTGCTTTACTATCGTTCCAAATCATTGCTGATTCAGCAGCACCAAGCAAATAGATATGATCATTAAGGTTCATGTCATAGTCTGTTTCATAGTAGTCCCAAAGGAACTCACTATGTGACTTAGAAAGTGATTGAACATCCAACTTTCTCAAGACTTTGACACCCAACTCTCCCGGCTTGTCAATATGTGACTTCATCTCTAAGATGTGATCACACATAGACCTTGCTTGCCATTAGGGCTTGAGTGACCTTGAACTTGTGGGTTAGGGAGAATAATTGGAGGAGGTGGAGGAAGAGAAGTATGACTTCCATGAGCCAAACTCGGGAAGTCATATTCATTAGGAAAGCTTGGTTTGGGAAGATCATTGTTGTCTAAACCAGACATCAACAATGGGAGAAATTCACGCAAAGTTGATTTAAGTCCTTAATATAACACCCAATATGATATATTAAGGCTAGGACCCAACAAACTATTTTATAACTTGGAAGAGGGATGCCGTAATCCAAGGTATAAAATATTTGAAGGTAGGTGAATGACGATTCACCAATTTCCACCAAGATAAACGAAATGTATTATTAGGTTTTAATTGGTTTTGAAACTCCTAGATTCTTTTGAGATTCATTGAACTTTTCAATGGCATGTTTCAATCTCGAGTGTGCCCTTCAGGTTTTGTGACTGGGATGCCTAGGATCACAAAACAAGGTGTGAAGTAACCATGCAAATATACTTGTTACCCTTAATATTTACCCCTCAATCGATGTGCCGGTTAACCACACACGCTCCAACGATACTATGATAAACATTAAGTTACCCTTTGCCTACCTTGTTAACTCCAGGTTAGTGTGCCGGTTAACCACACACGCTCCACTAACAGCTTAAACAAAGTGCAAAGTGTAATTTCATGGATTAGCACCTTATTCACATTTTCCTAAGTAACTAAGATTGGGAATTTATAAGTGTTTAGTTACTTAGTATTTATCATTATACTTATAATGAAGGGAGAATTATAGTCCTTGTCCTACCTGTTCGGCTAACGACCCTCCACCGGTCAAGGAAGCGGTGAGTGAGAGTGGACACCCATTAAACTGCCATTTTATAGGCAGTAACCTTATACCCCCCTTATAGACCGGCTTCGTGAATGAGGCCTACTAATGGTAAGACGACTTGCTCTTATACATATAATATATTAAACTTTTAATATTATAATAGTATAAGAGTGTATTTTAGACATTTAAAATACTTGGTGGTTTAATCTATTAATTAAACTAGACTTTTAATTTAATTAAACTCAAACCATATATTTATGGATTTAATAATACTTTTTTAATTAAACGCTTTAATTAACTATTAATAAAGTCCATAAGAGTTAATTTGAACTATTCAACAAAACATCATAATTCCAATTATTAAACTCAAAATTAAAACCATTTAATTAATTGTTTAAGTTATGAACCCAAGAGTTTTAGAATTCAATTCTTTTTTTCATAAAAAACTTTTCTCAAATTCCAAAACTTGAGGGCAAGTTTTGTAATTCTTGAAAACCTTTGGATTCCATAACTTATGGAATTAATGGTGTTTTATGATGAAACTTTCCATGTTCCATAACTTAAGAACAAGTTATGGAATTCTTTAAAACATTAACACCAAATTTTGTAACTCCATAAAAACTTTGAATCAAATTTTTTTTTTTAAAAAAACTTTCATATCCATAACTTATGGAAGTTTCAAAAACCCTTAAGATCACAACTTTAAAAAAAACTTTTGAGCTCCAAAATTTTATGACAAAATATGTAACTCCTTAAAACATTTAGATCAAACTTTTAAAACTAATAAAATAATCATATCATTTTATCTTTTACTAAATTTGACCTAATTCAACTCATATAACAAATGATTCAAATTTTACAAATAATTCGTTTTTCACAAAACAAGTAATTATCTTAAAATTTGACAAACGTCATGTTTTTTTTCCTTTTTTTTCAACTTGAAAATAAAACATTTGCATCAATATAACAGACAACCCATGGCTCTGATACCACTGTTGGGTTTCGAGCATTCTAACACTCCTATGGTGTACATGCAACCCTATAAACCTTGGATCTATGTTTTCTCTATTATACATGCAAATCTTAACTATTCCAAGGTTTCATCCTAACTAGCATATTATGAAGCACCTATACTACAAAGTTCTAGTTAGATGACATACCTTTTGATGTAGCTTGATGTCTTCAAGCTTTAAGAGCTTAGCCCCAATAGTGTGGAAGCCTCAAATGGAATCACAAATCACCAAAACACCTTGGAAGAACTTGAGAGAATATGTATGCACACTAAAATAGGCCCACTCTTATTTTCACACACTTGTGCCAATTTTGTGAGCCAAGGACCCCTTTATATATTATGGAGGATTAGGGTTACATCCATGTAAACCCTAATACCCATGACCTTTCATTTACATAGGATCCATGGGTTAAAAGTTCCATGGACCATCCATGAAAGCTTAGCCCAACCTAAATGAACTTGGCCCATTCCATATATATAAGAGTCCATATTTAATTAGTTCTTTTTGATCACTTAATTAATTCTAAATTAATTCTTGATCAATACTAATTAAATAATATGATTCCATATTAATATATTAGAACTTATAATATATTAATATAAATCATAAATATACTATTCTCAAAAGACTATCCATATAAATTGTGCCGGTGAAGTGCAACCCAAATGGACCATGCCGGGTCGGGTCAAGTACATACCAAATATAGTTATGGACTTAGACATTAATCCAACAGAAACGTGGAAGGTGCTATGAATCTGGCTGAGCTCCTCCAGAAGATCCAACCTATATGCCACATTGCCAACCCTGGAAAGAATCCGAAACGATCTAATATATCGGGGACCCAACTTTCCCCTATTCCTGAAGCGGATCACACCCTTCCAGGGTGAGACGTTCAGCAACACCATGTCACCGACCTGAAACTCCAACCCAGATCGGTGCCGGTCGGCATAACTCTTCTGCCAACTCTGAGCAGTCTGCAACCGCTGTCTGATCTGCTGAATCATCTTGGTATTCTGCAGAACCACCTCGGTCCGACCCATGACCCGGTGACCAACCTTATCCTAACAAATTGGGGTGTGACACCTCCATCCATACAACAGCTCAAAAGGCGGAGCACCAATGTTGGAATGAAATTTGTTGTTGTAGGAAAACTCTGCAAGGGATAGGTAGGAGTCCCATCTCCCACCAAAATTGATGACGCATGCCCACAACATATCCTCGAGGGTCTGAATGGTCCGCTCGCTCTGGCCGTCGGTCTGCGGATGATAAGCGGTACTGAAATGCAATCTCGTGTCCAGTTCCTCGTGGAACTTCTGCCATAAATGGGAGGTGAACCGAACTTCACGGTCTGAGACAGTAGATACCAGAACTCCATGGCAAGCAACGTTCTCGTGGATATACACATCATCCAACTTCTCGGCCGACGAACTCTCCCGAATTGCCATAAACTGGGCGCTCATGGTCAATCGATCCATGATGACCCATATCGCATCATAAACCTTTGTCGTTCTCAGCAACTTGGTGATAAAATCCATCGTGATCTGCTCCCATTTCCACGTGGGAACCTCCAGAGGCTGCAGCTTGCCATGCGGCCTCTGATGCTCGGCCTTGACCATCCTACAGGTCAAGCATATCTCGACATACCAAGCGATCTCTCTCTTCATGCACGACCACCAATAACTCAAACTCAGACCCCGATACATCTTGGTGGCTCCCGGGTGAATAGAGAAACGAGACTTATGAGCCTCCTCCATTACAATCTGTCTAACCCCACCAGACATCCGGAACCACACCTGACCGCAACGAGTCAACAACCCACGACTGTCCTGAACAAATCTGGTGATCTCGCCCCTGATCCTCACACTCTTCCAATTTTCCTCTCGCACTCCCTCGGCCTGAGCCTCTCTAATCAATCCCATAAGTGGAGAGTCCACCGAAATCCTCATACATGATGTCGGAACAGAAGATCCATCCGTCTTGCGGCTCAGGGCATCCGCCACCACGTTTGCTTTACCCGGATGGTAAAGGATCTCGCAGTCATAATCCTTAACCACGTCCAGCCACCTGCGCTGCCTCATATTCATGTTCGGCTGGTCCATAATATTCCACAAGATCTTGTGATCCGTGTAGATGGTACAATAGACCCCATAAAGGTAATGCCTCCAGATCTTGATGGCGAACACCACCGCTCCCAACTCAAGATCATGTGTGGGATAACTCGTCTCACGCGACTTCTACTGCCACGATGCATAGGCTATCACCCGTCCTCTCTAGATGAGAAACCGCTCCCAATCCGGTGATGGATGCATCACGGAAAACCACAAAATCCTCAACTCCCTCTGGAAGGGTCAAGACTGGAGCCTCAAAAAGTCGTTGTCGAACGGTCTCAAATGCTATCTACTGCTCAGGGCTCCACCGAAAATCCACCCCTTCCTCGTCAGACGAGTGAGGGGTACTGTAATTTTAGAGAAGTCCTGAATAAATCTGCGGTAGTACCCTGCCAAACCCAGAAAACTCATGATATGTGAGGGAGATTTCGGAACCTCCCATTGCATCACCGCCTTGATTTTCGCCGGGTCGACCAAAATCCCCTCCTGGTTAACGAGATGTCCAAGGAACTGAACCTCTCACAACCAGAACTCACATTTCGAGAACTTGGCGTAAATCCGTTCTCGCCTCAAAACTCCCAGAAGCTCACGGAGATGCTCCCCATGCTGCTCTCTGGTATTGGAATACACCAAGATATCATCGATGAATACAATAATCGGGCGATCGAGCATCGGCCTACATACCCGATTCATCAGATCCATGAATATTGTTGGCGCATTGGTGAGCCCAAACGGCATCACCACAAACTCGTAGTGCCCGTAATGAGTCAGAACGCGGTCTTCTCCACGTCCTCCTCCCTTACCCTGACCTGATGGTACCCAGACCTCAGATCTATCTTGGAGAACCAAGATGCTCCCTATAACTGATCGAAGAGGTCATCTATCCGTGGAAGGGGATAACGGTTTTTCACCGTCAACTTGTTCAGCTCTCGGTAATCAATGCACATTCGGTGTGAACCATCCTTCCTTTTGATGAAAAGAATCGGCGCTCCCCACGGAGAACTTCTCGGGCGAATAAAATGCTTGCCTAGCAGCTCCTGCATCTCAGGCGGTGCCAATCGGTACGGCGCCTTGGCGATAGGGGCCGCACTTGGCACAAGGTCGATCCTGAGTGGTATTTGCTCTGAAGATCTGGAGACACTACCTGAGTGGTATTTGCTCTGAAGATCGGTCGAATGAAATGCTTGCCTAGCAACTCCATCTCCTCCTCCTCAATACAACCCAACAACTATTCAAGCTGCTGTGAATGCGGCTGTTACGGTAGCCCTAGCACAATTCAACTCAACCGGTACCAGTGAGAGTGGGACGAATGTGCCTCCCACTATAGCTGAAGCTCCAGTACGCTCTAGGGAGTGCTCGTACAAGGAATTCACCAGCTGCAAACCCAGGGCCTTTAATGGAACTGGCGGAATCATTGCCCTCTCGCAATGGTTCGAGAAAACGGAGTCGGTCTTTGAGATCTACTCCTGTCCGAAAGGGAGCAAGGTAAAATTTGCCGCTTGAACCTTCGCGGACTGAGCCCTGACGTGGTGGAATATCCATGTCAATTCACTATCCCTAATAGTGGCAAATGCTATCGATTGGGAAGCTCTTAAGGAGCTCATGATCGAGGAATACTGCCCGAGGGGCGAAGTTCAAAAGTTAGAGCAGGAGCTCTGGAGCCTAACCATGAAGGGCTCCGACATAGTCTCCTACACTGCCAGATTCAGCGATCTGGTAGCACTATGTCCGGGAATGGTCCCTTCTGAAGCAAAGAAGGTGGAGAGGTATATTTGGGGGCTGGTGCCTCCATTTCAGGGGAATGTCCTAGCTTCCAACCCCACTACCTTCGATAGTGCCAAGCGATTGGCACAAAGGCTCATTGACCATGGGGTCCGAACCCCGTCAACAACAACAACCCTAGCCATCTCATAACCCTCCAAAGCCACTGACAACAAGCGGAAATTCTGGGATGACAAGAAGAAGAAAGCTGCCAAAAAACAACAGGTCGTAGCGGTTCATGCTACGATGGCACCTACCACTGCTGCGTCGGTAAAGCAGTACGCGGGAAGCTTGCCGAAGTGCAACAAATGCAGCTTCCACCACAATGGACCCTGGTGGGAAATGCAGTGCTCTAACTACAACAGGAAGGGGCACGCTGCCCGTTTCTGCAAAGCTCCAGCAAAGCCAATTACCCATGCCCCGACGCTGGTGTGGGCCAGGCTTTCTACGGTTGTGGCGAGGTGGGCCACTACAAGAGGAACTGCCCGAAGGCAGGGAATGCCGACAGAGTGGGAAGAGTTTTGGCTATAGGCTATGAGGAAGCATTTGCCGACCCCACAATGGTCACTGGTACGTTTCTCCTCGATAACTCATATGCATGCATTCTGGTTGATATTGGAGCGGAGAGGAGTTTCGTGAACCAGAAATTTGCTCACTTGCTTAAACATAAATCGCATGCACTTAAAGAACCATTCACCGTAGAAATGGCTAACGAAAAGACAGAGAGCACTAGCTACATATACATAGGTTGTACACTAACATTAGATAGCCATTCATTTCCAGTCGACCTCATGCCGGTCTCAATCAAAAGTTTCGACGTCATAATCGGCATGGATTGGTTGAGTTCTCATCGTGCTGACATCATGTGTTACGAAAAGGATGTTCGCCTTAATCTGCCATCTAGCGAAACTCTAGTTATCTATTGCGACAAACCCGGCACGAACCTTCCAATCATCTCGAGCATACAAGCCCAGAACTTCTTGCGAAAGGAATGTCGTGCATTCCTTGCTAATGTTGTCGATGTGAGCCATGAGACGAAGGACATAAAGAACATCCAAGTGGTACGCGATTTTCCCGACATCTTTCCAGAAGAACTCCCAGGATTACCTCCGCAACGTCAAGTCGAGTTCAGAATCGACTTAGTTCCAGGGGCTACCCGAGTAGCCAAATCGCCCTATCGTCTAGCACCAGGCGAGATGCAGGAACTATCTAGTCAACTTAACGAATTGCTCAACAAGGGCTTCATTAGGCCAAGCTTCTCACCATGGGGAGCACCAGTCTTATTCGTCAAGAAGAAAGACAGATCGTTCTATATGTGCATCGACTATAGAGTGTTGGGTTTTGAGCACTACATCATTCCTATGGTGTGACAACCCGAAATTTCTATCTTGTACCTTCAGTCAATTCAATCAAAGACAAACTTGATTCTGCTACTGTTAGCATTGTTTAGAGTCTGTTTGGGTGTTCTAAGCCTAGTGTATTCAAGAATCGGGTAGTAGGAAGTATCATCTTGAGTCCATTGTGCCTTAATCAAACTCTTAACTCATTAAGAAGAGTTTACGGCCAAACCTTTATGTTTGGGCCGTAAACTCATGTTAAGGCCGTAAACCCATGCTATAAGCATGAGTTTACATCATTTCCTTTCATTTCTTCCATTCCTAGTCAAGAACACCCAAGATTCTCTCTCAAGTATCATAAGATCTTCACTTTGATCTTCCAAAAATGTAAGAATTCTTTCACTTGAATTGTTGTTACATCTACTTATCTAGTGATTATACATGATTTTATCGATGAAATCATTCCATTTTGCTAGATTTTCAAGTGTTCTTCATTTCACCAAGAACACCAAGAACACACACTAGTGTTTTTGAACTTTAATCACCCAATCAAGCTTCTATATTGTAAGTACTCTCCCCTAAGCTTGCTATATACATGAAATACTTAAATAACACTTAGGAATCATTCAATTATCAAGAACAAAGGGAGTTTACGGCCAAGGCAATCTCCCTTGGCCGTAAACCCACATAATGAAGCATAAGTTGACTTTAAACACTCCTAAAGGCTTCTAAACCCTTGAGTACCTTCCTTGGTGTAATACTTACTGGTTATACTACTTGAAAACATCAAGAAATCATAAACAAAAGGTGTTTACGGCCAAGGCAATCTCCTTGGGCCGGAAACCCTAATTAAGGGTGTAAATGAACCCTAAACATCTTTCTAAGCTTTGGAACTAAGTATAGAACAACCCAAGGAAGAACATAGGACTTTAAAACACAAAATGGTACAACATACTATGAGTTTACGGCCGTAAACTCATAGGGCCATAAACCCTAGGCCGTAAACTCATATTAGACATACCATGTTGGCCATAAACTCATTATAATGGCCATACACCCTTAGTATGCAATCATATGTGATTGTAGTACTTAAATCCTAGTGTTTCCTAGTCTAATAAGGTGTTAACTTTCATGATTAGTTGTTTAAACACTAATTATAAACATATATGTGTCATTATATGTTCAATAGGATCCGTGTGTGCTCAAGTCTTCACTTGACACTTAGCATCCTACACCAATCTTACATTTGAGTAACTTACAACAGGTGAGTTCATACCCCCACATTTTCATAGTTTTTACTGTTTTAAGGGGGGGATACAAGTCTAACACAAATATATTGTGTTATAACAAATGATTTCAAATGAAATACAGTTATCCAAAACAAATGGTTTCAAACATCTATTCAAATCAAGTGGTTTTAAGTGGTTATTTCAAAAAGACATCAAGTTACCAAAATGGATTTCCAAATATGAAACTTCTTTTAAATGTTTTATAAACTTATATTTTTCCCCAAAAATCATACTAGTATACATATATTTATATAAATAAGGTTTAAAAGACTTAGGACTGACAACCCAATTTGGTTCCTTTTCCTTGTTTGGATGTGGGATCACAAGTATCAGTTGTTTGTCCAAGTGTCATTTAAATTTTAGTTATATATATTTGTATATGTATACAAGTATAAAAGTTTGTTCAATTAGATTCAATTACCCTTTGTACATGTTGAGCAAAGGATCCCATACATGAATACTCGTTATCAAATCAGAAAGTACATATAAATTATAATAGGTATAATTTACACAGAACATTAATTCATGATACTAGTATACTAGAGTACAATGTTTTACAAAAACAAAGGTTTAATTCAAAACTAATCAAGTGGATTCATTCATTCAAGTACATGTTAAGAATACCAATTCAATGATATACTATCAATCATTTATTTCAGAATGATTGGGTTTTCATAACAGTTATACATGTAATGTTATATGCTTTTATGAGTCAAGTAGTTCAGTTTGTTTAATTCATTTTAAACAATACAGTAAAGTCCTGATATTATAACCAGAGTCTCCAGCAGGGGATCGAAACAATGTGTGTATAGATCTATATTGGGATTGACACTCCCGCACTCGGACTGCTAGCTACAGTCAGGCATACACGTCTGTGAGTGACAATTGTTATCATGAACTTTCAGCGCATACATAGCGTTGGGTCAGGCCATCTAGTTAGTATGGTTATAATAACTCATTTAAAAGATATTAACAATACGTTAGTGTATAATTACTAAACTTAAGTACATTTACAAAGTACTAGTTTACAAGATACAGTTTACAGTATACAGTTTACAAGATACAGTTTACAAGATACAATTTACTAGATACAGTTGACAAGATACAAGTTTATATAAAGATTACAAGTACAGAACATTGGTTTACAAACAGAACAGTTTTATACATATACAACTTCTTTTCATATTGTAACGCCCCATTTCTGGTATGTGATTTAAATAAAGTAATTTTTATTTTCTTAAGGGATACTCAACGAGTCTGTAGCCCAACTCGTCGAGTAGAGACGGGTTGATCACGTGTATTAAGCGGGCTACTCGGCGAGTCCATATGCTGGGACTCGGCGAGTCCACTTGTCTGGATGAAGCCCTAATTTTAAGGGTATGCACCCTATTTAAACACATTTATGCGCCCCAACCTCGCCTCCATCACCCTCAGAACATTTCTTATCAAACCCTAGCCTCCTTAAAGAGTATGTGAGTGGTTGTTGCCTTGTGAAGGAACTTTTGGTGCATTTTGGAGCAAGTAGAAGAAGGAGAAGGTTGAAGAGTTCAAGGAAGAAGAAGTAGATCCGGGACACACTCCTTTGTGGTCATCTTTTCTGGTAATAAAGTCTCCATCTTGTTTATTGATCTAATAGATCTAGTTTGTCCCCAAAATTGTTGATATTAAGCTCAAAAACCCCAAATCTCTTGTAATAAAGCCTTATGATCGAGTTATACTTCAGATCTAGCCCCTCTTGAACTCCAGGAGCTCATTATAGCCACCTTTATGCAATCTTGGCCTTGTTCCAAACCCTAAGTGCTTAGTAGTTGATGATTTTGGGTATTTTAGCCTCATACCCTTGTGCATGCACGTAAAGTTGGAAACTTTACGTGTAAAACCAGTCCTAGAAGCTCAGATCTATGATTTAGAAGCACTGAAATCGATTAGAATCGACTGTATAGTAATAGCATGCTTGGGACTCGGCGAGTTGTTCTTCAACTCAGCGAGTTGTTCTTCAGGCTCGACGAGTTGTTCTTACGAATCGGCGAGTCGCAGACTGGACGTGTTCATATGATGAAGGAGAACTCGACGAGTTGTTCATACAACTCGGCGAGTCGGATGAAGTTAGACTCGATTTATGTATCGAAGAAGAACCCGTCGAGTCATCGCCAAACTCGAGGAGTAGAAGCGAGTAGAGGACTAGAACGGATGAAAGGGACTCGGCGAGTTGGCGGCCCAACTCGGCGAGTCCGGTCAACTGGAAGTTGATTTTGACCGGGGGTAAAATAGTCATTTCACCCTCAGTTTAGTTATCAGTATTTGATTGAGTATATTTATGGGAATTATAGCCGGGGAGATACCGGAGCAGCAGCAGACAGTTCCCGAGTAGCTTTTTCAGCATCCAGCTTACGAGGTGAGTTTCCTTTCAGTAGGAACGGGTCTACGGCCACAATACCGGCCCGTTTAGTTAGCAGTAGTTCCGGACGTCGGTCCGATGCAGTAATTCAGTGTGCTTGAGGTCTTTGTGATTCAAGCATGTCTTTGTGTTATGTGTTCCGGACTTCGGTCCGATGCAGTATGCAGTATATGTGTTTAAGCCAGTAGTTGCGATTATGCTATGTTATGTTCAGTCAGTTTCGGACTTCGGTCCGATGTAGTTTCCGGACATCGGTCCGATGCAGAGAGCAAGGCCCTGGTTAGTTCCAGACTTCGGTCCGATGCAGAGTGCAAGGCCCTGGTTAGTTCCGGACTTCGTTCTGATGCAGTTTCCGGACTCCGGTCCGATGCAGTGGGCAAGGCCCAGTAGTTGTTTTATATGTTATTGTATGGTATGTGGTAGTTTGGGGGAACTCACTAAGCTTTGTGCTTACAGTTTCAGTTTTGGTTTCAGGTACTTCCGCTAGCAAGGGGGAAGAGCTCGGGATGATGACATGACACACACTACAGCTTCAGTTTAGCCTGGGAGTTTACTCTGATAGTCTAATATGATTTGACACATTTTCTGATTTGATACATTGATTATAACTTTTTGAGATACACGTTCCATGATTTTATGATATGACATTTGATGTTGTGATTTTTAGTAATGTTGAAACAAAAAAAATTTGGGTCGTATTTTTGGGTTGTTACACATATACAACAGAAAATATAGGATTTTCTGGAAACAGTTTACATATTCAAGAAACAGAAAACACTCATACAAAACATAAATACTTATGCACTCACTCAACTTTATGTTGATACTCTCTTTTCAAATTACTTGTATTCTCAGGGAATCCGTCGACAGGTACACCCGAGCTTTTGAAGATGGAGCAGTTTATGTTTTGTATTTAACTTTTGTACAACCTTTTGGTTTCAGTATACAATATGAAACACATGTAAATATTTATACTTTTTAATACAATGGTTGTTTGTACTATGATTACTGTATTACATGTGTTGTGATACTACAAATGAAGTCCTCCACCCCCGGACGTTTCCGTCGTTTGGTTTGGGGGTGTGACAGATTGGTATCAAAGCATTGTTTATAGTGAGCTTAGTATATCAATCCATAAAAGTTATACAAACTATAAATATATTTGGGGCTAAGAGCTCTGACTACAAGTATACTTTTAAAAATTTAAGTATTTTTACAAGAAGTATACTAACACTCATACCTACAAGTACAGTATCACAGTCATAAGAACCTAAAAGTATTTGGATGTTGAACATTACAGTCAAACCTGGACAGTTATGTAATCATATTTGGGATTAATATAGCGTGATCAACTATATTGATTTGAAATATGACCAACATGTGTTTGGGAGTGATATTGGTGTTGTGGCATGTCTAAAACTTACCATACATACTCAGAAGAACTTTAGAACAGAACATAAAGATTAAAATACCATAGGGGTATTTTAGGTACTATATACTAATAACAAACATGTGAAAACAATAGAACAAATTAAGGGTAGAACTATAAATATTAAGGGTATATTACAATTATATATAATTAAAATTATATAGACTTAGAATATATGATTTAGCTTCATTTCCTGTTCCTTGTTTGGTTGTGGATTTAGAGTCGGGTCATTTAATCAAAGGTCGAATATAACCAAGTTATATATAATTAATATGCACTTTATAATTATAGTAATATATAGAACAAGTTGTACTTAGTACATTATTTGTTAATTGTAGGACTTTCTTGTAGAAACTTATCGTTACTAACTATATTCTATATCTCTTATCCCTATTCTCGCTTAGATAACAATGGCTGGAATTCACATACCTGGAAACCCGTATTTCCCAAACCAAGAACAAGATGAAGAACCAGATGAAAATCACGAGATTCCCTTAGACGATGACTTTGCTGAGAATTTTCTTGAAGATAACAATTCTGGATCTGAAGCCTATAATCCACCACCAATTGCTCAGAATCCTAACCCTCGTCCAGTTTTCCAAGGTCCGACGCCTATGTGGGTAGAAAGCTTGGAAACATGGAGTCAAGAGCAGAATCAACCAATGCCTTACAATGGAGACACAAGCTTCTACAACTTAAGCGAAGGAGGTTCGGCAGACAGAGTCCTGCCAATTATAGTTAGTAGAGTTGCTCGAAATGAAATTCAGGGTAGAACAGCCATCAACCGAATCGGGGAAGTTGTTGCCAATATGAGAATTAATACAGTCAGTATTAATCGTCTTGAGCATATTCGTGAGATAGATACAAGAGACAATGAATCTCTATTGCAAGCATTAGCTGAAACTCGAGCTGAAGTCATAGAGCTTCGAGCACGCCTAACAGTGTATGAAAGGCATTTGCTTGCTATGGAGCGTCAAATGGCTGAGTTGAGGGTTCATCCAAATGATACTCATCGTCATTAGGAAGTACTCTACTCGTTTCCTATTCACTCTTTTGGTTATAGTTAAGTCTATGGTTAGGTTTTAATGTTATTTTCAGGGTTTTTCAGTAAGACCACGAAAATTCTATTTTCGATAGGTCTTTTTGATGTCGATGTTTTTCTCAGAATTTGGTGTATTGTAGACCTGTTTAGGGTCAAGTTTTCCAGACTTATGTATTCAATATGCCAATTTAATCGACATGCATTTTCATACTCTTGAAAAATAACCATTTAATTTCGTATTATTCAGTTACAAGTTGTACTTGTCATAGACTTCTATATCCAATTCATTCCAAGATTCATGACGAACTATCTGTTTTAGTTCAGAGATATTAGAATTCATATTCACTCTTGATATCTTATCATCATTGTATCTTTTGACTTTTATAGAAAAAGATGCCTCCTCGTAGGAATCCAAGACGTCGTAATACTGATGAACCACCGGTACCACCTCCACCACCACCTCCTCAGTTCGACCCCACTATGTTCCAAGCGGCGGTCACAGCAGCTGTAAATGTTGCTATGGCTCAGATTAATCCTTCTGGTGCAAGTGGGTCTGGAGCTGGTACAAATCCTGCTAACCATGGTGAAGGTCATGGGCATTCGCGAGAGTGCAATTATAAGGATTTTTCCAATGCCAAACCCAGGACCTTTAATGGAACTGGTGGCGTTATGGCATTAAGGCAATGGATAGAAAAGACAGAAGCAATTTTTGAAATTTGCTCCTGTCCTGAAACAACAAAGTCAAGTTCGCTGCTTGTACTTTTTCTAAAAGAGCTTTGACGTGGTGGAATGGTCACGTTAAGTCACTTACTCTAGTAGTGGCTAATTCAACCAGCTGGGAGAACTTCAAAGCTATGCTTATGCGAGAATATTGTCCGCAGGGCGAAGTTCAGAAACTTGAGAAGGAACTCTGGGGTCTTTTAATGGTCGGTTCTGATATATCAACCTATGCCAGTAGATTTTGTGATCTGGCAATTCTGTGCCCGGAGATGGTTGCTCTAGAGAGCAAGAAGATTGAGAGGTATATTTGGGGACTATCGCCCCAAATTCAGTCAAGTGTGTTAGCTTCAAGGCCTGTTACTTTTAACAGTGCCAAAGAGTTGGCACAATCTCTCATTGATCACGGAACCCATCAACATTCGGCGGTTGCTACATCAGAACAACCAAAGGGAAACAACAACAGCAACAATAACAACAACAACAACAAGAAGGGTCAGAACAAGAGGAAGGGAAAGTTTTCACAAGATTCCTCAAAGAAATAACAGCTGGCTGCAGTCAACGTTGCGACTGTACCTACTGTTGTTCCTGTAAATCCAGCACCAGTTAAGCCATATGCTGGTAACCTCCCAAAGTGCAACAAGTGCAATTTTCATCATAATGGAAATTATAGAGAAATTCAGTGTCGTAACTGCAACAGGAAAGGACATACTGCCTGATTCTGTAGAGCACCACCCCAACCACTTAACCAAGTACATGCTGTTGGAGTAGGTCAAGCATGCTACAATTGTGGTGAAGTAGGACATTTCAAGAGAGATTGTCCTAAGCCTGGGAATGTTGGTGGAGTCGGGAGAATATTAGCTTTGGGCCAGGAAGAAGCTGTGGCAATTCCCGCAGTAGTTACGGGTACGTTTCTTCTCAACGACACTTATGCATGCATTCTATTTGATTGTGGTGCTGAGAAGAGCTTCGTGAGCCATAATTTCAAACACTTGCTAAAACAAAACTCTCAACCATTAATAGAAACATTCACGGTTGAAATGGCTAATGGGAAATTTGAATCCACCAACGACATATACATAGGATGTACTCTTACTTTGAATAACTATTCGTTTCCTATTGACCTTATGTCGGTTTCTATCAAGAGTTTCGACGTCATAATAAGTATGGATTGGTTGTGTCCTAACCGGGCTGACATCCTATGTTATAAAAAATCCATTCGTCTGAATTTACCAACTAATGAAACACTTGTTATTTACGGCGACAAACCTGGAACGAATCTCCAAATCATTTCTTGCATCAAGGCACAAAAGTACCTTCGCAAAGAGTACTGTGCTTTCTTAGCTCATGTTGTAGACAAAAAGCAAGAAGTGAAAGATATCGCGAAAACTCCTGAAGTTTGTAACTTTCTCGACGTTTTTCCCGATGATCTTCCAGGAGTACCTCCCGAAAGACAAGTCGATTTCCGAATCGACTTAATTCCAGGGGCTACCCCTGTAGCCAAGTCTCCTTACCATCTTGCACCCTTAGAATTGCAGGAATTATCCAGCCAACTTAACGAACTTCTTAGTAAAGGTTTCATAAGACCAAGCTTCTCACCCTGGGGAGCACCGATTTTGTTCGTAAAGAAGAAGGATGGATCATTCCGTATGTGCATAGACTACCGCGAGCTGAATAAACTTACCATTAAGAATCGATACCCTCTGCCTCGCATTGACGATCTGTTCGATCAACTTCAAGGTGCGAACTACTTCTCAAAAATAGACTTAAGATCCAGGTATCACCAGTTACGAATTTTAGAGGATGACATTCCCAAAAGCGCGTTCAGAACTCGTTATGGTCATTATGAATTCGTAGTGATGCCATTCGGATTAACGAATGCACCTGCTGTGTTCATGGATCTAATGAACAGAGTGTGTCGTCCATTTTTGGACAAATTCGTTATAGTCTTCATTGACGACATTCTTATTTATTCAAGAAGTGAAGAGGAACATGGCCAACATCTTCGTCAAGTATTGCAAACCCTCATAACATAGAAACTTTATGCGAAGTTTTCAAAATGTGAATTTTGGATTAGAAAGCTTGAATTTCTAGATCACGTGGTCAGTTCTGAAGGAATACACGTCGATCCTTCCAAAATTAAGGCCATTGAAAACTGGTCAGCACCCAAAACACCTGCAGAAATCCGTCAATTCTTAGGTCTTGCTGGCTATTATCGCAGATTCATCCAGAATTTCTCTAGAATAGCTAAACCTCTTACCACCTTGACGCAAAAAGGTGTAACTTTTAGCTGGGGAGAAAAGCAAGAAACAGCGTTCCAAACGCTGAAGCGAGCTCTGTGTAGTACACCGATCCTGTCCCTTCCCGAAGGAACAGAGGATTTTGTAGTGTACTGTGATGCTTCTAATCAAGGACTTGGATGTATTCTTATGCAAAGAGGAAAAGGTGATATCTTATGCCTCAAGACAGCTAAAGACACATGAAGTCAACTATTCAACACATAACCTTGAACTAGGAGCAGTAGTATTTGCTCTGAAGATCTGGAGACATTACTTATATGGCACGAAATGCACAGTATTCACGGACCATAAAAGTCTCCAGCACATCTTCAATCAGAAAGAGCTGAACATGAAACAACGACGATGGGTAGAGCTACTGAACGACTACGATTGTCAAATTCTTTATCACCCTGGTAAAGCTAACGTTGTAGCTGACGCCCTTAGCAGAAAAGAATACTCGAGACGTCGAGTAAAGTCGTTGACCATGACAATCCATTCACATATGTCCACGCAAATCAGAGAGGCTCAACTAGAGGCCTTAAAACCTGAAAAAGTGACAGGTGAATGATTAAGAGGAATGGATAAAAACTTCAAAGTCAGGGATGATGGAGTTTATTGTTTCATGAATCGAATCTGGACACCTAAGTTTGGTGGTTACAGAGAAGTAGTCACGAATGAAGCTCACAAAACTCGATACTCTATTCATCCAGGTTCGGACAAGATGTATCTAGACCTTAAGAAACTGTACTGGTGGCCTAATATGAAGGCTGAAATCGCTACCTTCATGGGCAAGTGTCTTACTTGCGCCAAAGTAAAGGTAGAATACCAGAAACCTTCAGGTTTATTGCAACAACCTGAAATACCAGAATGGAAGTGGGAGCGGATTACAATGGACTTCGTAACCAAACTACCCAAGACCTCGGGTGGTTATGATACTATTTGGGTAATCGTCGATAGATTAACCAAGTCTGCGCACTTCTTAACAATCAGAGAAACTGACAAGATGGAGAAGCTAACAAGAACTTACCTCAAAGAAATCGTTAAACTGCATGGTGTTCCAATATCTATTATTTTCGACCGAGATAGTAGATTCACTTCCCATTTCTAGCAGTCTTTACAAAAATCTTTAGGAACTAGGCTGGACATGAGTACAGCCTACCATCCTCAGACTGACGGACAAAGTGAGAGGACGATTCAAACTTTAGAAGATATGTTACGAGCTTGCGTGATAGACTTTGGTAAAGCATGGGATACTCATTTACCCCTTATCGAATTCTCGTACAATAATAGCTATCACACTAGCATAAAGGTTGCTCCTTTCAAAGCTCTCTATGGCCGTAAGTGCAGATCTCCTCTGTGATGGGCTGAAGTAGGCGATACGCAGCTAGCTAGAAGTCAAGTTCCTGACAGTGTCCTCACTGGTCCAGAAATCATTCGTGAAACCACGGAGAAAATCGTACAAATCCGGGAGCGACTTAAAGCTTCCAGAGATAGACAGAAAAGCCACGCCGACAAATGAAGAAAACCTTTGGATTTTCAGGTTGGTGACCGCGTCATGTTGAAAGTCTCACCCTGGAAGGGCATGATACGCTTTGGAAAGCGTGACAAGTTGAATACAAGGTATATAGGACCATTCGAGATTCTTGCTAGAATTGATCTCGTGGCTTACAAACTCCGACTACCGCAAGAACTAAGTAACATACATCCTGTTTTCCACGTCTCGAACTTGAAAAAGTGTCTGTCCGATGAGACTCTTGTTATTCCACTCGACAAGATCGAGATCGACGAGAGCCTAAACTTCGTGGAAGAACCTGTAGAAATCATGGACCGAGAAGTCAAGCAAACGAAACAAAGCCGTATCCCGATAGTGAAGGTTCGCTGGAATGCCAAAAGAGGACGTGAATTCACTTGGGAACGCAAGGATCAAATGAAACTAAAATATCCTCATCTTTTCGTTTAGTTATTTGTAACTACTTATTTGCTTAAACTCTAATTTCGGGACGAAATTCTCTCTAACGGGGGGATAAAGTGATAACCCGAAATTTCTATCTTGTACCTTCAGTCAATTCAATCAAAGACAAACTTGATTATGCTACTTTTAGCATTATTTAGAGTCTATTTGGGTGTTCTAAGCCTAGTGTATAAAAGAATCGGGTAGTAGGAAGTATCAGCTTGAGTCCATTGTGCCTTAATCAAACTCTTAACTCATTAAGAAGAGTTTACGGCCAAACCTTTATGTTTGGGCCATAAACTCATGTTAAGGCCGTAAACCCATGCTATAAGCATGAGTTTACATCATTTCCTTTCATTTCTTCCATTCCTAGTCATGAACACCCAAGATACTCTCTCAAGTATCATAAGATCTTCACTTTGATCTTCCAAAAATGTAAGAATTCTTTCACTTGAATTGTTGTTACATCTACTTATCTAGTGATTATACATGATTTTATCCATGAAATCATTCCATTTTGCTAGATTTTCAAGTGTTCTTCATTTCACCAAGAACACCAAGAACACACACTAGTGTTTTTGAACTTTAATCACCCAATCAAGCTTCTATATTGTAAGTACTCTCTCCTAAGCTTGCTATATACATGAAATACTTAAATAACACTTAGGAATCATTCAATTATCAAGAACAAAGGGAGTTTACGGCAAAGGCAATCTCCCTTGGCCGTAAACCCACATAATGAAGCATAAGTTGACTTTAAACACTCCTAAAGGCTTCTAAACCCTTGAGTATCTTCCTTGGTGTAATACTTACTGATTATACTACTTGAAAACATCAAGAAATCATGAACAAAAGGTGTTTACGGCCAAGGCAATCTGCTTGGGCCGTAAACCCTAATTAAGGGTGTAAATGAACCCTAAACCTCTTTCTAAGCTTTGGAACTAAGTATAGAACAACCCAAGGAAGAACATAGGACTTTAAAACACAAAATGGTACAACATACTATGAGTTTACGGCCGTAAAATCATAGGGCCGTAAACTCATATTAGACATACCATGTTGGCCATAAACTCATTATAATGGCCATACACCCTTAGTATGCAATCATATGTGATTGTAGTACTTAAATCCTAGTGTTTCCTAGTCTAATAAGGTATTACCTTTCATGATTAGTTGTTTAAACACTAATTATAAACATATATGTGTCATTATATGTTCAATAGGATCCGTGTGTGCTCAAGTCTTCACTTGACACTTAGCATCCTACACCAATCTTACATTTGAGTAACGTACAACAGGTGAGTTCATACCCCCACATTTTCATAGTTTTTACTGTTTTAAGGGGGGGATACAAGTCTAACACAAATATATTGTGTTATAACAAATGATTTCAAATGAAATACAGTTATCCAAAACAAATGGTTTCAAACATCTATTCAAATCAAGTGGTTTTAAGTGGTTATTTCAAAAAGACATCAAGTTACCAAAATGGATTTCCAAATATGAAACTTCTTTTAAATGTTTTATAAACTTATATTTTTCCCCAAAAATCATACTAGTATACATATATTTATATAAATAAGGTTTAAAAGACTTAGGACTGACAACCCACTTTGGTTCCTTTTCCTTGTTTGGATGTGGGATCACAAGTATCAGTTGTTTGTCCAAATGTCATTTAAATTTTAGTTATATATATTTGTATATGTATACAAGTATAAAAGTTTGTTCAATTAGATTCAATTACCCTTTGTACATGTTGAGCAAAGGATCCCACACATGAATACCCGTTACCAAAACAGAAAGTACATATAAATTATAATAGGTATAATTTACACAGAACATTAATTCATGATACTAGTATACTAGAGTACAATGTTTTACAAAAACAAAGGTTTAATTCAAAACTAATCAATTGGATTCATTCATTCAAGTACATGTTAAGAATACTAATTCAATGATATACTATCAATCATTTATTTCAGAATGATTGGGTTTTCATAACAGTTATACATGTAACGTTATATGCTTTTATGAGTCAAGTAGTTCAGTTTGTTTAATTCAATTTAAACAATACAGTAAAGTCCTAATATTATAACCAGAGTCTCCAGCAGGGGATCGAAACAATGTGTGTATAGATCTATATTGGGATTGACACTCCCGCACTCGGACTGCTAGCTACAGTCAGGCATACACGTCTGTGAGTGAAAATTGTTATCATCAACTTTCAGCGCATACATAGCGTTGGGTCAGGCCATCTAGTTAGTATGGTTATAATAACTCATTTAAAAGATATTAACAATACGTTAGTGTATAATTACTAAACTTAAGTACATTTACAAAGTACTAGTTTACAAGATACAGTTTACAAGATACAGTTTACAGTATACAGTTTACAAGATACAGTTTACAAGATACAATTTACTAGATACAGTTGACAAGATACAAGTTTATATAAAGATTACAAGTACAGAACATTGGTTTACAAACAGAACAGTTTTATACATATACAACTTCTTTTCATATACAACAGAAAATGTAGGATTTTCTGGAAACAGTTTACATATTCAAGAAACAGAAAACATTCATACAAAACATAAATACTTATGCACTCACTCAACTTTATGTTGATACTCTCTTTTCAAATTACTTGTATTCTCAGGGAATCCGTAGACAGGTACACCCGAGCTTTTGAAGATGGAGCAGTTTATGTTTTGTATTTAACTTTTGTACAACCTTTTGGTTTCAGTATACAATATGAAACACATGTAAATATTTATACTTTTTAATACAATGGTTGTTTGTACTATGATTACTATATTACATGTGTTGTGATACTACAAATGAATTCCTCCACCCCCGGATGTTTCCGCTGTCTGGTTTGGGGGTGTGACATATGGTGTACATGCAAACCCTAAATCTTTGGATCTAGTTTGTCTAATGAACATGCAATAATCATCCAAAGCCATAAACCCTAGATCTAGCATGTGATAATCAATATTAACATAAGAATAGGGTTTAGATCTTACCTTTGATTGTTATGTAGTAATAACAATCTATTCCTTCTTGTAATTGGCTTCTGAAAGCTTAGTGTCACAAATGTCACACCTCTAATGGCTCACAAACACCAAGAGCAAGAGGATGACTTAGGAGAAGAGAAGGAGGCACCAAAAAAACGTCCAAGAACCCTAATGAAGGCTTAACCACGTTTTTGGTGCCCTAGGGGTCTTTAAATATGTGAGGCTATTAGGGTTTTGAACTAGGAAACCCTAATCTGACTGCTTAGGCCCTAAGCAGCCCATGGACTCCTCCTTTAGAGGCCTTGGACGAATTGTAATGGGTTTCCCCATAGATTTCTTCCACTCCATCCTCTATGGAATCCATTAGCCCAATATCCGACTATCACACAATTGACAGTTCTAGTCCCCTTTATTTAATTAATGTCTTTTAGTCACAAAATTAATTCTCATTAATTCTTGACTATTATTAATTAAATAATATGATTTCTCTTTTAATATAGTATTCATATAATATATTGATAAATCATAATTAATCTCTTTCTCCACAAATTATCCTATCAAGTTGCTTTGGTGAAGGCAACCCAAAAGGACCATGCTCGCAATCGGGTCAAGTACATACCAAAATAGTTATGGGATTAGACACTAATCCAACAGTCTCCCACTTGGATAAGTCTAATAACTATTATGCATATGACTTCAGATCCTGATCAGCAATCGTAGCTTTCAAAAGCCGCTGTCAACTCTGATCTTATCAGATACGCATTCTTTAGATAAGGGATCATATATTCCTCCATTCTAGATATCGTATAGACGTGAGACATGGATTGAAATCATTCTCTCAGTCTATGTGTTGTTTCCCGATTTCCGATTTATGACGACTGACAACAGACTACAATTGAACACATCAACTCAGTCCCGGCTTGGCCAAGCGCTTAGGGTGTCATCACTAAATCATCGAGGGGCCCACAGATATCGCTTTTATCCCACTTTGGGTAAAAGGAACGGATAAACTTCGACTCGAATGCTCGCCTGTACCTACTCATAAAATCACACACAACAATATGTTTTATAACACCAAGTTACTGGTGCGTTTACATATTATCAATGTGCAACCGACTTGCAGAATACAACTCACACATATCGGTTTCAAGAATATAAGATATTATCGTCTCACCAATCACTCGTGATAAAATCCATGAAGTGATCCAAGTGAGCGTGGGTTTAATCCAATACTCTAATCTTATAGCAATACTCATGAATTCTGCATCAAACTTGTGCCATGTCTAAACACTTTAGACAATCTACAGACGGATTCATGACAGTCTTCTTTCATACCTACTTCCAAAGTACGAGCGACTGTGAAGGGTTTGAATAATCTTATTATTCGGGAACTCAAAACATGCAAAGTGAAACACAAGAATAATACTAATCCTCCCAAACTTTTGAGTATAAATAAAACACCTTGTATTTAATCACCATATTGATTACTCCTTATTTGTTGTTTCCGGTAATCAACTTCTTACTTGAATTATAACAACAGTTGTCCCATGCACTAAGCATAAACACTATGTTTACCTATGGTCTTTACTTTGTGAAATAGATCAAATGAACACATTTCTAATGATGCTAATTTCACAATTCCTAATCATTAGTGTAAGAATACAAAATTCTCGCCACTACTAGAATATGTTAGATTCTAACATCTTATGCAACAGTCCTTTCGTATTATCACAGCGCCAAAGTCACCAAGACTTTGCCAATGAAATTACAAAGTGCTATATTGGATAGTGTTGAAAGACAATTCCATAGTCATGAAGTCTCACATTCAAAGTACATTCCTTTGAACATCCTTCTTGCATAGAAGTTTCTAATCTAGACATAAATTCTTAACGTCCAACTCCCAATATGGAAACATTTCCATATTTGCCATATAACAACTCATTGTGAATAGAGTCTTATCTATTCATAATAATGTCGATATGGTTCATTCATTACTATACTTCCAACTGCTCACAAGCGACCAATCCTTAGCGAACCTTAGATTGTCGTTGACAGTTGTTCAATTTATTTTAGTCAAACCGGTTCTAGTCCCTTTTCCCTCTTAATGCCCTAGGCATTTGGAAAATTCTAGAACAGTCAAATATTACAGCATATGCAATCGATCCTATACCCGAAGCGTATGGGATACAATTCATAATGAAGAACGTGATACTTTACCAGATTCTTGCTATAATATTGTCATAATATTTCTATTTGCCGTGTTCTCAAAATTCGAACTATGAAGAGGGATGTCGTAATCATAATCGAACTTTGAGAATGCAAATAATAAATATATCCTTGACTAAATTCAATTAAAATTTTCTCGATCTAAGCTTTTAGATTGGAAACGAAGTACAACATTCTCTCCCTTAATTATGGCAAAAACAACTTTTCAACCCCTGCAACTTTGCAAATTGAAAATTTTGCAAATTGAAAATTTTGTTTTCTATAATTAATATTGCCAACTTGCAATACTTAAAATAATAATCATGCTCCCACTAACATGATGATTATATCCATTCCAGCATAACATTTATACTCCCACTAGCTTTGACACGTATTCAGAAAACAATTTGACTTCTAAAAGACAATACTTATTGACTTTCAAAGTTCATATTTCCAATACGATGTGCTTCGATAAGCCTTTATCTAAGCTTCTCAAATTCACACACCTTTCCTTAGATAACTCACATGTGTGTCTAAACTAATTCAGAACTTATATTACTAAGTCCTAAACGTTCAGACTAACTGCCAAATCTCACAATTCGAACTATGAAGAGGGATGTCGTAATCATAATCGAATTTGAGAATGCAATTTACATAATCACTATCTCCTTAAAATATCTCTTAGTGAAAGTGTTTCCTCACAATCATTTTCATGAAGGAGAGAAACCTTATGACACTTAGATTTTATGGTGCATGTGTTCCTATCCATGCAAATTTGTCATAAGCAAAATCGTAAGATAATGTTTGTGACAAATTCAACCTCTTATGGACAGAACTTGTTCATTCTTAATTCCTTGCCATCAAGGGTCCCACCATTGCTTCTAATTTATTTAGCAGCTCACCTATGCCAGTCAATGTACTTTCATTGATCAAGGTGTTTGCCCTTATGCATTCAATTGAGAACTCATAGAACTCATATGCATAATCACTCAACTGGATTGACATAGAAATAAAACTTTGTCAACACGATAGGTTACAATCCTCAAGTCGTGTGCTAGTGTTTAATAGGTTTACTTCTTGATTTGTTCTTGAAACTTTTCAAGATCTTTAGACTCCCACTGACCTCTTGACATATAAGATTCTCTTATCAAGAAACATTTCTTGACAAAACAAATATTCAAGAGTCAGTGTGTGTGTCTTTATCAAGACAAACCTACACACAATTTGGTACTAGTTGGTCTTCGTCTTATCCAAGACATCACAACTTATCAAAATGTGCTAGTGTAAGAACATTCCTACTTAAGATTATGTCACTCAATTTACAATCTTGGAGTATGACTCTAAGAATTGATTTTTGTATGAAGTACAATTGACTTAACCATTTCAACAATTCCCATTCCCCTTCTTAGCCATACTAATACACCAAGATCTCCTTAGAGGATAAATTGTAATATGGTTCTTATAATATTTAAGACGATCATAAAACACGATACAAAAGTACTCTCCCTTCTTCTTAGATTGGAGAACCTTTTATCTTTCTGCCTAATTGTTTCTTCTTATTCGTTCTGTCATTCATTGAACCTTTTCAATGATTCAGAATTACACTTAATCTTGTAAGCATAACCATATTTACTACACTTTTAGTAAATCATGGCGAATAATCTCATTTGATTTATGGTGGACTTGACTAGTGCACAACATTGTGAACTCGGTCTCCTAGTCCTTTACTTGACTCTTTGTCAAGGAATTAGCCTTCAAATTTCTAAGTACCAAGATTTCCATACATCACATGATTCAAATCATATGATTCCAAGCTTCTGTCCAATTGAAACTTGGGCAATGGGAATCTTTCCTTACATATAAAATCACGACGCTACCATAAATAACATAACTAAGTATCATATCCACTTAATATTGCTTATAAGAGAAACACACAGATATCAATTTTCATAATTGCCATTGCAAGGAAATATAAATAAGATAAAATCAAAATTTATTTTATTGCGGAAAAAATATATCCTTACAATGCAAACGAAAACTATGCTATTACGTATTCCTAAGCAATCTATCATAACTCTAAGCAGCAGTTCAAAAATCCGATCATCGAATCCATGCGATCGTAATCCATTTCTTCGCGATCAGACTCAACTTGCTTCTTTCTTTAAGCTTCCTTTCTTTTCTTCGATCCTTCAAAACATCAAAATGTAATCTTATCACATCATGTATAAAGAATCTCCAAATAGGAACTTAATGGAGTTAGATAGTGGATTTTACCTGAAGTAGAGTTATACATCTTGACTCTCCCATCTCTTAGATCTCTCAGGTAGTCAGGGCAGCTACATAACCAATGTCCCTTCTTTTGGCAGTAGAAACATATGGACTCTCTGGAATGGCACACGGGACTATCTCAGACTCAGCCTTTCTCTTGCTTAGAGAAAACTTTTCTAGACTTCCAATGTTACCATTGCCCATAGAGGGTTGGGATATTGATTTACCAGACAAATTTGTTGTCCAGTGTGCCATATCATTTCTGATTCAGCAGCAATAAGCAAATAAGTCAAATCAATAGGGGTCATGTCGTGGTCCATCATATAGTACTCTCTAACGAACTTACCATATGATTTGGGAAGTGACTGAAGAACCAAGTCAACAACCAACTTCCTCGAGACATCGACACCCATCATCCTTATCTATCAATATGTAACCTTTTATCCAAGACATGAGCGCATATAGACTTTCCATTTTCGTGTCTTTTGCCAATAGGGCTTGAGTGACCTTGAACTTTTCAAGTCTTCGAACACGTGGGTCAGGGAGAATTATTGGAGGAGGTGGAGGAAATGAAGCATGATTTCCATTTCCACAATACAATTGTGGAACATCATCTTCACGTGGAAAACTTTTTCCAACGGATTTAGGAAGACCATAGTTGTCAGACTTTGACATCTATGAAACGGGAGAAAATTCAAGTTTAGTTGATTGAGTCCTTAATAAACCACCCAAATGAGATATTAAGGCTAGGACCCAACACAATATCCTACAAATTGGAAGAGGGATGTCGTAATCCAACTCGCAGAACATTTGAAGGTAGGTAAATGACGATTTACCAATTTCCACCATGAAAAACGAAAAGAAGGTTAAGTTTTAAATGAATTGAAACTCCTAGATCTTTTGAGATTAATTAAACTTTTCAATGTCATGTTTAATCTCGATTATGCCCTTCATTTGTGAGTGGGGTGCCGAGGATAACAAATAAGGTGTGAATAACCATGCGAATGTACGTGGTGCCCCCAATGTTACAGTCACCTAATCGATGTGCCGGTTAACCATACACGCTCCATCGATCTATGACAAACATCGAGTCACCCTTCACTACCAATGCCAAACCCAACTTAGTGTGCCGGTTAACCACACACGCTCCACTAATTGTCTCGACAAGGGTACAAAGTGTAATTCCATGGCATTGCATCGATTTCACTTTTTCCTAAAGTAACTAAGATTGGGAATTTTGTAAAAACATTTAGTTACTTTATTCATTATACTTTTAATGAGGAGAGGGATTGCCCTATCCTACCCGTTCGGCTAACTACCCTCCACCAATCAAGGAAGCGGTGGGTGAGAGTGGACACCCATTAAACGGCCATTTTATAGGCCATAACCTTATACCCCCCCTTCTAGATCGGCTTCGTGAATGAGGCCTACTAACGGTAAGACTAGCAGTGTAAGTTATATATAATATTAGACTTTTTAATTTTATATATAGTATAAGGGTGTATTTTACACTTTTAAAATACTAGGTGGTTTAATTTTATAAATTACACTTTTAATTTAATTAAATATGAACCATATCAGTATGGATTTATTAACTCTCTTTTAATTATACTTTTAATTAACTTAATGAAACCATAAGGGTGTAATTTGAACTTTTCAAAAACTAGGGTTTTAGAATTTAAATTTTCAAAAATTAAACTTTTAATAAAAAATTTAAATTCCAAAACTTGAGGGAAAGTTTCGAAACATTTCAAAACATTAGGGTTTAGAATTTAAATATTTCAAAATTAAACTTTTAATCAAAGATTTAAATTCCAATATTAGGATTTAACTATTTAAATTTCAAAACTAAAACTTTTAGAGTTCAAATGTAAACTATAAACCTAAGGGGTGTAAATTGAAACTTTTCAAACTTACTAGTTCAAATATTTGACTAATAATAATCCTATATTATCCATATTTAACAAAATCCATCAATTTTGATGAGGATAACCCTTCCAAACTTAAAAATTCGGATTTTGGCAAGAAAAACGAGTTTTGGTAATTATCCTCAACAAAATCTGGCAGAAAAATCGAAAATCCCGAAAATATTTCTGTCTGATAGCTAAACTCGTCGAGTTCACATTTGGAACTGGTCGAGTTCATCCAACTCGTCGAGTTTCACATTGAAACTCGTCGAGTTCATCAGACAGAAAGCCCAAAAACGATTTTCAAGCAAGCAATGAACAATTAAGCGTCAAAAACATCAAACAAACAGTCTAGGCTCTGATACCATTGTTGGGTTTTGATCACTACATCATTCCTATGGTGTACATGCAAACCCCAAATCTTTGGATCTAGTTTGTCTAATGAACATGCAATAATCATCCAAAGCCATAAACCCTAGATCTAGCATGTGATAATCAATATTAACATAAGAATAGGGTTTAGATCTTACCTTTGATTGTTATGTAGTAATAACAATCTATTCCTTCTTGTAATTGGCTTCTGAAAGCTTAGTGTAACAAATGTCACACCTCTAATGGCTCACAAACACCAAGAGCAAGAGGATGACTTAGGAGAAGAGAAGGAGGCACCAAAATACGTTCAAGAACCCTAATGAAGGCTTAACCACGTTTTTGGTGCCCTAGGGGTCTTTAAATATGTGAGGCTATTAGGGTTTTGAACTAGGAAACCCTAATCTAACTACTTAGGCCCTAAGCAGGCCATGGACTCCTCCTTTAGAGTGCTTGGATGAATTCTAATGGGTTTCCCCATAGATTTCGTCCACTCCATCCTCTATGGAATCCATTAGCCTAATATCCAACTATCATACAATTGACAGTTCTAGTCCCCTTTATTTAATTAATGTCTTTTAGTCACAAAATTAATTCTCATTAATTCTTGACTATTATTAATTAAATAATATGATTTCTCTTTTAATATATTATTCATATAATATATTAATAAATCATAATTAATCTCTTTCTCCACAAATCATCCTATCAAGTTGCTTTGGTGAAGGCAACCCAAAAGGATCATGCTCGCAATCCGTTCAAGTACATACCAAAAGTGTCTGTCCGACGAGTCTCTTGTAATCCCACTCGACGAGATCGAGATCAACGAGAGCCTCAACTTCATGGAAAAGCCTGTAGAGATCATGGACCGAGAGCTCAAGCAAATGAAGCAAAGCCGTATCCTGATAGTGAAGGTTCGTTGTAATGTCAAGCGAGGACCTGAATTCACTTGGGAGCGCGAGGATCAGCTGAAACTGAAATATCCTCATCTTTTCGTTTAGTTTTATCTAATATCTTAATTGTTTAAACTCTAATTTCGAGACGAAATTCTCTCTAACGGGGGGATGATGTGACAACCCAAACTTTCTATCTTGTACAGTCATTCAATTCAATCAAAGTCAGACTCGTTTCTGCTATCTTTTAGCATTGTTTAGAGTTAATTTGAGTGTTCTAAGCCTAGTACCTTCAAAGTTAGGGTTGAGAAATGAGTTTCATAAGTTCACCACTTTTCCAAAATTGCCAAAAGCTCCATCAAGAGGAGTTTACGGCCGTAAACTCATGGTGGCCGTAAACTCAAGGCTTTATGTGTGATATTCCTTCACTTTATTCATTTCTCACACTTCCACCTCAAGAACTCGATCTTTTCTCTCAAGTATCATCAAGAACTTTCATCTTGATCTTCAATCTTGTAAGTAATATTTCCATTTTCAAGTTGATAGCCTTCTATATCTAGTGAAGATTCATGATTTCATCCATGAAATTCTTCTTTTGGTTAGATCTTCAAGTGTTCTTCATTTTCACCAAGAACACCTACTAGTTCTTGGACCGTGAACCCCCTCCTAAGCTTCAAAAACGTGAGTATATATTCTATCTCCTATTTAGGCTTGTTAAACTCTTGATTCCTAGTCTTGAATCATCATCTAATGCATGAACTTCAAGAGTTTACGGCCATGTGCATCTCCCTTGGCCGTAAACCCTTGTTGGGTGCATGTTTTGGCCTCAAACTCATGTTATACTCCTTCACAAAATCAAGAACACTTAGAGGATTCAAGATAGAGCCTTGGACTACACTTTTTGACAACTTCTTCAAGGAGTGTACGGCCGTAAACTCCATGGCCGTACACACCTGGCCGTATACCCACTTGAACGTATACTCTAGGGTCGTATACTTCCTTAGGCCGTAAACACAATGGTCGTAAACCCCATTGTGTGGCCGTAAGCCCATTTTATGTAACCCTTTGTACTTATAACACTTCAATCTAAGTGTTTCCTAAGTCCTAAGGTGCTTTCCTTACATGATTAGTTTTTTAGACACTAATTATATACATATATGTGTGTCATTATATGCTTATTAGGATCCGTTGTGCTCAAGTCTTCACTTGACACTTAGCATCCTACAACTGATATTACATTCGTATAACTCACTACAGGTGAGTTCATACCTCTTAATTTACCTTTTAAATGATTTTAAATGCTTTTATGGGGGGAATACAAGTACAAACATAATATTTATTATATCAATCACATGTGATTAATAACTATCAAATAATTGGATTTCTTATACTTCAAATTGTGTTTTCAAACAAATTGCTTCAAATCGTTTTACAAACTCCTTTATATGAAAAACTCTTTATCAAATTTTTAAACTTATATTTTGTCAAAAGCATATCTATATAGATATAGTTATATAAGTAGGATTGAAAGGACTTAGGACTGATAACTCGCCTTACTTCCTGTTCCTTGTTTGGTTGTGGACTTAGGGTATCGGTTGTTTGTCCGAAGGTCGTTTGAATCTTAGTTATATATCATGTGTATGTATATAGATATAAAAGTTCTTCCTTCAGTTCAATACCTTTGGGTAGCAAAGGTGTACAAACATGTTCATTTATACAAACAACATTACTTGTAAACTATAATAGGTATAGTTTAGAAAGTCACTAATACTATTACTAGAACAATGAAACATACAAAGAGTCAGTTCAAACATGATTCAGTACAAACATACTATAATGAGAGATAATACTCACTATAAAGAGAAATAGATAGAGCATACTATAATGAGAGACAATACTCACTATAAAGAGAAATAGATTGAGCATATTATAACGAGATACAATACTCACTATAAAGAGAAACAGATAGAGCATACTATAACGAGAGACAATACTCACTATAAAGAGAAACGGTACATACTATAACGAGAAACAATACATACTATACACTATACACTAGAGAACATAGTACATACCAGACAGGGAGAACATACACTACACTAGTACATACTATAAAAATACAAGAATACTATAATACTAATGTGAGATACTACTTCATGGCTCGGCAATATACTGTTGTGTCACGTTTTGTACCCAGAGTCTCCTGGAGGGAGAGCGTGAATTTGTTTATAGATCTATACGGGACTGACCCTCCTACACCTTGCTGCTAGCTACAGTGGGACCTGCAGGTCTACGGGTGACGAATTTCATATCATTTCGACGTCTCGAACGTCGTTTTACACTAGTCAATCAAGTATGGTTACAATCATATCACATTTTACCTTAATTAAACTAACAAGTTTAAGGTAGTTAGTACATTGGTAGTTACCTAGATAAAACTACAGTACATCTTTATTTTCCCATTTAATTCATATTGTGATCTTCTCACATAAACGGTAATGAAAAACTATATTTTGGTAATGATAGTCATACTTTGGGAAAACACACACACTTTTACAAAAGAACAAACATAGCGAACAGTTGAGTCTTGGTAGAAGACTACTTTAGTAGAAAATATAGGATTTTCTAGGAAGTTTACAAACATTTACATCAAACACTTACAAACTTTTACATCAAACATTTACAAGTACTTTCTTCAAACTTATACAAACAATGACACTAAAATACTTATGAACTCACCAGCTTTAATGCTGATCTATGCTTTCAAAATAACTTGTATTCTCAGGTCGCCAGTAGACAGGTCACGATGACCAGGTTTTGAGAAGATGGAGCACATTCAAGACTCATCTCTTATTTTGATTCATATTTTTGGTGTCTTATAAACTATACAGCACACACTTGTATTAAAATTATACTATTAATGCAATGGATGATGTTGTTGCTTGTTTACTATTATGCATTGTTGTGATAATGTACATGACGTCCTCCGCCCTCGAACGTTTCCGTCATTCCGGTTTGGGGGTGTGACAGATTGGTATAAGAGCATTGTTTATAGTGAATTGAGTATATCAACCCAAAAAAGATATACAACTATAAACACAACGGGATTAAATACTCTGACCAAGAGTTTATACTTTTAAATAATAAAATATTTAACCAAAGTATACGTACCTGCATTCATACTAAAACCAGTGTCACTAGGACAGAACAAAAGTATTACGATTGTTGGACAGCACAAGTAGGCTTGGGGACATATAATCAGATCTGGGAGTAATATAGCCTGATCAACTATATCTTTCCCAGAAGTGATTAGCATGTGCCTAGGAATGGTTGTGATGTTGCAGCAAGTCTAAAAACTTACCAATACTACTACAATGAAAACATTAGAACAGAACATAAACTTAAAATACTATAGGAGTATTTTGTGTTACTATAACTACTTATGTGCAAACTAAAAAGATCTTTATTAGTATGTCAATAGTTGCTGAGTGGATACGCTAAGGTTATATGTGACTAGGGTGTCATAGACTTAGAATCTGTGATCTTTGCTTTACTTCCTGTTCCTTCTTTGGTTGTGGATTTAGAGTTAGGGTCACTTATTCGAAGGTCTATCCTGTTTTGGTTACATATGACTGGTATGCACTACGCAAATGTTGGAGTAACTGGTAAGGATCATCTTATAATTATCTTAATTAGTACGTCTATTAATTATTTCTTTTACCACTATTTCTCGCGTAGATAACATGGCTGGATTCCATCCCCACGGCCACCCATACTTCCCCAACCACGGCAATGATGGATGACCCGACGATGAGCCAGAAGAGAATCATGCGACCCCATTACACGATGACTTCACAGAGAACTTCCCGAAAGATTCTGACTCTGAGCCAGAAGTCAATAATCAACCCCTGATAGCTCCAAACCCAAATCCTAACCCTCGTCCGGCTTTTCAAGGCCCGACGCCTCTGTGGGTGGAAAGTTTGGAGACATGGAGTCAAGAACAGGGTCAACCCATTCCATACAACGGAGGCCGAAGCTTCTACAATGTGAGCGAGGGAGGCTCAGCGGACAGAATCCTGCCTATTTAGGTCCGCAGGGTTGCTCGTAACGAAATTCAGGGTAGGACAGCTCTCAACCGAATTGCGGAACTTGATGCCAATGCGAGGATCAATAATATCCGTATTCGTCGTCTGGAGGATGCTCGTGATAGAACTGCGAGAGACCATGAGTCTCTTTTGAAAGAGCTAGCTGTGACTCGAGCTGAAGTTATAGAACATCGTGTGCGCCAGCGAGTGTACGAGCGACGCCTTCTTGACATGGAGCGTCAGTTGGCTGACTTAAGGGTTCACCCAAGGGGTTCCCGTCGCCAGTAAGGACTGCTCGGCTCAAATTTCATTCTTATCTAGGGATTAGCCTTCTTATCTATGCTCTAATTAGCACTTTTTCCTGTAATTTCATTTTATCTTAAGACCTTGAACTTTCGGTCAATAGGTCTTTATTCTGTCAAAATTTTCTTATCTTGGGGTGATGTAAGACCTATTCCTAGGTCATTTTTCCCGAACTTGTTACATCTGTAATACCAATGTTATTGACAGATATCTAATCTCATGGAAATTATCCAAATGCTTTCATCTTTCTAGTACTAGATCTCTATTCAATCATGCTTTCAATTGTGTTGTTGGGCTATGGAGAGTTAGTCCATGAGTCACTCTCATCATACTCTCTATTAATTTCTTACCAATATCTTCATCTTTGTGATTTTTTAGCTTTAAGATGCCTCCACGTAGATCAAACAGGCGCGCTACTCCAAGAACTCTAAATCAAACTCCACCTCCTCCTCCTCCTCAATACAACCCAACAGCTATTCAAGCTGCTGTGAATGCGGCTGTTACGACAGCCCTAGCACAATTCAACTCAACCGGTACCAGCGGGAGTGGGACGAATGTGCCTCCCACTATAGTTGAAGCTCCAGTACGCTCTAGGGAGTGCTCGTACAAGGACTTCACCAGCTGCAAACCAAGGGCCTTCAATGGAACTGGCGGAATCATTGCCCTCTCGCAATGGTTCAAGAAAACTGAGTCGATCTTTGAGATCTGCTCCTGTCCGGAAGGGAGCAAGGTAAAATTTTCCACTTCCACATTTGCGGACCAAGCCCTGACGTGGTGGAATATCCATGTCAAGTCACTATCCCTAATAGTGGCAAATGCTATCGGCTGGGAAGCTCTTAAGGAGCTCATGATCGAGGAATACTGCCCGAGGGGCAAAGTTCAGAAGTTAGAGCAGGAGCTCTGGAGCCTAACCATGAAGGGCTCCGACATAGTCTCCTACACTGCTAGATTCAGCGATCTGGTAGCACTATGTCCGGGAATGGTCCCTTCTGAAGCAAAGAAGGTGGAGAGGTACATTTGCGGGCTGGTGCCTCCATTTCAGGGGAATGTCCTAGCTTCCAACCCCACTACCTTCGATAGTGCCAAGCGATTGGCAAAAAGGCTCATTGACCATGGGGTCCGAACCCCGTCATCAACAACAACCCTAGCCATCTCATAACCCTCCAAAGCCGCTGACAACAAGCAGAAATTCTGGGATGACAAGAAGAAGAAAGCTGCCAAAAAATAGCATGTCGTAGCGGTTCATGCTGCGATGGCACCTAAGGCTGCTGTGTCGGTAAAGCAGTACGTGGGAAGCATGCCGAAGTGCAAAAAATGCAGCTTCCACCACAATGGACCCTCCCGGGAAATGCAGTGCTCTAACTGCAACAGGAAGGAGCACACTGCCCGTTTCTGCAAAGCTCCGGCAAAGCCAATTACCCAAGTCCCCGGCGCTGGTGTGGGCCAGGCTTTCTACGGTTGTGGCGAGGTGGGCCACTACAAGAGGAACTGCCTGAAGGCAGGGAACGCCGACGGAGTGGGAAGAGTTTTGGCTATAGGCCACGAGGAAGCAGTTGCCGACCCCACAGTGGTCACTGGTACGTTTCTCCTCGATAACTCATATGCATGCATTATGTTTGATAGTGGAGCGAAGAGGAGTTTCGTGAACCAGAAATTTGCTCACTTGCTTAAACATAAATCTCATGCACTTAAAGAACCGTTCACCGTAGAAATGCCTAACGGAAAGACAGAGAGCACTAGCTGCATATACATAGGTTGTACACTAACATTAGATAGCCATTCATTTCCAATCGACCTCATGCCGGTCTCAAACAAAAGTTTCGACGTCATAATCGGCATGGATTGGTTGAGTTCTCATCATGCCGACATCATGTGTTACGAAAAGGTTGTTCGCCTTAATCTGCCATCTAGCGAAACTCTAGTTATCTACGGCGACAAACCCGGCACGAACCTTCGCATCATCTCGAGCATACAAGCCCAGAAATTCTTGCGAAAGGAATGTCGTGCATTCCTTGCTCATGTTGTCGATGTGATCCATGAGACGAAGGACATAAAGAACATCCAAGTGGTACGCGATTTTCCCGACATCTTTCCAGAATAACTCCCAGGATTACCCCCGCAACGTCAAGTCGAGTTCAGAATTGACTTAGTTCCCGGGGTTACCCCAGTAGCCAAATTGCCCTATCGTCTAGCACCAGACGAGATGCAGGAACTATCTAGTCAACTTAACGAAGTTCTCAGCAAACGATTCATTATGCCAAGCTTCTCACCATGGGGAGCACTGGTCTTGTTCGTCAAGAAGAAAGATGGATCGTTCCGTATGTGCATCGACTATAGAGAACTTAACAAACTGACCGTCAAAAATCGTTACCCTCTGCCTCGCATAGACGATCTGTTCGACCAACTTCAAGAGGCGAACTTCTTTTCAAAGATAGACCTGAGATTCGGGTATCACCAGTTATGAGTGTTAGGGGAGGATGTTCCGAAGACAGCCTTCCGAACTCGTTATGGACGCTACGAGTTTGTAGTGATGTCGTTCGGATTGACCAATGCGCCCGCAATATTCATGGACTTAATGAATAGGGTGTGTCGTCCTTACTTTGATCAGTTCGTTATTGTATTCATCGATGACATACTTATCTACTCACATAGTAAGGAGGAGCATAGTCAACATCTGCGTCAGGTCTTGGAAACGCTGCGATCAGAGAAGCTCTATGCGAAGTTCTCGAAATGCGAATTTTGGATCCGAAGAGTCGAATTCTTGGGGCACGTGGTTAGCGAAGAGGGAATACACGTGGATCCTTCCAAAATCAAAGCCATTGAGAACTGGTCAGCACCGAAGACGCCTACGAAAATTCCTTAATTTCTAGGCCTCGCTGACTACTATCGCAGGTTCATTCAGAACTTCTCAAGGATTGCGAAACCGCTTACAAGATTGACTCAGAAGGGCGTGGCCTTTGACTGGGAAGAGAAGCAAGAGAAAGCGTTCCAAATGCTAAACCGAGCCTTATCCACCGCACCGATAATGTCCCTCCCCGAAGGGATAGAAGACTTTGTGGTTTATTGCGATGCATCCAATCAAGGGCTCGGTTGTGTTCTGATGCAACGAGGTAAGGTCATCGCCTATGCCTTGAGACAGCTGAAGACACACGAGGTCAACTACACCACACTCGATCTTGAGTTAGGAGCAGTGGTATTTGCTCTGAAGATCTGGAGACACTACCTGTATGGTACAAAAAGCACTATCTTTACAGACCACAAAAGCGTACAACATATATTCGACCAGAAGGAGCTCAACATGAGACAACGACGGTGGGTCAAGCTACTCAGTGATTACCAATGCGAAATTCATTATCATCCCGACAAGGCCAACGTAGTAGCTGACGCTCTAAGTCGGAAAGAATACTTTGGTCGTAGAGTCAAATCATTGACTATGACTATCCATTCACACTTGTCCACACAAATTAAGGAGTCTCAGCTCGAAGCTTTGAAACCTGAAAATGTGGCGGGTGAATCCCTGAGAGGGATGGATAAGAACTTGGAAGTTAAGGGTGGCGGAGCCTTATATCTCATGGATCGGATCTGGACACCGAAACACGGTGGTTTCAGAGATTTGGTCATGACCGAAGCTCACAACACTAGATATTCCATCCACCCAGGTTCAGATAAGATGTATCTGGATCTTACAAAGTTATACTGGTGGCCTAACATGAAAGCAGAGATTGCTACCTTCGTGAGTAAATGCCTTACTTGTGCCAAGGTTAAGGTCGAATACCAGAAACCATCAGGTTTACTTCAGCAACCGGAGATACCTGAATAGAAGTGGGAGCGGATCACGATGGACTTTATAACCAAATTGCCCAAGACTATGGGTGGTCTCGATACCATATGGGTGATCGTATACAGGTTAACAAAGTCCGCACACTTCCTGCCTATCAAAGAGACTGACAAGATGGAGAAGCTAACAAGAACATACATTAGGGAGATAGTATGGCTGCATGGTGTTCCCATATCCATTATCTCTGATAGAGATAGTAGATTCACTTCGAGGTTCTGGCAGTCGCTACAAGGTTCCCTAGGAACCAGGTTGGACATGAGTACAGCCTACCATCCGCAAACCGACGGACAAAGTGAGAGGACTATTCAAACTTTGGAAGATATGTTTCAAGCCTGCGTGATAGACTTTGGGAAGGTATGGGATACTCATTTACCCCTTGTTGAGTTCTCCTACAACAATAGTTATCACACGAGCATAAAGGCTGCTCCATTTGAAGCCCTCTATGGCTGTAAGTGCAGATCCCCTCTGTGCTGGGCTGAGGTGGGCGACACTCAGTTAGCTAAAGGACGAATTCCTGACAGCACTCTCACGAGTCCAAAGATCATTCAGGAAACGACAGAGAAGATTGTTCAGATTCGTGAACGATTGAAAGCCTCTAGAGACCGACAGAAAAGCTACGCAGACAAGAGAAGGAAACCCTTGGAATTCCAGGTGGGCGACCGTGTTCTATTGAAGGTCTCACCCTGGAAGGGTTTGATACGCTTCGGAAAGCGGGGAAAGCTAAATCCAAGATACGTAGGGCCTTTCGAGATTCTCGCTAGAATCGACTCTGTAGCTTACAAACTCAAACTACCTCGCGAACTCAGTAACGTACATTCTACTTTCCACGTCTCGAACTTGAAAAAGTGTCTGTCCGACGAGTCTCTTGTAATCCCACTCGACGAGATCGAGATCAACGAGAGCCTCAACTTCATGGAAGAGCCTGTAGAGATCATGGACCGAGAGCTCAAGCAAATGAAGCAAAGCCATATCCCAATAGTGAAGGTTCGCTGGAATGCCAAGCAAGGACCTGAATTCACTTGGGAGCGCGAGGATCTGCTGAAACTGAAATATCCTCATCTTTCGTTTAGTTATTTGTAATAGCTTAATTGTTTAAACTCTAATTTCGGGACGAAATTCTCTCTAACGGGGGGATGATGTGACAACCCGAACTTTCTATCTTGTACATTCATTCAATTCAATCAAAGTCAGACTCGTTTCTGCTATCTTTTAGCATTGTTTAGAGTTAATTTGAGTATTCTAAGCCCAGTACCTTCAAAGTTAGGGTTTAGAAATGAGTTCCCTAAGTTCACCACTTTTCCAAAATGGCCAAAAGCTCCATCAAGAGGAGTTTACGACCGTAAACTCATGGTGGTCGTAAACTCATGGTGGCCGTAAACTCATGGCTTTATGTGTGATATTCCTTCACTTTATTCATTTCTCACACTTCCACCTCAAGAACTCGATCTTTTCTCTCAAGTATCATCAAGAACTTTCATCTTGATCTTCAATCTTGTAAGTAATCTTTCCATTTTCAAGTTGATATCCTTCTATATCTAGTGAAGATTCATGATTTCATCCATGAAATTCTTCTTTTGGTTAGATCTTCAAGTGTTCTTCATTTTCACCAAGAACACCTACTAGTTCTTGGACCGTGAACCCCCTCCTAAGCTTCAAAAACGTGAGTATATCTTTTATCTCCTAGTTAGGCTTGTTAAACTCTTGATTCCTAGTCTTGAATCATCATCTAATGCATGAACTTCAAGAGTTTACGGCCATGTGCATCTCCCTTGGCCGTAAACCCTTGTTGGGTGCATGTTTTGGCCTCAAAATCATGTTATACTCCTTCACAAAATCAAGAACACTTAGAGGATGCAAGATAGAGCCTTGGACTACACTTTTTGACAACTTCTTCAAGGAGTGTACGGCTGTAAACTCCATGGCCGTACACACCTGGCCGTATACCCACTTGACCGTATACTCTAGGGCCGTATACTTCCTTAGACCGTAAACACAATGGTCGTAAACCCCATTGTGCGGCCGTAAGCCCATTTTATGTAACCCTTTGTACTTATAACACTTCAATCTAAGTGTTTCCTAAGTCCTAAGGTGCTTTCCTTACATGATTAGTTTTTTAAACACTAATTATATACATATATGTGTGTCATTATATGCTTATTAGGATCCGTTGTGCTCAAGTCTTCACTTGACACTTAGCATCCTACAACTGATATTACATTCGTATAACTCACTACAGGTGAGTTCATACCTCTTAATTTACCTTTTAAATGATTTTAAATGCTTTTATGGGGGGAATACAAGTACAAACATAATAGTTATTATATCAATCACATGTGATTAATAACTATCAAACAATTGGATTTCTTATACTTCAAATTGTGTTTTCAAACAAATTGCTTCAAATCGTTTTACAAACTCCTTTATATGAAAAACTCTTTATCAAACTTTTAAACTTATATTTTGTCAAAAGCATATCTATATAGATATAGTTATATAAGTAGGATTGAAAGGACTTAGGACTGATAACTCGCCTTACTTCCTGTTCCTTGTTTGGTTGTGGACTTAGGGTATCGGTTGTTTGTCCGAAGGTCGTTTGAATCTTAGTTATATATCATGTGTATATATATAGATATAAAAGTTCTTCCTTCAGTTCAATACCTTTGGGTAGCAAAGGTGTACAAACATGTTCATTTATACAAACAACATTACTAGTAAACTATAATAGGTATAGTTTAGAAAGTCACTAATACTATTACTAGAACAATGAAACATACAAAGAGTCAGTTCAAACATGATTCAGTACAAACATACTATAATGAGAGATAATACTCACTATAAAGAGAAATAGAGCATACTATAATGAGAGACAATACTCACTATAAAGAGAAACATATTGAGCATATTATAACGAGATACAATACTCACTATAAAGAGAAACAGATAGAGCATACTATAACGAGAGACAATACTCACTATAAAGAGAAACGGTACATACTATAACGAGAAACAATACATACTATACACTATACACTAGAGAACATAGTACATACCAGACAGGGAGAACATACACTACACTAGTACATACTATAAAAATACAAGAATACTATAATATTAATGTGAGATACTACTTCATGGCTCGGCAATATACAGTTGTGTCACGTTTTGTACCCAGAGTCTCCTGGAGGGAGAGCGTGAATTTGTTTATAGATCTATACGGGACTGACCCTCCTACACCTTGCTGCTAGCTACAGTGGGACCTGCAGGTCTACGGGTGACGAATGTCATATCATTTCGACGTGTCGAACGTCGTGTTATACTAGTCAATCAAGTATGGTTACAATCATATCACATTTTACCTTAATTAAACTAACAAGTTTAAGGTAGTTAATACATTGGTAGTTACCTAGATAAAACTACAGTACATCTTTATTTTCCCATTTCATTCACATTGTGATCTTCTCATATAAACGGTAATGAAAAACTATATTTTGGTAATGATAGTCATACTTTGGGAAAACACACACACTTTTACAAAAGAACAAACATAGAGAACAGTTGAGTCTTGGTAGAAAACTACTTTAGTAGAAAATATAGGATTTTCTAGGAAGTTTACAAACATTTACATCAAACACTTACAAACATTTACACATACTTTCTTCAAACTTATACAAACAATGACACTAAAATACTTATGAACTCACCAGCTTTAATGCTGATCTACGCTTTCAAAATAACTTGTATTCTCAGGTCGCCAGTAGACAGGTACCGATGACCAGGTTTTGAGAAGATGGAGCACATTCAAGACTCATCTCTTATTTTGATTCATATTTTTGGTGTCTTATAAACTATAAGGCACACACTTGTATTAAAATTATAATATTAATGCAATGGATGATATTGTTGCTTGTTTACTATTATGCATTCTTGTGATACTGTACATGACGTCCTCCGCCCCCGAACGTTTCCGCCGTTCCGGTTTGGGGGTGTGACATCAATCGAAAAAGACACCCCAAATATCTCTAGAATGCAACCCCCATAGACTGATGAAGCAGAAACCCCGTGTTCGTTGGCGATGGAAACTCACAACGGACACTCTAACACTCCTAAGGGAAAATTAAACTCCTTACTAAACGATCAAGAGACAAAAGATCGACTCGCTCCCGAGTCAAACAATACAAGGGCAGGCAAGGAGTTCACTAAGAACATACCTAGCATAGGTAAAAACATATGAGCACAATACAATCATAAATAAGATAAGAGATAAAGACATACCAGTCACAACATCAGGTGTTGTTCTGGCCTCCTCGGCTGTAAGCTAGAAGGCGCGACCTCGAGCCCTCGGGGGCTCCGTCCTGCCCTGAGCCCCGTCAGTGATCCTCAATGTAGCTGGCGCGGGGGCCTGCGCCGGCTTAGCGGAAAGCAACAAACATTTGGTCTTCACATGACCAATCTGATCACAATGGTAACAAATCCTCATATCCTGAACCAGGGCTAATTTGCGGCAATCCCTCGCAAAGTACCCCTCCCTGCCACATTTATGGCACACACCACTGGATCGACAAGCTTCGGCATGAACCTTCCCACACTTCCAACAAGTGCGGCCACGCTGACCTCCATACCTAGAATCAGCGGCCTTGAACCGCTTCGGCGCCGGCTGCGATTGTCCAGGGGCATGCTTCCGCTCCCTTAACTGAAGTTCGATCTCAAGCTCATGCCTTCTAGCGGACTCCTATAACTCCAACAAAGTGTCACACCTCTGAGTAGAGACGAACTGTCTGATGCCTATCTTGAGCATGCTCAGATAACGGGTCATCTGATCCTACTCTAAAGCAAACTCAGGGCAAAACATCGCCCTCTCGGTAAACATTCGGGTGATCTTCGTAACCAACTCCAATCCCTGTCTCAAATCCAAAAACTCCTGATCCAACCTCTCTCGCTCAACCCGTGGAATGTATCGAGTGTGAAACATCTCCCTGAACTGATGCCATGATACCGCAACTCTTTACTCATCAGAATATGATCCCGTAATAAGTCTCCACCAATCCTTGGCTCCGGACCTTAGCAGGTTCAGAGCACGCCCGACCTCCTGGTCAGCAGAGCATGAGCACGTGAAAAATCATCCCTCAACATTAGATAGCCACCTCATAGCTATGATCGGGTCCTGGAATCCATCGAAAGTAGGGAGCTTCGTGTTATCAAAGTCGCGATACTGAAGGGCCCGACCTGCCCCACCACCTGCAGCCGCCACGGCTGCAGAGGCTGCAGTGGCAGCCGTCTCAACAATGGTTGCATAACGCTCATCAAATTACTCAACCATAATGGTCTTAATAGACCCAAACATCTCTAGTAACTCAGCCCGGAAAAGTGCAACAACCTCCTCGTGCAGGATCTCCCGAATCCTGACATCCAACTCATCTTATCTCATCTGACTAACGGTCCCTGACAATGTTGGCGCACCCTGACTACCAACTCCTGATCCCGACCCGCTTCCGGTCTCAAATCGCCTCGTAACCACCATACTGGAAATACACCAGAGAGATATCAGATAATTTGCATAATAATGGGGAACCAACTCCCAATGAATCCCCAGGGGTTGTGACTCCCTTGTTACGCATACGGGTCCTGTGCTTTTAGTAGTACGGGCCCATACTACCTTCCACACTACCCATATTTGTCTCATGGATCATCACATCGCCCTAACATTACTCGCAAGCATAACTATACACTCAATCCTCACTCCCTAGAGGAAAGGCTAAATATCTCCCGACTGGCCGGCTGACCCTGCACAAATCATCCTACCACCAACTGCCATACGACCCTCTATTGGTGCCAGATAGTCATTTCATGAACACTATCACATACCACATGAATTAAACAACCCTAGGCTAAAATATTTAATCCTATAACGGTTGGACTCAGACGAGAGCTGCACAGCAGGACCAAACCCTCTAACCTAATACCATTTAACCCATGCAGTATGTGACTTAACGCATTCATTCAATAACTAATTCACACCCAAAAGAGTCACGCAACAATCAATGAGGAACTCAACACAAGATAAGGCATCAATGATCAGGCAATTCTATCATCCAATTCCTGAAGATCCCTAGCCGGTCACTAGCATATTGTTCTAAAGTATCACAATATCAAATAATAACATTGTATTTTTGGGTCTACTTACTGGCTCCGACTGATCGTACACATCGCATCCTCCTTTAGTATTTTGAAAATCTTTTCCTTAGTTTGAGACTGGATTCACACGAGTGTTACTCCAATTCACTCAGACCAAGGCTCTGATACCAACGTGTAACATCCGTAAAATTCATGAAAAATTTAAACTTTTTAAATATCCCCAAAACCATTCATTGTTTACAAATTTTTTTCAAAATAGTTTAACATCAGAGAAATCCCAGAAATCATAACACAAAATGTGAGGAGGTGTACGATCAAGCCTTTGCCTTCCTGCGATCATCCAAAGTACCTGAAACATAATCCAAAACTGTAAGCCCAAAGCTTAGTGAGTTCCCCCAAAATACCAACACCATACAACCAGAACAATGTCATAAACAAACAATATGCATACGAAGTCTTCAGCATAACTGGACCGCCTCACCGGGCCTACAGCCTATCTAGCCCACTCTCAGAACCTGCAGCATGTCTGGACCGCCTCACCGGCCCTTCAGCTTGTCTGCACCGCCTCACCGGGCCTTCGGCCTGTCTGGACCATTATCCGGGCCTTCGGCCTGACTAGTACGCCCCTTTGGGCCTTCAGTCTATCCAGGCCGCCCTGGGTCTGTTGGCCTTGAGCACAAAGCAGGACCGCCACAACCCACCCTCCATCACATAATATCAAACGCTAGCTAGCACATACAATTATCATATAGGTCTAACAGATCATCAATCATAGCATCATCCTACATACTAGGACACAGATCTACCCGATCACTACATATAGTATCATACGATAAAACATGATACAATCCAAAGGGTTGGCATTGGTGCCTTCCACCCTGTCAGTATAGTGAGGAGAACTCACCTCACAACTAGTGCGGAAGTAGTAATATCAAATCCCAACTTACAGTTCCGAACTCAACTGCCTACAACCATCAGATGACTATCTTCATTAAAAATCCCGAATACCAAAAAAAATACCCTTTAAGTTAAACTTGGTCAACCATGTTCAAAGTCAGAGTCAACAGTCAAGGTCAACAGTCCATGTTGACCCAACTCGTCGAGTGCATCTTCCTGACTCGTCGAGTTCCTTCAGAACTTAGAAAACCGGGAAAACCCTAGTCAACTCGCCGAGTTATCACAACAACTCGTCGAGTTAGTACAGTGTCCAGAAGATCGGAGAAACCCCGAGCCAACTCATCGATTTGGCAAGGCAACTCGTTAATTTTTTCTTGTCTTAACTCATTAAGCCACTTTTAAGTGATTCTAATGCCCCAAACTATAGATCTGGTCCCCTAGGGTTGAGATACCACATAAAGTTGCTAACTTTACGTCCATGCATGGCATCAAAGGGCTAAAACACTTCATCAAAGCTTTATTAAGGAACTTAGGGCATGAAAGAGGGCCAATACTTGATAAAATTGGCAACTTTAAGTCTAAGGAGGCCATGAGACGTCCAGATTTGAAGTCATAGTTTCATGACATGCTCAAATCCAAGAATGACTCCAAAATAAGCTAAAATTGACGATATACTTCCATAGGAGAAGATCTAAGCAATAAAAGGCCAAGGTACCAACTTTATACCTCAAAATGGTTGCCCCAACAGTGTAGATACCGAATCTACAGTCTTCCTCTCAATCAACACTCTTCAAGCTTCAAGTTCCTTCCAAAAGAGCACCAAAAATCACACTCCAAGCTTACACACACAAAATGAGAGATGAAACACGAACTAGGGTTTCTCTGGACAAAGGGGGCGATAAGGGAGGCTAACAATGAGAGTTAAGGCCTTTTAATAGGATGCAAACCCTAAAAATTAGGGTTTTCATGTTCAGCCTTCAACTCGTCGAGTAGACCCTAAAAGATGCGCGACCACTAAAACTCTACATGACGAGTTGGAGCCTTCCAACTCATCGAGTTGCCCTTAAATATAAATATATAAAGCTTAAAATTCATACCTGAAGATTAGGATGTTACAATCAAACCCTTATGTCTTTCTGTTTTCGAGCAATGACACTACCCTCCATAGTCGGAGATTGTGGTCAGAAAACAAACCAGCCTAGTCGAAGCGGTGATCGAAAATTTTGAAGTCGTGGTCAGAAATCTCACACAACGGAAACAATGACGTTTGAAAAAAGCAAGAGGGTTGAAGTTAGATTCGATAAACCGGTTTTAAGGGATCATATTATTTAGGCTTTAGGGAGTGGGCCTCGCTATGGAGGTCGCCAAGGGCGCTGGATACCCCCTGGATTGCGCCAAAGGGGTCGCCCTCCATGGCTCGCCAACACCATAACGAGAAGAGAGAAATATATTTTTTGGTTGTTAGCCTGTGGATGCAATAATCCCCCTCTACAATCGCTTTGTAGAACCTTCCTTTCTCCCATCAAAGGCGTCTCCATCTCAAGCAAGTCTCTTTTTCAAGAATAATGTCAAAGATCTCGCTTCTACTTCCAGTTTCACACAACCGAAGGAGTGGTTTTGTGGGAATAACCTTCTTTCACAAACTTAAGAAATGATAATAGGAAATTGGTAGATGTAGGATGTAATTAATGAAAAAAAGGAAACGGAAAAGGAGATCAAAAAAGCTCTTTCAAGAAAGATGAGGAAGTTCGATGGTTGTTTTATAAATTTGGTGTAATGTGAGTGGTTTTTGATTTTTGTTTCTAGATAGTAGTGGTAATTTTTTTATAATAATATTTATTTTTATAAATTATTTGTAGATGTATATAAAAGTGTCCATTTATTATTAACATAAATGTTTCTTTACGTTGACATTTTTGATGTGTTGATAGAGTAGAAAACTATATGTTAAGTTGTTACAAAATCAAGATATTTGTAAAATTTTAAGCAAGTCGTTACCTATTTAAAATTTATTTGACCATTCTATTAATCCTTGTTAAAACAAGGTAAATTTGTCTATAAACTATAACTAGTATTTTTATTGATATTGAATTGTTTGTGTTTTATAAAAATATAATCTATTTAAGATTGAAAAAAATCAAAAATAAATCTAATGTGTTAGGCGTGATATCACTCCTTATGAAATGCTAAGGAAATTATGTTAGCGAGATGACAGCCAAAAAAATGACATGCCAGCATAAAAAAATGATGTGACAGTGTGCTAAGGGTGCTACTACTCCCTTCAACCTTAGAAAACTTCATTTTATCATTTGAGGAATACAGAGTACATCGTCAAGTAGAAAACCCTTACAAGTGACATATGCTTCCACCCATTGATTGAATTTGTCAAAATCGACCAACTTTGCCCATTTTGTTTAGACGTTTTGGTGCATTCATACTCTATAGGGATATTGTCAATATGCACCATCGGGGTGGGTGGTGCGCTGGAAAGATAGTCAAGATAATGGGTTCTGATTATTTGATTTATTTCTATATCCTAAATGAAAATTTTGTTCCAACTAAACTAATAAGGGCTCATCAGGATTGGGATGATGGGGTGTAGGTTTATACCAAAAACTAAGGTACTTTGGATTATGGATTGCTTTTTTGGTGATGAATATTTTGTTGTGTTTGGTGAAAACTGTGTAATTTAAGTTATATTTTGGTTGTTTAAACTATTTTTGGTGCAATGGTTAATCAGTAATCAATGGTTACTCAGTAATTAGTAATTAGTAATAACTAGTAACTAGTATTCATATGTTTAGAATTTTTGTGTGTGAGAGAGAGATATTAACTAGTTTTTGTTTGTGTTTGATTGGAATCAATGTATGTAGGTGATTCAGATTAGAATCACTTTGTATGTATTGGAATTGGAATTAGTATGCAGGTGTGAATTTAAATCTGTGTGGTATATATGTCGTGTGTGGTATATATGTGGTTGGATATATGATAAATACGTTTCTATTTGCATAATTTGTGGGGGTTCGCCGGAATTTGTGATTGTCTGTCAGAATAAAGCCGGTGGGAAGTAGGCGGTGGACACGATATCAGAATGTGTGTGTGTGTGTGTGTGTATATACACATGGTTGTAGAACTCGCTACTCGGTACCTGTTCGACTGGTTACCGAAGAGCGAGTACTCGGGAGTATTTGTGAGTACTCAGGGAGTACTTGGATTCGATATTTATTGTATAAATATATTTAGGGAAAATATATATGTCTAAATCATAAGTTTATTGAAATATATAACAAAATTGGATACATGTGAATACACAAAAACTGAAAAACACACAAAGGTCTCACTTCGTGAATAATTACTAAACTTTAACATATATATATATATATATATATATATATATATATATATATATATATATATATATATGTAGTATAATCACATGTGTGTGTTAAATAATAAAGTATTATTTATATTATACATATTAATCACCGAGTTGGCCGAGTTTTACAACACTGCTCACTTCAGTAACAGGTCGATCGATGAATACTCAGATTTTATAACTCGCCTCAGTAAGGGGCCGAGTAGGGAGTAGCCGGACGAGTAATCGGCCAACTTTGCGAGTTTTACAATACTGTATATATAGGATATAGATCCGGTAAGAAGGAAATTTTTGGTAGGAAGGTAAAAAGTTTTTTTTCTATATATTTTTTTGACGAACAAAATAAATGAATCACTAGATGATTCATTTGTAAGATGATTCACAAGAAAAAATTCCCAAAAAAACATCTTTATGATTCACTTTTAAGTAAATTAAGAAAAAATTCACTTTTATGACAATTTTAATGAATAACAACAAAATCATTGTATAAATGAATCATCGAGATGTTTTTTTGAGAATTTTTTCTTGTGAATCATCTTACAAATGAATCATCTAATGATTCATTTTGTTTGTTCGCGAAAAAAATATGTAGAAAAAAAACTTCTTACCTTCCTACCAAAATTTTCCTTCTTATTTGATCTTGACTTTATATATATATATATATATATATATATATATATATATATATATATATATATATATATATATATATATATATATATATATGGGACGGTTCACTTGAGATTAAAAAAAATAGAGATCTTGAGATTCAACCTCAGCCACATATTTCTCATTTTCCGCTCTAACGTTCCAACGTACCGGCAACAACTAGGTATGCCTAATCATAAATAATTATATGGCAGAGAAGTATAATCATATATGATTATGCATGTTTATACGTATATGCCTAATCATAAATAATTATACATATATCTTTGTTCACAGACTGAGTAATCATAAATGATTATGACAGTTGGTGGCAGAAGAGGTGATGGTGACAGAGGTGACGATGGTATAAGTAACGGATGTAACAGTGGTGGAGTCAGCTGGTGTCAGAGGTGGTGGTAGTGGTGGTGGCGGTGGCGGTTGTGGTGGTGGGGATGGTGGCGGAGGAGAAAGGAACGGGTGGCGCTATATAATCATTTATGATTATAACAGGTTTGTCGCGCCGGTACGCCGGAGGGTTAAAGCGACAAATATGAAATATATATATATATATATATATATATATATATATATATATATATATATATATATATATATATATATATATATAGATGTTCAAGTATTCTAACTAAATATTGTGGAGATATAAGAATGATTGTGGGTCAGTCGTTCCAAAAAAGTAATTTGGTAATGTTAGCTATAATTATATATGGTAATTATTAAATGAATTAATAACCTCTTTAAATGGAAAATCAATTTTACATTGCCCATCGCTCATCTTTGTTAACCCTACCCACCGATGATTGAAGAAGATAAGAGGGCTGGAGCTTGCCCCTTCGCCGACCAACACCACCGAGCCACTATCGACACATAATACCATCAGCCACTACCGTTCATCTCACCTCTAGGCTCTAGGTCTCCAGCCGACACTCCCATAATCGGAAATTCAAAATCATTCTTTGGTTCTTTAATCTTCATTGGCATCGTCGCATACAGAGACTTACACCCAATTCCACTTTTGTTAACCTTGTCAGCGATCTCGTGAACATCGATGTTTACTCACTGGCGGTAGCAAGCAGTGGCACACCACCGGTCTTCCACTCCAGTGCAGCAGGGTAGTGACGACCGACTTGTTCATCAGGTAACATTAAGGTCTTTTTTATTAATAATTACATTTGAATAAAAAGAAAAGGATTCAAAGATGTCCACTTGATTCTGTTCTATTGAAAGGAGGAAGTAGTCGAAGGAGTTTAATTATTATCATGCGTGCTTGCTTTTCTTCTTCTTCTTCCACTAATCAAACGACGGACACCACTGGTAATCTCAGTTCAGGTATAAAGATGGAACTTTTCTTATAGTTTTGCATAGATTACGTAATAATATATCTGGGTTTTGTTCTTTTTCGATAGATTATGTAATCTCACATTTGGGATTTATATGTAATCAGATAGATTTAAATGTAATCTCACTTTTTTTTCCTTATAGATTTTGTTTTTATGTTTATGGGTCTTGTGTTTATGTTCTATATTGTTTATTAACTATAAAATCTCACTTCAAGAACACATAAAGCTCATTTGTTTTCCCTTTAAATTATGTTTATTTGTTTTTTTCTGTTGGCATTTATTTCCAAATCTAAATTTATTTCATCTCATTCTTTTTAATTTTGCATAATAACTTACTTCAAAAACACTTAAAGTTATGTTTTCATTTCAATATTTGTTTATATTCATGACTCTTTGTAGTTTGTACTCAAATCAAGTAAGATTTCATCTGTCTCTCTCTTTGTTTTGTTTTTTTTGGTAGCAGAAAAAACCCACATCAAGTTTTGTTTTCTTTATCTTTGAGTTTTGTGTTGATTAAAATCAACTCCAGTTTGTATAAAACATTTGAATTTTCGATCATATAATCTCACTTTTTTCTTGATTTCTATATAACAGCGGCCATTTCATAGACCACCATCACCAGCACTACTACAAATTCATCATCATCAGGAATAAGCAGCAATGTCTCCGGAAAAAGCCAGTTCTCGGCGGCAAGTGGTGGTGGTGATGACCAACAGCCAGGCGGCAAGATCTTGCCCCATCCCAATCTCAGAGTATTCAGCTTTGCTGAACTCAAAACTGACACTAGAAATTTTAGAAGTGACACAGTTTTAGGTGAAGGTGGTTTTGGAAAAGTCTATAAAGGCTGGATTGAAGACAAGTCAAGTTCAAAAAATAGTGTAATTGCAGTCAAGAAACTGAATTCTGAGAGCATGCAAAGGTTAGCAGAATGGTAGGTGATGAGAATTAAAAGGGCATTTATGTCTTTTACATACGTGTATGCGGTAGAGACTGATTTGAAGCTTGGTAAAGAATGAAAAGTAATGCAACAATATTCGTTCAGAATGGATTAGCATGTTTTTCTGTCGGAATGGATTAGCGACAATATTTCTATCAGAATGTATTAGTGTTTAACTTAGATTTCAATGTTTTTATTTGATTTTTAACCATTCTCGGTTGTATTCTTGAAGAATAAATGTAATTATTCCATTATTACTTGTATTCTTTCAGAATGAATGTCATTTATGTATGTTGATAGTTGTATTTGTTAAGAATGAATGTAATTATTGATTTTAGAATATTAAAATTCTTTTCATATAAAATTTGTATTCATTAAAAAATATTAATCTTGATAATATATGTTTATAGTATTTTGTCAGAATTTAATGTGTTTTTCAAGATAATGATAAACACATTCTTTTAGAATGTCCGAATTAATATATTTATTATCCAAAAAATAAGATTTTTAAAGTTTAGAAAATTAATTATTCCTTAAAATATGAAAATGTCCTTTTTTAGATCTATGTTAATTGATTAAAATACTCTTAGAATGAAACTAGATGGTATTTTTCAATTATTTTTAATTTAATAATACGTATTAATCACTTTTTTAAAATAAGTAAAATGATTGGTTCGCAATCATTCCTACATTCACACAATAATTAGTTAGAATATAATAACTTAAGACTATATATATATATATATATATATATATATATATATATATATATATATATATATATATATATATATATATATATAAGGGTAAAGGACAAATAATGAAAAGACAAAAGGGGCAAAATGGTAATAAAGAAAAGTCTAAAGTGCTGTTTGTTTTTTCGAAGCGAAAATTCATGAAGTCTGCGGACCACCTCTGCAACCCTCTGCAGCAGAAGAGGTGGACCAAACGACTGCAACCTGTAATAAAAAGTATGTTTATTTTTTAATATCTGCAGACTGTTACTAATAAAACTGAAATTTAAATAAATAAATTTATAAACTGAAAATAGTTCTCAACACCGAAATTTTAATAATTCTAGTCTGAAAACAATGAAACAGTATTAAAAAGAACATGTAAAAAATAAAAATATAAAATTTATAAAAAAATACTAAAAAATGTAAAAGAAACTATCGGTTTTATTCTAGAAAAAAAAAACTCAATTTAATAAACATAAAAAAGAAAATAATAAAAAATTAAAAAGATATTGCAAACAATGTCTACAAAGTTCGTAAAAGAATTATACATGTTAAAAAAGATGCAACCGAAACTAAAAATATTATTAACAGAAACGATAAAAAAAATTAAAAAATTCAAAGTTTTTTTTTAAAAAGTAAGTTATAAAAAATTATGGAAACTATAAAACGAAATTGTATCAAACCCGTAAATCAAAGTTAAAAAAAATAATAAAAAAATAAAAATAAAAAAGAAAACAAGTTAAAAAAAATCAAAGTTTAAAAAAAAATAAGTTATACCAAATTTCTAAAAAAATCACTTGGAAAAAATGAAAGTTGAAGATGTTTGAAGAGGCAAGTTAAGTGTTGTGTCGCGCAGAAAACGCGCATAGGTTTTGTAGTCTGAAGCCTCACAAAAATGAAACTGCTGCGAGTGAGCAAGTGTTGCGTGTGTGCTGCACCGCGCAACAAAAAAAGATCTGAAGAGGTTTTTTTTTAAAAACAATCAGCACCTAAGTGAGGGTTAGTTAGACGATAATGGAGGCTTAACATTGCAAATGGTGGAAACTACATGGACGAAATTGATACAAATCAAAAACTTAAAACTAAAATTATGATATTTGCCAAAAGGCCATTTCTGAACTTTAACAAAAGAAAAGAAGAGAAGAGAAAAGAAAGTCACGAGAGAAAAGAAAGGAAAACAAATTTTTTGTTGTGTTCCCGAGTTGGAGAGAAGTGGAAGGAAAATGAATCATTTTGTTCTTTCTTTCCAAAACCTCCCAAATCGGAAGGAAAGTTAGGAGGGAAAGTGATCATCCCATTTCCCTCCACTTCCTTCCACTTCCCTCTTTTAATGAAACTCGGGAACATCAATTTCTTTTATTTTCTTCTTATTTCCACCAATTTCCTTTCATTTCTCTCATTAAGTTGAACTCGGGAACGGGGTAGTTTTAAAATTAAGCTCGACACCTGATTAACATTAACATGTGTGTTCTTTTCAAGTTTAGTAAATATTTGAGACATTCAGGATCAGTTTTTATTTAAGTCATCGTATTGCTTTATCTGTACTCTTATAAAATAAATCTCACTATTTCTACAAATAAATTCACTATAATATTATTATTTTTTTAAGACGTTCAAACCGTTAATACAAATACCACTAATAAAATAATATTAAATTTAAAATCGTCCAAACCTTTAAGCTGAATATACAATTAGTCAATGCATACATTTCTTTATTATTAACAGACTTTTGATCCGAATATAAGCCTTGTTGAATCCAAATATCTCGGATGATAAATTAACTTCTACGGATTTAATTTTAAAATTCCCATTTTTTCATCGTTATCCTTGTATCTCGATTCTTAGGTACTGTTTGTTTTTTCGAAGCAAAAATTCATGAAGTCTGCGGTCCACTTCTGCAATCCTCTGCAACAGAAGAGGTGGAACAAACGGCTGCAACCTTTAATAAGAAGTTTGTTTATTTTTTAACGTCATTGGGCTGCTGCAATAATCTGGAATTTAAATAAAGTGATTTTAAAAACTTAAAATATTTTTTCAATACCGAAATTTTAATAATTTTACTCTTACAACATTGAAATAAAATTTAGACAACTTAAATAAACTCATTTTACATCCTTCGTTGTGCATCTATACCAATGACCAAATTAACACGACAAAAGTAACAAAATTTTTTTTGTTTATAGAATGCATACTTAAAAAACAACAAATACAACAATAATAAAATTATAATAATCAATTTACTTAATTCATGCTTAAAAACAATAAGCACAAGTCTTCGAACAAACTTATAACAAAATAAAAGCAAATTCATCTATTCCTGTGTATCATTGCTATCTAATTACATAACATCATTGGTAAGTTCTTGTAAACATAAACCCTTCATCACCTACAAAACAACAAAAATAATGTAAAGTTAATGAAAAAAATTTATACATTATATTCAACGTTTCAGCAAGTAAAAATACAAATACCTTTAATTCCAAACAACCAATCTTTTGTACAAATTAGAGTCTCAACAATATCGTGCTACAGCGGTGAAATACCCGTAGACTATGGTGCAACAACTATAGGAGGTGGGTTTATATGGTTAACATTTGCCCTCTTGGTAACTGAAATAGCATAAAAACATGAGACAAAGCCATAAATCAAAAAAGAAAATTGCACTAAATATATAAACGATTATAACAAAGGTAATGTAAAAAAACATATTCAAATCAAAATAAGATTGATAAACTGCACTAGTGGGTTTTGTTACAAACAAGTCTTCATACTTCCTATTCGATTAAGTCTTCAGTATTTATAACAATTTATTTCAGTAAAATAATATAAACCAAAACAATAGATAAAACAAAAAATCAAAGAAGAAAAATATGACAGCAAAATCAGAAAAGGAAATTAGAACACAAAATCATTCCATAAGATTGGAAAAACGATAGAGATCATGCAGCAAGTGGGTTTTGTTACAAACAAGTCTTCATACTTCCTATTCGATCAAGAACAAACATCAATATCATCAATTTTGACTTTTTACATTGACTTCCAACAAATTTTAATCTAGAACCCAGGCCCGGCCCTGATATTTCGGAGGCCTTGTGTAAAAACTAAAATGAGGCCCCACAAAAATTTCTTGTAAATATTATTAACTACATTTGCTACCACTAATTCAAAACATAAAGTTGCTAAAAAACATCTCATAAATTCACTACCACAAAATAATGTCTTCATCACTCATTGGTAATCAAATAAAACTGTAAAACTGTTATAAACAACTTTTCAACAAAAAAAAACAACGCATTACTATTTTCTAAACATTGACCTTCTAGCATTTTTTAGAAGAAAATTCATCTATGAGACTTTCATAATCAATATTCTCAAGAAACACATTCTCAATCGAAATCAATGCCAAAGCGTTTAATATCTCATGAGACATGGTCGAGCGCAAATAAGATTTTAAAAGCTTTAGTTTTGAAAAACTTCTTTCCGCTGATGCAACTGTAATAGGAACAGTCAACAATATTCTGTATGCTAGACAAGAAACTGGATAAGTGTTCATCATTTTTAGGAAATTTAGTATTCCGTTAGCTGTATTGTGTTCAACCGGTAAATGTTTTTGTAACAACTCCAGTTTGTTGAATAAATCATCAGCATTAATGTCTGAGATATGACCATTTTGCAGCCTCTTTTCCAGATTTTTGCAACATGACTTTAACTCGCTAGTATTCATTAACTTCAACTTTTCTGTTGAGAATAAGAAACCAAAAATGTCTTCATATTGTTTGTATTGTTCAAACCTTCGCTCCAATGAACCAATAGCTTGATCAACTATATACACAAAAAATTGAATCCTAAATGACTCTGGAGGTGAAAGTTCATGTACCGGCTCTGATGACCCAATGTCATTCTCATCAAAATGTCTTTTTTTAACAACTTTTCTTTTATTATTTTTCTCAACAAACATTGGATAAATTTCCATATCAGAAGCTATAGCTCTCGCACAATCCAAAGCCTTCCCAAACCCATTCTCTCGATAGTCTTTAAAAAACTCAATAAGTGCTCCCACACTACTCATTGCCTCATCAATACGCATAGTCTCAGACTGAAGTTGTTTGCTCACGTTATTTACTTTAGCCAATATATGATACCATATAACCATACCTGTTATAAAGTCAAATCTGCCAAGTTCATACTCTGCTAGACAAGTAGCTTCACTTATGATCTTTATGTCTGTCTCTTATTCAACAAGTTTATGCAGAGCTTTTACTATTTCAGGATCCTACTTTCCCACCTTGTTGATTGACAATGATTTTAAAGTGAGACTTTGTTTCGATAATTAAAACGCATCGGAGGCTAAATGTTAAAACGCATCTAAAATTGGAACCAAAAGTTACCGGGCTAATTTTATTTATTGATAAAACATAAAAATAGATTTTACAAAAATACCAATACTATAACTATAAATTATCCTAAAAATCGGAGGCCTGGTGCGACCGCACCGCCGACACCACCCCAGGGCCGCCACTGCTAGAACCATATCGTATTCAAGAACAATTGTCTTCAACCCATCAAATCTATGAAAGGTTTCAGCATGTCTATGGCATTTTAACATTACAACAATCGATTTCATGATATATGCCCACGATCATTTAACCAGAAATCAGAAATCAACATACCTTTCGACGCTCTGAAGGGCTGCAATGGTGCCTGTGCCGACGAGGAAGGAGGTGCACCGACGAAGGGCTGAGGTCGACGATCTGGAGAAGGAACGATTGAGCGAGGGAAGAGGATGGAGCGGCGTTTGTGATTTTTTTTGTCCGTTCTTATTATTATTATTATTATTAGGGTTGAGAAGACTTCTGAAGTGGTTGGTCCAATGCTGCACCAAGAAGCACACGGGGGCAGAGGATTTTTAGTTAGAAGCCTTTTAAAAAACAAGCAGCTACAAAAGCCCAACTGCTGCACGTGTTCTGCGCGGCGCAGCGATAAGTGGTCAAAGATGTTTTTTTTAAAAAAAAAAACAAAGAGCACCTTAATTTGGGGGAAAACGCAGTTAGGAACGATTACTGCTTCTAATTCTATTTCATGATCTCCTCCACCCTTCCCCCATCACATATACGGTTGAGTTCACCATCTGCAGTTCTGCATCCTTTGTCGCTGCCAACATCATCTTCGTCGCCTCTTCAATTCCAAAGCTCCCTTCACAGCCATTCATTATTGAAATCAATTCCAAGCCATTGTTGTCCTTCATCATGATCGCCCTTCTAAAAACCATAGCCTCACTCCTGCTCATTGTCGCCACCAGCAGCCACCACTCATGACGGTCAAACCGCTAACTACCCATTGGTAACCCTCACATCTATCCACCATAACCGCTGTTCACACCATCCATTGTCACCACCTCTATCGAACCATACACCGTTTGCCGCGTTCCTTCTCGCAATTCAAGAAAAACTCCAAAATGTTGAAAACGACGATGGAAAATTAGGGATTCTGTCAAAGCTGGTTCCTGGTAGTTTTTCTCATTTTTAATAATCAATACGACCTCTAATTTTGATTTTGTCATCTCAAGCCTCCTTTTTCTACTCTACATCTCATTTTTTAGCAATTGTCGACAACTTCCTAATGGAAACTGTTTCAATTGGTCACTACACTTATTCTTCTCTTCAATTAGGAACTACACTTACTCAACTTGTGATTATTTGTTGGATTGAGATATTATTAGTTCAAGAGTTAAACATCATTAATTGTGCTTTTGACTTTACCGAAGGCTCGAGGTTAGAAGAAACACATGAAGAGGCTCATTGAAGCACATGGATGAAACTTTTGATTTTCTAATGTTGAGGTATTTTACATTTTACACCTTTTCTTTTTCATTTGTTCCCATTAGTGGAAATTGAATTTTGAAAAGAAAAAAATGTATTGATTTTATATTCGCACAAGAGAAGAAACTTCCATGTTGCAAGTCCTATAACTTATAAGTGGTCAGGTATGTGATTTTTTTTTTCATATTACCATATTGTTGTTTGTTGACATGTAGTTTTTGATTCTTCATATTTTTTCAATTGTTTTTGTATAAATTGAATTCTTATCTCCGACCCCATTAGTTTTTTGTATAAATTAATGCCCTTATCAATTGTTTTCTTTATGAAAATATACTAATGAAATACAAATTACATTTTTTCAAGGTTGCTCAGTTTTAATGGGCTTGAACGACACAAGACACTAAGGTTGTCCAATTTCTATCACCGGTGACATCCCTACAATTTGGTTTGAGGTTATTTGTGAAGGTCGCTGATAATTACATATGACATGAAAAGTGATCGGGCTAGGAATTTGAATCAAAATGGTTATTAAGATCTTATTTTACATTAAATTTACCTGTGAATATTGCAGACCCGCAACATGAGTCAACCCAAGTACTCAATATTATCATGCTACATTTATTCTAAGTGAAGCTGAAAATGGAAGTAGGATCCAACTCACACTTAATGTGACTGGATTTGTTGCAACAAAATTGTATTTCATGGAGATTCGTAGGTTTGCTTTCATGGAAGTTGGCAATCGACACTGCAACACCTAATTGCTTCAATATAAGCTTTTATTATTAACCAAAAACATCAAAACATGTTTTTTTTAATCTAAAACATAAAGGTATTTTTATTTTTAACCCAAAGCTTTCTTTTTAACCCGAAACAACAACACACTATTAGTTTTAACCCAAAATATAAATGTGCTTTTATTTTTAATCCAAGACATCAATATTGTTGTAAACATATTTTAATGCAAATGATGATTGCCAATGACTTGTGTGTTTTTTGAAATATGATATTTTTCTAAATTAATTGCCGAAATAAAGTATTGGCTGCCTCTCGCATTGCGCGGTTAGACGGCTTGTATTGTTTAAGTTGAATTCTAATTATGAAGTTGTTAGGGTTTGATTTGTGCGGTAAATTTGACATTTTGTTAACAATATTAAATATTGTTGGTTTTTTTTGAATCATTATATTGTTTAAGTTGAATTCTAATTATGAAGTTTGTATCGTTGTTTTTTTAAGTCATTATATTGTTTTATATTGTTTAAGTTGAATTCTAATTAGGAAGTTTTTAGGGTTTCTTTTGTGGGGGAAATTAGGCGTTTTGTTAACAGTATTAAATACTAATTTTAATAATTTTATATGATAGGTATTATTTGAAATAATGACTAGTGCATCTATATAAAAAAAACAAATAAAAACAATTAAATATTCAAACGGTTTAGATGTAACATCTACGTTCGGGATATTTTTTATTTAGGGATTGCGAACCGTAATTTGATCGAGTAAATATCTTGGCCTTGGGCTCCCAATTATTCTATGCAGAGGATGTTATCTTTGTTGGAGAATGGTCTACAGAAAATATCTCAAATGTGGTATGGATTCTTCATTGTTTTTATTTGGTGTCGGGTCTCCAAATAAATTTGCAAAAATCCAGTCTTTATGGTCTAGGAATTAGGACCGAGGATGTGAGTCTTATGGCCAGGAGTTCTGGATGCAAGCCGGGTAAATTTCCTATTACATATATTGGCATTCTTGTGGCTCAGAATATGTGCAACGACCATAAAATTCATGAAAAATTTAAACTTTTAAAACAACTCATAAATCATCATTGTTTACAAATACTTTTTAAAACATGTTTAATATCAGAATTTTCCCAAAATCATAAAATCAAAACTCGAGGAGGTGCACGATCACGCCTTCGCCTTCCTGCGATCCTTTGCGGTACCTGAAACATAATCCAAAACTGTAAGCCAAAATCTTAGTGAATTCCCCCAAAATACCAATACACAAACAAAGAGCACATATAGAATAATAGCATGCAATGGGTCCACAGCTAACAGACTGGATTGCCCTTGAGCCCACAACATAAGTCTGGCTTTCCCTTGGCCTACAGCTTATGTCTGGCTTGCTCCCCAACCTGATCAGTTCTCGGACTGAACACCACTAAGCCCTCAGTACGAGTCTGGCATGCCCGTCCCGACCCTCAGCTCGTATTTGGAATACTCATGAGCCCTCAATATGAGTCTGGTATGCCCTCCTCGGCCCTTAGCTCATATCTGGTTTGCTCCAGGGTTTGTTGGCTACAGCACAAAGCAGTACAACTTCAACCCAACCCACACAATATGTCGACATATAATAGATAATATCATATACAGATAAACTGACAGTATCATAGGTAGTCCTAAAGATCTACCAGACTAGCATATCAAGACTATCATGCATATCTATTCCATACTCAGCATATCAACAATATCAGGTTATCAACCCAATGAGCCGACCTTGGTGCCTTCGACCTGAAAGTATAGTGAGGAAAACTCACCTCACAAGCTGCACAGGACTGATAAGGCCCGACTCCGAATCTCAGCTCTCTACTAAATGCCTACATCCACCAAGTGACCAATTTCCATCAAAATCCCAAAATAGCCTCAAAGTCAAACTTGGTCAAACATGGTCAAACTTGATCAAACTCTTGGTCAACTGGTCAAAGTCCATAAGCCACTGAGTCAACCCAGTCGAGTCAACCCAACCGAGTTAACTCAACATGGGCTGACCCATGCGAGTACGTAGGGCGTACTCTGGAGGTATGCTCAGCGTACACGAAGCTTCGCAGAAACCACCATCGGGGTGGTTGACCGGGTATGCGGGGCGTACACCAAGCGATGAGGGGCGTACCCTCGCAGATCCCAAATTCTTCATTAAGTGCTTAATGGCTTTAGCACTTAAGCTCATACTTCAGATCTAAGGTCCAGAGGCATACTAGGGTCATAAAGTTTCCAACTTTATGACTTTACACGTCCATAAAGTAATTAATGCATGGTATTAATCCATTAAGACCTTCTACAAGATGCATGGACAGCCCAAAACGTCCATAACCAAACATGTATAAAAATGGGACTTTTGAGACAAGAAGAACAACATAAAGTCACCAAAATGAGATCCAAGCAAACAAAGCATCAAGGTGAAGACTTTTTACCTTCTGGAGCTTCCCAATAAGGTAATGATTCAAGATCCACAAGCTTGCTTCAACTTCTAAGCTCCTTAATGCAACTCCTTCTTCCTTAAGCACACCAAGAACACACTTTTAGCTCAAAATACACTCTTAAGGGGCTAGGGTTTGCCAAAAACGACTCAATGGCTTTGGAGGCTGAAAAGGTGGGGGGTAAAGGCGCCATAAAGATGCTTAAATACCCCTCAAACCCTAAAACTTAAGGTTTCTCTCGGTCATGAGTACGCCTAGCGTACATATGTGTACGCCCAGCGTACTAGGGCGCACCCTAGTACGCTTAGTGTACTCACATGTACGCTTAGCGTACTCGTCCTACCCCAAGATTACCATCTTGCCACAAGGGCTTCAAGGCTCATTCTCATGGACTTAGGGACTAAAATAGCATAATTAAAACCCAAGGGATTAATTGAAAAATACCTGAAAACCGGGGTGTTACAACTCTCCCCCGCTTGAGCTAGACTTCGTCCTCAAAGTCTACTATCGTGAACAAATCTGGATAATGCTCTCGCATCTCAGCCTCTGGCTCCCAGGTCCACTCGGAGCCCCTCTGGTGCTTCCATCGTACCTTTACCAAAGGTACTTCATTGCTACGCAAAACCTTCCCCTTCCTCTACAGAATAGCTACTTACCTCTCAACATAGTTCAGGCACTCATCAACCTGAATATCATCCAAGGAAACCACCGCATCCTCATCAAACACGCACTTTCGCAGCTGCGAAACATTGAAAGTGTTGTGAATCTGATTGAGCTCCTCAGGAAGATCCAATCTGTACGCAACCTTGCCAACCTTGGCGATCACTCAAAATGGCCAATATACCGGGGACCCAATTTACACTTCTTCCTGAAGCGAATCACACCTTTCCAAGGTGAGACCTTCAGTAACACCATGTCGCCGACCTGAAACAACAACTCGGATCGGTGTCGGTCGGCATAGCTCTTATGCTGACTCTGAGCAGTCTGCAATCTCTGTCTGATATTCTGAATCATCACCATGGTCTGAAGGACCACTTCGGTCCGCCCCATAACCCTATGACCAACCTTGCCCCAGCAAACCGGGGTACGACATCTCCGCCCATACAAAAGCTCAAAAGGCGGAGCACCAATGCTGGAGTGATGACTATTGTTGTAGGCGAACTCCGTAAGAGGTAGGTAGGAGTCCCAGCTCCCACCAAAATCGATGACACAGACCCGCAACATATCCTCAAGGGTTTGTATCGTCCGCTCACTCTGACCATCGGTCTGCGGATGATAAGTTGTGCTGAAGTGCAACCTCGTGCCCAGTTCCTCATGGAACTTCTGCCAAAAACGGTAGGTGAACCGAACATCACGGTGTAAAAAAATGGAGACCGGAACCCGATGGAGAGAAATGATCTCGCGAACATACACCTCAGCCAACTTCTCGGTCGGAGAACTCTCCCGAACCTCCAGGAAATGCTCACTTTTGGTCAACCGATCCACGATAACCCAAATAGCATCAAAATCCTTTGCCTTCTTCGGTAACTTAGTGATGAAATCCATCGAAATATGTTCTCATTTCCACATGGGAATCTCCAGAGGTTGTAGCTTGCCATGCGGCATCTGGTGCTCATCCTTGACCATCCTGCAGGCCATGCACCTCTCCACGTACCAGGCGATCTCCCTCTTCATACACGGCCACCAATAGCTCAATCTCATATCTCGATACATCTTGGTGGCCCCTATATGGATAGAAAAACGAGACTTACGAGCCTCCACTAATACAATTTGTCTGACCCCACCAGACATCGGAACCCAGACCCGACCACAACGAGTCAATAACCCACGACCATCCGGCACAAATCTGGAAATCTCACCCCTGATCCTTTATTTCTTCCAATTCTATTCCCGGACACCCTCGGCCTGAGCCTCCCTAATCAATCCCAAAAGCAAAGAGTCCACTGATACCCTCATACATGATACCCCCTCTGAAGATCCAACTGACTTGTGGATCAAGGCATCCGCCACCACATTCGCCTTACCCGGATGGTAAATGATCTCGCAGTCATAATCCTTGACTACGCCCGGCCACCTGCGCTGCCTCATGTTCAGGTTCGATTGATCCATAATATGTCTCAAACTCATGTGATCCGTGTAGATAGTACAGCGGACCCTATAAAGATAATGCCTCTAAATCTTGAGGGCAAAACCACTGCCCCCAACTCCAGATCATGTGTGGGATATCACATCTCGTGCGGCTTTAGCTTCCGCGAAGCATAAGCTATCACTCGTCCTCTATGCATGAGTAATGCCCCCAAACCAGTGATGGATGCATCACAGAATACCACAAAATCCTCAATTCCCTCTGAGAGGGTCAAAACTGGGGCCTCACATAATCTCTGCCAAAGAGTCTCAAATTTTTTTCTGCTGCTTAGGTCCCCATCGTAAATCCACCCCTTCCTCGTCAGACAAGTGAGGGGTACCGCAATCTTAGAGAAATCCTGAATGAATCTCCGATAGTACCCTGCCAATCCCAAGAAACTCCTGATATCCGAGGGAGATTTCGGAACCTCCCACTGCATCACAACCTCGATCTTGGCCAGATCGACCAATATCTCATCCTGGTTAACGAGGTGTCCAAGGAACTGAACCTCTCGTAACCAAAACTCGCACTTCGAGAACTTAGCATAAAGCCGTTCTCGATTAAAAGATGCTCCTCACGCTGCTATTTGGTCTTGTAATATACCAAGATATCATCAATTAACACAATAATCGAACGATCGAGCATCGTCCTGCATACTCGATTAATCAATTCCATAAATATTGTAGGCGCAGTGGTGAGCCCAAATGGCATCACCACAAACTCGTAATCTCCATAACGAGTCCAAAACGCGGTCTTCTCTACGTCCTCCTCTCTCACCCTAACCTGAGGATACCTAAACCTCATATCTATCTTGGAGAACCAAGATGCACCCTGCAACTGATCAAAGAGGTCATCAATCCGCGGAAGAGGATAACGGTTCTTCACCGTTAGCTTGTTCAACTCCTGGTAATCAATACACATCCGGTGTGAACCATACTTCTTCTTGACGGACAAAATTGGCGCTCCCCACGAAGAACTATTTTGTCTGATGAACTGCTTGCCTAGAAGCTCCTACAATTGGGATGACACCTCCTGCATCTCAGGCGGTACCAAACGGTACGACGCCTTGGAAATCGAGGCTGCACCTGGCACAAGATTGTCACAGTCGTCAATTTTGGTCAAACAAAGTCAACAAGAGTCAACCAGGTCAACTCAAATCGTATTAGAACTTTAGGAGAAATGTGATATTCTCTAATGTTACTAATGTACTATTGACAAGTTATAATACAAAGTACCTTTCTTGTTGCCAATTATTGAATATAAACCCTAATTAGGGTTAGTAACGTAAAAATTCGATAATTCAATTATATATTATTTAGGTATAAATAATATTCATAACACGATGTAATTGAGTTCATAAACCATATACTACGTGACAAATTCATAACAAAGGTTACATATTCAGATTTTTGGTGAATTCGTCACCAAATGTGACAGATTCTATACCCGACCTAAACGCTCAAACTTTAACGAAAAGAATTAGGAATCATCCTAAGTTTCGTGTAATGTGTTATTATTTTTGATGATAATGATTTTTATAATAATTTGAATTTAGATGATTCAAATTAAGTAATTATACATCATTTTTACCACACTTTTTATAAAAATCACCAACTCTTATAAAAATTACCCATTTTTTATACAAATACACTACAAATACAACATTTGTCTCATATGTTGATTACACCTTTTATAAAGAATTGTTATTTTAATTAAAAAGTCAAACTTGAATTTTTTATTCAAGAAACCATGCCCTTTCCCCTACCCACCCCACCGCCTCACCCTCCCTTCCCCTCCTTCTTAATTCAGCCGAGACCTCCCCCCCCCCCCCCCCTCACTCCATCTTCTTCATTTTCTTCATCTACTCTTCAAGAACAAGTCATTCTCTCAAGATTAATCTCCATAAGTTGGTTCTTGGTCTTTTGGTAAGTTTTTCCTTACTAATCTAGTGATTATGTACATATATATATATATATATATATATATATATATATATATATATATATATATATATATACTAGTTTTGTTACAATTACACACATTAATATGTGTTAATATTCATAGGATATTTCAATCTTCAAGTGTTCTTAGCTTGAAATATTTCATCTTCACCTCTTTATCCACCAAGAAACACACTCAATGTGAGTTGATACACCTCATTTTCGTTTTTATCCAAGTTTTAGGGGGGGGGGGGGAATACAAGTAAACTTGTATTATAATACAAGTTGTTATACGTGCTTTATCTTCATGTTCTGTAAAAGTGTTATTTACATGAAATAATGTTATTACCTAGTATTATGAACATTTATGTGTGGTATGTTGTATAAAATTCAATTCTATGAAAAATGGGTATAAACATGCTATATGTTCTTAGAAAAAGTCATAAAACAAAACTATAAAAACTATGGTTTTTATGAACATAATATGACTTTTCTAGCAAAAATGGTTTTAACCAAGTTATTATCTCATTTTTGTGGGATATAAATCAAAATATGTTATTTTGGACATATGTTATAAAACTAGTTATAAATACCATGGATTTGGTTTTACAAATAGAAAACCAAAAAAAAATCTATCATTTTGTGTAAAATTAGGGTTTTTATAGCAAAAATGGTCATAACCAGGTTATGGTACCATTTTTGTGAGATTTGACCTAAAATATGTTGTTTTAAACATATAAGGTTAACTTGAATTAAATGTCACAAAAAGGTAAAAACAAATTTTACAAAGTTCATACTTCAATATTTACCGTTTGGTGACGTAAAGAAAGTCAAAAAACTAGAAAACTGACTTTATCGTACTAAAAGTTCATATATTTGTGTTAGATGTATAATATATGTTATTTATGAAAATCTAAAACATGTTAACTTATATATTTGTGCATATATATATATATATATATATATATATATATATATATATATATATATATATATATATATATATATAACAATATATTTATAATAAACTATAATAGGTATAGTTTATGGGTCATTAACACTATTATAATATTTTGGGGACAGGACAAGATAATTATATAAAAGTATATAATTATTATACACTATGTTAATGCTATGGAAAAGTGTTATTTACACATACAAATGTTTTCATTACACTAACACGTAAACTTGTTGAAACAATTATGTGAGACAAAGTCTTCACTGTACCTAGCAGAGTACACACTAAAGTCCTAAATTATAACCAGAATCTCGGTAAGATAGCGTGACACTTGTGTATAGATCTATACGAGACTGACAATCTCGCACCTAAGCTGCTAGCTACAGCTAGACCGGCAGGTCTGCGGTGACAAATTTCTAACATTCTGACGCCTGAAGAACGTTGTGGCAGGCCAACTTTGGTTTTAGCATGGTTGTAATAACTCACATGGGAAATCAACGATACATTTAGTTTACGAGGTAACATGCGTTCAAATGGTTTTATATAAGAATAAAAGTATATAATATTATTTTAAGTATAGAAATACTTACACATATTTGGTCTTAAGGTTTTTAAGACTACAACACATTTTAAGAAAATATTGGATTTTCTGGGAACAATTACTATCATTTTTACAAGGAAAGAATTACAGATTTTATCCATACAAAACTCTTATGAACTCACCAACTTAGTTGTTGACACTTTTCAAAACTACTTGTGTTCTTAGGAATCCATTAAACAGGTAGTCACAAGGCTTTTGAGGATGGGACGTTACGGCGTCGTACTATTCATTTTTGTCATCATAATGTAATTGGTTTTGAAACATACAATACTTGGAAACAATGTAACATTCTCAATTATATTTACGATGGTTGTGTTTGCTTTGATCACTATTGTACATTATGTTGTGATATTGTTCGTGAAGTCATCCACCCCTAGACGTTTCCGCCATCCTGGTTTGGGGTGTGACAGATTGATATTAGAGCATTGTTCATAGTGAACTAAGTATATCAAACCATATAAGATATACAAATATAAATACAATGGGACTAAAACTCTCTGACTAAAACATTTCATATAAGTATACTTTTAAAATATAATGATATTTTCATAAAGTATAAGTACATACATACATACCAGAATGGTGTCATAACAAGCACAAATCAAAAGTAATAAGATAAGTTGAACACTACGAATAGGCATCGGTAGTTATGTAATCAGATCTACGATAGATATAGCTTAATCAACTATATTTGTCCAAGATGTGACTAACATGTGCTTGGGAATAGTCGTAGTGAACAACAAGTCTAAAACTTACCAACACCTCATACAAAGGAACTCAAGAACTAAACAAAAAGTTTAAAATATTATAGGAGTATTTTATGATACTATAGAACCATATACCTAGACTCCTTATGTTCCTCTTATACCCTTATCTTTGTTCAGTCGACATGACCGGATTTCACCTACCAGGAGATCCTTACTTTCCCGATATTGGGAATGGTGGATGGATCGAGGAGGAGCCCGAGGAGCATGTTGAGGCTGACGCACCAGCCGTTGAGGAGGACTCGGAGGAGGGTCAAGATGATGATGAGGACATTGAAGAGGACCTGATGGAGGAGGGCATCGATACTGAGTCTAAGGTCAGCAACCCACGCTTTGTTGTCCGCAACATGCACGATCCTATGCCCGAGTCGAGTTTTCAGGTATACCGCCATCCAGGTGGTCCATTATGGATGCACACTCCTCGTAAGAGGATACGTCCCTTTCGTGGACCCGATATTTTTATGGCAAGTGTACCACTATGGGAACCGACACCCCACTAGGCAGAGGACCTACATAGATGGAGCCGTGAGCATGGCCAACATTCCCCATACGGTATGTGCCAAGAGTTCTACGACCTCCGTAACGGTGGTTCAGCCGACAGGGCTCTCCCTGTCATGATTTGTTTTATCTCGCGCCTTTATAAGCATGATAATCCGTCTACCAGCCAGATCCTAGATGTTGGTGCCACTGCTAAGGTCACCGCCACCCGGTTTCGTCGTCTAGATGAAGATCATGATCAGACACGCAGGATTATCGATTGTCTTCAAGAGGATGTCACGACTGCCCGAGTCGAGGTTAGGGAGATCATGGACAGGCATGCCAACATGGAGCAGAGGATGATTGAGGCAGAGCGCCGAGCTGAGGAGGCCAGGGGGGAAACAAGGGAGATGCGAGCATTCATAGCCACACTTCGATGGTCGAAGGATGTCACTCACCATGAGTAGTGTTTATGATACTCAACTTTTGTTATAGACTAGGTTTTGTGAGTAAGAGTTGGTTCTACTCCCTCATGTATGTAGGTCCGACCCTACGAATAAGTGATTACACTATTCTAAGGGTCGTTATGCTGTCGATTTTATTTTGGGTTTCAGGTGTATTATAGACCTCCATGAAGGTCAATTTTCCAAAGCTATGTACTACTATGAAACATTATCAATGAAATGGCCTACATTTTATTTCATTGGTTATTACTATTAAATTCAGATTGTTATGCAATTGTTTACTTATTATAGTATTTTTTTATGAATTGTTTACAAGTTACAATAAAGGCAAGTCATAACAAACATATAGCTGTCATGTTCTATTTCGATAAATACCCGATTTATAACTATTATCAAGGTCTTACCATCATTCCATCTCTAATCACCATGGCAGAAGAATGCCACCACGCAGAAGTAACCGACGTGCCGGCGGAACACCACCGGTTACACCAACTGCACAGGTGGACCGCGTTATGTTCCAAGCCCACTTAAACTAACAATTACCTGTTGTCGTGATTGTGTCGGTGGTTGTTCCTGATCGTACATAGACACAACCGTATAAGGTTTACGCCGATGCTTTTGATATGACCTCGTCAAATACCCGATATTCATTTAAAACAATTTTGTATATCCTTTGGTGTTAGATCGCTTGCTTCAGAAGAAGCTTGAGTTTGTTGATTGATCTCTTAGACTAAAGCATTATGTATTTTAAAAAATGATAAACATCATAAAAAATAGATTACTAAATACCCCTTGATGATATAAACACTTATATGAAAATACAAATTAACCACTTACATATTGTTGATCAACCGCAAGACTACTAAATACCCCTTGATGATCGATATTAACCTTACGAAATACTTCGATTTGAGTGATATTGTATTTAACATTGAAAATTAGATTAATTATACTTTAAGTAAACAGTTAAATATATTATAACTTACTTCTTTGAAGTAGGCATTGTTATACGTGCATAAACCCCCTCTGTTTACAACTTGTTGTTGTACATAGACTCATTTGTTTGATGTCGAACGCTTTATAGATCCGGGCATCTTAAAATGTTCGACTGCTTGCACCCACGTGAGATACCGTCGGGGGGTTGGCTAATGCCCTTGGGATATCTGCAAGCCCCTCGGCATTTGAAAACAATTATGCGCATTACTTTTCCAGCCTCTGTAAATTTTTTGTGGACTCGCATCAATGCTCTGCAACAACTGAGCATTCTCGGGATCCAATTTAACCTTATCCAAATCAAACTTATTCTACAAATACAAAAAGTTAGATAATTAACTTAAAATATTATCCAAGTTACCTATAAATGTGCGACTATGGCATTCCTTAAAGCAGGAGAAACATTGTCCCAACCATATATATGCTCAAAGGGATGTTCATTGACATATACCTCCCATTATCATTGGTAAACCAATTACCATGATTCCCTACAGGGGAATATGTAAGCTCCCTGTTGAAATCCAAATCCACAGGCTTTCCCTTGTTTTCCCTTATCAGTTTTGATAGTTTGATGTTTTTTGATAGACCTCTTATTTTTTTTAGGAAGCTCAGCTGAAAAATATAATTAAAAGTATTACTCACGATAGCTTATAGTAAATGAATAAAAATAGCTAATAAATATATCATAATAAGACTTACCATTCACTTCGTGTTGTCCGCGACCAAATCCTACTACATGTAACACCCTGCTTATTAAATGAATAAATTAATGAATGTATGGTAGCCCTAAAATCAATAATTATATATCAAGGGTTGGTCTCGAGGAGTTAATTGTCACAGCTTTAGAAGTTGGGGGTTAAAAGTTGTAACGTCCGCGTTTCTGGGCTAGGCATTAATATTGATGTAATAGTCTAGGTTAACCTTTCTAACTCATTTTGAAATAATAAGAATGTATTAATTGAGTATTATGTGTTTTATACTTAATTGTGTGGCTTAAATGAATTAAGGATAAACATAAGCGTCAAAATGAAATGTTAGATAAACCCGATATCTATGAAGGATGTGGTAGTGGTCGTGACGAGGTTTCCGAATATATAAAGAATGCTGAAATCCGAGTTATAACGAAGAAGTTATGACATGTCGAAGTTTCGCGACAGAACCGGCACGACGCTGAATGACGTAAAATATGAATTTAAGATAGAGCGATATTTAGCCTTCGTGATCTAAACGAAAATCGTAGAATACGTTAAACCGAGAGCGTGCATAAAAAGAACGTCTAAATCTGACTTCGTATGAGGAAGTTATGATTTTTCTAAGTTTCAGCTTAGCGGTATGCAGCCCGAAGTTCGAATATGAGATCGAGTGATTTCTAGCCGAAACAATCTAAACGAGAATTGAAGATCTCATCGATAGTAGTCCAACGATAAAAAGACAGACGAAAACGGACTTCAGATGAAGGATTTATGAATTTATAACGGAGTTTTCCTGTCCCGACCTACTAAAAATAATATAATAAAAATAAAGTCAAAATTAGCCGACGGAGTCTGAATGAGAGTTGTAGAGCATAGTCTCACCTACGCTTCGATATAAAGAACGTCGAAAATGGAGCTCGTATGCGAAAGTTATGAATTTATGAAGTTCGGGGCGCGAACCCCGATACTGTGTCAGAGTTCACGACGTGAATACAGTGCTCACGACGTGAACTCAATGATTTGACCTTTCAGAGCCTGTCACACGCAACCTGTGATGACGCACGCAGTGACGACTAAAGCTCATGACGTGAGAACTTAAAACTCACGACGTGAGAGCTGAAAAATGACCCTATAAATAGAAACCGAGGGTCAGCCGATTTAGGTTGCTCTATCTCATCTCTCTCACTCCTGATACTCTTTCTAGCCTTCTTGAAGTACCCCCGAAGCCCCGGTATCATCCCGAGACCCGAAGCGAGTCCCGAAGCTCCGAAGATCCCGAGAAGAAAAGAGTTTCCGAGCCGAAACTCTGCCCGCGAGAAGCCCGGTGTGTGAAGATCTCTCGGTTTCACCGAAGAATACTACTTTTAGAACCGTAGTGCTGTCCGATCATCTTCTGATCAAGTGAGTGTATATTCCCTTTCTTCTAACACATAGATATGAAGTATCTACTTTAGAATACGTGTTACGTGTGTATAAATATACGTGTATATATATGTTATCTGTTTATTTGGGATGAGTATTGAATGAGTATCTTATCATTTTTAAGTTGCATATGAATGCATATGTATGTTGTTATCTACTAAAATGTTGGGTAGAACTTGGGTAGATAGTTGATGTGTGATAAACTGATGAGAGGCCTCGATGTCATTGTGATCTAGTCATTCAGCAGAATATGGATGACGACCACGGACTCTTTCTAGACTGTCCTATGGAACGCTGGCAGGCTCATAACCTGTAGGTGTTGGTGAACTTGGGTGTTCATTTGCTGTATTCTATCCCCCTCATGGTTGCCTTAGGACATTCATTGTTGAGGAAACCCCTTTGCATTATTGTCCGTCCCGATGAAAATCCTAAATTAGGTCCCTTGTGATAGTTGTTGTTTTAGGGACGTAAAGTGAGGATAACGGGAATGGGTAATCGGGTTATTGCTGGTTGGTGAAATTAAATATAATTATTTATTATGGGTTGAAAACCCTATATGCTCACCAGGCTCCCATGCCTGACCCACTCAGTTTCTTTGTATTACAGGTAGTGGCGCGAGAGCATAAGTTGGAGAACTTGTGAAGATGTTTTGTTTATAGACGAGTAGTTATATATAACTGTGTAAGGTCTATGTTTTATTGTTTATGCTTTTGTATCTGTATCGGAACATGACATCCCGAGTTTTGATATATAATGAAAATACATTTCTTTAATAAATGCTTTGATAAACCTTATTTTATCATGTAATGTTTTTGGGGACAAATTTCGCAACTCTTTTAAATCAATGGATTTACTCTGAAATTATTTTAAAAGCATAAATGAAACCGGTCTTTTCTGGCCGTGATTTTGGGGATGTCACAGTTGGTATCAGAGAATTAGTTTAAGCGAACTAGGAATTTGTAGGATTTCTAGACTTAAACTTAGAATGCTAAGTGAAGATTGAGAGATAAGTGTCTGTTATATTTAAGACACGAGCACTAGTTTATTTTAGGAAAGTTGCCTGAAATGCTTTTATGTGCTAAATGTTATATGTTTGCCATATATGTATTATTTATTCGGATCTACAGTTTGTTGTCAACTGGATCTGGAGACCTTATGTGTTTATGATTCTAAGCGTGCGACTACGGAATTAGAACTACCATGTAAACGTTTCGGAATGATACGGATAATTTAATTATCTATCGTGAATAAGAATCTAAATTCACCTTATTCGGTGTATAGATCAACAATGGCAAGAACAAGAAGCGGAGTTGGAAACGTGAACGAAAACAGGAATCAACCACCTGTAATCGAGCAAATACCTGTTGTAGCAGCAGCACCTGAGCCAATGACAATGGCTGGTGTACAATTGATGATTCAGACGATGTTGGATCGTCAGATGAGAGAAACTAGACGTCTGCTTCAACAAAATCATGAAGAACTTTCAATACAAGTTGAAGAGCCCGAAGTGAATGGAGGGCCGTCGGATGGAGGAAACTTTAGTGGGGTGATTGGTCAAGCCAACCCACCGATTGTTAGGCAAGTCAACCAGGATGGTGGAAATGATGGACGAGGGTGCAAGTACAAGGATTTTATGGCATCCAAGCCACCATGTCTATCTGGAAGCCCGACACCGGTGCAAGTTATGGATTGGATCTACGAAATGGAGACAATGTTTGAAAGTTGCGAATGCAGCAACAGGCAGAAGACCGCTATTGCGATCCCTTTGTTAAAATCTGGCGTGTTGAGTTGGTGGAAGCTGTTAGCTGACTCGATGCCCAAGGGAGAAGCGAGCAAGATGTCTTGGGAAGACTTTGTGGAACAACTAAAACTACAGTACTGCCCAGAGCAGGACCTTCTGGAAATCAATAACGAGTTTCAGAATTTGAAGAAGGGAAAGATGAGCGTTGCTGAATACGCTGTAAGTTTCACTGAGAAGATGAAGCTTATCCCATATCTAGTTCCAACAAAACTCTCAAAGGTCAACAAGTTTGCCCATGGGTTACCAGCGGACTTTGGTCCAATGGTTAAGCAAGCCACAACTTTGAAATCCGCCATCTGGGTTGCTAAGAATGTTGAGACTCAGATCAGGGAGAAGGGTCTGGAGAGATCAGAGGTTGGTGAGAAGAGGAAGTTTGAAGGAACTTCAGGTTCCAGCAAGAAAAGCAAATTTTCGAAGTCTGATTCGAAAAAGTTTGGAGGAGGAAAAGGGGGCGAACCGAAATGGTGTGAGAAGTGCAAGAAAAAGCACTCTAGGAAATGTAGTGAGGAAGTGACCTGCTACAAGTGTGGAAAGACGGGGCATTACGCCAACGAGTGTCCGTCCAACAAAAGAGTGTGTTTTGGATGTAACGAAGAGGGGCACATTTTGAAGGACTGTCCGAAGAAGAAGGAGGCAGCTAGACCTAACATTCCCCCAAAGCCTAAAGCAAGAGCTTTCCAGATGACACTGGAAGCTGCTAAAGAAGAAGCTGATGTCGCTTCAGGTACCTTTCTCGTAAACGAATTGCCTGCCCAAATTTTATTTGATTCTGGAGCCAACTACTCCTTTATTTTGCATAAATTTGGTAGAAAACTAGCTTTGTCTGTTGATAGACTAGATAATGCTTTATTAGTCGAAGTTGTTAGTGGCAAGTTTATACCTGTTAGCCATCGTATGAAAAACATCTTAATTGATTTGAATGGGAATAAGTTCCACGAGGAATTATTGCCTATTGAGTTAAATGGTTTCGACATCGTGTTGGGAATGGATTGGCTTAGCGCCAATGATGCCGAGATATTATGCAAGAAGAAGATTGTAAAAGTAAACCCGCCAGGGAAAGAGTCATTTATGGTGTATGGGGACAAACGCAGAGTAAATTCTGGAATCATTTCTCTAATAAAAGCCAGAAGGTGTTTGGTCAAAGGATGTACATCATATTTGGCATTTGTGATTGATGCAAAGAAGGAGAAAAAGGCGATGCAAAGCATTCCTGTGGTGTGTGATTATCCGGAAGTATTTCCCGAAGATCTTCCTAGATTACCGCCTGATAGACAAGTGGAGTTCAGAATAGAGTTGTTTCCAGGAACCACGCCAATAGTAAAAGCACCTTACAGACTAGCACCGACGGAGATAAAGGAGCTTATGATGCAACTTCAGGAATTATTGGACAAAGGTTTCGTTCGACCTAGTTCATCACCCTGGGGAGCTCCGGTGCTATTTGTAAAGAAGAAGGACGGGAGTATGAGAATGTGCATTGATTACAAAGAGCTGAATAAAGCAACGATAAAGAATAGATATCCATTGTCGAGGATTGATGACCTGTTCGATTAGCTTCAAGGTTCAAGCTATTTTTCGAAGATCGATCTAAGGTCAGGATATCATCAGCTGAAGGTGAAAGAGCAGGATATAGAGAAGACTGCATTCAGAACGCGATATGGGCACTACGAGTTTTTGGTTATGTCGTTTGGACTAACCAATGCTCCAGCAGCATTCATGGATTTAATGAACAGGGTTTGTAATCCGTTCCTTGATAAATCTGTAATAGTGTTCATAGATGACATTCTGATTTAGTCGAAGAGCCACGAGGAGCATGGAAGACACTTACGAGAAGTGTTGGAAGTATTGAAGAAGGAGAAGTTCTATGCTAAGTTCTCCAAGTGTGATTTTTGGATTCGAGAAGTCCAATTCTTGGGTCACGTGGTCAACCAAGAAGGGATAATGGTTGATCCAGCAAAGATTGAAGCTGTGATGAAGTGGGAACAACCGAAAAGTCCCACGGAGATCCGAAGCTTTTTGGGATTAGCCGGGTATTACCGAAGGTTTATCCAAGGCTTTTCTTCGATCGCTACTCCACTAACAGCTTTGACTCACAAAGGAGCTACTTATGCTTGGAGTGATAAGCACAAAGAAGCATTCGAGTTGCTAAAGAAGAAGCTATGCGAGGCACCGATTCTTTCTTTACCCGATGGAGTTGAAGACTTCACTGTCTATAGCGATGCGTCTGGTGTTGGTTTGGGTTGTGTTTTGACCCAAAGAGAAAAGGTGATAGCATATGCATCTCGACAGCTAAAAGACCATGAAAAGAACTATCTCACTCATGATCTGGAGCTGGCAACGGTAGTTTTCGCTCTAAAAATATGGAGACATTACCTCTATGGCACGAAGTACAAACTTTTCACTGATCATAAGAGTATCCAATATCTCTTTAGTCAGAAAAAACTGAATATGAGGCAGCAGCGCTGACTAAAATTACTTAAGGACTACGACTGTGAGATACTTTACCACCCCGGTAAAGCAAATGTTGTCGCTGATGCTCTCAGTCGGAAAGTCAATCTTGAGAGAAAAAGGCCAAGAGCGTTGAGAATAGAAGTTGTCTAGACAATTGTGGAGAGTATAAATAAAGCTCAAGAGGAAGCTTCTGAAAAGAATGACCGGAAGGAGGAACGTTTAGGCAAAATGTTGGTGTTCGGTACAAACGGTCATGGACTGAAGGTATTCCAAGATCGTATTTGGGTACCTAAGTCAGGAGGAATAAGAGATCTTCTGATGGAAGAAGCTCACAAAACCATGTACTCGATTCATCCTGGTAGCACTAAAATGTATAGGGACCTAAAACCCTACTACTGGTGGCCGACGATGAAGCTTGATATTGCAAAGTATGTGGTCGAGTGTGTGACATGTGCAAGAGTGAAGGTACAACATTAGAAACCGTACGGGAGTTTCGAACCTTTACCTGTGCCGATGGGTAAGTGGGAAGACATTGCTATGGATTTTGTCACTAAACTGCCCATAACAAAGAATGGTCACGACATGATTTGAGTGGTCGTTTATCGATTCACTAAGAGTGCGCATTTCGTAGCAGCCAATGAGAAATGGTCTATGGATAAGCTTGCGAATTCTTACGTGAAGGAAATTGTGAGGCTTCACGGTGTTTCGTTAACGATTGTATCGGATCGTGAGAGTCGTTTCACCTCAAGGTTTTGGAAAAGTCTACAAGAGGAATTGGGCACCAAGTTGTGTTTAAGTACAGCTTACCATCCACAGACTGATGGGCAGAGCGAGCGAACAATACAAACACTTGAAGATATGTTGAGAGCATGTACCCTGGAATTCCAAGGCAACTGGGATGCACATTTGCCTTTGGTAGAATTTTCCTACAATAATAGTTTCCACTCAAGCATTAAGATGGCACCTTATCAAGCTTTGTACGGACAAAAGTTTCGTACGCCGTCTTGTTGGCTTGAGGCTGGGGAAAAGCAGTTTATGGGACCGGAGATAGTCCATCAGACTGCTGAAAAGTTGAAAATAATCAGGGAGAGAATGTTAGCAGCTCAGGATCGTCAAAAGAGCTATGCTGACAAAAAGCAAAGACCGGTGACTTTTGAAGTTGGAGATTCGGTTTTACTTAAAGTCTCGCCGTAGAAGGGACTTATAAGGTTTGGTAAAAGGGGAAAACTGAGTCCAAGGTTTATTGGATCGTTTAAAGTTCTTCAGAGGATTGGGAACCAAGCTTAGAAGCTCGAATTACCCGAAGAACTGAATGAAATTTATAACACTTTTCATGTGTGTTATTTGAGGAAGTTCACGGGAGAAGTTCCCGATATAATTCCAATTTCTGAGTTAAGAATTGATGAGAACAAAAGGTTAATTGAAGAACCAGAGGCAATCGTTGACTGAAAGACTAAGAAGTTGCGACGCAAGATGGTCGAGTTTGTGCTTGTCTGATGGAAACATGCGAATGGGCCAAATCTCACCTGGGAGACGGAGAGTGACATGATGAGCCGCTATCCGCATTTGTTTGCTGATGTGTGATTCCGGGGACAGAATCATCCTAAGGTAGAGAGAATTGTAACGCCCGCGTTTCTGGGCTAGGCATTAATATGCATGTAATAGTCTAGGTTAACCTTTGTAACTCATTTTGAAATAATAAGAATGTATTATTTGAGTATTATGTGTTTTATGCTTAATTGTGTGGCTTAATTGAATTAAGGATAAAAATAAGCGTCAAAATGAACTGTTAGATAAACTCGATATCTATGAAGGATGTGGTAGTGGTCGTGACGAGGTTTACGAATATATAAAGAATGCTGAAATCCGAGTTATAACGAAGAAGTTATGACCTGTCGAAGTGTCGCGACAGAACCGGCACGACGCTGAATGACGTAAAATATGAATTTAAGATAGAGCGATATTTAGCCTTCGTGATCTAAAAGAAATTCGTAGAATACGTTAAACCGAGAGCGTGCATAAAAAGAACGTCTAAATCTGACTTCGTATGAGGAAGTTATGATTTTTCTAAGTTTCAACTTAGCGGTATGCAGCCCGAAGTTCGAATATGAGATCGAGTGATTTCTAGCCGAAACAATCTAAACGAGAATTGAAGATCTCATCGATAGTAGTCCAACGGTAAAAAGACAGACGGAAACGGACTTCAGATGAAGGATTTATGAATTTATAACGGAGTTTTCCTGTCCCGACCTACTAAAAATAATATAATAATAATATAATAAAAATAAAATCAAAATTAGCCGACGGAGTCTAAATGAGAGTTGTAGAGCATAGTCTCACCTACGCTTCGATATAAAGAACGTCGAAAACGGAGCTCGTATGCGAAAGTTATGAATTTATGAAGTTCGGGGCGCGAACCCCGATACTGTGTCAGAGTTCACGACGTGAATACAGTGCTCACGACGTGAACTCAATGATTTGACCTTTCAGAGCCTGTCACACACAACCTGTGATGACGCACGTAGTGACGACTAAAGCTCATGACGTGAGAACTTAAAACTCACGACGTGAGAGCTGAAAAATGACCCTATAAATAGAAACCGAGGGTCAGCCGATTTAGGTTGCTCTATCTCATCTCTCTCACTCCCGATACTCTTTCTAGCCTTCTTGAAGTACCCCCGAAGCCCCGGTATCATCCCGAGACCCGAAGCGAGTCCCGAAGCTCCGAATATCCCGAGAAGAAAAGAGTTTCCGAGCCGAAACTCTGCCCGCGAGAAGCCCGGTGTGTGAAGATCTCTCGGTTTCACCGAAGAATACTACTTTTAGAGCCGTAGTGCTGTCCGATCATCTTCTGATCAAGTGAGTGTATATTCCCTTTCTTCTAACACATAGATATGAAGTATCTACTTTAGAATACGTGTTACGTGTGTATAAATATACGTGTATATATATGTTATCTGTTTATTTGGGATGAGTATTGAATGAGTATCTTATCATTTTTAAGTTGCATATGAATGCATATGTATGTTGTTATCTACTAAAATGTTGGGTAGAACTTGGGTAGATAGTTGATGTGTGATAAACTGATGAGAGGCCTCGATGTGATTGTGATCTAGTCATTCAGCAGAATATGGATGACGACCACGGACTCTTTCTAGACTGTCCTATGGAACGCTGTCAGGCTCATAACGTGTAGGTGTTGGTGAACTTGGGTGTTCATTTGCTGTATTCTATCCCCCTCATGGTTGCCTTAGGACATTCATTGTTGAGGAAACCCCTTTGCATTATTGTTCGTCCCGATGAAAATCCTAAATTAGGTCCCTTGTGATAGTTGTTGTTTTAGGGACGTAAAGTGAGGATAACGGGAATGGGTAATCGGGTTATTGTTGGTTGGTGAAATTAAATATAATTATTTATTGTGGGTTGAAAACCCTATATGCTCACCAGGCTCCCATGTCTGACCCACTCAGTTTCTTTGTATTAGAGGTAGTGGCGCGAGAGCATAAGTTGGAGAACTTGTGAAGATGTTTTGTTTATAGACGAGTAGTTATATATAACTGTGTAAGGTCTATGTTTTATTGTTTATGCTTTTGTATCTGTATCGGAATATGACATCCCGAGTTTTGATATATAATGAAAATACATTTCTTTAAGAAATGCTTTGATAAACCTTATTTTATCATGTAATGTTTTTGGGGACGAATTTCGCAACTCTTTTAAATCAATGGATTTACTCTGAAATTATTTTAAAAACATAAATGAAACCGGTCTTTTCTGGCCGTGATTTTGGGGATGTCACAAAAGTATATGTTTAGGGATTTATTTTGTAAAGATTTTTAGAGGACAGGGGGTGTTTGGTATCATTTGGACCTAATATGAAAGGAATTATGGAAGCAAGGCATAAAATGTAAATTCTGGATTTATATTGTAAAGATTTATTGAATCGGGGTCTAAAGGGGTAAATATTGGATTAAATTTGAAAAGATTCTCATGGGAGGGACCAAACTCGTCAATTGTGCAAAGATTTGCTTGGAGCGGTACTTTAACCCCACGTATCCCGTCCCTCCTTGCATTGCTTAAACCTAACCCTAGATCTTCAATTCCCCAGCCGCCACAACCCTTGGAACGTCTCCAGCCGCCGCCACCTTATTGCCCCTCATCCCTAGCCGCCGTTGTCAACCACATCGCCGCCGGATAACGTTGCTTGCACCACCATCACTTCTGTCGCCGACGAAGTCAAGGATGAAACCACAACCATTATGAAGGCCGGATGAAGCGAGTGTAACGACCACTCTGGTCGTTTTCCGGTGGAGGTGCGACCTCCGTTCCCCACTGCATTCACCGCCATCCTTCCACCTGCTGGATTGCTGTCGGTACTTCCTCAACATCCCCTGTCGTCGGACGTCTTGTGTAGCCGATAAAGGACCGCCGAGTTCGATGTTGTTCTCGTGGGAATATCGGTCGAAATGGCTGCTGTTGGGTCTCGTCACTACTGTCGCCGCCACGCGGCTGTTTCACCGGGAGCTGCTGCCAAACGTCGTCGCCGCCGCATGCCACCGGGGAGAGACGACTGTGTTCGAGTTTTGCAATCGGGTGTGTGTGTTTTCTGTTGTAATACGATGTGTTTGTGTGTCAAGGGGCGTATATGCGTTGATTTTAGCATTTGTGATGTTTTATTTGGGATTTTTGGCCGGAAGACTCACGGTGGTGGCTGCCGCCATGTAACACTGTCGGCCACCACCAGGGTGTTTGTGTGTGTGTGTGTGTGTTTATGTTAGTGAGTGGGTGTGTTACCGGTATTTGGGTTGTAAACTGTAATAGTGTCGGAATAATAAAAAGAAATCTCAAAACCACCACCGTAGGCTGGTGGCTGCCTCCACCAGCCATCGTGTTGGGTGGCGGTATGCTTGTTGTGTTTGATTCGTTTGAGATGTTTGGACAAAGGGACTAAAACTCTAATGTGCCTAATAAACCCTAATTGATCTAAGGACCTAGCTATTGAGCCTATTGGGCTATGAATGGGTTGGAAACCCTAATTAGGGTTTAGAAAACCTTAATTTTGGAATTATGCGCTTGGACTTATCGGACCCGTATTTTGGGCCATTGGTATTGGATTATGTATTAAGCCCAACTACACCATATCATTTATTTAGTAGAGTGACAAACTTAATGGATTAAGTCCTTAATGGGTCAAGTGAGAAACACTTAACCCTAATTGTCATTTTATGTGAAACCCTAATTTCACTTGGGCCTTGAGTTGGGCTTTTCTATTGGGTTTTGGTAATTGGGCCAATAATGGGCCATCCAAGAATGATCATATGGACTAGAATATTTAGATGGGCTTTAGGGTAAGGCCCATATGTGAGGCTTAAACCCAATTTGGAAAATTGGGCCATAGATGGGCCATAGTCTGGGCCTTTATGATTTTGGGATATTGGGCTATTAGAAATGCCAAATGTTGGACTGGACTAAATGGTTGGGCCATAAGGGAAGACCATGTAGAGTTTGGGCCTAATTTGGAAAATTGGGCCATATGTTGGGCTTTGACTTATAGTTGACTTTTGGTCCTTTGGATTGGGCCTTGGGCTTGAGTCAAGCTAATTTGGGGGTAAAGTAGCCTTTTACCCTAAGCATGGACTTATGGATATGTATTGAAACCCAATTATTAATTGGGTGTTGTTTTGATGATTGACATTTTGGGGATCTGTCAGCCAGCAGCCAGCGATTTATTCGCGGGACTACAACAGTGTGAGGTGAGTCTCCTTACTATGTGTATGGGTCTATGGCCACAATGCCGGCCCATTTAGTTTATGTATGGTAGGAAGACCCGGGGGTTAGCCCTAGGCATTATGCATGAATGACCAGAAGGAGGCTCCTGGCGCTCAGTATGTTATTATGTATGGTAGGAAGACCCGATGGTTAGCCTTAGGCATTATGTATGAAAGACCAGGAGGTGGCTCCTGGCACACTGTACGCTATTATGTATGGTAGGAAGACTTGGGGGTTAGCCCTAGGTATTATGTATGAAAGACTAGGAGGTGGCTCTTGGCACATTGTATGCTATTGTGTATGAAAGACCAGGAGGTGGCTCCTTGCACACTGTATGTTGATTAGCCAAGTAGAGTAGTATGTATGCTAGTTGTCTTTGTGATGCTTTGATGGAAGACCAGGAGGTGGCTCTTGGCACTTGTCTGTAAGACCCAGGGGGTGGCCCCCGGCTTAGCAAGAAAGACCATGTGCTGGCCTGTGGCATAATGACAAGACTATGTTTTGGCACATAGCGTTTTATTTGGTTATGATATATGTATGGTTCATGGTTATGTATGGCATGTATGGATCAGTTGATATGTATGGTATGTGGTATCTGGAGAACTCACTAAGCTTCATGCTTACGGCTTTCAGCTTTTGTTTCAGGTACTTATGTTTTCAAATGAAAGAGCTCGGGGCGACTGCAGCGCATCACACTATATTTTCCGCACTATATGATCTTTGGGATTAATACTCTGATAATTGTTTTATGTAGAATGCTTTTCAATGTTTTGAGCAAAGTTACTAAGTTGTTTTAATTAAATTTAAAATGAAAATTTTTGCCATGATTTTTGGGATGTTACACTACAGGTGGTGGATCCCCGACTCCATCACCTCTATGCCCTAGGCTTATAACATTTGTCATCATGTAAAAGTGTATCGCCCAACTAAACCCCATATATAGCCTGCAAAATTACAAGATGTACAATATAGAAACATAAATACATTTAAACATACATCTTACACGTATTACATATTCATTATAGCATCCTACTTTTTTTCATTTTTTCCATTATAGCATTGTACTTTCCAAAAAAGACCTTGATACATATATACACACATTACATACAGAAATACACACATTATACATACAAACACTCTTAAACATGCTTCCTACACATATTACATTTTCATTATAGCATCATACTTTTTTTTCATTTATTCCATTATAGCATCCTACTTTTTTTTCATTTTTTACATACATATATACACACGTTGCATTCATTTATGCATTTTATTTCATATACTTACATCATACACATTACAATATATACAAATACACTTAAACATACATCCTACAAATATTACATATTCATTATAACATCCTACTATTTTTCATTTTTTCCATTATAGCATTGTACTTTCCAAAAAAGCCCTTGATACATATATACACACATTACATACAAATACACTTAAACATGCTTCATACACATATTACATTTTCATTATAGCATCATACTTTTTTATATATTTTTTCCATTAGAGCATCCTACTTTTTATCATTTTTTCTATTCATATATACGCACATTACATACCAATGTACACACATTGCATACATTTATGCATTCTATTTCATATACTTACATCATACACATTACACACACACACATACACACACACACACACACACACATATATATATATATATATATATATATATATATATATTATGCATACAATATACAAAACTAGATTAGAATACTTCATGAAATGGAGTTGAACTTGTGGTGGAACAAAATCAGAATGGTGGTGGTGATGTGGGTGCGTTGTGGTGGCCAAAAATCTGGCCGATGTGGTGGTGGTGATGACAACCCGAAATTAGAGGTCAACAAACCTTAATACACAAAATCAAACACCCAAATTAGTAGATAATCACTTGGATAGTCACTGGAGATGAAATAAATAGAAAAAAATGCAGAGAAAAAACTGCGTCCTGACAGAAAATCTAGCAGCTAAATGTTGTCGTCGGTGTTGTTGCTTCTATGGCTGGTGATGGTGCTCTTGTCGTCGCCGGTGATAGAGGTTGCGAGGGTTTCGATCAATTTTTATATCGTCTGAATGATTAACATGGACGAGAAGGGTAATGATGACAGAATACATAAAGTTTGAGCAGACCTTTAGCAGCGACTACAGAATACAGAAAGTTTTAGCACACCTTTAGCGGCGACCGGAGGTTTTAACGGTGACACTGGGGTTTTAGCAGCGACACCGTTTGGAGGGAAAATATACCACGTTTTTTTTGGAGCATTAGCGATGATGTTGTTGCCTCCATTGACATCGTCGCTAATACTTTAAGCGATCTTCTTTTCCAACCGTTCGATTAGGTCCAGATCAACGGATAGGGTTAACCAATTTCTTTTGACGCGGATCGTGGTTTTCTACCTTTAGCGGCGAGCACGCTTTGAGCCGCGACAGGTTACGTGAAAATAATCGGGCTTGAGTCTGGGTTGAGTCGGTTAAACTTGGCCTTGGTAAACAACTTTAGTTTAATTTTAGAGGATATTACAACTGTGTCCTTATGGTCGATCAAAATTAGGTTTTTGTAGGTTCTTTTTCTTAATTTGTTTTTAAGTTTAGCTTTTTTAGCCATGTGAAATCAATATTTTTAAGATCGAGAATTTATTTATTTCAGGTTTTTATTTTCACAAGACCATGATCTTTAGATAGAATTGGATCGAAAGGTTCTACGAAATTGAAGTGGTTATAAGTTTAAAACCGTAAAGTACATCTCTACCTACGTGTTTATAAGTTATATAAAATTTGAAACATATGATGTGTTTGGCACGGAGCTTTTGCAAGAATTTGTGAGCTTCTAGCTTTTAACTTTTGACAGAACGCTTTAGTTTAAACAAAAAACTTTGTTTAGCGGTACGAGCTTTTAGCTTTTCGTTTAAACAAAACGTTCTAAATCTAAAAAAAACTACTGAACTTTTGAAATCAATTTCCATAAATTCACTTAAAAAAAATTATATATATATATATATATATATATATATATATATTTAAACAACTGTCATTTTTTATAATTTTACATATTTCAAAAGCTTTCATATGTTGGATTAATCGGTTGATATAAAAGGAAATATTTATTTTATGGAGTTTTTGTGTTTGAGTAGGAATCTTTTAGAATTAGTATAAACTAAGAAAAGGCCCGTGCGTTGCACGTGTGAAAGTTTAGTGGCAAAAATATAAAGAATTAAAATAAAGTGCCAAAATTATAAAGAGGAAAAGTTTGTTGAAACTTTAGTGGCAAAATTAGTAAAAATAAAGTACCAAAACTATAAAGAGGAAAAGTTTGTTGAAACTTTAGTGGCAAAATTATAAAAAAGTAAAAATAAAGTGGTAAAATTATAAAAGAATAAAGAAAAAGGGTTTTAAAGAAGTAAAAGTGAAAGTTTAGTGGCAAAAATATGAATAAGTAAAAATAAATGGGCAAAATTATAAAAAGGAAAAGTTTGTTGAAATTTTAGTGGCAAAATTAAGAAAAAGTAAAAATATAGTGTTAAAATTATAAACATGAAAAGTTTCCTGTTGAAACTTCGCATGTCCCTTTAATATATATATATATATATATATATATATATATATATATATATATATATATATATATATATATATATATATAGGGGTATTACAATTGCTTTCTATTATTATTAAAATGTTGAAAGTCACGTTTCCAGATTAATTCTTGCAATCAATGTATTTTTCTTTTTTATTCTTTGTTTGGAGTTTACATTTATATTAGCACACAAAGCAACATCGTATTACTTTATTATTTTATTTCACCTACACTTGGTATCAGAGTGAGGTGAAGACGGTTCCGGTTTGAGAGTCGGTTTCAAGAAAACCGTAGCCTTTCGCTGTGGGGCAGACGCAGCGGGAATCGGGTTCGATTTAAAGGGGTGTGGATTGTTTTTTAGCGCGAGTTGAAGCATCTCAACAGCAACACCCATTTTCTTGATCGGGCTTGTTCTAAGGTAGAGAGAGATTAACCGGAGGCGCATAATAAACGGACGGGAAGACGTCAAAGCGGGTGGCTTTGATTCGGTTCGTTTTGCAGGTGACGGAAGACGGTAAAGGTGGTCGTGACCTTGTCTTGTTGTCCGGTGGTAGAGTGCTCTCGGAACAAGCTTGATTAAAGAAGTCGGGGTTAAGGAGAAAAGGGTGTCGTTGGTTAAAGAAGGAGGTTCGATGACGTATCAAGTTCCAGTTTTGACTCCAACGAATTATCCGATGTGGGCGGTCAAAGTCAAGTCGATTATGGATGCACACGACATATGAGAGACAGTCGAACCAAATGCGTTAGGTGAAGCATCGGATCAAAAGAAGTCAAAACAAGCTCTTGCCTTTTTGTTTCAAGCGATACCCGAAGACATGGTATTGCAAATGGCGAGTTACACTGAACCACAGAAAGTGTTTGATGGGCTGAAAACACGGTATTTGGGAGTGGATCGGGTGAGAACGGTTCGACTTGCAATGCTAAAGAGAGAGCTTGAAAGTTTGTGCATGCAGGAGGGTGAAACGGTCGATGATTTTGTGACAAAATTTTCCGGTTTAGCTTTAAAAGCAAGGAGTCTTGGATATGAGCTTGAAGAAGGTGATTTGGTAAAAAGGTTACTAGATTCAATGCCTAAGTCGTTTCTTCAAATCGTGACTTAAATAAAGCAATGTTTCGAGTTGGATTCAATGTTATTTGATGAAGCGGTTGGTAGATTGAAGGCATACGAGGAGCGTATAAGAGGAACCGAGAAAGTGGAGGACACTCAAGGTGGGTTATTGTTGGCTAGTAAGGAAAAATCACATGTTTGTAAGCATTGTGGCAATGGACGTTCAAATCGGGATGACTTTGGACGTGACCGGGGAAGAGGTCGGGGGTCCGGTAGAAGTCGAGATGGTAATGAACGTGTCCGGGATAAAAGTCACGTTAGATGTTACAAATGTAGTGAGCTTGGTCACTATAAAAACGAGTGTCCTAAATGGGAAAAGGAAGAAGTGGGTCTAATCGAAGAGGAACCGGCAGTGTTTTGAACGAGTGGTATGATCAACCGATTAAGGGGGTGATTGTTGGATTAATCGGTTGATATAAAAGGAAATATTTATTTTGTGGAGTTTTTGTGTTTGAGTAGGACTCTTTTAGAATTAGTATAAATAGGGGTATTACAAATGCTTTCTATTATTATTAAAAAGTTGAAAGTCACGTTTCCAGATTAATTCTTGCAATCAAGTATTTTTCTTTTTTATTCTTTGTTTGGAGTTTACATTTATATTAGTACACAAAGCAACATCGTATTACTTTATTATTTTATTGCACCTATACCATCTACTTTTGTCAAACACTCATATAACAAATAAAAGCTACAACTTTCAGCTACCGGCTACTCGCGCTACCAGTTTACAGCTAATAACTACTTTTTCCAAACACGTCCATAATGATAAAAATAAACTTAATATATAAACTTCAAATAAAACTATTTAATATAATCTTACATGAAAAATGATGCATTGATATTATTTTTTTCCTTTTGTAGTACAACTATTTTGTTTGCAAGTTTTTTTGCTAGTATTTTTGTTCAAAAAAGTTCGTGTTTTATTATAAAAAAAAATGCTAGTGTCCATATATGATGGATTGCATTTTTCTATTCATATTCTTAAGTTGTACACAATAAGACCACAACAAGTATGATCATGGCACTACAGTTGTAGGGGTGGCAAATTATGACACGGCACGACAAAAATACACGACATGAAACGAAATTGGGACGAAACTGTAATTTGAATTCGTGTTCGTGTCGTGTTCGTGTTAACGGTAAAAAAGACGATGTCGTGTCGTGTCGTGTTCAAAATTCGACACGAAATTGACACGATTTAGCAGTTCTTTATCGTGTTTGTCATGTTATATTTGATAAAGTATTCATTAAATAAACTAGTTTTAGTATATTTTATATTTGTCGTGTCGTGTCGTGTTTGTCGTTTTTTAATTCGTTCGTTTTCGTGTTAGTTAAAAAAAACACGACATCGTGTCATGTCGTATTCGTGTTACATAAAACATTATCGTGTTGTGTCAGACAGAAACACGAAACGATAGCACGATTTGTCACTCCTATGTGGGAACACAGCTCCGCTCATTGAAAGCAATGTAGTAGGAGTCATGTTGCGGTGAAAGCACCCCATCTCTCTTCTCCTTCCAACCATTGCTTCAAGATCAAAAGGAACCATTTTTTAATCCAAAGTGGAGCAATATGTGAAATTTTTGGATCCAAATTGAAATTTTGGATCAAAGTGAAATTTTGAATCCAAAGCACGAGTCAGGACGAATCCACAAGATGGATCCATATTGAAAAAGGGTTATATGTTTTGGGTTTAACGCATCTAAGACGATTCCAAGCATATTTTTATTTATTTTTTGCATTATATTATCATATTATCGTTTATTACATTCTTTTTACTTTGAAGTTTTTTGTATTACATTATCATATTATAAACCAATTAAATTTGATTTATATTCATTAAAAAAAATCTAAAATATGAAAGGTTGTGAGAGGAGTGACCCCTTAGTCTAAATTGCTTCATTGAACGTAATTGATAGTCTAATATGAAGTATACATGAGGACCCCATACACATTGTACACTCATTATCTAGTCATGTTATAGTTGGCTTACATATTCATAGTTGATCCTTGTTTTATGCATATGTTATATATAGATGTGTTATAGTTGGCTTAAATGTTCATAGTTGATCCTTGTTTTATACATAGGTTATATATAGATGTGTTTGTGCATATGCTTTGTAGAAAGAAGATGAATATAATTATCATCTTAGCTTGACAATGCCGTCCATGTTGGTCAATAGTTATTGAGTTACTACTAGAAAATGATTGACTATTGACTTATACACCAACAACATAGTAGACAAATACAGGTTCGACCCTGACATTTTGGAGGTCTTGTGCAAAAATTAAAATGAAGCCCCATAAAAAATCTTGAAAGATTATTGAGTAAATTTCATACCACTAAATTCAAAACATAAAGTTGATAACAAACATCTTGTAAATTCCATGCCTCAACATTATACATGGGTCTTTACTCGTTAGTAATAAACTAAAAATAATACAAAAAAATTCAAAAACAATACAACAAACGAGCGCATTACTATTTTCTAAGCATCGTCATTCTAGCATTTTTAAAAGTAAATTCATCTCTTACACTTTCATAATCAATATTTTCAAGAAACTCGTTTCAATCAAAATCATAGAAAAAGCGTTTAATCTCTCTTGAGACATGGTAGATCGCAAATAAGAGTTTAAAAGCATTAGTTTTAAAAAATTTATTTCTACTAATGCAATTGTAATGAGAACGGTCAGCAATATTTTCTATGTAAGACAAGAAACTAGATAAGTGTATATCATTTTAAGAAATTTGGTATTGCATATTCAACTGGTAATTATTTTGTAACGATTTCAAATGGTTTAATTCACTAGTATTCGATGATTTCAATTTTTCTGTTGTGAAGAAACCAAAAAAGTATTTATAATGCTTGTATTTTCCAAACCTTTGCTCCGATAAATCGATAGTTGTATCAACCATATACACAAAATACTCATCCCAAATAATGCTTAAGGCGATAGTTTATGTACTAGTTCTTAGGTTTTGAGTTTTTTAGGTTTGTTTTCTTTAATCTGTGGATTTTATGAATATTAAAAACCTTGCTAGATATGTTATTATTAGAAATATAATTTGTATTTTTCATAGATGTAAATACTTTCCCTAAATTGTTGAAAAACCTTACCAGGTTTAGGATTTGTATTTTAAAATCAGATTTTGATGGTTTAGGTTTTGTATTTTGTAATAAGATTTGTTTTTTATTGTTTTTTCCATAATTATTAGGTGGTGTTTCGCAAAAAAGTTTATTATTTTTTTAGCTCATAGCTTATTAGTTTATTGTTATTATGACTTATTAGCGGTTTGTCATTGCTATAAGTTTTTTTGGGGTAAAATGACATATATGCCCTATTATGTTTCTAGGGTTTATCCATTTAGACACTTCACTTATTTTGTGACTTTTTAATGGAATGAATTACACTTTGTCGGGTCGATTAAGCCCTTATTTCATTTGTGAGGGGGTCAGTCGGTCATTTTTAGTCCACCTCCCTCTAGTAACACCACATAAGATGTTGATTGTGTCTTCCGTGTAATACCATGTCTTTAATTAGTCACTTCATTCTTACTGTTGGTATATGCTTTATAAAAGAGCCCTTTTGACATTCATTGTTCATCACTTCATCGATAAACCCTTTGTTGTTTTCTACTCCTGAAACCTCAAACATGGAACCCGTATTCTTACAAGTAGATGTGCACTTGTAAGGAATCTTCTCCAAATACCACATACGCTACACCAGCGGAATTACTCAAAGGTTTTCGGATATCGATTTCGCAGGCATGGACAAGGACAGGTGCTATGCATTCATCGAAAGGTTCGATGGGGAAAAGGGTGAGAAGCTCTATTACTGCCAACCTGGCATTGATTTTCCAAAAGGTTTGACTTTAATTAGCAATGACCCAGATTATTTCGACTTTATAGCAATTACATATGAATGTGGTGTTATACTCCCTATGTATGTAGGCCATTTTAGGAATAGTAACATGCAGGAATGGTTGGGAAAACACAAAGTCGAGGTTGTTGGTAACATAGAGGAAGAGATACTTGATGGTGCAGGATTGATTAAGGAAGTTGCAAGAGGGCATCGAGATGTGGATGAGGTTGATAATGAGGAAGACAATGGTGATGAGGATGAAGATGAGGATGAGGATGTTGATGACGATGATGATGACCATGAGAACCCTCATTTTTTTCAAAAATGATAATGGGCTTCAGTTAGACATGGGTGAGAATGCAGGTGTAGGTGAGCCTTTGGAAGAAGACACAAGTGACAATGAAGATGTTTATCCTGAGTTGCCAAATATTTTCAATGATAAGGTCAATTGGAAGGAGCAGGAACTTGTGTTAGGTATGAGGTTTGAGAGTCCTAAACAATTGAAACACATATTTTGTAACTATGCTGTCGTGGATGGTTATCAATTATGGACCCACTTTAAGCAACAATTTTATAACAATCAAAAGATGAGTGTTCGGTTGCTTAGAGAGGAGGTAAAAACCACTTTTGGCATTGATATGAGTATGAGTCAGTATAGGAGAGTCAAGAAGTATGCATTGACACTAGCTGAAGGCACAATAGCAGAAAACTATGCAAGAATATGGTCATATGGTGAGGAGATTAAAATATCAAAATCCTGGATCCACAGTTAAATTTTGTTTTGATGCAATGTCTGATGGTAAGAATTACTTCAGCAAGATGTACATATGTTTTGCTTTGGTAAAAGAGGGAATGAGGGGAGGGTGTAGGAGGATCATTAACCTAGATGGTTATTTCCTGAAAAGTTTTTGTCAAGGGGAGTTGCTTTGTACTTTTGGTAGGGATGCTAACAATGGAATATTCCCAATTGCTTGGGAAGTTGTTTATGTAGAAAACAAGGACAATTGGAAATGGTTCATAGAAACTCTTTCAAAAGATTTGAAATGTTGGAATGAAGGACAAAGTTTGGTTCTAATTTCGGATCAACACAAGGGATGGTACATAAATATTTCATGTTCTAAAATTATTAATTGAAATTCTAAGTTCAATCCTTCATGTGACATATGTAGGGTTTGGTTGAGGCAGTAAAAGAAGTATTCCCAGCAGCTGAACATAGGCAATGTGCTAGACATATCTATGCAAATTTTAGAAAGAGATTTAGTGGAGCCAAGTTTGAAAATTTGTTTTGGAAAGCAAACAAGGCAACAACCGAAGCACATTTTAATAGAGTTATGAAAGATATTGAAAAGTTGAATCCAGCTGCAGTTGTGCATCTTATGGATAGAGATCTAAAGACTTGGTCTTTAGCTTTTTTCAGAGTTCATAATTCATCTTGTGAGTCAGTGGAGAATGGTTTTTCAGAGAGCTTTAATAGTGTGATTTTGGATGCCTGGAAGAAACCTATCATAAGCATGTTAGAAGGCATTCGTATATATGTGATGTAAAGGATGGTGAGAATGAAACTATTCGGAGAAGGATGGAATCGTTATTCCGTTTGTCTGAATATTAGAACAAGGTTGAATATTCTCCAAACTGAGCAAAGGTTTGTACACTTATCCAATAACATCCATACCTTACTTGTCACATCTCTTAATATTTTGGTTTTTCAACTATGTAGGCATTGGTAGGTCGTATCTTGTGGGGGTATGAAGTTTGAAGCAAGGAAAATGGACGATACATATATTGTTCATGTTCAAAAAAAGGAATGTAGTTGCACGCTATGGCAACTTAATGGGTATGGCTGCGTACATTCGGTTGCCACCTTAGCCTATTTAAATATTACACCTGATGGGCCATATGTAGATCCACTGTACTTGGCAGCATACTTCCGTAATACTTACAAACAACCAATCCATAGGATGAATGGAAAAAACATGTGGCCTTCTACAGACTTCATACCCCCTTTGCCTCCATTGAAAAGACGAATTTCAGGCAGGCTAACCATAAAGAGAAGAAGGGATGCTTCTGAATGGATGGGAAAACACACTATTTTAAAGGCAGGGAAGAAGGTTTCTTGTAGCATATGCAAAGAGAAAGGCCAAAAAAAGGCCACTTGCAGTCAAGTTATAGGTCCATCCAAATAAAATGGGACAAAGAAACAAAAGATCATACCTACACAAGAGTCTGTGAACCTTACAAAAGGGGGTGGGGATGATGAGGTAATGGTTGATGCACGTGATGCATTGGAGATGAGTAGTCAGGATGAGCAAGTGGTGGGAGTCAATGGACGTGGGGAAGGGGTCATGGCCAATGCTCGTCTTTGTCAAATTCACCATGCAGAACCATCTAACAAAAGGAAAAAGTCGGAGAGAATCATTAAAATGAAGCTTGCTAAAAAAGTGGGAGGTGAAGGTAGCAGTCCTGCAGAGGCTATGGAGTTGGATTAGATTATGGTTTGATATTTGTATTTTATGTGTGCTATTTAATCTTATGAATGTGTATGAGAACAAGGATTAATGTGGTGTTCATCATTCGTGCGTGTTGAAATAAATGAAATGATGTATGTTATGTTGCTTTATGGTATGGAAAGTTGTTTTGGTCTTTTCCATAACTAAGAAATTCAAGAATTTTAGCCACTGTAAAGGAGTTAGGATTGCAAGGGTATTTAAGTCATTTCCATCAAACAAAACTATAGGGGTATTTTGTTCATTTAGATTAAGTTATTATGGAATTCCTATTTTACTCATGTGGATTAACTAAGAAATTCAAGAATTTTAGCCACTGTAAGGGAGTTAGGATTGCAGGGGTATTTAAGTTATTTCCATCAAACAAAACTATAAGGGTATTTTGGTCATTTAGGGTGGTTTAGCCATTTACAGTATGTAATCAAGTATGGGTATGTTCGTCATATAAGTAAAGTGACCATTTAGGGGATACTTGTGTCATTACTAAAAAAAATTGGCTGTGGGGGTAATTAAGTTAATTTCTGTAACAGGTTAGATGTGACTTAATCCATTAAGTTATTCCTGTAATAGGTTATCTGGCACTTAATCCATTAACAATCAAACAAGAAAACGTGCACTGACAAGGAAACAAGAAAAAGTGCAGATTAGAAAAGTGTTTTCCCAAAAAAGGGTTACAGACAAGGAGCATTGTGCCTTGTGTGCAAAAATTATGTTTTTTTGTTCCTTTTACCCAACTGCATCATTTGTGGTCCCTGTGTATCTGCTTAAAAAAAAGAAGATTGACTTTGCTTTGGCTTGTGGTCCCATCCCAGCAATGAAGATCCACAGGAATGGGACTAACTTAACCAAACATATATAACCCTCAAATGTTTCACTCGTTCGTGCACATACACAGACACAGGTGTAAGACGGTTTTTTTAATAATATAAACCAACATTTCAGCCATGGGTTCGTTTACATCATTGTTTCCTATTCCATAACATATTACAAAGTTCATCGACAAAAACTTCATCAAAAAAGGATGACCATCACCAATCCAGTCACCACCACCACCAACTATATGCACCAGCACCAAACCCACAAACTATTACCAGCACCAGCAACAAGCACCACCAGACACAAAAATCTATTACTAATATCGGCAATAAACAACTTAAATAACACATCAAAACACAAACCCATGACAAAAATGCTTTAACCTAGACTTCTTTTGTTACTTGAAGAACATGTACGTACACACACCCACAGTAGCAACACCAACAATCCCAACAAAATACTTCACTTTCTTACGTTTGTTGTGCTCCACGACCATTTTCACATGCGACCCTTGCAGAGAAAAGATATGATTCTTAAGATCATCAAGGATATTAGAGATATCCAGCTGACCAGCGCGAACGTCATCAACCTCACGGTTCATGGCATCCAAGTCTCGATTAACACCCTTTTGGAGCTCACACAACTGGTCTTGGAAGTCCTCCCGTATGAGAGACAATTCAAGTTGGGTTTGCAGTAGATTGATGGTCATGTCTTCGTTGGTTATACGATTCAAATGATTCTCCGTCATGTGACGGCGATAGTCTGGAGACCAACTATGTTCACCATATGCTCGCGAAGGCATTTTCCTATTTCGGAGTGAAGTTAAAGACGAGATTGGGGTAAGCAAGTTTCCAGATGTGCCATTTTAGGGCAACAAAGTCTTCAATCTATACGGAGGCGGCTTGAACAGTCGAAGCGTGCTCCCTACGATTCACATACAAGACGACGTCGTTTGGGTTCTTGGGACGCTTTGACTTCTTGTCATGTCATCACTTACGTGTTAGGTTACGCTTATGTGGCTATGGAAACCGGCTACAATATGTCAAAGGGATTAGATTGCTAGGTTACAAATAATTTGTTCCCTTAAAAAGCCATAAAATAAGTTAAGTGACTAAATTGGTAAACCAGAAACTTAATAGGGCATATATGTCATTTTCCCTTTTATTTTTATCCAAACATTTGTTTTTTAACATACAGTGGTATGAAACCACTAATAAGGTAACATGTTGTTTGGCCAAATACCCCCTTAATATATTTGAAAGTTCAAAGTTACATGTATATGAGCACTTGTTGTATGTCTAAATTTTTTAATAACACATAAAACATATATATTTTTCTATAAAAACATATATCATAATTCATAACTATGTATATGCCTCTGGATTTAGAAGGCCGTTAAGATTGGAGGAATCGCATTTTTTTTTGCCAAAAAAAAAAAAACCTCACACATTCATACTCTAACCGATGAATTTTCACAGCTAGCTGTGGAGTTGATGTTAAATGTTTATCATGCAATTCATGCTGCTAACGCATATTCACAATAGTCATCGTCGTCACCATCTCCTTCTGATTCTGCAGGGGCATAGTCGTAATCTCCATCATCATGGTCGCCATCTCCTTCTAACGGTGGTGCATGGTCATAAAGATCGTCTTCTTTGTCTCCATCTGCATGGTTACAGCAACACCACCCTCTGATTGTCTTAATAACCGAATACATTTTCTTCATGAGAGACGTCTAAGAAGAAATTCTAGAGTTTTAATTGATTTTGATTATATAAGTGAAACGATTGAGGAAGTAAAGAGAGAGAAATGTCAAAATGTGTTTTCATTATTATGAACTAATGGTTACAGACCCTGACCAATATATATACATAGAAAGATAGTCAACAATAAAGTCAACAGATTAACTATTTAACAGAATCTGTAACTAACACATACTTGACTAACAACTAACTAACATCTTGACATCCCCCCTCAAGCGAAACAACAGGTAGGATGTGAAGCTTGGATCGAAGATGTTTGAATCTTGAAGTAGATAGTCCCTTTGTTAGAATGTCTGCAATTTGTGAAACAGTAGGAACATAACATATTCGTAAACTCTGAGACAACACCATATCCCGAACAAAATGGGTATCTATCTCGATATGTTTTGATCTTTGATGAAAAACGGGATTAGCAGCAAGATATGTGGCTCCAAGATTATCACACCAAAGTATAGGCGGAGAAGAAACAGACAATTTTAATTCTTGAATTAAAGACATAAGCCATCGGATTTCTGCAGCTGTATGAGCAAGAGCTCGATACTCGGCCTCTGTATTGGATCTAGCCACTGTATGTTGTTTCTTTGAGCTCCAACTTATAAGAATGCAACCAAGAAAAACACAAAAACCACTCGTGGACCTCCTAACATCCAGGCACCCAGCCCAATCTGCATCAGAGTAAGCATGTAATGACATGGATAATGTTTTTCGTATCACAGGACCATGATTAATAGTGCCTTGAAGATATCTTAATATTTGTTTGACCGCAGTCCAATGTTTATCTGTGGGTTGTTGAAGAAACTGAGATACCTTGCTCACAGCATATGCAATTTCTGGACGAGTGATCACAGCATATTGTAAAGCACCAACAGTACTTCTATAAGTAAAGACATCATCCAAAGGTGTTCCAGAAAATCGAGACAATTGTTGTCCAGAACAAACAGGAGAATCAAGAGGTTTACAGTGACTCATGCCAGTTCTTTGTAACAAGTCAAGAATATAACGTTGTTGTGAAAGAATAAGACAATCATCACTAAAAGTCGCTTGAATTCCAAGAAAATAACTGAGTTGACCCATGTCTTTTAAGGCAAACTGAGAATTCAGTAGTTGTATCAATGTACTAACATGATCAGATGAGCTTCCAGTGACAATTATGTCATCAACATATATAAGCACATATGTAAGATGAGTGGAAGTATGACTCACAAAAAGAGATGTATCAGATAGACATTGAACAAAACCAAGAGAAATCAAGACTGTGGATAACTTTGCAAACCACGCTCTTGGAGCTTGTTTCAAACCGTACAACGACTTCTTGAGAAGACACACATGATTCGGAAGTGTTGGGTCAACAAAACCAGAAGGTTGATCCATGTATACAGTTTCTGTGAACTCTCCATGTAAAAAGGCATTGTTTACATCAACTTGTCTTATTGTCCAACCCCGTGAAAATGCTATAGAAAGTACAAGTCGAATTGTTGAAGGTTTAACGACTGGACTGAAAGTCTCTGTATAATCCACACCTTCGGTTTGAGAAAATCCTTTGGCAACAAGCCGAGCTTTGTATCTACTAACGGAACCATCTGGATTATGCTTAATCTTGTACACTCATTTACAACCCACTATATTTTTATTCAAAGGTCTTGGAACTAGCACCCATGTATGATTAGCATTAAGAGCTTTAATTTCAACTTTCATGGCATCCCACCAGACTTGCCACTTTTGAGCTTGATGAAAAGTTGATGGTTCAATAGTTGGACAAACTTGAGATTCATAAACAAATTGATCACTACGAGGTGTAACTCGTCGAGTGTTGTCACGGGTTCTAGTTGTCATTGGATGTAAAGAGGTTGTATTGGAAGATAAAATACTTGGATTTGAATTGGATAATGAAGATGAAGGTTGAGACAAATGAGAGAATGGCATAGATGGAATTGTTACTGACGATGTAGTGGGTATTGTTTTTGAAAACATGGGTGATGGAATAGAAAAAGTGGATTCATGAAATGTAACATGTCGAGAGGTATATGATTTTAGTGAATGTGGATCATAACAAAGGTATCCTTTGTGATTTGGAGCATATCCAACAAAAATACATGGGATTGACTTTGGTGAAAGTTTATCATCACGAATATCTCCAAGAAATGGGTAACAAAGACAACCAAATGTGCGAAGTAATGTATAATCTGGTTTGGATCGATACAATATCTCATATGGTGAAGTATGATCAAGAACTTGTGATGGAATTCGATTGATAAGATAAGCAGCAGTAGCATAAGCATCAAACCAGAATTTCTTTGACAAATTTGCATGAAATAACAAAGCACGTGCAACTTCAGATAAATGTCTGTTCTTTCTTTCAGCTATACCGTTCTGTTGCGGGGTGTGAGGACATGACATTTTGTAAGTGATTCCAGATTCACTCATAAATTGTGCCATCTGTCCTTGTGTAAGTTCAAGAGCCCCATCACACTGAAAATATTTAATCTTTGTAGAAAAAAGATTTTCTACATGATTCTTGAAATGGCGAAATGATGAAAAACATTGGAACGATGAGACAAAGGATAAAGCCATGTAAACCTACTATACTCATCAATGAAAGAGATAAAGTAACGATAACCAGAACGAGATATAGTAGGTGCTGGACCCCAAATATCTGAATGTATAACCTCTAAAGGTACTTTGCTATATGATAATCTTGAAGAAAAAGATAACCGAGTTTGCTTTGCAATACTACAATCATTACATGGTTTATTATCACTGGACTTATTCAAAAAAGAAAGTTTTGAAAAAACATATGAAGATGGATGTCCAAGTCTAAAGTGCCAGAGTCTATTTGAAGAACCATCCAAAGCACTGTCAGCAACAAAGGAGTAAAGATTACTGCTGCTATGCGGAATGTGGTAGAGTATCTGACCTGCCCAATTCTTGATAGAAAAACCAAGATATGAGAATTCAACAAGACAAGGATTGTGTTTTACAAGATCAGCAATTGACAGAAGATTTTTGGTCAACAATGGCACAAGAAAAACTCGAGATAGTTTTAATGTGCATTTAGGTAAGTTTAAAAAAGCATGACCAACATGAGAAATAGTTAGAGATTTACCATTTCCAATGATTAATTTTCCAGAACCCTTGTACGGAACAGCTCCATGAACAAGATTGGCATTGGGAGTCATATGAGTAGTTGCTCCTGAATATGGTATCCATGACTCAACCATTTGACAAGTATCTGAGAAGGAACAATCAGTTGATAAACCCATATTTGCAGCAAAATTTTTATTTTCAATTCTCGATTGTGAACATAACAAGGCCAATATTGATTTGTTGAAGCCCATGTTGAAAAATGCTCAGGTCCAAATGCTGAGTAACCAGTAACATTACCATGCTGAACAGAGTTGTTTGTGTGCTGATTATAAGGATGTGGATTAAAACCAGGTTGATTTGGATCATAAGGTGGATGTTGCTGTGATGATGGAATACCAACATTAGCATTCTCTCCCCAATTCCACCTTTCAGCACTACTGTGATTCAGTGTAGAATCTCCATAATTGGTGAATCCAACCATATTTCCAGAAAAATTACCATTAAAACCACCTCTACTTCCTCCATTAAAGTTTCCATAATTTCCTCTGTTAGACCTTCCTCTTCCACGAAAATTATTTCTTCCACCTCTTCTTCCTCCTCGATTTTGTGGAAACCCACGATAATGAAAGCATACACTTGCATCATGTCCAATTTTATGACAAATTTGACATATCACAGTTGATTTTTCAACATGAGGAGGTTGATTTGAAACTGTGACATTCATAGCACTAGGTGACTGAAGTTGACTTGAAACTAGTGCATTCATGGCATTAGGAGAATCAGAAGTTCTTTTGGATTGTCTAGCTATTCTTTGTTCATGTATGAGTAGTTTTGATCGTAATGTGGCAAAACAAGGTGGTGTATCATTGTTTTCAATCATCATAACAAAATTATCAAATGCAGCATTAAGACCATGGAGACAATGAAGAACAAGATCTGATTCAGATAGTAAATCGCCTACTGATTTGAGTTGCTCATGAAGAATTTTTATTTTATCACAATATAAGCTGATAGAAAGTTCACCTTGAGATATACTCTGTAACTCACTTCTCAATTGAGATTTCTTTGCAAAAGCCTGCTGTAAGTATGAAGTTTCAAGTAATTTCCAAATTTCTGCTGCGGTTTTAATTCCAATCGCCATGGGAGCAACAGAGACATGAAGAGTGGCGTTAATACATGCTTGAACGTATCCATCCATCTTTTTCCATGTGATGAAATCTGGTGAAGTAGATGCAGGTGGAGAAGTATCTGAATCAATGTATTTCTCCAGATCCATGGTTTGAAGTATAGTTTTGAATTGATGTCGCCACACTAGATAATTCTCTCCATCCAGTTGAGTAGAAACGAAATTCGTGATGTTCGAGACAGGAAATTGTGTGATATTTGTCGCCATTTCAAAAAAAATCACAACGATTCAAACCTAGAAATTGGGGATTTTGTTTGACCTAACTGAAGAAAGAAATCGATTGAGCTTCCAATCAATTTAGGGAAGAAAGAAAGGAGAAACAGAGATCTGAGCTCTGATACCATGAAACGATTGAGGAAGTAAAGAGAGAGAAATGTCAAAATGTGTTTTCATTATTATGAACTAATGGTTACAGACCCTGACCAATATATATACATAGAAAGATAATCAACAATAAAGTCAACAGATTAACTATCTAACAGAATCTGTAACTAACACATACTTGACTAACAACTAACTAACATCTTGACAATAAGAAACTAAGAAGCCATGCTTATATAGGCAAGAGAAGCAAATTCTGAGTAGGAAAGAAACTGAGAAGCCATGCATATTTATGAGCAAGAGAAGTAAACTGGACATATTTTCACATAGTTCTACCCACGAGAATAAGTGTGGAGTTTTGATGAAATGGTGTGGCTCACATATATGAGGGCACTATTTGAGAAAAGTTCAACAGACAAGTAGATCGAGAAGATGTTAATACTAGTGCTCAAGAAGGTGCATGTCTATAAGGTGCTTGGGTGGGCCACATGAGAAATGTTATAAGAGTTGTTTATTACTTTGGCTGCTGAAAATTAAAGCAGCACTAAAGGATGTTGCCCTCATATTGGCAAGAGTTCATCAAAAAGTTGAAGTGTGGAGTCATTACATAATATGGTTGATAGGTCATCCAGCTGCCAAATAGGACTTTGTACGATTAGTTCAGCCAGATGCACTATTTGTGATAGTTTATATTGTATGTATTTTATTAGTTTGCATAGTGTAGGGGACTCAATACTGGATCTATATATTGCAATGGAATATACAGAAACCCTAACTGGTATTTTCACAATAATTAACATGGTATCAAAGCCACCTTTTTTCATCAATTTTCTGCATCTTTATACACACATTCCTTCATGTGAACATAGTTTATCTTGACCTTGGCCACCCAAATATTGAAAGTGGTGCTCAGCAGCGTTACTTTATGCTACTTTTCTCGTTAGGATTCACTATTTTTTGGGAGGAAAAGATCATGAGAATAAATTTTTTGGCTTGTTTTGGAAAAAATACAATATAATAGCCTCTTTTTTCAGGTAAAGTGGTTACCCTCAGTTAATTATATGCCTCTAATCGTGCTGTTCTTGCAAAAATGGTGGTGGGGTTATAAATGGTAAGATGACTCAAATAAGAAAGTTGGTTATTAGAGTAATTTATGGGCATGCGTGGGTGCGCAGTACGCTGTTAAGAAAAGGTGATGAACATTAATATCATCATTGACATGAACTGTAGATCAATAAAATATGAGAAATTAAATATGCTAACTAGCATTATTGTAAACCACAAATAGGTTTATGCTCCCTTCTTACTTATGGTTCATTTTCTCAACATTAGAATTAATGTTAAATATTCATCACCCAACTCATGCTGCAGGGGCATAGTCATAATGTCCATCGTCATCGTCATCATCATCGTCATCATCATCATTGTCGTCGCCATCTCCCTCTGATGCTGCTGGAGCATAGTACTCGTAATCTTCTTCATCATCATCACCATCCCCATTTGCTTCTATGGCTGTTGTTGCATAATTGTAGCCATCATCATTGTTGTCCATGTGTACATGGCTCCTACACCACCAACCTCTGATGGACTTGGTAACATAAGACATATCCCTTAAGTAAGAGAGACTATGAAAAAACTTTGAGGTTTTGGTTGAGTAGAAGAGATTGAGAAGCCATGCATATTTATGGGCAAGAGAAGTAAACTGAGCTTATTTTGGCAGAAGTGCATTACTTTTCTACGTTATTGGTCAAGGTTTGAAGGCATCTCTCTGTCTTTGTTATACACACACAGCCCTTCATCTGATGTAATCCTGACATTAACCACCAAAATGTTGTCATGAAGATGAGATTCTTATCAACAAAGTGTCCATGAAGAGCAAGAAAGTGAAATAACCAAATCTAGACGTGCGTGAGTTGCATGTGTACGTTGTAGAATGAAATTGCTAAGATAGAATGTTGATCATTATGAGGTCATTTTGCAAAGTAGGGACATAAATATGATGGCGTTACTCTGAAAGAATATTTGGTCTTAAAGGCTAATTTCATAAAGTTTGTCGTTAGAACTAGTCTTTTTTTTGTATAGAACGATACATTTTTATCCAAAAAAGGTGAATGTTTATAATATCTCTAATCTCTCTTTTCCTAAAAGTTAAATATAGAATATAGGCAATATGTCTCTTAAATTATGGCTTTTCGATTAAAGATGGCCCCTAGTCGGTCATCCAGGATATCTTCTTATATAGGTCACTACAAGAATAATGGGCATTAGTGGTAATGGTCATCGTTAGCGGCGACACTAATGTCCATTGACCCAATCCGTGTGAATCTCCGATATTAAATCTCACTCGTTGATTTTGTGCCTAATCCAACGACTGATAACACGCGTCGCACATAACAATAGCGACAACACCTTTAGTGGTAACGGATGTCACTGCTAATGCTTGAAAAAAAAGACCCCAAACATGCCCACTAAAACGCGTTGCTGCTAATGGTATCTTGTATGTTTGTGATTTTAGTATCATCATACATTTTGTGTAATTGGAACTAATATGTGACCTAAAGGGCTTATAATATATGACAAGGGTCAAGGGGGTCGCGCCCCCTTGTAGGGTCGTAGGGGCAGCAAAGCAACCCAAAAGGTCTTCGGAAATTTGAATTAGTTTATAGTGGAAAATTTGAATTCTAATGGGTAATTATGGTAAGATTGACAAATCTCGTCACGTTTGGAAACCATTAATTATGTCATTAAGTCGTGATTTATTTAACTAATTTAGAAGACAAAAACCTCAATCTGTCAAATATAAATACGGCTCCTTTATAGAGTCGCAAGGGACCCTTCTTAGCTCTCTTTCTTCTATAACAAATTCATAATTCATCTGGCATTTTGGCTTGTGTTTCTGTGCCTATATTCATAAGTGTCATTTTGGATCTCCAACAATCGAACTGATATCTTTTGTCCGGTGGAGATGATTGATTCAATACGAGAATTAAATATAAAGTTCAACAAACTGGACAAGTTTGAAGGCAATAATTTCAGGTGCTTGTAGAAGAAGATGCACTTCATGTTGACCACACTAAAAGATGCATATGTGTTGAGTACTCTAATGCCTGAGGTGGTTGAAAATGAGACATTGGAAGAAACCATAAAGAGGAGCAAGTAAGACAACGATGACTGCATCGACATGTTGGATCTATATGCTCAATAATCATTATTGAATGATATTGCTAATAACATTTGATCTTATAGGGTCACACATTTATCAAGTTGGCACATTTTGAATATTTATTATTAATAAATTATCGACTCTTATATTTAATTAGGGAATAATTATTGTTTTTGTGAAAATAATAATTAAAGAGAGTAAAACTAGTTATTATATCATATAATATGATTTAATAAGTCATGTATAAAGTTTTGGACACTTAGGTTAACTATAGACTCACTAGTAAGTTACGTTTATTTAGTTAGAGTAACTAGATAATAATTTTGTCTTTTTCTTCATTTATCCAATAAACGAAAATTGTCTAGAAACATAGGAGGTTGCTTTTCAACATTCCTTCCATCTTTTATTCTCATGCTTCTAAAGTCTAGTTATTACTTTATATTATCACATTATGTAGCTTTTGATTGCATGTGGATATATAAAGAGGAGTGGTTCATGCAAAAAGACAAGTCTTTTTTCTCTCTTGGTTTTTCCTCTAAAAATCATAGTTGTCTCTTCACCTCTCTCTACATTGGTTCTTTTGAAGACTAGATGCAAGTATTGGTGATTTAAAGTGCTTCTCCTTTAGTGCTTAATTGTGTTAAGCACTTCAAAGCTTAAGAAGTACTTTATACCAAAAGATTTAGTATGCGTAAGAGTTATTATATAATGATATTGTTAATAATATATGATCCTATAGGGTCACACCTTATAGAAAGTTACCGTCAATTGATTATTTATTAGTATAATTTGATTATTAATAAATATATCAACACTTGTATTTAATTGGAAAAATTACTATTTCGTGGAAATAATATTTTACTAATTGGGAATTTATTATTTGTGGAAATAATATTTATTGGAGAAATAACAACTTATGAAATAGATCATAAAGTATGATTATTTATAAGTTATATTTATATCTTAATAAACTAGTTCAATTTATATAGAAGATAGTTTTATATAAAATAAGATATTTATATATTCATATTTATATCTTAATAAGCTAGTTACAATTTATATATAAAAGGTAGTTTTATATAAAATAAGATATTTATATATGACTAGTTTTATATATATATATATATATATATATATATATATATATATATATATATATATATATATGTTGAGAATTCTTTATAAATAAGATTGAATTTTTATAAAGATAACGTGTATATATATACAAACTAACCATGAGACAACTTTTTCTTCTTTTGTGCCTTGCCTTTTTCGAAAAATGAGAGGAGACCAAGCATGGTCTTCTTTTGAATTGTTTAATCAATTCTACCATGCTTGTAAGAAACATGTCTCATGCTTTTGCTTTATGGTCTCTTCTTGCTTTTTAGCCTTTATATAAGGGAGAGCATGGAAGGTTAGAAAGGAGTTCTTGCAAGCCTCATTTGGTTCTTCTTTGGAGCCAAAATCCGAGAGTGCATTGCTCTCTATGGGGCTGCCAAATTTCGAGCTTCATAAGCTCTCCTTCTCCTCCATTCTCTTGCATTTTGATGTTAGACAAAGTCCTTTTTTTGCTTTACCTTTGAACATATATTTGGTATATATCTCAAAGGCTTGTGAACAACAAATTACAAGTGAATACTAGCATGTTTTGATGGTTCTACTCTTGCTTGGTGGATAATTCTACAGAACTCTTGTTTTAGAGTTTCATGTCACACTTCATCAACTTCCAACCTCCCATGAGGATCAAAGTCTTCAAAGGTTGTTATGCTTTCTCTCCTATGGTTATTTTAATCTTCCTAACTCTTGCAAAATGATCATTGGTGGGTAAAATAGCTTTAGAGGTGCCTTCTCAAGCTTTATATCAAATTCTTCACAGTTAAAATTACTAATGCCCCGTTTCTATTTGCACAAAAGAATTAATCGTCTCTAAAATTTAATTTCTAAAAAAATATTGGCATCCGGCTAGTATATATATATATATATATATATATATATATATATATATATATATATATATATATATATATATATATATATATATATATAAAAGGTTCCTTAAATAGTCAACCCTATATAGTGTCAAAAAATTGTAGGTATAACAACCTAATTTCTCATAGCAATAAAAAGGGTATGGCTATCCATACCCCTTTTCAATCTAACAATACCCCTAATTATTACTTATAATCATTAACCTAATAATCAAATCATAATTACATAGAATCTTTTACTTTTTTATTTATAATTATTAGTAATTATAAAATAATAATAATAATAAATAGCTTTTCTTAATATATAAATAATTAAACAATTTTATATACAAAAATCAAAACAAAAAATAAAATTGATGTAATTTATTTAAAAAATAACTTATATGCAATTTATAAAAAGGATGTAATACAAAAAACGGTTATAAAATTTTTGAAGTAATTCGTAAAAATATTTATTAATAAAAAAAATAAAAAATAAATATATATAGATGTAGAAATAAAGTTTATGGATATAAAATGCAATATCTTCAAAAGACAGTGGGCTGAAATGTAAAAATTTATAAGTATAAAATACTTGCTTTTGTATGAACCCTAGCCGGCAATAAAAAATTTAAAATATTATATTTAAAAAATTGGTGAAATTTTTTTAACAGAACCGTTATAAAAAAAAATTTGTAGTTAATATAAATAACTTTTATTTAAAAAAATTATATGTGTAAGACATATAAAAGGTTCTTTTCTCCAAAACCCTACCAGCGGCCAAGAAGAGAAAAAGGAGGAGAGAAACGCTTCAGAGCTCCGGTTATTCTCACACTTGTTGTTCGACACTCCACGAGGATTAAGGTGGTTCGACATTCCGACGACATCCATTGTGGTCTGACGGGGAGCAGCAACAAGTTTGGTAGTTCACATTGTTCTCTCTCTCTCTCTCTCTCTCTCTCTCTCTCTCTCTCTCTCTCTCTCTGGCAGATCCCGAAGGTGGTGGCCGACAACGGTGGTTAGCCTACACCGGGCTGAAGGCGGTGTCTCTCTCTCGTTCAATCTCTAGTTCTTTCCGGTACAATCCAAAGGAGGAAACCGACGACGGTTGTTAGTGGCGGTGGAAAGTGACCGACCGTTGGTTAATGGGTGTGGTTTGCTTTAACTGATGAATGTATAAAAGTATTGTTAACAATTTCTATTCATTTTTTATAAAAGTGATTTATGGATTTATTGTTGTATTTAAATTTTTGTGTAAATTTTCATTATTCTGGTCTTGCACAGTCTTCCAAACGGACAGATAAAGCATAATATACATGAGAAAATTCGGTAAATGATCAAAAAAAATGTGTCATTTAAAAATAATGACCATCAAAAAACTGATTTCGGAATCTGACCATAGGATCCGCAGAGCATCTGCGGATCGAGTAAGCCCTCTGAGGAAACGGAACACCTCTGCGGATCTTGGGTTTTTTATTTTATTTTTTTTTTCATTTTTTTTATTTTTGTTTTCGTTTATTAATATTAATTTTTTTTAATCACATAAGGTATTATGTGACTATTATGTAAAAATATTGACAAAAAATGTTAAAAATAATGAACTTATGTTTAATATCAGTCTACAGAACTGTTTGGAAATCCACAGAACTGTTATCAGCGGATCAGTGTACACCTCTGCGGATCAGTGTACACCTCTATGGATCAACGTATAAATTGTTATACCGGTTAAATATTGTATCAACTCACCCCGGTACTGAAAAATAAAGAAATGGCCTCCAATGCACCAACTTCTACAAATGCAACATCGTCGTCCGATACTCCACGCCCATGTACGACATGAGAGGTGATGGTTATAATACGATGTTGGTTGAACAATTTTGAAGGTGTAACAACAATGGTTACCCCTGATTACCTTGGAGGTGATGAGTGGACCCACATAACAGGTATGTTCAACCTCTCATTTGGACAAGGAGAATATCGGGTACAAGTAGATATTCTTAGTAAGTGGATGGAGTTAAAATACGAAATCACATGGTTTAATCGATGGTATCATCATCTTAAAAATAGTAGTAATTATTATTACTCAAACGAGGAAGCTCTTGTAGAAATGATTTTAGATCATTACATTTTCGAGCATGAGGGAAAAGACTTCGAGTATGTGGACGCTTGGAATCTAGTTAAGAACCACCAGTATTTCATGTAGAAGGGTTTTTTATGTGAAATGTTATATGTAATATGTTTGCTACTGATGTACGTTTTCCATGTATTTGTACTTTTTTGTATTTTATGTTCTATGGAATAAAGTAGAAGTTAACTCAACTGGTTTCTTAAATAACCTAATACAAACCAAATACATATAAATAACGTAATACAAACTGGTGCATATAAATAACCTGATAAAAAAACTACATTAAAATATCCTTCTACAAACGCAATACAAATTAAAAATACGGGGGATCTTTTAAGAGATTCCAAGGGCCTTCAAACTCGAATTCTAACATGTCACTAATGGATATGTATTCCGCTTTCGCCGCGTCCAGGATGACTTCCTCATCTTCATTCGGATGTGTGTCATCAATTTTGGTATAAAGATTGTTGAAAACTAAGACTTCTGGTTTTAATTCATACCATTTTGTTGTGATGGCAACGGTGTTGCGGTAGTTTTCTAGGGCAGTTTGAGGGTCAGCGTTGAAGGCATAAGTTAAACGGGTCCAATAACTTGGATCATTCACCCTGGTGGTCTTGTGGATATTAATATATGCATGAGTTAGACGGAGGTTATCCTCAGCGCTCCATGGTATGGACGCCATTATGAGGGAAAATATGAGGGTTAATTTTTCAAAAAAAATGAAATGAAGAAGAAATGGTACAGAATCGATGAAAGGATACGCATGGTAAAGTGATTTTATATTACTTATTTCGCAGAAATATTTGGGAATCCTCATAACTGTTACGGAATCCGCATAGTTGTTTGGTAATCCGCAGAGCTGTTTGTCAGTCCTTTTCTTATTTAATTGCCCGTTTAAAAAAGTTGTGTGTTTATTAAAAACTATACAAATATTCCATGTTTTTTATAAAACTACACACACCGGTATTCTGAATAAATAACATACTTTAAGTAGGTTACAAAACATACTTTAGAAAACATAAACATACAACCTTCATAATAAACATACTTTGAAATAAACTCCATTCATTCAAATCGAACCACGGAAACTTTGATATGTTTTCGTATTCCGGCCATGGGTTTTATGTTGCTTGTGCCCTAGGTTTACTATCGCTTGCGTCCATTGGTTATCTGGCTCTTGCTGCCATTGGTACTCGGTGCAACCCTGCCACTGGTTCTGTGGCTCTTCTTGCGGTTGGTTTTCAGTCCCTTGCGTCCATTGGTTTTGTGGCTCTTAATGCCATTGATGTTCGGTATGTTGTGTCCATTGGTTGTCTGACTGCTGTTGCCATTGATGTTCGGTCTGTTGTGTCCATTGGTTGTCTGACTGCTGCTGCCATTGTTGTTCGGTATGTTGCGTCCATTGGTTCTCTGGCTCATGCTGCCATTGGTTTTCGGCCGCTTGCGTCGGTTCCTCTTTTGTCGCTTTTGTCCCACTTTCTAACGCCCAGGTATGTTTTTTACTTTTACTTTGGTTCTTTGGAACAATTTCCTTACATGTCGTTTCATTATGAATTGTGCTATGGCATCTACTACACCTTCTTATTTTTGGTTCCTCACCTTGAGAGGGAATACGATTGGTGTTTTTTGGTCTACCGGCTTGACGTATTTCCGTCATAGGAGGGTTAACAACCATAAGGTCATCTGGAACCTCCCAATCACTAAGTTCTGAAAGAGGGTATACGGCCTGCTCGTACGTTCTTCGATATGTTTTAATTTTATAAGCATCTATAGCCATATGCCCACAGTGATCATTTTTCAGCTGCGTTAAAAGATTATCACATGACCAGATGGAAAACCAGTTAGTTGCCAATATTTGCAAGAACAAGTCTTTTCCCTCAAATTCACTATGTCACCACTTTTGAAGTCATGCACTTGATATGTTGTATTGTCAACACCGGATACCGACCATCCTTGAATCCCCTCTTTATTTTGTTTAACCATATCTTCAACCCACTTCGTAAGTATTGTTGTACTTTTTTCTGTTAAAACAAACATATATTATTATATATGACATTTATCATATAATTTAAAATTAAACATAATCATACCTGCAGCCATCCGCCATTTGTAAAACCATTTTTGCATAAATGCGCGAAAGAACTCAAGAAGTGGTAATATAGGCAACTTCCTTGCTTTATTTGATACAGCGTTCAGGGACTCCACACTATTTGAGGTCATATAATCATACCTCATTATAGGGCAATACGCTCTGGTCCATTTCTCACATGGAATTTGACTGAGATATGTCGCTACATCATCTCTTATATTACGAAGTCTCCCCCAATAGAATTCGAACTCAGTGGTTTTGTAAGCTCTTACCAGCTTCCAAAACAGAATTGTTGTTTTTTTGTTTTTTCCAAAGGTGTGGACTATGTTTCCTATTAGATGAAAACCACACAATCCATGTTGAGCATTTGGAAAAACATTTTGAATACTTACAGCAATTGTGGGTGCCCTATTTGTGACCAATGTCAGACCTTCCACATCACCAATGCATTTATGTAGTTTTTCAAGAAACCATGTCCAAGAATCCGTAGTCTCTTTTGGGCAAATTCCATACCCAATAGGCAAGATCTGATTGTTGCCATCCATGGCTACTGCATGCAAGATGGTGCCTTTGTACTTTCCCTTCAAATGAGCACCATCCATAATAATAACTTTTCTACAACACTCTCTGAAAGCACGTATCTGCAACAACAATATAAAAACATTAATATATCAGCAATATAATTTGTTTATAAACATTTAAGAAAATAACAAATATATTTAAAAATATATTACCACGCATCCAATATCGAAAAAACAATACTCAAAACGATACTCCGAATCAGTTTTTATGTACGCCACAATACCAGGATTATGTTTCTTCAGATTGTGAAAATAAACTGGAAGTTTGGAGAAACTTTCTTCGGGGGTCCCCATCATCAATCCTAAAGCAAATTCTCTAGCATGTCACGCTTCTGAATAACTCATATTTATTTGTAGCAAAGCATTCATATCTCTAATTATATCATTAGGCTTCCAAACTCTCAAACTTCCTTGACCCATAATGTCATGTATTATGGTTCTTACAACTTTGCTATTTGCTTGTCTGTGATTTGGGTGTATAAGCAATGAAGAACATGTATGCTCGTCATTAAACATCTTAATTTCAAACATTTATGTTCCTTTAATGAGAGATGCGTATAAACGCCAATGATAGTTTTCTTGCATACAAACAACCTGGTACCGAGATTTTGAAGATTTTTCAACCTTTATCTGAAACTTTTCTCTAACGGCTTTGAATTTAACAGCAAATGCTAGGTCTTTTTTGGTGTTATAGGTTTGATTGACAATTAATTTATCATTCGAACCTAAACTGTGAAATGGTCCACGTTCAAGAATAGGTTCTGGACAATCAGGAACAGAAGGAATACAATACCATGGATTAAAAGCAGTTTTTCGTTGCGTGTACTCATCATCTGACCACCCTTCATTTGATTTTTCCTCACATCTTCGATCATCAATTTCAGGAACTTCTCCAAACTCGAACAAATTTTGACGTTGTAATTCAGTCATGCCCACTTTTGCTTCTTTATCATTATCTGATACAAAAGTATCATTATCATATACAAATTTATCAGTAACCGAAACTTTTTTTTCATAACCCACTGACACTTCATTTCCTCTTCCCCTTGAACGGTTTCTATCACATTGGCTTTCTCTACGACCTCTATTAGTTTTTGTTGGATTAAACTGGTCGTTAACCACTGCTTGTTCTTCAGCTTCTTCACCTACCACCGTTAAATACAAATGCACCGTCTTCTTTGATTCAGACATTACATGTCTCAATTCAAATACATCAGTTTCATCTCCAAGCTCCATGACATACCCTAACTCCGGGTGTTTAAAAGACAAACATATATGACTATGTAACACATTTGTCTTACTTCTAACCATTTGTAATAACATTTCATGGTCAATGTTAGGATGAAGATTTAAACCATAGTTTTTCACATTATTTCTAATGTAAACCTCATCTCCATTAACTAACTGCCACGACCCTCCCGTACACAAAATAATAAAACTCATTTTACAAATCACTCTCCACAAACACAATGAAAAAACAACTTCTACTGGTAATTCAAACTCACAAACTCACAAAAAACCACTTAAATACGTCTATAACTTTTATAACTAATCTGTAGAGGTGTACACTGATCCGCAGAAAATAGTTCTGCGTATTCCCTAACAGTTATGCAGAGGTGTATACTGATCCGCAGAAAACAGTTCTGCATATTCCCTAACAGTTATGCGGAGTAATTAATAGGGATTTAGTTTAAATTGGACAACCATACACAAAATATATAGAATTTTAATATGAGTTCATCTTCAAACTTCTATATTTTCTCTTGCAATGAAGTTGATTGTTACTATTGTGATCCGATTGACCCTTTTGTTGCACCGTCACCAAACATCAGAGGGCAATATATGTCTGATGATACTTTGCAAGAATTACAATAGGCTGAAGAACAACAAAAAATAGATACAGAGTCATCTCGGGCTCTCACTAAACGTCGTGACGTCATTGCGGAAGAGTGCAAACAGGTTGAGGAAAGGATGCAGATTAATAAAAATAAAATCAAAGAGCATGAAGAATGGATAAAAAAGACTAAGAAGAGTATCAAAATGACTGAAAAATGGCTTGTAGAGAAGGATGCAGAAATGATAGAACTTGAGCGGCAAAAAGATCGTTTTGAAGATAAAGTAAGAATTAGGGACGACTATATATCAATGGAGAAAGATAAGTATCCATTGCAGTTCCCTTAAGTTGATTAGTGTTGTTGTACATTTGTTTTGTTATATATATTATCTTGTACTTTAACTTAATTTATAAATTTAACTCTACTATACTAGTCTACTATTTCAAATAACATAATCAAAACATAAGAAAATATTCTTAAAACAATAATCATAATACAATCAAAGTCTACTATTCCAAATAATTTATGCCATCCTATTACGGTAACTAAATCCCGTATCTCTAGGTGACTGACGTGTCTCCACTGGTACACCTGATGCAAGCATTTCCATGAACATGCACAAAAAAACTCCACAATCTCCTTTTTCTCCTTCTTCTACTTTTTCCTGTTGCGGCACATGTTTAGCTTTAACAAATTCCACTTTAGTAGGTTTCTGTATATTGGGAAAATTGGCCCAATATGATATGTGGTCTAGTTCACTTAATATACATCTCCCAACGATTTGAAACTACCGTCACCCGCATATTTTTTAAAGAAACCACACCATTCGGCTGAATCAGATATGCTCACTTTCCATGTAAGGATATCCAAATCAGCCAAATACAATGCAAGTGCGGTATGTTGATGGGAATTAAAACCTTCAAAAAATGATAAGTTATTAGATATATACATATTTTAATTTATTTATATATATATATATATATATATATATATATATATATATACTAACCCGATCAATATCCTTCCAATGTGGTCCATCAACCATCCCGGCTGCTACACGCCTCAAATAATGTTGTTTCCCAGGTTCCAAAGTCGTGCCTTCAGGATTAATAATCGTCCACCTACCAGTCGACGGATTTATTTCCTTGAGCACGGACGTCCAGATAACCAAATGCTGCGTGTTAGAAAAAAAATTCATTTTGTACAATTAATTATCCAACACTTTTTGTAATATAAAATAAGGGTTGTGTGTTGCCTCAGAGAGCAACCATCCAGAGTCAATACCAAGTAAACTTGACCAAATTCCCAATTCATCTCAATACCTCTTAAAAGTCTATGCTCCAAAAATATCACTCCCATGTTCTTTCCCCACAATTTCCAAAATTCATCATCACTATCTGCATAACCGTCCAATAGTAATGGTTTTCTACATTATTGGAATTCTGCGGTTTTTTCCCTTTTCTGTTCTTCAATGGTTTCGTCGACGGAACCTACAAAATCAATATGTTAATTAATTTGGAACGATTATATACTATACAAATAGAAATTACTTAATTTTATACTTGTGAGTAAGGCTCCCGACAAAATTTCGATTTCATTTTTACCCGCCCTTTTAACGGTATAACTGTGTTATCCTTAACTACAACAACAGGCGGTGGCGTCTGCACATACGTATGGCCTGACTCGGGATCCAAACCACGAAAAAATGCTTCCCCCGCATCCACATTTTCCATATCGTTCACACCAAATTGTTTATCTTTTTCCCAATTATCCATTCTCTTCCCAAAGTGCTCGGTTGTGGTTTTCAATTGAGTAACAATGCCCAATAACTTGTCTATTTTACTGTCTTCTAGAGGTATGTGGTATGTTTCCTGAAAATGAGAGGCTAAGGTGTAATCTACTCCCCGAAAATGAGAGCCTGAGGTGTAGTCTACTCCCTGAAACCGAGACAGGTGAGGTGATGGAGACCGCTGCTTAGGAGGACTCTGTTGTTGCGGTGATGGAGACCGCTCCTTAGGAGGATTCTGTTGTTGCGGTGGCGAGTGCACTTTGTCTAGAGTCCAATTTATATAACGCACAAAAAATGGCAAATGGATCTCAACAAGCATTGGTTCAAAAACACATGTGATGTTATTTTACTGCAAAATTAAAAAATTAAATTTAAGTATATAAAATTGTCGTAATTTTTAACTATATATAATTAATATAAGGAATGTATAACTATACCACTGAAACGTCTAATATACATAAACATTGCTCGACGGATAATTGTGTTTTTATTCTCCATGCTCTCATTCTTGGAATTTCATTTTCTATGTGATGCGCAAACCTCAAAGCTTCTGGAAATGTCTCTAAAATTCATACCTAGTATTACGACAAAAAATTATGCTTTGTCCAAACGTATAACCACTTAAAAAATATAAGTAATTGCACCTAAAACTAACCTTAAACGGAAGCTGAAAACCGGTCACCGTATACTTCATCATCTTCGTGTAACCCACACTCTCATTATCTCGTAAATATCTATAGATTTTACCAAACCATAATCGTAATTGTGTTTCACTATACCTCCACAAATACGTACCTCACGCAAACCTGTTGTACTCATTATAATTAATATAAATCATCAAGTATTTATAAATAAATAATAAATAATAAATTTAATACATGTTCCAATTATATTGACTATCGGATAGCTCATACACTGCCGGCGGAATGCACGTATTGTCGTCTCGTCCTATGTGACCCCTCAACAAAAACATCATTTGCATAACCATTACCGCATCCTCATCGCTACACGTCGAGAATGTTGGCCCTTTTATGTAGTCTTCTAAATCTTTCAGCCGTAAATCTTCATCTCTCACATTAGGGAACAACTGATTCCATAATGTTGAACTTGTGCTGACTTTTGTATTTATTATATCAACATAAGGTCCAAATCTCAAACCGCTAATCAAACAAAATTACGTTCCACCATATTCAACCACCCTGCCTTGTAACTCGAACCGAAACTTCCCAGCCCTGGCTACCTCTACATCACGAACCTCATGCAACATCATCAAATGACAAAGCATCGGGTCACCATTCGGGGTGGGCATACCAATGAAGATCCCAAAAGCTGTCTCTCGAAATAATTCAATTCGCCTACTATTTAGTTTTGTAATATACTTTTTCAACACAATCCCCAACGCCCCTTTAAAAGTACATTCTGCAGGCTATACACGCAAACTATGCTGCAAAAGATTAAAATATATGCCAAAATTAAAAAAATAATACTGAAAAGTAACTTTAAATAGCATTGTACTTTTATTTTTATAGTATTGTACTTATATATTGTTTTTTAACAATTTTATGCAACAAAAATAATGTTTTTATTCTATAACTTTTTATACAATGGTCTACCTGAATAATTTTCTTTCAAAATAAATTGTCCCTTTTTTATAACAAATTTACAGAATTTTACAGAAATGGTCCCATATATATTATAAATTTTACATAAATGGTCCATTTTAATAATAATTATAGAAATTTTCAATGTTTTTTTTTAATTACAGAAATAATCGGAAGCGGGGCAAGCTGGGCGTCAGGTACATCGGCCCCTTCAGGGTCATAGCCCGGGTGGGCAAGGTGGCATACCGATTGGATCTTCCAGCCGAGCTCAGTCAGATCCACAGCACTTTCCATGTATCTCAGCTACGGAAGTGCCTAGTAGATGAGACAACGGTTGTACCCTTGGAGGACATTCAGGTTGATGACAGCCTGAATTACATTGAGAAGCAAGTGGCGATCCTAGATCGCAAGACGAAGGAGCTGAGAAATAAGAGAGTCGAGTTAGTGAAGGTACAGTGGCAGCACCGGAAGGGTTCGGAGTGGACTTGGGAGTTCGAGGAGGAGATGAGGGAGCACTACCCGGAGTTGTTTCCAGATTCAGCAGCAGCAGACTTTGAGGACGAAGACTGATTCAAATGGGCGTGAATTGTAACATCCGTCTCTCGAGGTATTATTTAGATTATGTAACTTAATATTAGCTTTAGGCTAACACTTGGACAATTGACCTTTTGGGGTGGACCTTAGCAAAATGGGCCAAGAAGTTAGGCTGCCCATAAGTCGTACGTTGGGCATAACCTGGCGTACGTGGGGCGTAGTGGCACATTGGATTCGAGGGACTCGGGGGCGTACGCGCAGCGTACCAAGATGTACGCCTAGCGTAAGGCGGGCAGATGCCAAACCCTAATTTTTAGGGTTTAAGACATATAAATACCCCATTATAGCCTCCCCTCTGGCCTCCTCACCAGTCCCTCACCCTCACAAAACCCTAGTTCGCCTCATACTCCATTGTTATGTGTGCTTGACCATTTTGAGTTCATTTTTGTGAAGAAAGGATTGGAAGAAGTGAAGAGAATTTGGAGGAGAAGCACTTGAGTATCTTGAGCTCAAGGATCTGGAATTAGTTCATCTTTTGGCACCTAAAGGAGGTATAAATCTCCTACCTTTCCTCTTAGAAGCTTAGATCTAGGGTTTTGAAGTTTTGGACCTTTTTAGGTCCAAAGAATGGATCTTGTTCATGCAACTTCATTTTTGAGCTTAGGGTTGCCACCCTTGAAGCTCAAAGTGTCCCTTAAGCAGTAAAGTTGCAAGCTTTGAGGCTTTTATGTAGCCATGCATGAGATCTAGCCATTTCCATGGAAGTTTATTGCTATTTTTAGAGTTGGGTTCATTTGGTAGGTTGCAAGCCACCAAGTGATCGACTTTATGGGTTAGGATGAAGTATTGGACTCAGATCTGTAGTTTAGACGTAGTGTCTTAAGGGATTAAGCAGTTTTGGAGAAAATGGCTTAACAGGAGAGTATGTTGGGCGTGCACGCCAGTACGCGCAGCGTACAAGCCATTCAAGCAGTACGCGCAGCGTACAGAAGGGTACGCTCAGCGTACGCTCAGACAATGGGCTTTATGTTATTGGGCCTCGGTTTGGGCCAGGCTTTGGATATAGTAGTAGTTGGGCCGAGATGGGCCTTTAGAAGTCAGTCAAGGGCCCAAGGACTTGTTGGGCTTGTGAGGAAAAGCCCATTTGAGAAGTTGGGCCCAATTTAGAAAATTGGGCCATTAGTGGGCCATGAGTGGACTTATAAGGACTAGTTGGAATTGGGTCTTGGATATGGCCCAAAGTTAGAGCAGGGATATAATGGTCATTTTACCCTTAGTGGGATTCTCAGTTTTTGACTAAGTGTTTATTTGGTGATAATAGCCGGAGAGTAGTTGGAGCAGCAGACAGAGTTACCTTGCACGAGTTTTCAGCAGCCAGATTGAGAGGTGAGTTTCTCTCCAGTAGGAACGGGTCTAAGGCCACAATGTCGGCCCGTTTAGAGGTTAGTAGTTCCAGACTTCAGTCTGATGTCGGGGCGGTCCCGAGAAGAGTATATGTATGCTTGATGTCTTTGTGATTCATGCATGTTATGTGTTATGTGTTCCGGGGCAAGCCCGATGTATGTTAGCTTATCTGTTATATGTTATGTGTTCCGGGGTAAGCCCGATGTCGGGCCAAGCCCGATGTATGTTAGTGTATCTGTTATATGTTATGTGTTCCAGGCTTCGGCTCGATGTCGGGGTAAGCCCGATGCAATTTTTATGTTATGTTATGTTTCTATGATAAATGTTATGTTGTGTATGTGTCGGGGTAAGCCCGATGCCGGGGTGAGCCCGATGCCAGACGTAGTCTGATGCCGGGGTGAGCCCGATGCCGGGCAGGAGTCCGATGTTGGGTAAGCCGATGACGGGTTCGTCCCGATGCAGTTGGGAGTAGTCCCAGAGTTATGCTATTTGTTATATGTTATGTGTATGGTATGTGGTAGTTTGGGGGAGCTCACTAAGCTTCGTGCTTACAGTTTCAGTTTTGGTTTCAGGTACTTCAGCTAGCAAAGGGAAGGGCTCGGGTTGATAGCATGGCACACACCACAGTCTTTTTGGCCTGGGAGATTACTCTGATATTTTTATCACATGTTTTTGTCACAGTATTTGATATGATGTTTTGAGATACATAATACATGGTTTTCTCTATGATTATGGATGGTTTATGGTTTTATAATAATTTTCAAAACGAAATTTTTGGACTGTATTTTTGGGATGTTTCATCCGAGTTTATACAAAGATTAGGAAAAAAATTGAAATATTACTTGAGTTCCATATCCATCGGATAACACATCGGAGTACAGTTACTCCACGAATCGAGCTCGCCGTGACATTTTTGTGTCCGTTTCGATCACAGTTCGACGTCTGCAGCTTCCTTCCGCGTTCGAGTAAGGAGGAAAGGGTAATTTTTGGGCGATTTTACCGTAATGCCCCTGATCCTCGGAACAATGAAGAATCCGCAGAGGTGTTTATGGTTTCGTAGAACCCCCTCTGCGGAACCTTTGGTCATATTCTGAATTCCTCATTTTCGTGGTCATTTTTTTCAAAGAACCCCTCAATTTTGGTCATTTACTGAATTTTCTCAATATACATTTGGCTAATATTTTGATCGTTTGCAGCACACATTATTCAATGTATTAAAAGAATACATTTTATATGGATTGGTTAGAATTCTAAAAAAACCGTTATAAAAATAAGTGATGTAAAATCTGGTAGCAAACAAGTAATACTAAGGGAGTAGTGTTAGGAAAAAAGGATATTAATAATAGTACCCCATTAAAACCACTAATAACATAAAACATTCCAAGATCATAATTGATTCAACCACAAAATAATCTCAACCACTGCCACAAAAGGGACTTTCAAACGCAGAGATTAGCAACGGAAAAATTCATTATGACGACGGATTACCCAAAAGAAGTAATTACATGTTTTCAAACACACTTGTGACGGGTTGGCTACGGTCGGTCTGTTGATTTGGTACCCTAATATATATATATATATATATATATATATATATATATATATATATATATATATATATATATATATATATATATATATATGGAAAAGTTCAATAGAGAACCATAATTATTGGTTCTTCAAGGAACCAAATCTTTTTTTCAATTTCTAGAACTTATTCTTTATCGAAAAAAAAATCTAAAAATATCTAAATTTATATATTAACATTGTGAATGTGAAAAATATTTTTCGGATTCACCGTGTGAATCCGGATTCACATTGTGAATTTTCAAAGATTCACATTGTGAATTTGACGTAAAAAAATCGAATTTGATATCATTGGAAAAAGGATAAAAAGTTATGAATTTCTGTATTTTTAGTTTTTTTTTTATAAAAAATAAGTTCTAAAAGTTGAAAAAAAAGATTGGTTCCTTGGTTAATTATGGTTCTCTATTGAACCTCACCCTATATATATATATATATATATATATATATATATATATATATATATATATATATATATATATATATATAATTTACTAATACTACAATAAGTTGATAATTCTTATAAAAATAATCAAAAAGAAAAAAAAACCATAATACATAGTTACATGAAATTATCAGATATTGTCTGATGGATTTATTCGAAATAATGATTAGTTAACAATTAATGGATTAAATTTGTAATGGATGAGCCTTAGTAGACATAGGTGTCTAACTTATAGATTTTGACTTATTACCGTATAACACCGGTATAAGCTATTTATATTCAAACATTTTGTTAGCTGATACCGGTGTGGAACCGATAATAAGCTAAAAATGAATTTAAATAAGCTTAGCCAAACACCCCCTAAATATTTATGAAGTAACACATGCAGCTGGCGCATAGTCATAAAATTCATCGTCATCGTCATTGTTACCGTCTCCATCTTATGCTGATGGAGCATAGTCATAATCTTCATCGTCTTTGTCTAAATAGCTTTTGGATTTTGAAATTTTTGTGAAAATTAAAAGATTTAAACTCGTACTTCCTTTAATTCAAATTTTTTTTTTAATCTAAAAGTTATAACCTCAACCCTTTTTTTTTAATTCATCTTTTTTTAAACAAACAAACTAAAAGCTAAAACATAATTTTTCAATTCAAGTTTTTTTTTAAAGCTAAAAGTTAAACCTCTCAAAAGCTAGTGGCATAGTTTTACACCTCATAACTAGGCTGTAAACGAATCGAACGGCGAACCGTTCATGAACTGTTCGGCGGGAAGTTCGTTTATGTTCGTTTATTTAATAAATGAACGAACATGAACAAAAATTCTCGTCCGTTTAGTTAAACGAACGAACATGAACAATTGTCTCGTTTGTTCATTTACGTTCGTGAACGTTCGTTTATGTTCGTTCGTTTAAGTTTTTTTATGTTCATATATTTTCAATTGTTTTTTTATTACATTACTATATTATAGTTCGTTTATGTTCAATTGTGTTTGTTTATCTTTGTTCGTTTATGTTCGTTTAGTATGTTCACGGACATAAACGAACAAAGATAAACAAACACAATTGAACATATATGAACATAAACGAACTATAATATAGTAATGTAATAAAAAAACAATTGAAAATACATAAACGAACAAAGATAAACAAACACAATTGAACATATATGAACATAAACGAACTATAATATAATAATGTAATAAAAAAACAATTGAAAATAAATGAACGAACGTGAACAAGACAATTTGTTAAACGAACGAACATGGACAAGAAAACTCCGTTCGTGTTCATTCGATTGTTCGGCTAACTTAAACGAACGAACACGAACAAGCCTTTGTTCGTGTTCGTTCGGTTCGTTTACAGCCCTACTCATAACCATCTAGAAGCCACAAATCAAATTTTTTTCACTAACCCACCACATCAACTAATCTATGAGAAGTTTGTCCCCATCATTTGAATAATTATATAAAAACAAAACATGTCAATAACAACACATTCAAAATTAAACATGTTCGAGAGCAAACACTACCACTTAGGCAAAAAAAATAAATGATACATTGTATTGCATTGCAGAAAAGCATCAAATTTCAAAGCATAAAAGATAAGGAAATCCGAGAAGACAAATGGCTAAAGGGTTTTGGAGGAGATAATTAGGTAGTACTATTATGCTTGATTCGGTTGAAACTCAGTAAAATTCCAAATTTCACTTTTCACCACAGTAAAAGTGTAAAAAAAAAACAAGAAAAAGAAGGTAACAATTTTTTACTTCCAGAGCTTTCGAAGGGACATGTTTTTTTCAGTTTCCTTCTTCATAACTTTAGCCACTGCCATCTCAAAATCTTCTTGTGTCACATGCACTCTCCTTTCTCTCAATGCAAACATCCCTGCCTCTGTGCAAACCGCCTGTAAGGGTAAAATGGTCATTATAACTCTTATTCATTACAAAAAAAAAAAAAAATATATTTCTAAATTTATAATATTTGTCAATTACAACTTTACCTTAAGTTCTGCACCCGAAGCACCATTCATCTTCTCAGCAATCTTTTTCAGATCAATCCCACGCATTAAATTCATCTTTCTTGAATGAATTTTCAAGATATCACCTCTCGACTGTTAAAAAAAAATTATAATTTAAATAAGTATTGTAAACAAATTGATTAAAATTAAATAAATACTTACATCTTCATTTGGATTTGGGAACTCAATCTTTCTATCAATTCTTCCAGGCCTAAGAAGAGCCTGATCAAGGATATCAATCCGGTTTGTAGCCATCAAAACCTGTAAATAAATATCAGAAACAGATTCATTCATAAGGGCAATATCGTCTTTTTTTAATGAATTGTAAAAAATCAAAAATTACCTTGATCTTGTTTGATGCTTCGAATCCATCCAACTGATTGAGAAGCTCAAGCATTGTTCTTTGGACTTCACTATCACCATTTCCACTTCCAGATTCCATTCGAGCAGATCCAATGCTGTCAATTTCATCCATGAATATAATCGATGGAGCATGTTCCCTGTGCATATAGAAAAGGTTGGAGTGAAAAACTTGGAGGACTGAAAATGTAAAGAGGTGAAACTTGAAGGTGCAAACCTGGCCATAACGAAAAGCTCTCTAACCATTCTGGAACCTTCTCCGATGTATTTCTGTACTAATTCAGAACCAGAAACCCTAATGAAAGTACAGTCAGTATGATGAGCAACAGCTCTTGCCAATAATGTTTTTCCAGTGCCAGGTGGACCGTATAACAGAACTCCCTGAAAAAAAGGGGACAGGTGTCAGTTTAGGAGATAAATGCAAGAAATAACACTAATTTAAAGATATTATAATTAGTTTTGAATTACCTTTGGTTGAGCAATACCCAAGCTTTCAAATAACTCTGGATGTTTGATTGGAAGTTCAATAACCTGAAGATTGTTTTAAATTATAATGAATAGATAAACAACACTATGGATTTAAATAATGATATATAAAAGTATCAAAATATAAGATTTTCAAGATTAAATGGTTAAAAGGAAATATGGGGAACCTCTTTAATCTCTTTAATTTGTTGGTCAAGACCACCAATCATGTCATATGTAGAATCAGGAACTTTCTCAACTTTCATAAGGTTGACTAGAGGATCTACTTTGCTTGGTAAAACCAAATGAAGGACATAACTGTCATTTCGAAGGGCAACCCTGGTTGAAGGTGTGATCTTAGTAATGTCAATGCTTTTATCAATATCAACCACATATTTGCCCTCTGGGTGCACCTGAAAATAGCATGAGTAAAAATCAAATTTAGAACACAGTTATTATAAATATATAATTAATAGTCTGAAAGTAACATTTGCATAAAAATAAATAGCTGCACTAACCTTCACTAGAACTTTTGATTTTCCCATTACTTTGACAACTTCACCAACATAAGATCCAGGCTCTTGAAGCAGCTGTAACTCTTCTTTAAGCATCCTTACTGTATTTTTTAACATTGAAGGATAACATTGAAGACCAGTCATATATTAAAAAGAGTAGAATATCATGCAAAGACATATCAAGCATCAGAATAAGAACGCAAACTTTAGCCCAATTGACCAAAACTCATCACTGTAAGGACTTCAACCAAATCTTTTTTTTGTTTTGAGCACTACAAGAATGGAAGATCAGAAAGCAAAAGAAACCAGAGGCACACAAATTATGGTGTAATGTAAAAGACCAAGAACAAAGATAGGAATGCAGGAGATGTATACAGGTTGGTTGTGAATTTGTGATAGGAAAAGAAGAAAAAAAAAGTGGATCCAAGCTATGAAGAATGAGAGGCTATTTTGTCATATATGATGAAGCTAGGAAACGACATGTTTACTTTGACAAGTTTCCGATGTAAACAGAAAAGGGATAATAAAGGAACTTGATTGCTTTTTTGATGATATTAAAAGATGATTCGAGAAGGTGAGTTTTGAAAGTGAAGGAAGTACTGAAGAAATGTATGCCTAGAGTAAATAAAGATATAAGAAACATAAAAACATTTGATTGTGGTGTTTATATTTCTCACTAAGAGCTTGATTACGAGGAACAGTAAGGGAATTGCTATCATGTAGCCTAAGGGATACATTCAACTACTCACAATCAAATCCGACATGATCAAAACTTACAGCATAATAACATTAATTCACTAAAAACATAAATCCTCCTTAGTCCCCGCACAACCCACATACCTACCCACAGAAGTAACATCAAACAAAATTTGAAAGTACACAAATCTAGGGTTTCGAGCAACTTCAATTTAGGGATTTTAGAAATTCACCTCGAGAATTTAGCTCGTTACGCTGAGCCTCAAGGCGATTGAGATTATGACTCTTCTGGCGAACCTGGAGCTGAGCATCATGGATATGCTGCAAGTAATACTGCCTCAGACCTTCTCCTGGTTTCACCGCGTGCCTCGACGAACAACCCTCGTCTTTCTCCCCTGCATCCACGGGTTTCATCGCGATATCCGCTGTCGCCATTCGTGTCTATCCGATGGAGAATTCGTGAGCTTGCAGATTTTTGTTTCAATGGCGATTTGATTTCAGTAGTCGGTGTACAGAAGAGTGTTGATCACGAAAAGGGTTTGCTGCCTCTTTTCTATAGGCTTCTCGTTTCATTTTAATTAATGAAACATGGCATTTTGGGTCCTCAAACGTTTGTAATTTACCATTTACATCTTTTTTTTTTTTTTTACTTTTCTTTTTCTTTTGTTCTATTATTTTACATAATTGTGGTAAAAATAACTAACACAAAAAAGTTAACAAAAACTCATGCATAAATCATAATACGACCATCATGGGATTTTTTAGGAGTAAATTGTTATGGTACCAGTTATTTTTTTCTAAATCATATACACGACAGATTATAGTTGGTATAAAAATTTTGTTATCACTATTGTATCAAGTATATAGTTAGTACCAACTTATTTGGCTACCAATAGGTTCGATTGATACATGTTGGTAAAGGTATATACCAACATGTATTAAGGGCATCTCCAACCCACTCCCAAACTCCATTTCTTCCCTCATTCTTCTCCAGCCCTATCCCATTTTCAGCTCCATTTTTTGAGATATGAATAATATTCCCCCATATATTGGGGAATACTATTCATATCTCCAAAAATGGTGGTGAAGTTTGGTTGCCAATTTTAGTCTCTCTCATTTTTATTTTATACATTTCTAGTTTATTTTATCTACTAATTATAATTTAAATACAATATTTAATATTTATAATATCATGTTATATACTAATTTATATTAATTAATCATAAATATAGAGTTTAATTAGTAGGGGGTGTATTTGACAATATATATAAGTTATAAAAATAGAATATTATAGGAATATACTTTTGGGGTAAAAAATGGGATAGAAAATGGAGTATGGTTGGAGATGAATCACTATTTACTCCAATTTTTACTCCATTTGGGGGGGGGGGGGGGAATGGAGATGGGTTGGAGATGGTCTAAGGGAATTTTTTGAATAAGGATTTTTCGTGTTCTTGAGCATTGCGAAACGTGAATGCGGTTTTTGTGAATAAGAGTTTTGTAATTGTTGTAATTGAAAATTCGATCCAAAAGTATTTTATTATGTGCTACCATGAGTTTAAAAGTTAAAAAAGTGTAGGAAATGGGACACACCAACATGAGTTAAAATTTTTAATTTTACTAATACGGTAAATGATAATATCAAAACTCTTAAAATCTCAAACACCAAACATACTAATATATATATATATATATATATATATATATATATATATATATATATATATATATATATATATATATATATATGAATTAGTTGGTATGGTACTAGTGTAGTATTGAAAACTTTATATCACTATTGTACCATAATCATTCAATTGGTATGTTACTACCAACCAACACATGTTGACTACCAAACATATTGGTTTACCAACATTTTTTGTTCGGATGGTAACATGTTGGTTGGTTTTCCATGGTATATATTTTTCAACCTTAGGATTTTTAACGACGTCGGAGTCGCATCTCGTCATGAAACCACTTCCAGAATTTGGAAGTAAAGCGAACATCCCGGTCTGAAACTATTGATACCGGCACCTCATGACGTGCCACCACCTCCTGAACATAAATCTCGGCTAGCTTCTCTGCAGAAATACTCTCCTGGATCAGAATAAAATGCGCGCTCTTGGTCAATCGATCCACGATGACCCAATTAGAATCTACTATGTGCGTTATCATGGGGAGCTTCTTGATAAAATCCATCGTGATGTCTTCCCATTGCCATACGGGAATCTCCAACGGTTGCATCTTGTTGTGAGGTCGTTGATGCTCGGCCTTGACTTTCCTGCAAGTCAAGCACCGCTCCACAAACCATAATATATCCCGCTTCATGCAGGGCCACCAATAATCAGGGCGAAGATCCCTATACATCTTCTTCGCCCCAGGATGAAAGGAGAATCTCAAATTGTGAGCCTCCTCCATCAGAACTTGGCACACCCCACCCCAATATGGAACCCAGACCCTCTGATGCAAGGTCAATTATCCGCGACTATCATAATCAAAGGAAGCCACCTAACCCACAATTCACTCACACTTCCGGCGCTCTTCATTCATAGCCTCAACCTGAGCCTCCCGAATCTGTTCCAGCAACGGAGTAATCACTGTCATCCTCAAGCATATATCTCGAATCGGAGCCGTGACTGTCTTGCGACTGAGAGCATCGGCCACCATATTGGCCTTCCTTGGGTGGTACAGGATCTCACAATCATAATCTTTCACCACATCCAACCAACGACGTTGTCTCATATTCAGATTTGGCTGATCCATCAAATACCAAAGCCTAGGAACCACCGAAAGGGGTTCAAACCCAAACCCTAGACTTAAAAGAGTGAGGGCTTAACCATTAAGCACTTAATCTCTAAAGAAAAAACCCCAAATTGCAAATCTAACACCGTAGAGCTGGAAAACCACGTAAACCACATAATCTCTGATACCAATTTGTCACACCCCCGAACCAGGACGGCGAAAACGTTCGGGGGCGGATGACTTCATGTACAGTATCATAACACATGAATATGAATGAAACATAGCAACCAAACATCATACATTATAGTATACCAACATCCATAGTCTTACAAATTGTACTTGTTTATCAATTAGACAAAAATAACATAAAGTATGGTTGCTCAAAAGGTAGTAAAATAATCCTGATCCAAGGCTCGAGTACTTGTTCACTGAGTCCCTAAGAATACAAGTCGTTTTGAAAAGCGTCAACATAGAATGTTTGTGAGTTCATAAGCATGCTTGTAGGAAAAACTTTGTAATATCATCTCTTATAATAAATTGTAAAATTCCAGAAAATCCAATATTTTCTAAAAAAAGCAGTTTGTGAGTTTCGTTCCAAAATCATGTATAATTGCATGCATGTCCTTTATTATCCTTTGTTGGTGTTTGAAAAGAGTGTATCCCCAGAAAATCTTATATTTTCTGTATATAAAGGTGATGTGGTCTTAAAACCCTAAGACCCGAGTGGTGAAATCAGTTTACAAAGTATACGAAACATAGTTTGGTATTTTGTAAAAACTAGTAGAGTGTAAATCCTTTGTAAATCCAAATAACGTTGTTACTCTCTATGTGTCTTTTCCTTGTAGAGTAAAAAATGAATGTATTCAGAAAATACAATATTTTCTTAATAGCGAACTGTAGTCTTAAACCCTAAGACCATGGTGAAAATGAATAGTGTGCAGACATTAGTATATAGTTTTATTTCTTTTAATAAAACTAACGAAGTAAAGCTTCCCGTAAACCAAATGTGACATCCCCTAATTTCTCGGCCAGAAAAGACCGATTTCGTTTATTGCTTTTTAAAATAAAATCAGAGAAATCTTTTTAAAAGATGTTGCGGAATTGGTCCCCAAAACAAAACATGATAAAAGTTTATCAAAACCTTTCTTTAAGAAATATATATTTTTATTTCATAACAAAACCTCGGGATGCCATGTTCCGATACAGATCAAAAGCATACACAAGACATTTATAAGCCTTACACAGTTATTTACAACTACTGGCCTATAATCCAAAAATCACTCATTGTCATCATCCGACTATGCTCGGGGTCCACTACCTGTAATATAAAAAGCTGAGTGGGTCAGGCTTGGAAGCCTGGTGAGCATATAGGGTTTTCAACCCACAATAATTAAATTTATTGTACTTAAACATCAATCAATCAACCAAATTACCCCAACCCCATTATCTTATTAACTTCTTAAGGGTTTACCCTAAGATTCAACTATCACTCCTTCCTAAGGATTCATCCTAAGGAATAGGCACAAAGTCACCTCGTCACCGGGGTTTATACAACGGGCACTAAGTCCATAGCTGCCAAGGTTTATTCAACATATGCTAAGTTCATAGCTCTCATTTATCGGCAGTATTATTTACAGGTATTCCCCCTGCAATACATGTCAATGCGTTTTTAGAGTACTTCAAATGAACATATAGTTCATTACACCTACAGGTTGCGGGCCTGCTAGTGTTCCACATGCTGTCTAGAATAGTCCATGGTTGTCATCCATACTCTGCTGAATGACGGGGGTCAACATTTTGGGTAAGTGATTCTCTCAAATTTCACCACTCACCCTCAACTCATGATCAATATTACTGATCATCTCCTTTATCCAACTCACCTTTCATCACACCCACTATTTCTTCTACCCATGTTTTACCCAACATTTTTGTAGATAAAAATACATATACAGTTTAAATTATTTAAAAACATGTATAAATCACACCTTCAACATCCAACTCAAAGAAACAAACAATAAATATTCACACAGCACGTATTTTATGTAAAATACTTCATATCTATGTGTAAGGTGAAAGTAACTACACACTCACCTGATTTAATGAAAATCGGGCAGCAATTCGTTTCCTAAAACGATCGTTTCTAATAAACCGGGAGTTTTATTGAGAAACCGGGCTCTGCGAAGGGTCGGGCTTCAAAACCGAAAAGATAAATTTTCCGGGCTTCTCGGGCACTTCGTGGCGTATTCCGGGTGTTAGAATCGATACCGGGGCTTCGGGGAATGTTAAGATGAAGAAAATATGGAAAAAGGGGTTAAAAGTGGCAAAATCCCAAAAGTACCCGGGAGGGTTCGCATACCCTTCTATTTATAGGGTCCGAAGCTGCTGATCGGACGGATGAGAAGAGTCCACGCGGCAGCAGATCCGAAGAGTAGTCACGTGGGCTGCGCATGCGAGGGATCAGGCAGTCCCTGATTGGACCGAAGTCCGGGTCCGAAGGTCGGCTAAGGAGGTGGGGTCCGCAGGCGAGGGTACGCAGGTGGCTGCACGTGCGAAGGCCTCGGTGGCAGCTGCTGATTGGACCGAGGTCTAGTGGTCCATCTGCGAGGCTCGGAGGCTAAGGCGGTGCGAGGCTCGGTCCAGCTGCGAGCTTCGGATTGGGCCTCCCTTCGGTCGAATCAGAATCCAACACACAACTACTGTTTATGCGAGGGAAGGCGACACGTGGCTTCGCATGACTCACCAATTTCGGACACGTGGCACTCTTTCAGCGAAGGTGACGTGGCAAAAACGTGACTATGCGAATTTTCTCGATTTTCGCGCCAAAACTTCTAAAATCCATAACTTTCGCATACGAGCTCCGTTTTTAACCTTCTTTATATGCACGCGTAGGTAAAATTACGCTCTACAACTTTCGTTTAGACTTCGTCGGCTAATTTTGAATTTTAATTTTTATATTATTATTTTTAACAGACCGAGACAAGAAATCCGTTAAAAATTCATAACTTCTTCATCCGATGTTTGTTTTCATCAGACTTTTTACCGTTGTGCTACTAATGACGAGACCTTCGATTCTCGTTTAGGTCGTGTCGGCTAAAAATCACTCGATCTAAAATTCGAGTTTTTAGCTGTCTACTGCTAAGCTGAAACTTCGAAAAATCATAACTTCCTCATACGAAGTCAGATTTTGGCGTTCTTTTTATCGAACTTCTCGGTTTAACGAATACTACGAGTTTTGTTTAGATTACTAAGGATAAAAAGTAGTTTATCAAAAACTCGCTTTTTACGACATTCGGCACCGTGCCGGTTTATTGCGAAACTTCGACAGGTCATAACTTCTTCGTTATAACTCGGATTTCGGCATTCTTTATATATCCGTAATCCTTGTCACAACCACTACAACTTTTTTAATAGATATCGGCTTTATCTAATATTTATTTTTGACGCTCATTTTTATTCTTAATTATTTAACTCCTACTAATTAAGCATAAAACACATAAAAGACATAATATTCACATAATTCCTTTTCATTTATTCTAAATGAGTCACAAAGGTTAACCTAGATCATTATGTCAATATTAATGCCTAGCCTAGAAACACGGGCGTTACAACTCTCCCCCCCTTAGGATGATTCTGTCCCCGGAATCACACAACGACAAACAACTACGGGTAGCGACTCACCATGTCACTCTCCGTTTCCCAGGTGGGATTTGGCCCATTTATATGTTTCCAACGCACAAGCACTAAATCGACTATCTTACGTTACAACTTATTAGTCTTACGGTCAACGATTGCCTCAGGTTCTCCAATTAACCTCTTGCTCTCATCCAACCTTAATTCAGAAATGGGAATTATGTCGGGCACACCTCCCGTGAACTTCCTCAAATAACACATATGAAATGTGTTATGAATACCCTCCAGTTCTTCCGGTAATTCTAGCTTGTAAGCTTGATTCCCGATCCTCCGAAGAACTTTAAATAGTCCAATAAACCTTGGACTCAACTTTCCCCTTCTACCAAACCTTATAAGTCCCTTCCACGACGAGACTTTAAGTAAAAACCGAATCTCCAACTTCGAATGATATCGGTTGTCTTTTCTTGTCAGCATAGCTCTTTTGAGCAGCTAACATCCTTTCCCTAATCACTTTCAACTTTCCAGCAGTCTGATGGACTATTTCAAGTCCCATAAGCTGCTTTTCCCCAGCTTCCAGTCAACATGACGGCATTCAACACTTTTCCCCATACAAAGCGTGATAAGGTGCCATCTTGATGCTTGAGTGGAATCTATTACCCTAGAAAAATTCTACTAAAGGCAAATGTTCATCCCAGTTACCTTGGAATTCCAAGGTACAGGTTCTCAGCATATCCTTCAACGTTTGAATCGTTTATTCGCTCTGACCATCGGTTTGCGGATGGTAAGGCGTATTCAAACACAACTTGGTACCCAATTCCTCTTACAGACTCCTCCAACACCTTGAGGTAAAACGGCTGTTACGATCGGATACAATCGTTAACGGAACACCGTGAAGCCTCACAATTTCTTTCACATAAGAATTCGCAAGTTTATCCATAGACCATTTCTCATTGGCTGCTATGAAATGCGCACTCTTAGTGAAGCGATCAACAACCACCTAAATTATGTCGTGACCGTTCCTTGTTCTGGGTAGTTTAGTCACAAAATCCATAGTGATGTCTTCCCATTTGCCCATGGGTATAGGCAAAGGTTCTAAACTCCCATACAGTTTCTGATGTTATGCCTTAACCCTAGCACAAGTTACACACTCGTCCACATACTTTGCAACATCGAGCTTCATCGTCGGCCACCAGTAATAGGGTTTTAGATCCCTATACATTTTCGTACTACCGGGATGAATCGAGTACATGGTTTTGTGAGCTTCTTCCATCAGAAAACCTCTTACTCCTCCCGCCTTAGGTACCCAAATCCTATCTTTGAATACCTTCAGTCCTTGACCGTTTGTATCAAACACCAACGTTTTGCCCAAACGTTCCTCCTTTCGGTCATTTCTCTCTAAAGCTTCCTCTTGAGCTTTCTTTATACTTTCCACAACTGTCGAGACAACTTCAATTCTCAACGCTCTTGGCCTTTTCTTTTCAAGATTTACCTTCCGACTGAGAGCATTAGCAACAACATTTGCTTTACCAGGGTGGTAAAGTATCTCACAGTCGTAGTCCTTGAGTAACTTTAGCCAGCGTCGTTGCCTCATGTTCAATTCCTTCTCCATACCTTTAAGGCGAATACTACCACTACCAACTCCAGACCATGAGTGGGGTAGTTCTTTTCATGCTCCTTCAATTGCCTCGATGCATTCGCTATCACTTTATCCCTTTGGGTCAGAACACAACCTAACCCAACTCCAGAGGCATCACTATAAACTGTGAAGTTGTTAACTCCTTCAGGTAACGAAAGAATCGGTGCTTCACACAACGTCTTCTTTAACTTCTCAAAACTTCCTTATGTTTCTTATTCCAAGTATAGACAGCTCCTTTGTGGGTCAAAGCTGTCAATGGAGTCGCGATCGAAGAAAAGCCTTGGATAAATTAGCGATAATATCCAGCTAATCCTAAAAAGCTTCAGATCTCCATAGGACTTTCAATCGTAACCTTCGAGTTACAAAATAAATCCTTATTGAGGACTCCTTCTTCTTCTTATAATAAGTATTTTCCTTCGTTTATTGTAACAGACCGATGGGTCATGTTCTAATGATCTCTCATTGTATACTGCACTACTTAGACTCAGATCTTCTAGGGACAAATTTCGGAGCAAACTATACCTTCATTCATGTTCTAATGTGATACAATCACAGTTAAGCATGTATCATTTCTAACTACCTACCTCTTTAACAATGAGTGCGATACTTCTATTGATCGCTTTGATCATTTCTCACTTCAATCTTCTGGCTTAAGTCAAATACTACATCGAACTTGGTTCTCTGAACCACATAATAAACTCATCTTAGTCGGACTCGATTCGATATGACCTCTAAGGTCGGAATAACAATCATCTTCTTAGTCATTACCGAAACGATGGTAACGACAGACTAGAATAAGACGGAATCAATTACTAGTTCCTTGGTAACCTTGTGACTTTCCCTGATCCAAGTGTGAGTCCTGTGCTTCCAGTAGTATAGATCTCTACTACTATTCACACCTACTCATACTCGTCCCAAGTACTGTCTCGCAGTCCCCAAGTCCTAAAATCACAAAACAATTTAACACATACGAATGTGTCCAATTAATCATAAAATTTTCCTAGACTCTACTAGGACTTCTTCCATGCGTATCTTCAATCATCAATTCTGCTTCAACTTGGTTGGTGATGGAAATTCCAGACGATGGAATAACTTCAAGAATTACACCAACCATTCCATCATCCTGCCAATCGAAGGTGTACTTCAGACGTACCGTACCCCTCTAAACGTTCCGTTATTTTATTAGACATATTCTAAAGGCAAGATACCACTCTTATGATATCTTCTGATAGGTATCATTCACTATCATAAGCTTTTCATTTCCTCCATCTACTCCATTCTCTACGAGTCTCACCATAACGTTTTGTACACCCAAACAGACATTCGGTGTATGGGGCGAGAATTTAAGATAGGAAAGCTTTATTTACGATAGACGTATAAATCTCCTTATCACTTCGAAACGTTTACATGTTAGTTCTAATATCGTAACCATACACTTAGAATCCTACACACATAAGGTTTCTAGATCCGGTCGGCAACAGACCATAGATCCGAACAAATAATAGCATCATTATAGCTATAACACAAAACATTTAGCACATAAAAGCATTTTAGGCATCCTTCCTAAACTAAAATAGTCCTCGTGTCAATTTAGGTGTACTACCTAAAATATAATAGACACACTCAACTCACAATCATCGCTTAGCATTCTAAGTTTAAGTCTAGAAATCCTACAAATTTCTTAGTTCGCTTAAACTAATGCTCTGATACCAACTGTGACATCCCCTAATTTATTGGCCAGAAAAGACCGATTTCGTTTATTGCTTTTTAAAATAAAATCAGAGAAATCTTTTTAAAAGATGTTGCGGAATTGGTCCCCAAAACAAAACATGATAAAAGTTTATCAAAACCTTTCTTTAAGAAATATATATTTTTATTTCATAACAAAACCTCGGGATGCCATGTTCCGATACAGATCAAAAGCATACACAAGACATTTATAAGCCTTACACAGTTATTTACAACTACTGGCCTATAATCCAAAAATCACTCATTGTCATCATCCGACTATGCTTGGGGTCCACTACCTATAATATAAAAAGCTGAGTGGGTCAGGCTTGGAAGCCTGGTGAGCATATAGGGTTTTCAACCCACAATAATTAAATTTATTGTACTTAAACATCAATCAATCAACCAAATTACCCCAACCCCATTATCTTATTAACTTCTTAAGGGTTTACCCTAAGATTCAACTATCACTCCTTCCTAAGGATTCATCCTAAGGAATAGGCACAAAGTCACCTCGTCACCGGGGTTTATACAACGGGCACTAAGTCCATAGCTGCCAAGGTTTATTCAACATATGCTAAGTTCATAGCTCTCATTTATCGGCAGTATTATTTACAGGTATTCCCCCTGCAATACATGTCAATGCGTTTTTAGAGTACTTCAAATGAACATATAGTTCATTACACCTACAGGTTGCGGGCCTGCTAGTGTTCCACATGCTGTCTAGAATAGTCCATGGTTGTCATCCATACTCTGCTGAATGACGGGGGTCAACATTTTGGGTAAGTGATTCTCTCAAATTTCACCACTCACCCTCAACTCATGATCAATATTACTGATCATCTCCTTTATCCAACTCACCTTTCATCACACCCACTATTTCTTCTACCCATGTTTTACCCAACATTTTTATAGATAAAAATACATATACAGTTTAAATTATTTAAAAACATGTATAAATCACACCTTCAACATCCAACTCAAAGAAACAAACAATAAATATTCACACAGCACGTATTTTATGTAAAATACTTCATATCTATGTGTAAGGTGAAAGTAACTACACACTCACCTGATTTAATGAAAATCGGGCAGCAATTCGTTTCCTAAAACGATCGTTTCTAATAAACCGGGAGTTTTATTGAGAAACCGGGCTCTGCGAAGGGTCGGGCTTCAAAACCGAAAAGATAAATTTTTCGGGCTTCTCGGGCACTTCGTGGCGTATTCCGGGTGTTAGAATCGATACCGGGGCTTCGGGGAATGTTAAGATGAAGAAAATATGGAAAAAGGGGTTAAAAGTGGCAAAATCCCAAAAGTACCCGGGAGGGTTCGCATACCCTTCTATTTATAGGGTCCGAAGCTGCTGATCGGACGGATGAGAAGAGTCCACTAGGCAGCAGATCCGAAGAGTAGTCACGTGGGCTGCGCATGCGAGGGATCAGGTGGCAGTCCCTGATTGGATCGAAGTCCGGGTCCGAAGGTCGGCTAAGGAGGTGGGGTCCGCAGGCGAGGGTACGCAGGTGGCTGCACGTGCGAAGGCCTCGGTGGCAGCTGCTGATTGGACCGAGGTATAGTGGTCCATCTTCGAGGCTCGGAGGCTAAGGCGGTGCGATGCTCGGTCCAGCTGCGAGCTTCGGATTGGGCCTCCCTTCCGTCGAATCATAATCCGACACGCAGCTACTGTTCATGCGAGGGAAGGCGACACGTGGCTTCACATGACTCACCAATTTTGGACACGTGGCACTCTTTCAGCGAAGGTGACGTGGCAAAAACGTGACTATGCGAATTTTCTCGATTTTCGCGCCAAAACTTCTAAAATCCATAATTTTCGCATACGAGCTCCGTTTTTGACGTTCTTTATATGCACGCGTAGGTAAAATTACGCTCTACAACTTTCGTTTAGACTTCGTCGGCTAATTTTGACTTTAATTTTTATATTATTATTTTTAACAGACCGGGGACAAGAAATTCGTTAAAAATTCATAACTTCTTCATCCGACGTCCGTTTTCGTCAGACTTTTTACCGTTGTGCTACTAATGATGAGACCTTCGATTCTCGTTTAGGTCGTGTCGGCTAAAAATCACTCGATCTAAAATTCGAGTTTTTAGCTGTCTACTGCTAAGCTGAAACTTCGAAAAATCATAACTTCCTCATACGAAGTCAGATTTGGGCGTTCTTTTTATCGAACTTCTCGGTTTAACGAATACTACGAGTTTCGTTTAGATTACTAAGGCTAAAAAGTAGTTTATCAAAACTCGCTTTTTACAACATTCGGCACCGTGCCGGTTTATCGCGAAACTTCGACAGGTCATAACTTCTTCGTTATAACTCAGATTTCGGCATTCTTTATGTATCCATAATCCTTGTCACGACCACTACAACTTTCTTAATAGATATCGGCTTTATCTAATATTTATTTTTTACGCTCATTTTTATTCTTAATTATTTAACTCCTAGTAATTAAGCATAAAACACATAAAACACATAATATTCACATAATTCCTTTTCATTTATTCTAAATGAGTCACAAAGGTTAACCTAGACCATTATGTCAATATTAATGCCTAGCCTAGAAACACGGGTGTTATACCAAAATGGTGTTGTTAATCCCTATATGAGTCGCTATAATCATACTAATATGACGGAGTGTCTGTATTGACGCTCTTCAGGCGTCGGTTTCTGAAAAGATATTTGTCACCCTAGACTGGCCTAGTCTAGCTGTAGCGAACAGCTCAGGTCTGGGATGTCAACCCCGTATAGATCTATACACAAACTCCCGTTATCCCTCCAAGAGACTCTGGTTATAACTAACAGGACTTACCGCGTACGCTAAGTAGGTACGACTAAAGGTGAGTCTCACAAGAGCCTTAACCGATTTACGTAAACTATGACTTCTCTTTCTTGTAAAACGACTTGAGTATATCTAGTGTAATTGAAAATATTTATACAATCAAGTATATAAACATATGCAAGTTATCATGCCTGAGTGTTTTCAAAAGGTTACAACCTTTAAACTTACATCTAAACACAAATATAATCACTTTTAGTATGTTAAAACAATTTTCTGGTTTTTGACTTTGCTGTCCCTGTTTTTAGAAAAATTATAGAAAAATCATCGTAAGTCGAAATTGGTATCCGTAAACTCTGGGAGTTTGGAAATTGAGTCTAATTTGTTCACAATTTTTCTCATAATTCTTAATGGCCTCAAACCAGTTCATCTTCACAGACTGGTCCGAGATTAATCCTGAAATGATAGACAGTTTTGTAAAAATCGCCAAAAATTGTAGAAAAATCGTATGAACGCATGAGAGTAGTCATTTGAAAGGTATAAACCTGAACTTTTTTCATGTAAAACAGTTTTGAAAAATATTACATTCAAGGTGTTCAAAATAGTCCGTGAATGACATATAACTTTTCTGTTGAAAGTTGTTGGTTAAGTTTATGTTATACATGTTTGCACACAAGACTTGTTTATGCTATTTTTGGAGTGTATAGCCCCACATCTATAGTTTTCAAACAATATATGTGTTAACAACACTTATCTCATGATTTTTATGAAGATCTATATGATAAACTTCATGTTCAAGTAAAAACCCAAAAGTTAAACATACAAACACAATGGTCCATGCAATTATCCAATGGTTAACCGAAACCTTGACTTGTATCCCCCCCCCCAAGAGTATGAAAACATGAAAAATAGTGGGGTATGAAGCTCACCTTGAGGTTTTCAAGATGTAGATGAAGAAGAAGATGAAACTTTGAACATAGCTTGAGTTTTTGGAGAGATCTCGAAATGGAGGTGGTTCTAAGGTCCACATTCACGAAAAAGAGAGTGTAAGGGAAAGATCTTAGCATATCTTGAAGTAAAACACTTGATTTTTAGTCTAGAACTTACCAAGTTATGAAGTCTTGAAGAGAACTTCTTGAAACACACTAGTAACTCACACTTTTTGAAGAAGGAAGGGAGAGAGTTTCTTGAGTTTTTGAGAGATAATAAGCTAAGAGTTTGAGTTTGGAAATGAAAAGTGAAGAGGTAATGGTGGTGGTTTGGTCGAATTTAGGGAGGAGAAGTAAAAGGTGGAGATCTTACATGTTGGTCAAAGTGTTCATGCATGGTTACATGATATGTAATTAGCATGTTTATATGTGGTGTAATTATGAGGTGTCACAATTATAAACCACTTTTTATTTTTTTTTACTCATGACCATAACCAATTAGGAGAGGTATTTGGCCCAAGGTTGGCCCAAAAAAATAATGGGCTTCGAATTTGACTTGGTCCAAGGGGTTTTCGGCCCAATAATGTTTTAGGAAGGGTATTGGCTCAATTAAGGGGTTTTCGGCCCAAGGAGATTAAATGAAGGGACTTTCGGCCCAAAATGAAGTCTAATTGAGGTTTTAGGCCCATTCAAGCCCAAGAGAGGGTTTTCGGCTGTGACAACCCGAAATTTCTCTTTTGTATAAGCCATTCAATTCAATCAAAGTCAGACTCGTTTCTGCTATCTTTTAGCATTATTTAGGGTCTGTTTGAGTGTTATGAGCTTAGTACAATCAGGGTTTGGGTTTAGGGATGAGTTATTTAAAGTCATAGGGTTGCTTTTGGGCCAAACACTCCTTCAAGAGGAGTGTACGGCCGTACGTACACATGGGTGTACGGCCGTACACCCATCTATGGCCGTGAACTCTCACCTATATAATGATACTTAGTCATTTTCTCAACACTTTTCACACTTCCAAGCCAAGAATTCGGATTCTCTCTCAACTATCATCAAGTTTCTCACCTAGATCTTCTAAGAAGTAAGTGTTTCCTACCTTAATTTGTTGCTACATTGCTTTAACTAGTGATGAATCCATGTTTTCATTCCATAAATTTCATCTTTGGTTAGATCTTCATCTTTCACCAAGAACACCAAGAACACACACTAGTTCTTGGTGGTCGTGAACCCTCATCAAGCTTCCAAATTGTGAGTAACTGCTTCCTATGCTTGTTATCTACTAGAAACACTTGTTATTCATCTTAAAATCGACCATCTTAGCAAGCACATGAAGGGTGTACGGTCGTAAACCCTTGTACGGTCGTACACACCTCATAGGGCCGTAAACCCCTGTTGATGTTCATAGTTGGCCTTAAACTTTCCTTAAAGCTAAGCATGGGACCAAGAACACTTCCTTGATGCTATATAGGACCTTAAAACACCTCATTTGCATAACTTCTTCATAAGTGTACGGCCATACACTCATGGGCCGTGAACCCCATGGCCGTACACACCTTAGTGTGGCCGTGAACCTCCCTTATTCAATCATATGTGATTTTAACACTTAGTTTCAAGTGTTTCCTAGTCCCTAAGGGTGTTTTCTTGCATGTTAGTTGTCCAAAACACAAATTACATGCCTATATATGCCATTATATGTCATTTAGGACTTGTTTGTGTCTCGGGAATTCATTCGTGGAACTCCTCATCCTTACGCGAACCTTCAATCGAATCAAACACATAAGGTGAGTTCATACCCCTATATTTTCCGAGTTTTTAATGTTTTCAGGGGGGAATACAAGTAAAAGCACAAGTAATCTTGTGTTCGAAAATATTATTTTGTTTAATATATTTTCCATCATTAGTATACATCGAATGTAGAAATCAGTTTTACAAAACGTGTTAGGATACAAACCTTGCAAAAGCAGTTTTCAGAACTAAGGAAACAAACTTATGATGAAATAAAAGATATTATTTTATACGGATTCATGTTAATAACAAAAAGGGTTTTCATAGTATTATTCGTGGATTCGTTGAGAGAACTACAGTGTGAGACGCCTTGTAACTAGAGTCTCCTGGAGGGAGAGTGTGAGTTTGTGTATAGATCTATACGGGAGTGACAATCCCGCACCCTGACTATTAGCTACAGTCAACCTAGGGTGACAAACTTCATTTTTCACGACGTACGTCCGAGTATGTCGTAATGTTGATTGACCATAATATGGTTATAAGAATCCACAGGTGAAACAACGACTCGTCCGCGAAATAATGTACTTAAAAATCAGTCAACAGGGTTAGTAACTATGTGATGATTTAGTATGTACATTAGGGTAATATGAAATTAACATCCGACTTGTAGTGGGATGTGTGATTTCTGCCTCATTTCCAATTCCTTGTTTGGTTGTGGGCATAGGGCAGAATCACCCAATCGACTGTTTGTTCGATCTAGATTTTTATAACTCGTATGTACTAAGTGATCATAGGAGGGTATTAACAACACTTTCGGTATACAGAATAACACGTTTTCAACCGGTTTTATTTATGTAATAAGACTAATATACATTACTGGAGGTAGCCAGGGTTTTCAAAAAGAACAATGCTTAAACAATATAAGTATGGTAGATACTTGTACTCTTCGATTTATAACGGATAATTCAATAACTTACACTTAGGGAAAATATAGGATCTTCCAGAGTAAACATCAGTATTTTATAAACAGTTGGTTTATTATTCAACTAACGAATATTCATATTAATTCCACGACTCCTTAGTTTATGCATCCGGGTTACGTATGAAGAATACCCGATAGACTGTGGAATGTGTGGTTTCCGCCTCATTCCTTGTTCCTTGTTTGGTTGTGGGTTTAGGGCAGATCCACACAATTAACTGTCTATCCGATATTGGTTTATGCGTAACTAGTATGAACTAAGAAGTCATAGAAGAAATGGTTTTAATCATGCTTTTCATAAGAAAATAATGGATTTTCTTGAGGAACAATATCAACAGATATCAAAGAACAAAGAACAGTTTTCTAAAACAAAATGCTTATGAACTCACCAGCGTTATGTTGATACTCTTTCAAAACCTACTTGTATTCTCAGGACACTAGTAGACAGGTATACTCCCGAAACTTTTGAGAAGACTGCCTAGTACCGTACTGCGACTCTTGTCTTCTACTGTATCTACTTTGATGTTTGAATATGTAATGTTTAAACACTTATGTAAAACGTATACTTATTAATGTAATGGTTGTTTGTACTTTGATTACTACAATGCATGTGTTGTGATACTTACATGACGTCCTCCGCCCCCGAATGTTTTCGCTGTTCTGGTTTGGGGGTGTGGCATCGGCCCAACAAGACCAAAAGGAGTAGTTATCGGCCCAATAAGGCCCAATAAGGATGTCTTGGTCCAATAAGGGATTTGGGTCGAAAGTTCTTGGGCTAAGGTCCAAAAATGATTGGATTTGGCTTATTGGATCGAGTTTTTGGGTATTCACGTGGTTGCTTCGACTTGAATGACAATGTACGCAAGTATGAACTTAATATCATTGACGTTTGAATTTCACTAAATGAAATATTACAAGATTACACAAAGAGTTTTTCTTGTACAAGGGCCAACTTCCTAACCCAAATTTGCTAGTTGTGACACTAGGAGAAACTCAAAAGCTCAAGAAGGGCTTAATAAGAGACTTAATGCACACAAGAAGTCCTTAAATCCATAAAGTTGACACCTTTATGCCAAAAGAGTCCATGATAACCCCAAATCTGAAAAAATAATGCTTTGGGACGTCCTAATCCAAACATTTATCCAACCCATGGCTAAAGCATAACAAATTAACCCAAAAGAGAGATCTAAGCATCTAGCCATCAAGATAAGAACTTTATACCTCAAACTCCTTGCCAAATGGGTAAATATTCGGGATCCAAGACTTCCTTCTCCAAGCTTAGAACTTCAAGGTCTTCTAACTCCTTCATAATTCCCAAAATGACCACCAAACTTCATCTAAGGCTCAAATGTTTGACAATGGATGCTACACTCGATTTAGGGTTTTAACAACAATGGAGGTTGTGAAGGAGGCAAGCTAAAGGAGCTTAAGGCCTTTAAATAGCGTGCAACACCCTAAAATTAGGGTTTCCTTCCCAGCCACCAACTCGCCGAGTTAAGGCACCTCAACTCGTCGAGTTGGCTCATTTAATCTCGCGAATCTTTCATCATAAACTCACCGAGTTGTCCCCTCCAACTCGCCGAGTTCAACTCAAATAAAGCTTATTCTCAACAATTTCTCTTCAAGATTTCGGGTGTTACATTACGTCCACATTTTAACACAAAATTTCCATTTTTAACAATATATAGAACATAAATTCAACATCCCATTATCATTACAAGCTCATTGTCATATATTCATTAAAAAGAGTTTTTAGCGGAAGTCTACAACATTATTAATTTATTCAATGCGAGTACAGTCATAGTGGAGCCTTCCCACGATCATAAGAGCAACTTGAAAAATTAAGTTATTCAACAACTTTAAGCCGAAGTTTAGCGAGTTCCCCAAGATACCATATATCACAATACATATACATGCATACAAATAATGGTTCACGACCTTTCATCGCTCTACCGATAACATGTGTCTGGACTCCTGGCCTATCGTCGTTCCGTCTTCAACACGAGTCTATAGGATCACGGCCTAACACCGTTCCGCCGTCAACTCTTCATATAACAGCAATGAATAATTCAAGTATACTACACGCAAGCACATAGAGATTATACCTTCGAATCTACTCTCATATCTCTTAACATACAATGATATATTGTAATACATAGTATAGTGATGTAACTCACCTGAACAGTCTCGAAGCAGCTAAGTTTGTAGTTTTGAAGGTAGCTTGGCCAACACGTATCAACAAATTTTTATGAAAAAAGTTTGAAAAAATCACAGGCAGAACTTTGACCCGAAAACTTCTATTTGTTGGGCTCTTTGATGAATCAGAGCTCTACTAAAATACTCCAACTAACTAAGGGAAATCAGACTCAAGAGGTGGGAAAGGTTTGAGAGAAAGAGGATTGAAAATGTGAGAAAATGAGCAATTTCAGTCATCTATATATACTAATGGGAGGCGCACTGCGCCCGGTGTGTATGATGTTAGGTGGATCCGCATCATCTAAGAGTTTTGGCCCTTATTGAGCCACATGCCGAATTATAATGGTGCCACGTGTTGCGAAACCATGGAGCCACGTGTCAAGATCTTGTGGTGTCCTATCACCTCCGAGGATTGGTAAACAGTCATGTCACATGCCCCCCTCCGAGTGGTAACATGTCATCGTTTGCGCAGGTAAAACTCGAAATATTTGAACAATCATAACTTTTGCATACGAGCTCCATTTTTGACGTTCTTTATACTCACACGTAGGTATTTTCGAGCACTATAAATTTTCTTTAGATCTCAACAATTAATTTTTACTCTATTTTAAATTCATATTTTTATAGAGATTACACTGTTAAAATCCATGCGAAAAATCATAACTCCTTCATACGAACTCCGTTCTTGACTATCTTTATATCGACGGATACGTATTTACGAGATCTTCAACTCTCATTCACATTCTTTTGGCTTACAATCAACCGATTTTAATTTCGATTTCTGTATCGCACAATGTTTTACTATGTCGCATCGAAACTTTGAAAAATCATAACTTCCTCATACGGAGTCAGGTTTAAGCGTTATTTATATCTATGGAATCGTATTGACGCCTACTACATCTTCATGATGATTATTTTGGCTAAAAATTAATACATTTATATTTCAAATTTTATAACAAACGTTTTATATTAAAATCTACATGAAATGTGAAAATGGGATGTTACACATTTTAGTTTGTAATAAATGGCCTAGTCAATCTTAACATAACTTTTAACCATTAAATATAACAAATTTTATTGGTTTAGTTAATAAAATTGCTAAATAATTTACAAATACATTTTATGAATCTAAAATGATTAAACTGAATAATGCCAACATCCATTTTGATATAAACATTTCTTTCTCTTTGCTTGATGACGTGATGTTCAAATGTATCTTACTAAAATGGTGAAACCTTTTCCTGCGGAGTGTATTAAGCTTAAGGGATAACGACTTGAGAGAGGAACGAACTTTGAACTTTGTTCATATTTGGTGACTGAACTTTTTTTTCGAGTTTGATTTACCCATTAATTATTTAAAATTGTTCACATTTTACCCTTACGACTGTCTACAACCGTCGTAAGGGTAAAAAAAAAGGACGTTACACATTTGAGTTTGTAATAAATGGCCCAGTCAATCTTAACATAACTTTTAACCATCAAATATAACAATTTTATTGGTTTAGTTAATAAAATGGCTAAATAATTTACAATACATTTTATGGATCTAAAATGATTAAACTGAATAATGCCAACATCCATTTTGATATAAACATTTTTTCCTCTTTGCTTGGTGACGTGATGTTTAAATGCATCTTACTAAAATGGTGAAACCTTTTCCTCGAGAGTGTATTATGCTTAAGGGATAATGACTTGAGAGGGTAACGAACTTTGAACTTTATTCATATTAGTGGACTTTTTTTTTCGTGTTTGATTTATCCATTAATTATTTGAAATTATTCACATTTTACTGTTACGATCGTTTACAACCAGTCATAAGGGTAAACCGTGAACATTTTTAAATAATTCATGGGTGAAACAAGAACGAAAAAAATTTAGTGACTAAATGTGAACAAAATTGAAAGTTCGTTACCCTTTCAAGTCATTATCCCTTATTATGTTACGTGTCCATATCCTCGAGCTCTCATTTCCCATGCCCTATCTCCCGTTTCCCATGCCCAACATACTACCATGCTTCAAATTTCAACACAAATTTCAAACCATCACAACTTCTTCGATTCAAATCCGATTTTGGTGTTCTATATATGCACAGAAAAGTATTGGAGAGCCCCACAATCTTATGTAGTTATTTTGGACTAAAAAATTCTCGATCTAAAATCCTTAATTCATGCAAGAAACCCGGTCTATGACTTTTCCCTTCAACTATTCGACTCAAAATACAATTCAAGAGTTAAATCTCACAACTATCGTTATCACCTCTAAAAAGGTCTAAACTTATCTTCCTTAAGGCCCAAAACCTTTTCATAATCAACTTTCGACCCAAAATCCTAAATTAAGAAATGACCAAAAACCAGACGTTGCAACTTAAGTATCCAAGCCGAATGTTTGGTGACAAAATTCCACTAAAGGATAACAAGACACAAACTTATTTATAAGATGGATACATCAAGATTTCATGTTGTTTTAGAAATGACATTTGAAAGACCATCAAAATTTCAATTTATTAAGTTTATTTAACTTAATAAACATTTTTGATAAAAGTGTTTATTATATTATATGATGAAAAAAATGTTTGGATTATATGTAAGTTAATAAGGGTTTTTTTTGTTTATTTATTATTTTTTTTAAATGTTTGGATTAGCTTATAGTCATTTTATAGTTATTTTAGGTGAATAAGTCATAATCGTTTTTAAAAAGTATGGAGGATGTGAGTTTTCAAAAACTCCTAATGAAGGTTTTGAAAAACAACTTTCAAAAGCACTAAACATATTTTCGATTTATTGACTTTTCGTAAAATGGATAATGATTTGAAAAAGTAACAGACTTTCAATTTTGTTCATCCGAGCTTTTTTTTTCCGTGTTTAATTTACTTATGACTTATTTGAAAGTGTTTACATTTTATTCTTATAATCGGTTGTAAACGGTCATAAAAGATAAAATATGAACAATTTTAAATAATTTATGGGTAAATTAAACACGAAAAAAAGTTTATCTGCGAATAAAATTGAAAATTCTTGAAATCGTTAATTCGTTATCCATATTTAAGGTGAGGACCAAACCTGTACACGTGTTATAGTATAAGGATAGAAGTGTAATTTTTCTTAAATGAAATAGAGTGGAACCGAAGCATTGTCATTTGTTTTGCGTCTATAAACACAACTCGACCGTCTTCCGATTCGCCATTTCTCCTCCTTCCCTCTGTCAAAATCCCTCTCCGTTCCCTTCAATTTCACACCCGAAACTCCATTTTCCTCTTCGTCGAGTGAAAAATGTCGGGCAAAGGAGCAAAAGGTTTGATTATGGGCAAGAATGCCGCCCTCAACAAAGATAAAGACAAGGATAAGAAGAAACCTACCTCTCGATCTTCTCGCGCAGGTCTCCAGGTGCGTGTTTCTGTCTGTAATCTCTATGATTTTGGATGTAACGTTATGTTTTATGTGTTTATATCAACTTTTGTTCGTAATTGCTTCTTGATTTGTAGATTTTAGGTAATCGAGTAGTGATTATGAATGCTGTTTGGTTCACTTATGGTTGTTTAATTTTGTTTCATCGTGTATAAACCCTAGTTTTGCTAAAAAAAAAGGGTCCTGGAAAGTTTTTTTGGTTGGACCAACGAAAATGAATGATTACTACTGTTCCTCACCTAACAAATTAGATTTAATAATCTACTAACGACGACTGCATGTCCTGTTGTCAGATTTTACACCTACCTGTTTATGTATAGACAATGAACTATCTTTATGATTATACTATTAGCTATAATAACTTTATTATGATAGAAATATAATGAATTTATAGTTATTTGTTGTATAACTTTCCTGTATCTTGAAGATTATTAGAATTTTAGCTGGGATCAAACTGTGAAATCTGAAATTTCATGTTTGACCTGCATTGAACTTTGACCTCGAGCGATGCGAATAGGACAAAGATTGTAAATTTTTGTCTCACAAAAAAATGTGGAAGAAGGCGAGACAGGGACTCGCTCTCATCTATTGTATGTGTAAAAGACGTAAATGCCCTTTTCATCCTCATCATCGAAAATAGCTCTAGAAAGCTTGTCCAATCTCCTCCAGTCCTATTCCATGTAACAAATGCAGCCTTCGGCTGCATCTGTCAAAAGAGACCGGACTGGGCAGGACAAGACAAGCTTTCTAGGGCTATTTTTGATGATGTGGATGAGAAGGGCATTTACGTCTTTTACACATACAAGGGACGAGAGCGAGTCCTTGTCTCACCTTCTTTTCCACATTTTTGTGTGGGACAAAAATTTTACAATCTTTGTTGCGTTGACATTAGTTGCGGCAAAGTCAAATGCATGTCAGACACAGTACAACCTGTTCTGTCTTATCATGTGTTGTGATGGTGAATGTGTGAAGTGCAGTTTCCGGTTGGGAGAATTCATCGGTTACTGAAACAAAGGACGACTGCCAACGGGAGGGTGGGGGCCACAGCAGCGGTCTACTCTGCAGCGATTTTGGAATACTTGACTGCTGAGGTTCTGGAGCTTGCTGGGAATGCAAGTAAGGATCTTAAAGTGAAACGTATTACTCCAAGGCATTTACAGCTTGCAATTCGAGGTGATGAGGAACTTGATACTCTGATCAAAGGAACCATAGCTGGTGGTGGAGTCATTCCTCATATCCACAAATCACTCATCAACAAATCGGCTAAAGAGTAGAACACAATTTTAGTGATATGATTAATTCTAGTTAATAGTTGGTGTCAATGGCTGTTTTTGTTTTCATCATATGTCTAATCTAAAGAGGTTTGGGGTATTTGTTTTAGGATTATGATGAATTCATTTTGCTTCCATTTTTGAGGCTGTGTTTGTTGGTTACTCTTGTGTTCTTGTTAGAAATGGTGCCTTGTGTACTTACTGTGTTTGTCATGGATTGAACTGTGAGACAAAAAAATTGAAATTTTTTGTCCCACCAAGGAAAAGGCGAAGCAAGGACTCGTTGTTCTTGATTTTTGGTTTGTGCAAAATTCGTGAACGCCCTTCTTGTTCTTCTCATTGAAACTTGCTTTAGAAATCTTGCCCCATGTAATAAATGCAACTAAAATTTTTACACTTTCAAGCTTTATGCCATGAATTGATTTATCTCGCCTCGTGAAGATCTAAATTTTGTTTTTTGGTTATAAAATTTTGTGACCAATCTTCGATTGGCAACAAAATGAAAGCCGTGATAACTTCTTTAATGGATGAAGGCAAAAAATGACAATGTACTTGAATTCACTTATGCATTTTAGAGCATCATACATTTTTTTTGTTTTATTTTGTTTTTTTTGCTTCGCGTTATACCATTGTATTTTTTATTATCTTTTTGCTATGGTGTTGTACTTTGAAAATCCTCCAAGTTTTAGCATAACATGAAGCACATTTTGTATTTGGATAAATGTATGGAAATTTATTAGACTGTAACAATAAAATTTACTCTGTATTTAGATGATATTTGTATAACGAAGCAAAATTTCTAATTATATCACAAAAGAATATAATAAATATGAAAATAATCACTTTTCTAGTGCTACAATATATTCATTTTCGAATTGTTTTTACATGTGAGCATAATATACGAATTGCATCAAACTTCATCAACATACAAAATCTTGTAAACATCAATCCTCCAAGACGAGAAGGCAACCACACTAGTCCAACGAAAATTCCTCTAGCCAAATCAGAACCTCATTCCTCTTCATTCCAAAATTCATAAAAAAGAAATCATATTGTTGTTACTGTTATAAAACATAGATAAAGAAACAATATGCGAATTTTACCAATATGTAACAACAATCAGCCACCTAATAGGCTAGTGTGTAGGGTTGCTGGAAGAATAACTGAACTGAACAGTTTTTATTCAATGCATCGAAAAAAGAGCTTACCATCATAAAACTTTTGGTTCGACCAGGATCATTGTATCTTGCTAATAAACATCCGTCTTTAGGTTTTAGACCATCAAAAAGAAGACTAGACCTCAGTAATTTTTCTTTTTCACGAACAATATCGTCTGTTGGTTTACCACTAAACTTTAATACAGCAGCAAACCCTCCTTCAACGCTCCTCAAACCAACTTCTTCTTTGTTAGGATTCGGCAAACTAGAGAACGTAAAACAAACAGTTAGACACAAGGGTAAAATGGTCATTTACCCACATGTTTTCATTCAGAGCCTCTAAATCATTCATGGCTCTGAATCATTCAGAGGTTACCAAACAACCCTTTATTTACCTTCCCAAGTCTTTATTCGATGGAATAACAATTTGAATAGACATTTTGGACATTTCAGAATCAAATGCTTGAGTGAAAACCGGAGTAGTCATGGCTATCTTTTCCTCTCTTGAGTTCTTCCCAAATATATACCTGAAAAGTGTGTAAATTTCAATCTATTAACATCGGTGAGGACTGAATTGTCTTAAATACCCTTCCATAGTAACAAAATGGGAACACCTTGATGACCCAAATCAAATATGGTAAAGGACAAGATAGTAAATTTGGGTAAAAAAACTCGCTAGAATAACTGGAAACTCACCCAGCTACATCATTGAATCCTGTAGATCCAGCAAGCTTATCGCTTTGTGTTTCAACAATTACAAAGGGGGTGTATTTTCGAACCTGGATAATCACTTTTAGTAAATGTGATTAAGCGGATTAAATTATATTTTCTTGAATTAGCATGCTTTCTAGCTCAAAGGATCAACAAACCTCATAAGTTGCAGTTCTTTTGAGTATCTGATATTTGGGTGTTTCTAAATCTGGAGTCTTGTAGATCCGAAGCTGTATGGATGAAACAAAAGAGAAACAGACGCTGAATCTTTGAGTGTATGAATAAAGTATAAACAGTGAAAAATGTAGATACCTGTTTTATTAGATCCACAAGACCTTCCATAGAGAAGTACTCATTGTTCTTAAGAGAATCCCAGTAGTCCTGTGAAGTTGATAAAAAGAAGCTAATGAAGCGATAAATATTGCAAGAACGATGTGTGTTTGAGAGTAGGGGAGAAAAGTGAGTGTACCACATGACTGCAGAACTTTCCATTTTCTGGATTGATGCCCATAACCGAAGTTCCTGTAAAAACCAACAATGGCTTCCATGGTAGGAGCGAGAATGTCATTTCCATTGTCCACCTTGTAGTTATCTCGTAAGGTGCTGTCTATACACAAAGAAGAGAAGATCCAATTACTTCTACTGGTGATTTTATTGTTCCTTTTTTCAAAATTGGGATTACTCTTCTGAGTTCAGAGACAAAGAGGTCACTTTAAATTACTCTTGTCAGTTCAAAGTTTGATATAGAATGATGTTTATTTCAGATTTACTACAGAATCAATGCGTACTTAGCAATTAAAACCTGATATTAATGCCCAATTATGCAATTGCGTTAAATTTATATGTGTTTAGATACCTGTTTGACCCAATGGAGCTGAAAATCGGGGGAAAACACCAGCTTCAACATCGAGATGTTGAACAAATATCCACTTATACTGTCGTGCTTCGTAATCGGATCCCGAAACTTGACCTGTTCGTCATAAGCCGTCCGATCAATTCCTTGATCATCGAATAGATGTGGAAGGTCCTCATACAAAAAATTCACCAACTGTTCAACGTCGACTTTCGAGGATTTTGGCGGGATTTGTTCTACTAAACTCAGTCTAATGCGAGTTGTATGAGTTCTATTATACACTAAGCTTCTGTTTCTGGAATGGTTGATGAAGAAAATTGAGTTTTTCGGTGGTTTTAGTCTCCGGTTAGCGACGTAATTGCCGGAAATTGGCCGGATAATGGTGTCCGAGAGATGTGCGGTGGTCATTCTGTTTGTTATGGCTCGCACCCACCGGACACACGTAAATGGAAAATCTCAGAAATGTACAAATGACGAAGCATGTGGTACATCTTGTATTAATATGTACCAATTGGGCCTGGGTCATTATGGAGACTGGAGGAGTGAACCGGAGACTGAAGAGTAAGAGTATTGGACATTTAGACTTGGGTTTGGATCTTTACCCGATTTTAAACATATACTATGAAATTGGTACCAGGCCTTTACGACTTTGGTTGTGTTTCCTATTATAACAAGGATCCATGTTGCGCCGTTGTAAATCCTTTTTGTAAGTTGAATTTTGATGATTGTATTGATAAAAGTTAAATATCGCTGTATTTGTTGGTATGACTAACTCCAATATATATCATCGAATGAAAATATATTATATGTGATCAAATTCATACATATGAAATGTACATAAAAATAAGAACATAAACGTAAAGGAACTGAATTTATATCAAGATGTATATAAAAGTAAGTAAGGTTTTTTTTTTCAAGTTAACACAAGTAAGTTCAAAAAATCAAAAATGTACTATACTAAACTCATAGCGTACATAAAAATAATCACGAAAACATAAAAAAAAAAATTCATGTCGAAACATAGACTATAGAGGATACAAATGAAAGTTTTGAAAATGGAGGGAGAGAATTGACAATTTATAAAGTTCAAAGTGGAGGCGCAACATCTCAAAAACCATAGTAAAAATTTTCATTTTTAAAAGAGAATACACACCCGTTTTGATGAAGTTACTTTCGAGTCAAACCATTTGTTCATAAATCATAATTCAAAATTAGAGTATAAGGAAAACATTACGGAATCTCGAATAATGAAATAGCTGATGTGCGTGTGTACAACCCCGTCTTCACCATCCGATAACTATCTGAAAAACATTTAATCCACAACTGTAAGTCAAAGCTTAGTGAGTTCCCCCGAAATACCTCATATAACAATACACATACAATGCATGTACACATGACCATTCAGTCTACTTGGACTGCTTTTCAAGGCCTGCATGGTGCCTGGACCGCTCTACTAAGCCTATAATCTACTAGACCGCCTCACAAGGCCTATAGCAGCTGGACCTCTCCACTGAGCCTACAGTCTACTGGACCACCTCGCAAGGCCTACAGTAGATGGACCGCTCCTTTGGGCCTACAGTCTGACTGGACCGCCCGTGTATCTTGGCCTACAACACAAGGCAAGACCGCCTCAACCCAACCAACCATAATATGTCAACATATACAAACAAACATACAATAACCAACAATACAGGTAATCATAAAAAATCTACCAATTTAACAGATCACAACAACATACAAACATCCTACACACAAGTATACACAATGCAATAAAAAGTATAGTGAGAAAACTCACCTTGCAGTCTAGCAGATAACAACACAGCTCACACAATCCAAAAATTGGTACTACACGTCACCTATAAAACAATCATGGACCAATTCTTAAACTACAACCCAAAACCCTCAAATTGACCTAAAGTCAAACTTGGTCAAAAAGTCAAAAGTCAACGATCAAAAGTCCATCAGTTGGTCACCACGTTGTGGCTAAGCATTTGCCATGCCATGGGGACTTCACGACAAAATAGTCGCGAAGACCACTTAACGCCACGTCGTGGAGGCTAAATCTTCACGTCGTGGAAACTGTCTTGACTAGCTTAATGCATTAAGCCCTTAATCCTTCAAGTAACTCACTCATACTCTCTAGAAGGCCTTACTACACTCCAAACATTATAAAAATTGTTGCTTTTTAGGCGTGATGTCTAATGAGTGCCTTGAGCCTAAGTTAGGTAAAAAAATATAGGAAATTAGACCCAAAACTCCATGCATAACATCAAGACTCTATTAAACTTCAAATATGGAACATATGTCCATAAGGGGACCCCAAGGATCCATAAAGTTGCCAACTTTATGGAGTCCAACTGTATCAGTAAAAATTCTATTTTTAAATCAACCAAAATCATCAATCTTTCATTTCAAACCATCAAAGTATGACAATGTGGAAGAATAGTTATCAGAGTACAATCCCAAAATCATAAATGTTGAACACTGGTGGATACGATGAGATCATGCCAGGCCCTTCCCTTTTGTTTTGGTTAAAAATCGACTAAGAGGATGTTACCGAAATTGAATGAGAGGCTGTGATGTTTGTTGGTAAAGTGTTTGTGGAAATTTGAATATGATTGCATAAGTGGTTTACAAGGAAAGCCCTTGATCCATGCTAGGATCTCCGACGTAAAACCTTAGGAGGTGATAATGATCACACACATTGTTAATTTGTGTTAATTGAAAGATGAGTGTTAGGGGTCAAGATCCTGAAACCTATCCATGATCCTGAATCTTAAAGGAGTCTCAGGATCCCGAAACATATAGGATCATGAACTTCGCCATTATTATTTCCTAACGAAATTAACAGATATATTTCATGATTATTATCCACATGTGTAGAAATATTCAACATAAGACTCATTCTCAATGAAGAATCGCTTCAATCAAGCTTAAGACCTGGAAATACCAAGTTAATGCACGTGCAAATACCAGTTCAACAAGATCCTAGAAATATCAGACTTTTAGTTACTTAACCTAGACTATATATATATATATATATATATATATATATATATATATATATATATATATATATATATATATATATATATATATATATATATATATATTGTAAAACACACACAATGAACACACTCTTTTGACACATTATAGACCTAGAGCTAGGCAAAAACTTGTAATCGTATTTCTATCATCATATCAGTAATTTATATTCAAATCAATAAGATCATACAAGGCAGGTGATCATTATCACCTCCCAAGGTTTTATGCCGGAGATCCTACCAAGGATCAAGGGATTTCCTTGTAAACCACTCGTGTTATTTTTATCTCAATTCAGTACTCACGTTATTCACAACACCATAACCTCTCATACACCGGTTGATATCCATTTTATTGATTTTTGACCAAAAAAATTTGGCGCCCACTATGGGGCTGTGGTGTTCGTAATCCTCGAAAATCATGTCTACACAACCAATCCTTTCTTCCTCCTCGGTTCCCATTATCCCTCTGAAAAATCTTCCACCTCCTCCAAGCGGGCTGCCTGGCCTGAGGAAAAATTCTGATGTACCAAAGAAGAATACTCCCCCGGTTGCCCCATGATCCCTGGGATCCCAAGATCCTCTTTCCTCGGTCTCCAATAACGAACTCTTCTACATTATGAAGACGTTGAGGCTGAAGGTGGCGCAGCAACAAGAGACAACAGAACACTGATCAAGGAAGTGGAGAGGAGAAGGGCAGAGATCCGCATATCTTAGGAGGCGACACTTTTAATCTTGCAGCCGAGGATCATGAATTTCGACAATCCAGGATCCCTAGGGAAACGACCAAAATTGACAATTCCAACATCTGTTGCTACCCCAACAGGGAGAATAAACCCAAGCATCCAAACTCTTCTGACCCAGAATCTTGATGAAACCTTTAATACACCTAATAACAAAAATACTAGTAATTTGTTTAATAGTAACACTACCCATACTAACTCCATGGATCTTGATGCAGGAATAAGTCCAATTATGGCCAAAGAACTCCAACAGTTAAAGCAAATGATTTCAAGTGTACCGGGGATAGTCCAGCCTATACCTAAAGCATCTCCCACCAGTTACAGGATCTCGAGATCTACTCATGCGATAGTTGATACTGAAGTCCCAAAATGTTTCCAAACTCCTAACATGAAAACTTACAATGGGACTATGAATCCTGAAGAACATGTGGCACAATATAGGGAAAGAATGGTGATCATACCCATTCCCTCACATTTGAAGGAAGCTTGCCTATGTAAGGGTTTTGGTTCGACCCTCATAGGATCAGCCTTAAAATGGCTATTTAATGTTCCACCTTACTCTATTATTTCATTTGCACATTTAGTTAATCTTTTTCAACAATCAATTTTCTTGTAATAGAATTTTTGAGAAGATCACTAGTGATTTTTATCAGGTAATCTAGGATACTAAGGAATCCCTTAGAGACTTTGTAAACAGGTTCGACAAGGAAGCCTTGACTATCCCCAACATTGATATGGGGGCCACCATAGAAGCTTTCAAAATGGGTTTGAAGAAGGACTCTCGTTTTTATGAAAACCTTCTAATGACCCCATGGAAAAGGATGGACGAACTCAGGAGAAAAGCGTTAAGGTTCATCAGGCTAGAAGAGGAAAAAGAGATCCATAAAAGAAGCAATCATCCTAAGTCATACGATAACCCCAATAAGAAGGCCGACTCCTCGGTCCAAAGATCCTACAAGTCAAAACCTTATTCCAAGCCCGATCATCACATGGTTAATGCCCTAGAGGATGGAGGGGAGGAAGAGGATTTTCCTAAGATCACTAATTATTGTTTTTCTATGGATGTTTAAGGTATCATCTATGTTATGCAGGATATCGGTGACAAAGCAAGGTGGCCAAAGAAAGGAGAAAAGTCCACCAGCTAGAAGGATAAGTCTAAGTGGTTTTCATACCATGAAGACTTTGGCCATGTTACTGAGAATTGTATAGCTCTCAGGAAGTAGATTAGCTACCTATTGAGCAAAGGTTATCTCAAATATATCCTAGGAAGAAGAAACAAAATATCCAAAGAAAAAGATCAGGATCCACCTAAGATCCTAGAAAAACCAGGATCCCTTCCTGCAAATGCCAAGGTAATTAATGTTATCTCCAGAGGTTCTGAAATTTGTGGAAGTTCTTATTCTGCAGCAAAAAGGCATGCCAAAGTTTCTAAGACAGAAAAGAAGAAAGACCGCAAAAGAATACATCGGTCACGAATGACAAGGAAATCACATTCGATGAAGTGGATAGGGAAGACATCCAGGATCCCCACCATGACGGATTGGTGATCACTCTCTTTGTCGCCAACCACTTTGTCAAAATGATCCTTGTTGATGGAGGATCCTTAGTTAACATCATACTCCTAGAAGCACTAAAAAGGATAAACATCCCAGAATCCGAAATAGTTAAAAGGTGCTCGGTGCTGATAGGATTCAGTGGTGAAACAAAGCACACGGTTGGAGAGATCAAGTTACCCATCTATATCGAGGGAGCAAATTCTATACAATGCTTTTGTGTAATTGATACATTGTCTTCCTATAATATTATACTAGGTAGACCATGGATCCACGACATGAAAGCCGTACCATCGATGTACCACCAATGTGTAAAGATGCCCACTCCTTGGGGGACAATGAAGATCATAGGCGATCAAAAAAAATCTAAGGAATGCTACAAGACCTCGATGAAATCTTCCAAAATACTACGACAAGCATAAAAAATAAAGCAAGGGGCATAAGGTATACTACACGCAAGAGAATATGATGTGAAGGAAGTGCCCCTAAACCCCGAGGATCCTGAAGCTAAAGTCCTCATAGGATCCTCAATACTAGAAGAAATCGAGCAAGAACTAATAAAGTTCTTAAAAGACATAAGCAAGACCTTCGCTTGGAAGCATGAGGATATGACAAGAATAATTAAGAAAATTATAACTTATAAACTCAATGTAGATCCTTCTTTCATGCCTATACACCAAAAAAGAAGGAAATTTGCACCCGAGAGGAAGCAAATCATTCAAGAAGAAGTTGAAAAACTCCTCAAGACAGGGATGATTAAACAAGTAAAGTTCCCAAATGGTCAGTAAAGCTCAACACATTCGATGATTAAATAAGTAAAGTTACCAAATCATTCAAGAAGAAGTTGAATAACTCCTCAAGACAGGGATGATACTTGCACTAGTAACAACTTCCACAAAATTAAGACATTATTCCGAAACACATCCTATACATATAAGAACTAATTATCCTCTTAAGAATGTTATGAGAAAGCCAGAGATGTTAGGAAGAATGGCCAAATGGTTGGTAAAGATCAACACATTCGATATAAAGTATGAACCAAGATCCACGATAAAAGTCACAAGCATTAGAAGATTTTATGGCTGACTTTAGTGATGATCTACAAGCTGAAGTGGAGATGGAAACAAGAAAACTCCTAGAAGAAGAAAACGTAGGAATATGGATGCACTTAACAGATGGGGCATCTAACCAAAATGGAACCTGCCTTGGGATCATACTAAAATCGTCACAGGGGACATACTACCCTAAGCTGTCTAGTGTGAATTCGATGCAACCAAGAACGAAGAAAATATGAAGCACTGATCATGGGAATACAACTAGCCAAGGATCTTCAAATCAAGAATCTTCAGGTATTCGTAGATTTGTTATTAATTACTAACCGTTTTAATGGATCGTGGTGGGACAGTTATAATGGGTTTTGAGCAATACATTAATCCTATGGTGTACATGCAAACCCTAATAGCTTTTGGATCTAGTTTGTCTAATGAACATGCAATCGAATATCCAAAGCTATAAACCCTAGATCTATCATATAAGAACTGAAATAAGGGTTTAGTAATTACCTTTGATTGTTACATAGCAATAACAATCAATTCCTTGCTTTGATTGGCTTCAGAAAGCTTAGTGCCTCAAGTGTTGCACCTCTAATGGAGTCACAAACACCACTAAGCAATTGGATGAAGGAGAGAAGAGAGAGGAGGCACCAAAAACGGTTGGAAACCCTAATCCAAGTGTTAGCCACGTTTTTGGTGCCCAAGGGTTCCTTATATACTTAGGCTATTAGGGTTATCCAACAAGGAAACCCTAATTTGACTGCTTAAGCCCTAAGCAGCCCATGGACCCCTTCTGGAACATGCCTTGGACGATTTCTAATGGGCTTCCCCATAGAATTCGTCCAACCTATTATTCCAAGGTGATCCATAGCCTAATTGCAATTATCCTATAATTACAATTTCAGTCCCCTAAGTTTAATTAATCTCTTTTAGTCACAAAATTAGTTCTTAATTAATTCTTGACTAATATTAATTAAACAATATGATTTCTCCTTTAATATATTATTCTTATAATTAATAAATCATAATTAAACCTTTCTCTCCTTAATTCATCCTACATATTGCTATGGTGAAGGCAACCCAAAAGGACCATGCTCATAATCGGGTCAAGTACATACCAAAATAGTTATGGACTTAGACACTAATCCAACAGTCTCCCACTTGGATAAGTATAATAACTATTCTGCATAACTTCAGAACCTGATCAGCAATCGTAGCTTTCAAAAGCCGCTGTCAACTCTGATCTTATCAAATACGCGTGTCCTTTAGATAAGGGATCATATATTCCTCCATTCTCAAGATATCGTATAGACACGAGACATGGATTTAAATCATTCTCTCTGTCTATGTATTGTTTCCCGACATCTGATTTATGACGACTGACAACATACTACAATTGAACACATCAACTTAGTCCTGGCTTGGCCAAGCGCTTAGGGTGTCATCACTAAATCATCGAGGGGCCCACATATATCGCTTTTATCCCACTTTGGGTAAAAGGAATGGATAAACTTCGACTCAAATGCTTGATTGCACCTACTAATCGAATCACACACAACAATAAGTTTTATAACACCAAGTTACTGGTGCGTTTACTTATCATCAATGTGCAACCGACCAGCAAATAACAACTCACACGTCTCGGTTTCAAGAATATACAATATTATCGACTCACAATCACTCGCGATATAATCCATGAAGTGATTCACGTGAGCGTGGGTTTAATCTAATACTCTAATCTTATCAAAGCACTCATGAACTCTGCAACAAACTTGTGCTATGTCTAAACACTCTAGACAATCTACAGACATATTCATGACAGTCTTCCTTCATACTTACTTCCAACGTATGACCGACTGTGGAGGTTCGAATAACCCAGTTATTCTGGAAGTCAAAACATGCAGAGTGAAACACAATAATAATATTAATCCTATATGGCCCCAAAACTTTTGAGCGTAAATAAAAACACTTTTATTTAAACACCATATTGATTACTCATTATTCATTGCTTACTGTTTCAGAAAATCAACTTATTTCTCGAATTATAACCACAATTGTCCCATGCTCCAAGCATGTACACTTTGATTTCCTATGGTCCATACTTTGTGAAATAGATCAATTGAAAACTTTTCCAATGAAACTCGTTTCACAATCCCCAATCCTTATTATTAGTATAACAATACCAAATTCTTGCCACTTTTAGAATATGTCAGATTCTAACATTTTATGCAATGATTCTTTCGTAATGTCATAGCACAAAAGTCACAAAGACTCGGCTAATGAAATCACAAGGTACTCTATCAGAAATTGTTACAAAACAGTTATATAGATGTGATTTCTCTCACTCAAAGTACATTCCTTTGAACATCCTTTTTGCATAAAAATTTTCTAATCTAGACATAAATTCTTAATTTCCAACTCCCAATTATGGAAACATTTCCATGTTTGCTATATGACAACTCGTTCTTAATAGAATCTTATCTATTCATAATAATGTCAATATAGTCCATCCAGTACTATACTTCCAACTATTCACAAGCGACAAATCCTCAGTGAACCTCATATCGTTCTTTGATAGTTGTTTAATTATTTTAGTCAAAACCGATTCTAGTCCCTTTTTCCCTCTTAATGCCCTAGGCATTTGGAAAATTTTAGAACGGTCAAATATTATAGCATATGCAATCGATCCTATACTCGAAGCGTATTGGACACGATGCATAATGTCTCACATAAAGACGTGATACTTTATCATCCTTCTGCCATAATATTTTATGTGCCATGTTCCCACAATTCGAATTATGAACAGGGATGCCGTAATCATAATCGAATTTTGAGAATGCACTATGTATCCTTCACTAAATTTATTAACATTTCTTGATCTAAGCTTTAGAATTTTGAAACGAAGTATAATATTCTCTCCCTTAATTATAGCAAAACAACTTTTCAACCCTTGCAACTTTGCAAAATGAATCTTTGTTTTCTATAATTAATATTGCTAACTTGCAATACTTACTATAATAATCATGCTCCCACTAACATGATGATTATTTTCTTACCAGCATAACACTTATGCTCCCACTAGCTTTGACATGTATTCAGAAAACAATTGAACTTCCAGAAAACAATGCTTATTGAATTCCTTAAGTTCATATTTCTAATACCTAATGCTTTGATAAGCCTTTATCTAAGCTTTTTAAGCTCATACATCTTTGCCTTAGATAGCTCACATGTATGTCTAAACAATTCAGAATTTATGTTACTAAGTCCCAAATGTTCAGACCAATTGCCAAATCTCACAATTCGAACTATGAAGAGGGATGCCGTAATCATAATCGAATTTGAGAATACAATTATCACAATTGCTATCTTCTTAAAATCTCTCTTAGTGAAAGCATTTCCTCACAATCATTTTCATGAAGGAGGGAAACCTCATGACACTTAGATTTTAAAGTGTATGTGTTCCTATCCATGTGAATTTGCCAAAACCAAAGTTTGCGACAAATCCAAACTCATATGGACCGAACGTGCTCAATCTCGATTTCTTGCCTCATGGTAACACGAGTGCCCACCATGTCTTCTAAGTGGTTTAGCAACTCATCCTTACTTATCAATGTACTTTCCATTGATCAAGGTGCTTTGTCTTTATGCATTCACATGAGAACTCATAGAACTCACATGCATAATTAACTCAATTGGAATGGCACAGAAAAAGAGTATGTCATCCACGATAGGCTTTAAACCTCAAGTCGTGTGCTAGTGATGATCAACTAGGTTTAACTCTTGATTTTTTTCTTGAAACCTTTCAAGACCATTAAGACTCCCACTGACTCCTTGACATATAAGATTCTCTTGTCAAGAAACATTCCTTGACAAAACAAATATTCAAGAGTTAGTGTAGTTTTTATCAAGACTATCACTTCACATAATTGGTTCTAGTTGGTCTTTGTCTTATCCAAGACATCACAACTTACCAATCTCAAATGTGCAGGAATAAGAAGACTTTTTCCAATTCCACATTTGTTGAGTGTTATAAACCTACTAAAGACGTGTCACTCATGTCAGAATCTTGGAGTATGACTCTTAAGACTTGATATTGGAACGAAGTATGATTGACTTATTGATTTAACTCTTTCCATAATTCTCGATTCCTCTTCTTAGACATGCAAATGCACTAAGAATCACTTAGAGGACCAATTGAGAAATAGTTCTTAATCATTAAGACCTATCATAAAACACAATAAAAGGTACTCTCCCTTATTCTTAGAATAGAGAAACTTTTATCTTTCTGCCTACTTGATTCTTCTTATTCGTTCTGCTATTGATTGAAACTCTTTCGATCAACTCAGAATTAAACTTAATCTTGTAAGTATAACCATATTTACTAAACTTTAGTAAATCATGATGAATATCTTTATCACTATTGTGGTGGACTTGATCAACGCACAACCTAGTGTACTCGATCTCCTAGTCCTTCTCTTGACACTTTGCCAAAGAATTAGTCTAATTTCCAAATATGAAGTTTCTCATTCATCACGCAACCTAGTTGTATGATTCCAAGTTTCTGTCCAATTGAAACTTGGGCGATGAGAATCTTCCCTTATTTGGCAAATTCTCGACATTTCCACAAATAACATAATTAAGAATCAAATCCATTATTGCTAATAATAGAAACAATTAAACATCAATTTTTCATACACACCATTGCAAGGATAAATAAATAAGACAAAATCAAAATTTATTTTATTGTGGAAAAATTTGTCCTTACAATGCAATTCAACTGAAAAACTATGCTATTTCATATTTCTTATCATTCTATCCTAACTCTAGAGTAGTAGCTCAAAAATCCGATCTTCGAATCCATGCGATCGAAATCCATTTCTTCATAATCAGATTCAGCACGCTTCTTCCTTAAGCTTCCTCTCTTTTCTTTGATCCAGCAAAACATCAAAATGTAATCTTATCACATTATGTATTAAGAATCAAAAATAGGAACTTACAGAGTTATATAATGGATTTTACCTGAAGTAGAGCCATATTCCTTGACTCTCCCATCTCTTAGATCTCTCAGGTAGTTTGGGCAGCTTCGTCTCCAATGCCCCTTCTCTAGGCAATAAAAGCAAATGGACTCCTTTGGCACAGCACATGGGACAATCTCATGCTTAGTCCTTTCTGGACTTCCAATGTTCCCAGTGTCCATTGAAGTTTGGGAGTTTGATTCACCAGACAAATTTGCTGGACCAGCACGCCAAATCATTGCTGATTCAGCAGCTATAAGCAAATAGGTGAGATCAATGAGGGTCACGTCGTGGTCCATCATATAGTACTCTCTGACGAACTCACTATATGATTCAGGAAGCGACTGAAGAACCCAGTCAACAGCCAACATCTCTGAGATATCGACACCCATCATCCTTAACCTATCAATGTGTGACTTTATCTCCAAGACGTGTGCACACACAGGTTTCCCATCTTCGTGTTTACTTGCCAATAGGGCTTGAGTGAGCTTGAACTTTTCAAGCCTTTGAACTTGTGGGTTAGGGAGAATAATTGGAGGAGGTGGAGGAAGTGAAACATGACTCTCATTTCCTTGATCGTATCGTGGAACGTCATCTTCATTTGGAAAGCTTGTTCCAAGGGACTTGGGAAGACCATTGTAAGATTTAGACATCTACAAAACAGGAGAAAATTCAAGTTAGTTGATAAGAATCCTTGATGTAACACCCAAATGAAACATCAAGTCTAGGATCCAACACAACGTTCTACAACCTAGAAGAGGGATGCCGTAATCTAGTTGCAGAATATTTGAAGGTAGGTAAATGACGATTTACCAATTCCACCATGAAAACCAAAATTGAAGTTTAAGTTTTAAACGAATTGAAACTCCTAGATCTTTTGAGATTCATTGAACTTTTTCAATGGCATGTTTAATCTATATTATGCCCTTCAAATTTGCGACTGGGATGCCGAGGATCACAAATAAGGTGTGAATAATCATACGAATCTACGTGATGCACTCAATGATACTATCACCTAATCAATATGCCGGTTAACCACACACGCTCCATTGATATATGATAAACATCGAGCCACCCTTCACTACCAATGTCAACCCCAAATTAGTGTGCCGGTTAACCACGCACGCTCCACTAACGTTTGGCAAGGGTGTGAAGTGTAATTCCATGGATTAGCATACAAATTCACATTTTGCCTAAAGTAACTATGATTTGGGAATTTGTGAAACAATTTAGTTACTTTGTACTTCATTATACTTATAATGGAAGGTTTCGTCCTATCCTACCCGTTCGGCTAACGACCCTCCACCAGTCAAGAGTGCGGTGGGTAAGAGTGGATACCCATTCAATCACCATTTTATAGGCAATTTCCTTAAACACCCCTTATAGACCAGTTTCGTGAATGAGGCCTACTAACGGTAAGACTGACTGTTTACTCATACATATATAATATTAGACTTTTAATGTCATATATACATAGTATATGGTGTATTTTAAACTTTTAAAATACTAGGTGGTCTAATTTAATTAATTATACTTTTAATTTAATTAAATGTAAACCAAAAACTTTATGGATTTATTAACTGTCTTTTAATTATACACTTTAATTAATTAACAAAACCATAAGGGTGTAATTTGAACTTTTTCAAAATACGAGGGTTTTAGAATTTAACATTTCAAAATTAAACTTTTAATCAACTTTTAAATTCCAAAACTTGAGGGCAAGTTTTGAAACTTTTCAAAACATTTGAGATTAGAATTTAAATATTTCAAAATTAGCTTTTAATCAAAAAATTTAAATTCCAAAACTTGAGGGCAAGTTTTGAAACTTTTCAAAACATTTGGGTTTAACTATTCAAATTTCAAAAACAAAACTTTTAAGTTCAAATTTAAACTATAAAACTTAAAGGGAGTAATTTGAAACTATTCAAACTTTGTCAAGAACATTCTAGATCAACAATTCAAATAAGGCAATTATATAGTTTTGACCTAGTCTAATTTCTTGCAAGATAATACACCAAATAATTCAAATAATTAAATTTAATCATATAAGGAAGTAATTATTCAATTAATATGAAATTATCTTTTATTTTGGCAAAGATAATCACCCAATATCATAAAAATCCGATTTCTATCAATAAAAAACGTTTTGGTAATTATCCCTCAGCAAAAATAGATAAGAAACCCGAAAAATCCTCCATCTGACTCTCTGACTCGTCGAGTCAGGCTTGGACTCGTCGAGTTCACATGGACTCGGCGAGTCAAGTCGAAAAACCTCAAAAAAATCGATTTTCAGCCAAAATTCGATCAAATAAGCATCAAATTCACTAACAAACAGCCCTAGGCTCTGATACCACTAATGGGTTTTGAGTAATACATCAATCCTATGGTGTACATGCAAACCCTAATAGCTTTTGGATCTAGTTTGTCTAATGAACATGCAATCGAATATCCAAAGCTATAAACCCTAGATCTATCACATAAGAACTGAAATAAGGGTTTAGTAATTACCTTTGATTGTTACATAGCAATAACAATCAATTCCTTGCTTTGATTGGCTTCAGAAAGCTTAGTGCCTCAAGTGTTGCACCTCTAATGGAGTCACAAACACCACTAAGCAATTGGATGAAGGAGAGAAGAGAGAGGAGGCACCAAAAACGGCTGGAAACCCTAATCCAAGTGTTAGCCATGTTTTTGGTGCCCAAGGGTTCCTTATATACTTAGGCTATTAGGGTTATCCAACAAGGAAACCCTAATTTGACTGCTTAAGCCCTAAGCAGCCCATGGACCCCTTCTGGAACATGCCTTGGACGATTTCTAATGGGCTTCCCCATAGAATTCGTCCAACCTATTATTCCAAGGTGATCCATAGCCCAATTGCAATTATACTATAATTACAATTTCAGTCCCCTAAGTTTAATTAATCTCTTTTAGTCACAAAATTAATTCTTAATTAATTCTTGACTAATATTAATTAAACAATATGATTTCTCCTTTAATATATTATTCTTATATTATATTAATAAATCATAATTAAACCTTTCTCTCCTTAATTCATCCTACATATTGCTATGGTGAAGGCAACCCAAAAGGACCATGCTCATAATCGGGTCAAGTACATACCAAAATAGTTATGGACTTAGACACTAATCGAACAAGTTATTAGTCAAACAACGTCGATTATGGCGGCTCATGGTAATACATTACAAACACCTTAGAGATCCGACTACCATTAGGAACACCTTAGAATGGTAGATAAAATACGTTAGGGTTGTTACATATCCTAAAAATATAGAAAATTAGGATTAATAAAACATCCTGAAAGATAAGAAGACAAGATCGTTAGATATCCTAAAAGATAATAAGATAGGATCATTAGATATCCTAAAAGATAATAAGATAAGATCGTTAGATATCCTAACAAATAATAAGATAGGATCGTTAGATATCATGTAAAGATAGTAAATTAGGAATAATAAAATATCCTAAAAAGATAATAAGATAGGATTAGCAGAATGTCCTAAAAAGATAATAATCTAGGAGGTGATATAATAAAACATAGGAAGCTAAGAATCATAAAGATTTTTAAAAAGTTTTCAAAAGAGTTTATTATACCGTTACCTCAAAACCTATGAACTCACCAACATCCAGTTGATGTTTGTTCCCAGGATGAAGAAAAGATCAAGTCAAGAAAGGGTTATCAAGTTGAAGACATATAGGCTTTCGTTGAAATAGATAGTTATGATTGGCACTCTGTGATTTGGGAAATCTATGTACTGTCATTACTCGACATTTCCGCCAGCGGCTAGGTAAGGTGTGACAAGAAAACTTAAGGTATATATAGGAAACTACAAGGATACTTACATATTGTGAGAATGAGATAAGTTTCTTCAACGCATCGTACACCTCGAGATTCTCCAGGTTAAAAACCTCATATGATTTCCTCTTTCAGGATCCCTGAGTTTTTATAGACATGTCTATGGGAGCTTTCTTGGGAATGAGAAAGGACAAAGACTTTTCTTTCTTGACCACCAATTGGTCATTGGACATGGCAGAGTTGAGATCGACAAGAGTAAATCAAGCACCAGAACGAGTAGACTTGAATCCTAAGCATGGCAAAAGAGTTTTATCAGTTCAAGATCCTTCATAAAAAATCAAATAAAATTGAGGATCCTTACCAGTAGACATGGGGTTATAGGAAGTTGAACATTCTTGATGGATAGGTTGATCGAGATTGGATGTTCTCTCAATATCGGGCAGGAGGAGGAAATTCTCAATCGTGTCTTCAGTAGGAGGAACGAGCTCTTCAAACTTGAAAGCTGCAAAAAATCAAACAAAATAAGAAGTGTGAATTCCAGGATCCTTATCATCATTAAATAAATCTTACCCTTTTTAACCCAATTTATTGACATGAGATCACCATTAAGGGTGGACTCGTGTTTCACAAAGAAAAACTTTTCTTTCGAGGCACCATCATTTTTTTTCAATTTCAAAATAAGATGTGATTTATTGGATTTGACTTTGAGTAGGAAACGAGAATTCCCAAAATCTTGAGGGTCGTAAAAAAGGGCCAACTCAGATAAACTAGTGTCTAGATCCTTAGATTGATTCAGTCGATCAATCCAAGACAAGATCCTCCATACCATAGGCATAGTCTAGATATAAGAAAATTTTCTAACTTCAAAGAAATAAGAGATGATGCTAGAAAAAGGGTATGTCAAGCCCAAGGAGAAATGATATTTAGGAAAACAAACCCAAGAGGGAGAGACGAATTCAAATTTGTCCTTAGCATCAAAAGGCTTGAAAATGACGTCGGCAGGAAAAGCTCCGATCGATTTTGAGGACTTGGTGTCATTATCATTAAAAGAGAAAGTCTCTTCGTAAGACAACATATTTTGATCGACGAAGTCCTTGTCAGTTAGAACAAGGATGCTTGAGTGAAAACGGAGTGCCTTTTTGCCCATGATTAACAAAGAAGAAAAATGAGAAAAAAGGAACAAGAAATGTAACACCCTGTTCTGAATCGTTTCCTAATTGGGGGACGTGACCCGAAGATCAGTTATCATAAGGATTAGGGACTTTGGTAAGGAGAGAATTAGACCACTTTGAGTGTGGAAAATGTAGATTGGATGACCCGAGAGTTCGGTTTGTGTTTTGGGAGCCCAAGGGTATATCTGTAAAGTGACATTTCGGGCCTTTTATGAAATTGGGTTTACGTTTGGAAAGTTTATAGGCAAGGGAGAGTTAATATAAGTTTAGAGCTTCTCATTACCTTTCCGGGGATATAAGGATCATCGAAAACGGACTTAGAACGAAGAAGTTATGGCCTTCGAAAGTTTGGTGGTAGTAGGGTTAAGCCTAGTACGTAGGGCGTACAAAAGAGTACGCTGGGTGTACAAGGCAGGAGGATCTTGGGCACATTATAGAGTATGTTGGGCGTACTCCATCCAAATGCAAACCCTAATTTAGGGTCTTGGACCCTATTTAATGGCCTTAACTCAACTCCAAACCCTTCTACCTTTAGCCTCCATCCCATTAGACCCTAGAAACGAATCCCTAGTCTCCATTAGTGTGATTCTTGAGTTTTTGGTGTGATTTCATGCATTTTGGTGCTCATTTAAGAAGGTGCTTCTTGAAGAAGTATGGGATTGCTTGCAGCTTGTGGATGTAGACCTTGTGCATCTTAATCTACCTTCTGGAGGTATAAAGCTTCTAACTTTATGGTTCACTAGTGTAGATCTAGTCTTAGGTAATATTTTATCATGTTTTGGTCCCAAGTTTGTTGATCTTGTGAGTAGAAGCTACTCCAGGACATTTGAGCCTCATATTTGGTCCTTGTTGAGTGGTTAAGTCATAAAAATTATCACATTGAGGGTTTTGTTGATGCATGCATGAGTTGGTGTTCTTAGTATGGATAAAAACACGGATTGTGTCCCATTAAGTCATGTAAAGGAGTAAAGTTGCCAACTTTACGTGTTAAGATACCCCTTAAGGGTCAAATATGTGTTTGGGTGCTTTTGTCTTAACCATTAAGAGCTTGTTATGGATTTTGGGCCTCTGATGAGTATGTTGGGAATACGTAGGAGTATGCTCAACGTACTGTTTGTTTCGTGCATCAGCAGTTTGTAGCGTTGTGCTTCGGGGGTGAGTAGCCGGGGCATACTTCCTAGGGTGTCCATTTTGGGCCTTTTAGGAGTTGGGCCATGAGATGTTGGACCGGTTTTAGGAAAGGTAAAATGGTCTTTTACCCTTTAGTAAGATGGATCATAAATCGAGCCTTTGATTTTGGGCTTTGGGTGCCATATAGGAATTTGGGCTTTGGAAGCAAATAGGTTGGGCCTTGGTTTAGGCCAAGTAGGAAAAAGGGTAAAATGGTCTTTTTCCCTGGATGTTGGACAAGTGATCCAAATTCTTGATTATGGGTTAAGTCCTAATTGCTAATTGGGTATCATTGATGATGTTAGCGTGGGGATTTTCCGGATTAGCCGTCCGAGCTTTTATCTGGGACATTTGGCAGCTTGAGTGAGTTTCCTCACTGTGTTTGGCGGGTCGAAGGCACCAATACTGACCCATGGTTTATTATGATTAGGATGCTAGCTGTCTGCGTGACTCTGAATGTATGTATTTATGATATGTTTAGTGGGCGGGGCCTGATGATTATATTGTATGCTATTTATCTTTGTGATTCTTGCATGTGTTTATGTGTTTGTATGTATACTGGGCAGGGCCTGATGCCAGGCGGGGCCTGATGACTAACAGATCTGTTCTGAGCGGGGTTCGATGCCCGGTGAGGTCCGATGACGAACGGGCCCATTATATGTTTGATATGTGGTATATTGGGGAACTCACTAAGCTTTGTGCTTACGGTTTTTTGTTTATGTTTCAGGTACTTCCAGATCGAAAGGGAAAAGCTTGGGGTGATCATCGCACACACCATGATTGTTCCACATTTTATTTGACTCTGATGTAACTGGATGATTTTGACATACACCATGATTGTTCCACATTTTATTTGACTCTGATGTAACTGAATGATTTTGACATACTCTGATTTATTTATGGTTTTAATGAAAATGTTTTGGATGATGGATTAGTTATTATAAAAACAAAATTTTTGGTCTTAAATTTTAGGACGTTTCAAGTTGGTATCAAAGCCTTGGTTTGAGGGATTCGGGCATACCCTTGGGTGTGTCTAAACTCAAACTGAGGGTTTGATAGATTTTTACAAAATAAAAGTTTTATTGAAGGATTTTCTAATAAAAGAAAAGGGGTGTGGTGCGTGCAATCAGTCGATCTCAAGTAAGTGATTCCCAGAATACCCATACATGTTTGTTATGTTATATGTTTTGAGAATTGCATGCTAGATTAGGGATAAGGATCTGCTCTGGATTTCATGCTAGGAGAGATGCCTTTATATGCATGATTGGTTGAGCTTATGGAATTGCATGCTAGAATGGATTTTCAGATTATTGGATGGATTTTCATGACATGTGATGCCTCGTAGCCTAGGAGGATCAGATGTTATGCTAGATTTGAAAATCTGTATTAGTAGAAGTAATTTCTAAGTGTATGCTTTAAAAATTGTATGCGATTAGGATCGTATAGCCCTAGAATGATTGATTTGACCTTATTTCATGTTCCTCGTTTGGTTGTGGTCCCAAGGTAGAGTCTTTTATTTGACAGTCTATTTGATCCTGTATTGTGTATAATTTCATACATAAGGTAACCGGTAGTGAGAGTGGAAGATCCTAGCATGAGTTGTAGTAAGTGAGCTTTGGAAGTTATTTTTTTGTTCTATGGCTTGGAGTGTTACTACACGAATGCTACTTGCTTTGCGGTTTGTGGGACTCTTGATGACCTGAGTTAACTATTAAGTGAATATGTTAAGTTGCGTGTTGCATAGGTTAAATAATCTCAGAGTGATGGATTTGACCCTACTGCGTAGCTCTCGTTTGAGTCTAACCGTTGAAGGGATGAGTCTTTTAATCGAAGGATTATCTAAGCTTTGTTGTATATGAGTGTATTCATGAAGTAATTAACTGAAATTACTGGGAGTTCTTCAGCAGCTGATGACAAGGTGAGGTTGGGAACCTAGTAGACCCTAGGATGTGCTATAGTGAGTTGGTTGTGCTGTTTAGTAGATATTTGGAGTATCAGTTTGAGAAGATGATTTGGAAGATTCGGGATAATTCTTGAGGGAAATATAGATAGGTGTGGAAGGTAGTATTGGGCCCTATCTACTGAAAGCACAGGATCTATACTCGAATCGAGGAGAGTCACGGAGAATATAGGAGGCCTACGAATGAGGATCATTTGGGTATGTTTGAAGGTCTAGTATGCTCAAGAGTCATATTAAAGTGATATTGCTAAATAACATATGATACTAATGGGTCACACTAACAACAACTTGATACAATTGATTATTTATTAAAAACTGATTTTAATAAATATTCAATAAAACTCTTATAATTAAATTGAAAATTATTTATTTCATGGAAATAATAATTTTCATTAGCAAGTAATATTACATAATTCATATGGTATGAATTAAAAAGTTGTGTACAACTTTTTGGACTAGTTGAAACCCTTTTGTCTTTTACTAAAAGACAAAGTTTATATTTTATAAAACGTGGTTTTATAAAATTTAAACTCATTACTTCCTTTCTTTAATCATTTTTTTTGGAAATTGATAAAAAGAAGAAAACTAATGGGCTTTCCATTAGTTTATTCAAAAGTAATGAAGCATGGGAGACATTTTTATGGCATGGGGACATAAGTGCTTAAAGTGTTAAGACCTAATGGTTAATACTTTCACTTTATGCATATAAATAAGAGGCTTGCATTCTTGAAATGTTGCTAATTCCTTTACTTGATAAAAAGCCGAAAGTTCTTCTTCCTCTCTCATTCTCTCTAGTTTTGCTTTGAAGACTTGGAGATTACTTGATTTTACATGCCCTCTTTAAGTTTATATTGGTTATAAACTTAAAGCTTAAGGGTTTAAGAGTTTTGGACTAGCATCTACATTAAGTTGAGTCATTGTTGGTGTCTCAAAGGTTCCACATTCTTCATCAACTTCCAAGCCTCCCAAGAGGACCCAAAGAACTACAAAGGTTGTTATTTCTTCACCTCTTCTTTGGTTGGTGTTTTAATATTTCTATAACTTGCAAGAAGATCCTTGGTGGGTACAAAATGTTTATGTTATTTCAAAATTAAAGTCTCCCGTTGCCATATTTTTAAAGTTTTTGAAACTATTTTTGAACTAAAACCCAACAATTGGTATCAGAGCCACCTTGCAAGTTTGGTTAGATTTTTTGATTTTTGGAAATCTTAGTTTTTGGAGAATGTGGATAACTTGTTTTTGTATAAAAATAAGTTCATACATATTTTCTATGACAACTTTTTTTGTTATGTTATGTGACAAAAGCTTCATGCATCTTTTGTCATTTAAAGTTGTCTTAGAAAAACAAATGTTGTTTGATGTGTGTATTGATGTATATGATGTGCATAAACCAACCAATGACCAATGTGTTTTTATGTTGTTGTGTTGGTTATTTTTGTTATAAAATGGTTGTAATAATTTATTTATTCATATGGTATGTAATAATTAAATAGATTAGCTTTTCTTGGTTATTTTTGTAAAACAATAGATTAGTTTTTAGAATTAATTTATTTGTAAAAAAATGTAACAAGAAATCAAGTAGGAACCATTTATGAAGACAAAAGGGCAATTTTCAAGTCTAAAAGGTGTGCAGGATTTTCAGTGAGATTTTATGAAAAGTGTCGCTAATGCTGTTTACAAAGGGCTGTTGGACTTTTAGCGACAGTTGCTGAATTTTAGTCTTCAAGAAGTTTTTCCTATATTTTGCAAGCAATGAGTGTTTACTCGAGTGAGAGCTTCTACAACAACATTACAAGAAGTTTTTGGTCCCTTTAAAAGTCCATTTAGGAATTGACTTGACATTTTTGTGTTGGCTCACAAAATGTCATTAGTTGGCTATGTTTATGCACATATCTTTTTATGCATGTTTGTGTTGTTTATTTTATGCAATTATTATGTGTGGTTGATAAATTAGTTTTTCACATGCTAAACTAATTTTGGACAAAATAAACATCACATGGAGTTTGGGTTTTTCAAAATTGACATAAGATGTAACAAGTTATTATTTTAAAAATAAAACCCAGTTTTATAAAATCGTTAATAACGGCAAATTTTGAAATACTCCATTATAAGTTTTAAAATGGTGATTTTTCTAACATATACAAACTCCAAATATATAAGTAATAAAATGAAGTTTTATTAAAGATATAGAAGGTTCAAATGCATTCAAACTTAATACCGATTATTAAAATTGAATTGCGTCAAATTATATAAAAACTAACTTTTTATATAGAACCTGTAAAAGTGATTTTCTTTTGAAAATTGATACCATGGTTTATTATATGCATGTGATAACCATGATATCATATGTTTTTAAACTAGAATTATAAAACATATAAAGATCATTTTTACAAACCTCAAATGTATGCAATCCTTTTGAAAAACACCCGCATGTCTCTCGTATGCACCAGTGAGATAAATGATACCTAACCGCTTAGTGTTGTCTTTTGATGGCCGGGGTGTCTTTGTGATTTCTATAACCAAGTTATAGGACGGTTACACAAGTTTTTCAAATTGGACGATTTGATCGGAAATCTTTTGTGATAAAGGATACCTAAGCAAGAGAGTTCCGAGGCATAGATGAGATCAAACATGTCTAATTAAATTTGTTATTAGCGATCCCATAAATCTAGGAATTATATAGTAAGATATAATTGATAATCAATATCTACCGAGTTGAATTCAAATGGATGAGATAGAGGATACCTAACCATTTATTTGTTTTGCAACTTGGATCCTAGACTTTGATAATTAATGTTTTTGGAAACTAAAAGGGTATTGATTATTGAAGATTAAATATTGAAAATATTAAATGAATTTTGTTAAAATTTTGTAGTTATATAATCCATTCTCATTATCATGAATTGTCATTTTCTTTAATGACTTAATGAAACAATAACATTCACTAGATACAATTTCAATGAATGAGTTCATGTATTAAGAGGCAATCTCGTAAGAGATATGAAATTGTATACACTTAAAGGTCCTAGTCCTAAACTATTTGCTTTGAGAAATTAAACCTGAACATGATACCTAGTAAAGGCATCAATATGATGCTTAAGATGCTTCTAACATCAAGCTAGGAATAGTTATTCAAGACCTCTAGGATGTCTTGGATAATTTAAACATATATCTGATGATATAGCAAGTCAAGCAGTATTCCAATAAATACAGTGATATTTTATTTAAAGTTAGTTTAAACATTGAAATAATGCTAGGCTAAAAGAGTCACCTAGTGTGATCTAAGAGGCCCATATTTTATGGACTGAACACCTTTAAGCCCAAGAAATCTACTAAAGCCCACATGGATGGATCTTGTTTCTTTTAAGAAGAAACTAGACACTGGAAGAGGATTTACTCCTCTTATTAGGAAAGAAAGTCAGGAAGAGACTAGTACTTCTTGTATCTACAGATAAAACTCATACTTTTCATATAACACTTAGGTACTTGGTACTTAAATGTTAACCAAATATTTATAAATGGCTTGCAGATATTTATTGAAGAGTACCAGCTGAGCACAATCAAGTTGGAACTACACTCTCGGAGTTTAGTTTATTATTTATGCTTACAACATAAATTACTTGTAATGTAAAACAATATTTGTTTTGGAACAAAATATGTTTTAATTTAGCACGACTAAATTTATGTCTCAGTTATTTTATTCAAATGTTTGATCATTTACCTAATCGTTTGTCATAACGATAATATTCATATTCTGAAATGATTAACTTATATTTATGAGACTAGATCTCTTAATAGAATTATGAAGTAAATATCAACATTTTATAAATAAAATCAAGTTCTATATACAAACACTTTTGACTTAAACTTGTTTTAAATCAAACTTATCTTTGATATTGTTATCTTTATTATATAAATGGCATTCACATATTCCAACTTCAAGAAAGGGATCTTTGAAGGCAAATAATGTAGTTTATTTGACATATGTGAACCTAATTTATATGTAAAAGATTCCTAATGATATTTTCACTAAGGTGTAGAGAAAATAATTAAGGAACTATACACCTTGGTGTATGACTTCCTTTCTGATGAATGTTTGAGATTAAGCACAAGATACCAAATCAACTTTATTAACAACTATAGTTGTTTTAATTATATTTTACGTGGTAAAGTATAATTATGAAATCTTTTTGAAGGTTTCAAAAGTTGAGATACAAACAGGTAATAACCATCTAAGGCCTTGATGATAATAAAGGATGAATTAAATCTTACTTGGTATGATTTACTTTCTAACCGGTAGAAATATCCTCCTTTAATCTTTTTGGGATAATACTTCAATCAATGTTAATTATATCTTGAATACAAATACCAACTAATAAGTAGATTAAACACTTTATAAGATTTAGTATGAAAAGGCTCCATCCTCATCTTACTTAATGTTTTTTGGATTTAAAGCCGATGTTGGACTAAAGCTTCTACACCCAAAATCTACTAAACACATATTTGTATAATACTCTAAATGTGGCGTAGATTATTATATGCAAACCCGCCAAGAATAAGTCCTCTTATTCTTGTGAAAGCTAAGTTAGTAGAAAGCAAGCTTCTAATGACAAAGCGAGTGGGAGGTACATGGAACTTGAAACAACTCAAGAACCATAACCTTATGTAGTAATAGTTGGCACTAGTTTTAACAAGAATTGTTATAATAGAATAATAGCTATTCACAAACACAAATTGTTCGCATTAATGGTAGAATTCATCTATGACTTGAGAAATGTGGAATCTCTCATTGATGATATTTTATTGATGGTTTCTGGAAAATCCATCAAATACCAAGATGCTATGTCAGATCTCGAATCCGATAAATGACTTAGAGTCATGAACATGAGATGTAATCCATGTATGATAATTAAGAATGGGCTTGATTAAAATTTGTCCCTATAGCAAGGCTATAAGGAGTAAATGATTTTTCTAGAAAGAATAAATTACATGGATAACCATACACATTTTAAGCAAGACTTGTAGTAAAAGGATTTTCTCATACTCATGTCATTGACTATGGTCCTCATCATACTCATGACATTGACTGTGATCAAACCTTTTTCACAGGTAACTATGATTAGATCAACAATGATATTATTTGCTATAAATTCATATTCTTAATATGAGATATAGTAAATAGATTTCAAGAAAGACCGCTTCTCAATAGACATCTACTGGAAGATATCTATATAGATAAGCTTGGAGGTTTTCTTAATCCAAGTTATCCTAACAAAATGTGTAGAGCTTGAGATCCACTTTTGGATATAAAGCAAACATCTCAATGTTACAATCATCATTTTATGTAAAACCACAAGGTATGTTTTTATATCAATATGAATAGAACATATGTGTTTACTAAGAACTAGTGGGGGCATAGTGAAATTCCTAATTTTGTATGAATGAGACATACTTAATAATTTGAAATCAGATTATGACTAAGCAAGCTCGTTTTCAGCTTGACTCGGATAGTGTTTCTAAAATGAAAGACTTAGGAAGGAGAAGATGCATTCTTGGAATGTAAAATCTATAAGGGATAGATAAAATGAATGTTAAAAGTTTCATGTCCTTATACATATATTGGCAATATCTTGAAAGGGATCAAGACACAAGATTCTTTTGGAGAATTCTTGGCATTGTCATATGGCACCATTTTGAGCTAGCCTCAAAAGTACATTGATCATAGGCTTGAACTAGATGAAATGATTTATATTCTATTTGCTTGGCAAATGAATTCATCATTTACGCCATATTATGCATAGGACATGGTATTTGATCATGTTATAAGCATGTCATAGGATACTAATTGAATACATGGTTAAGTCACTGGATGATAAGAGAGCATTCTAAGAGTACTTTAGAAGAACTAAGAGAATGTATGTGAGACAATCAGTTTAGAAAGGATCTTTATGGAAAGAGCTACACAGGATGTTAATTTCTAAAAAAATATAAATAATTATGAATTATAATTGGATTTTGACTTCATTATGGAATGAAGGGTAAATTTTGTTTGAATGAGGTCCAAGCAAAACATAACGAGTCAATATACTACAAAATAAGAATGCACTAATTTAGAAGTTGAATTCAAATATGATTGGATGAATGAGAACATTGAAAAACTATGTTGATTTCTGCCAATCAAGGATCACATAAAAATTAATGAAGCTAAGAGAATCTATGTAACGAAAGAACACTAATCATATTCTCCAAGATATTTAACTATACTTAGAGTAAGGTTAAGTATGGAGATGATAGTATTTACAGAATTCACACAAATTAAATTTTGTCAGATCCATTGATAAAGTCATTTTGTGAGCGATGTATGAATGGTCACACTTCAGCTATAAGACTTTATTATTCTAGAAATGGGTTTTTGATTTGGATTTAGTATTTGGATATTGGAACCTTATAACAACAACTATTAGATAATGTTATGATATATTGGGATATAGTCATCACATTAATACTTGTGTTCTATATTAACATGTTTAATCCATGAATAATGATATTATTCTAAAGGTTCATAGTCGGTTATAATTGTGGGAACAATTATAAAGTAAGACTAATATGAATTGGATTGGTTGACTCTCACTAGATGAAAGTAGGCAAGTGGTTGTAACCAAGTTTCATAGGTACTTGTTAGAGAACTAGTATTGAACTGACCCGCATCAAGATCATCTCATGGATCGCTACCATGAATGATATTTGATTAAAAGGTACTATCTTTGTATCCTTAACACCTGAGATACATAGCGGGACTTAAGTGTAGGGAGTACTTGTTGGGTTTTGAGCATTCTAACACTCCTAAGTGTACATGCAACCCTAAATACCTTGGATCTATGTTTTCTCTATTATACATGCAAATAAGAACTTTCCAAGGTATTCATCCTAACTAGCATAATAACATTGATTCATATGAATATATCAAGTTAGAATTACATACCTCTTTGATGTAGAATGACTTCATGAAGCTTGAGTGCCTAGTGCCCCAAGTGTGACACCTCAAATGGTTCACACAACACCAAATACACTTGGAATAACTTGAGAGAACATACACACTTCATGAAAATCAGCTAGCCCTTATGTTCATACTCTAGTGGCCGATTTTGTCAACAATAAGATGCTTATATAGTTAGTGACAATTAGGGTAAACCCTAATTGTCATGGCTTTCCATTTCCTTGGATCCATGGGTTCAAACATACCATGGAGCATCCATGGAGCATCTTATGGGTTTTAGCCCAACTTGACAATCCATGGAGCATTAGCCCACTATACAAGTATGGGTGATTTACACAATCAACCCATATATTTAATTAGTCTTCTTTTTGATCACTTAATTAATTCTAGATTAATTCTTGATCAATACTAATTAAATAATCTTATTAATATATTATAACTTATAATATATTAACAAACCTTAAGTGTTATTTCTCTCATTATAGTCTATCCAAATGCATGATGCCATGCAACCCAAATGGACCATATCGGGTCGGGTCAAGTCTTACCAATTATAGTTATGGACTTAGACATTAATCCAACAGTCTCCCACTTGGATAAGTCTAAAACTATTATTGCGTATGACTTCAAGAACCGACTGGCAATCGTAGCTCTCAAAAGCTTCCGTCGAACTCTGACCTTGCCGATGATCTCTGACCTTTGTCAATGACTTGTCCATTAGATAAGTGATCATATATTCCTCCATTACAGATATCATATGGAATGAGACATGGATTATCAATCATTCTCTCTGTCCATTTGTTGTTTCCCGATTTCCGATTTATGATGACTGACTGATTGAACAAATCAAATCAGTCATGGCTTGGCCAAGCACTCACATGTGTCATCGCTAAATCATCGAGGGGTCCACATATATCGCTTTTATCCCGAAGGTAAAAGGAATGGATAAACTTCGACTCATATATCTTGTTCTACTACTTGTTTAATCATACACAAAGGCACGTTTTATAACATCGAGTTACCAAATGCGTTTTCGTGCAATCAATGTATAACCAACTCATAGTAACAACTCATATCTCTAGGTTTTAAGAATATAAGATATTATCGTCTCATGATCACTCGTGATAAAATCCATGAAGTGATTCAAATGAGCGTGGGTTGAATCCAATACTCAGAACTTATGAGCACTCATGAGTGTTGTAGCACAACTTTGTCCACCAACTTGGACCTCTACAAGCCAACCCGTGACAGTCTTGATTCATATCTACTTCCAACATATGACCGACTGTGGATGGTTTGAATAACTTAGTCATCCAGGAAGAATGACCTAGTTTATTCTGGAAGTCAAAACATGCAAAGTGAAACACAAGAATAAATGAATCTAATATGGTATCAAAACCTATGAATATAAATAAGACACTTTTATTTATCACCATACTGATTACTCATTATTCATTGTTTCGGTTTTATCAACTTTATACTTGAATTAAAAACACTGGTTGTCCCATGCTCCAAACAAGTACACTTTGTTTTTCAAAACAATAGCTTTGCCATACACCAAGTATGCACTCTATGTTTTCCTATGATCATTACTTTGTGAAATAAACCAATTGAACATAATTTCAATGATTCTAATTTCACACTTCCAAATCCTTATCGAAAAATGTGAGAATTTCAAATTCCTATCATTTATCGAAATCTGTTTAGATTTTAAACTTATATGCACTGACCCTCCTGTAATGAATATGTACAAATGTCAACAGTCATTATAAGGTATTCCAATGGAGATCAACTCCATGGAAACTAAGTCTCATATTCAAAGTACATTGCTTTGAACATGCTTCTTGCATTAAGTTTTCTAATCTTACACAGATAACTTCCACCTATGGAGACAACTCCATATTCTCATTTTGATTATCACTTCTGAACAAGAGTTGCCTCTTTTCAGAATATGTCAATATGGTCTTTCCAAAATTAACACCATACTTCCAACTGTCCCTGAGCAACCAATCTTTGGTAAACCTTATATTGTCCTCGACAATTGCTTAATCCTTTTAGTCATATCCAATTCTAGACCTTTTCCGTTCTTAATGCCCCAGGCATTTGGAAAATTTTAGAAAGGATGAATATTATAGCACATGCAATCGATCCTATATACGAAGCATATGGGACACGATTCATGATGTCTCACATAAAGACATGATACTAGACTAGTGATTTTGCTACAATATTTCTATTTGCCAAGTTCTCATAATTCAGATTATGAAAAGGGATGCCGTAATCATAATCAAATTTTAGAACGCAAATAATAGACCCATATATAGAATGTCCTTATGTTGAGTCATTCCAACACAAAATTCATATATATCCTTGACTAAAGATGATTAAAACCTCAATCTAAGCTTTTAGAATTGAAATGAAGTATAATTTCCTCTCCCTTAATTATAGCAAAACAACTTTTCAACCCCTGCAACTCCACGAATTGAAACTTTTGTTTTCTATAATTAACATTGCTAACTTGCAACCTTTATCATAATTATCATGCTCCCACTAACATGATGATTATTAGTATAACACTTATGCTCCCACTAGCTTTGACATGTACTCAGAAATCAGCTGGACTTCTAGAAATCAATATTTTATTGACTTTCTTACCAAAGTTCAGACTTCTGATACGAGATGCTTTGATAAAACTTTATCAAAATCATACACCTTTCCTTAGATAGCATGCATGTGTGTCTAAACAATTTCAGAACTATGAAAAGGGATGCCGTAATCATAGTCTCAATTGTTTAGACCTTTTGCCATCTGCTTCAAATCTACTTGGTGGAAGTGTTTCCTCACTATCATTTTCATGAATCGGAGAGAAACCTTATGACCCTTAGATTTTATGGTGTATATGTTCTTATCCACAAGAATTTGTCAAGACCACAATCACAAGACTAGGTAAGTGACAAATCCAAACTCATATGGATTGAACTTGTGCAATCTTAACTTCTTGCCACCTGGCAGTACAGGGCCTGCCATTGCTTCCAAGTTGTTATGCAACCAATTGAGAACTTTCAGAACTCCTATGCAAAGCCAACTTTAACTGGAATGGGCACAGAAATAGAAATATGTCAACACGATAGGTTATAAACCTCAAGTCGTGTGGTAGTGAAGAACCTCAGGTTTTATTCTTGATTAGTTCTTGAGACTTTCAAGACCTTTAAGACTCCCACTGTCCTCTTGACATATAAGACTCTCTTGTCAAATATTCAAGGGATAGTGCGGATTCTTTATCAAGACAAACACTTCACACAATTGGCCTTAGTTGGTCTTTGTTTAATCCAAAACATCACAACTTACCAACTTCAAATGTACAAGAGTAGGACACTTTTACTCTTACATTTGACAAGTGTTATAAACCTTTCTTTAAGATATGTCACTTAACTTATAGTCTTGGAGTATGACTCTAAGACTTGTTTTGAAACGAAGTATGACTCATCTTCTTGATTTAACCATTTCAACAATTCATGACTCCTCTTCTTAGTCATAAGAATGCACTAAGATGTCCTTGGAAGACCAATTGTGATGTGGTTCTTTAATCATTAAGATGATCACAAAACATGATACTAAAGTACTCTCCCATCTTTTCAGATTTGAGAAACTTTTATCTTTCTGCCTAATTTGATTCTTCTCATTCGTTCTGCCATACATCGAGACTTTTCCAATGCTTCAGAATTATACTTAAACTTATAAGTATAACCATATTTACTAAACTTTAGTAAATCATGACAAATAGTCTTATCGATCTTTGTGGTGGACTTGACCAGTGCACAAGAATGTGTACTCGATCCCTTTAGTCCTTCACTTGATTCACACATCCATGTGAACAAGTCTTAATTTTCCAATGCTTGAATGTTCTCATTCATCATACTATTCAACTTGCATGATTCCAAGTTTCTATCCAACTGAAGCCTTGGGAATGAGAATCTTTCCTTATTTGGTAAATTATGACACTACCACAAACGAAAGAATCAAGTCCATTTTTTTTTCAAATATTGCTATCAATGGAATCATATAAACAACAATTTTCCACAAATGCCACTGTAAGGATATATATAAAAATAAATAAAACAAAATTTTCTTTTATTTAAAACTTGCGGAAAAACTAATCCTTTACAGCGCAAAAGCATATGAAAAACTTGTTGTTATCTATTCCTAAGCAATATATCATAACTCCTAAGCAACAACTCAAAATTCTGATCACCGAACCATGCGATCGAAAACCATCTTCGCGATCAGAATCAGCATATACTTCCTTTAAGTTTCTTCACTTTTCTTTGATTATTAAAACATCAACATGTGACCAAGTCACATCATGTAATAAGAATATCAAAATAGAAACTTAACAAAGTTAGATAGTGGACTTTACCTAAAGTGGAGTCAAACTTCTCGACTTGATCAACCTTATTATCTTTCAGGTAAATAGACAGCTTTCGCAATCAATGCCCCTTCCTTTGGCAAGAGAAACATATGGACTCTTTGGGAATGGTGTACTGGGCTATCACAGACTTGCCTTTCTCTTTACCATTTGGTCAACCGAGTTGACTATGGCCAATCCCTTTCCACTGGGAAGCGAAAGCTTTTTCTGGGTATCCAATGTTACCATTGTCAATGTCCATTGAAGGTTTTAGGAAGTTGATCTACTAATCAGATTTGCTCTGCCAGTGCTCCAAATCATTGCTGATTAAGGAGCACCAAGCAAATAGATATGATCATTAAGGTTCATGTCATAGTCTGTTTCATAGTAGTCCCAAAGGAACTCACTATGTGACTTAGAAAGTGACTGAACATCCAACTTTCTCAAGACTTTGACACCCAACTCTCCCGGCTTTTAATGAAGGGAGAATTATAGTCATTGTCCTACCTGTTCGACTAACGACCCTCCACCAGTCAAGGAAGCGGTGGGTGAGAGTGGACACCCATTAAGCTGCCATTTTATAGGCAACAACCTTATACCCCCCTTATAGACCGGCTTCGTGAATGAGGCCTACTAATAGTAAGACTGACTTGCTCTTATACACACACACACACACACACACATATATATATATATATATATATATATATATATATATATATATATATATTATTAACTTATAATATTATAAAGTATAAGGGTTGAATTTTAACTTTTAAAATTCTAAGGGCTTAACTTGGAATTAAAGTATTTTTGAGGGAAACTTTACAAATTCTAAAACTTGAGGGCAAGTTTTGAAAATATTCAAAACCATTTAATTCCATAACTTATGTGTTTAAAGTAGTTTTAATTAAAACTCTTCAAGTTCCATAACTCGAGGACAAGTTATGGAAGACTTTAAACTATTAAAGAATGTAACTCTTCTTCTTTTGTAACTTATGGAACTAATTAAGGTTACACATTTTTATTATTTAATGAAGTGACTCTTGAACCTGCATAACTTGAGGACAAGTTATGGAGTCATAAAACCATTTAATGAGGACAAGACTCTTCATTTTGTAACCTTTGCCAACTTTTATGAGTTTTAAGAAACTTAAATGTGACCTTTCATGTAACTTGAGGACAAGTTACACAAACACATTTTAGAATCAACTCTTAGATTAAAATGGATTGAAAACACATAATCAATTAACTTTTCTATTAATCTAAGCAACTCATATGAACAAGGATCAAACTTTTTCATGTAATTAGCATAACTTTTAAACTAATACAAAACATGAATCTATTGACAATTATCTTTGAAATTGGATTAGCATGAACATTACCACATCAAAAACAGGTTTATAGGTTCAAAAACAGCTTATGGTAATGTTTCTAGTCCATTTCTAGCCAAAAACGCGAAGATATGCTGTCAGGGGGTCCAGCTCGTCGAGTGCATGAACCAAATCGACGAGTTGGATCGTTTTGAACACTTTTAAGGCATGGACTCGTTGAGTCCCATTATGGACTCGGCGAGTCTGCTGTTCAGACAGCAAAAAACTTCGATTTTTAAGCAGATTTTGCAAGTATAACAAGAAAACAAGGCTAGGCTCTGATACCACTGTTGGGTTTTGAGCATTCTAACACCCCTAAGTGTACATGCAACCCTAAATACCTTGGATCTATGTTTTCTCTATTATACATGCAAATAAGAACTTTCCAAGGTATTCATCCTAACTAGAATAATAACATTGATTCATATGAATATATCAAGTTAGAATTACATACCTCTTTGATGTAGAATGACTTCATGAAGCTTGAGTGCCTAGTTCCCCAAGTGTGACACCTCAAATGGTTCACACAACACCAAATACACTTGGAATAACTTGATAGAACATACACACTTCATGAAAATCGGCTAGCCCTTATGTTCATACTCTAGTGGCCGATTTTGTCAACAATAAGATGCTTATATAGTTAGTGACAATTAGGGTAAACCCTAATTGTCATGGCTTTCCATTTCCTTGGATCCATGGGTTCAAACATACCATGGAGCATCCATGGAGCATCTTATGGGTTTTAGCCCAACTTGACAATCCATGGAGCATTAGCCCACTATACAAGTATGGGTGATTTACACAATCAACCCATATATTTAATTAGTCTTCTTTTTGATCACTTAATTAATTCTAGATTAATTCTTGATCAATACTAATTAAATAATCTTATTAATATATTATAACTTATAATATATTAACAAACCTTAAGTGTTATTTCTCTCATTATAGTCTATCCAAATGCATGATGCCATGCAACCCAAATGGACCATGCCGGGTCGGGTCAAGTCTTACCAATTATAATTATGGACTTAGACATTAATCCAACAGTACTATGCTTTGATATGGTCAAATGTTGTTCCTTAACCGGGCAGTTATAAAAACCATCATCAGGGTTAGAGACCAAAAGGTCCAAAATTACCAAAACACAAAGCAAGAGTTGGAACAATCCAATGGCGATCCCAAAGCTGATCAGGCCCCTCGAAAGAAAGTTGTAGACACTAACACCCCGAATAGGCTGCCTTAGCACCTTTCGAACACCAAATCAAGAACGTACCAATTGAAGCTATCCGGACGTCGACGCAGAACAGATCACCAATGCCACATAGATCCCCAATCGACTCAAACATTTGCCAGATTATTGCTCATATGGCCCCTTTCTAGGCGAACCCCTAGACGAAAAGAGGGCCGACGCTAAAATCATGCGACTCACAATAGAAAAGGTACAACCAGGAAAAGAAAGGTATTCACAAGTAGAAAATATCGAACCCCTAGGAATCGCCACCAAGGAATGCCCAGAATACTAGGCGCACATTCCCCCTCAAAGCCCACACACAATGGCTTTGACTAACAACCGTCGGTCGCTCGGACAATGGGGTATCGACATTATGGGGCCACCCCCCGTCACCCCAAGAGGAGCCAAGTTTTCTCGAGTCACCCCCGGACTCCCCATTAGGCGGACAAAAGGTAAGCCTCCGTCAGAATCGATAAAGGTATGGATCAGAGAACCACCAACAATGTCTCAGCTCATCGCCATGCCCCGAGCACCAATGTCGAAGGAATACCCTTCAAACCGACACAAGGCGCGAAAACGATGTAACCAGTTGGGATTGCAAATAGGTTGTCGCGAGTGCCAAACTTTGGTGCAACCATCAACAAAGGAAAGCAACGTCCAAACATGAACATGCTTAATTGGAAACACGAGGCCGTTAGACTTAGCCAGGCCACCTATAGGGAAAACGCCAAAAATCACCACACTTGGTGTATGTGAGTGGAAAGCTCCAAGGCAGAAGAGTGGGCGCTAGAAAAGAATGGATCCAACTGAATACACCCCATGGCCAGGTAAGTGCCACCAAGGAAAATGCGAGCAAGACTACAAAACACACCAATGTGGAGTTAGCACCCCAAAAGTTCAAGACAGAGGAATCATTCCCTGGACCTGGAGTGCGTGCATTTCACACCATCACCCTTAGAGCAAGGAAAAAGGTCCAAATAAGGAACATCCGAGGCAAGGGCAATGTGATCAAACTCCGAATGTATAATCACACCCCAACAAGTCAGCCGAAGATCTAGGCCTTGCCTTATGCCATGATGTAGTCATCTCTCTTTCTTTACTCACCAAACGGTGTAATTATTTCAAAAAAACATTGTCAATGAATTGAAGGAAGTTGACTGCCCCCCAAAAAATATTATTGGAATGTTTTTTACTATTAAAGCTTGATAACATTTACATAAGAGGTTGTGCACGTTTACCAAATGATAACAAGGACTGATCATCCATATCATTTGAGTGAAACCATTGTGAGAATGCAACCATAGGTGTTAAAGCTTGGTAACCTTTCCCTAAACATGTTAATTCATCCCAAAAGGCCACAAATCTTGGACATGACATGGACAAAGGCTTTAAAGTCTCATAACCTTTCCCTTGAAACAAATAATATCTATGTTCAAAATGCCTCGAGGTGACGATCTAGGCTTCACTTAGACAGTCAGGGATGGAGTGCAACTCTCCAAGGCCCAAGGCTTAGAACCTTAGCTAAAAAGGGACACTGTAATAAAGCAAACTGGAAAAAAATCCCCAATCTAGAAGTAATGACCTATGACCCAAAGAAAGGACAAATTCCGAGTTCCCATCATGAGCTCCCGAGATAAATCCAAAGGATCTTAAGAAAAAATGAGTCCTAGAGTCGTAAGTTGGGTATACCCAGTAACACGGATGGATCGCCAAACCACAACCCACTTACAAAGCAGAAAAGACCTAACTATCTCGAGTCGACAACCCCCTAAGTCCAACACAAACTTGGGGGAAGAACCGCCTCAACAAGGAAAAATAAGGGCACATATTCGCCAGTGGCCAACATAAACCACTTGGAGACGATAACAAAAGCATTGTAGAAACAAAAGTGACCATGTTATGAAAAGACAAAAACCTTATCCTTCCGGACAACCTCGGACTTGAAAGTGCCATGCAGAGTCAAACAACCATTAAAAATATCTTATTGGATACATATTCTCAGAAACATTACAAGTTCAAATATCGTTTCACATAAACAAAGCAGTAAGAAAGTAGAATCACTTACCGAGAGTAGTGGAGGAAGAACCAACATTGAGAAGGTCACCTTCATGAGGGTTCTCCTCGGCGTCAAGATCACAGGACAACTGGCGAAGGACCTTCAAGTTGAGCTCACTCAAATAAAGGAGGGAGGAAAATCTGTCTCCATGAACGTCTTCACAGAAGCGTGCATGACCTGAGTCAATTCCACTTCAGTGCTTGTCTCCTGCGGATCGAATTTCCCGGAGGCCACCTGTTCCTTCACCGTCTTCCTGCCTCCCTCCACACCAGCTGCAACACACACCGCCTTCATACGCCGGACACCAATTGAGAACTCAGGGCTCTCAATGAAATGATCAACCACCCGGAAAATACCCTCCCAGAGCAACCACGCCATATCCCCCTCCTGGATTCCTCAAGAACTAGCTGTCCAACCTGTTCCTTCATCTGCTCCTCCAATAATCCATTCTCCCCCACCAGAGTATCCACTTTATTCACCAAACGCTCCACCGACCCATCCAAACTTGCAACATATTCCTCCACGGACGCCTTCTCACCAGCCAAAAGATCACAACGCTCTTCAAACTTGCGCTTTTTTTCCTCCAGCCCTAACACCCTCGTCCTTAGCTCATCCTGATCGGCCCTAAAAGAGGCAAGCTCCGCTGACTCTGAACTAACTTGATGAAGGCACCGATCTGCGGCCACCAAATAAGGAGCGACCTATACCGCCACATACTGGAGACTGTTGGACATGTGAGAGTTGGAGAGGAGCTCCAGAGCTTTCATCGTGGCCGGAGGGTAAGCATGGTGGCCCCACTCATACGCAACATGATGTTGCGTAAGAAGGGACTCTCGAGCGATCCCCCACTCTGGGATATAAACTCCAGGGGCTGCCAGGGGCGAAGAATAGGAACCTGCAATAACATTATCCTTCACCGGAGGCGAAGCAAAATTAGAGGCAGTTTGAAACTCAACCACAGGATCCTTGTGTGTAGAGCTTTCACCAGGAATGGTAGCATCATTTGGCTCCTTCTTGGGTTCCCAAGGTTGTTCAGTCTCCTCTTCATTCATTCCTTCAGACTGTTTTGAAGTGTCATCATTGGGAATTTATACCACCACATCCGACTCCCCCAACAGGAAGTCAACGCTTCGCTTCTTACAAAGACGCATGCCAACAGTGTTGAGATGGGCGCCCTTAGTAAGTGGGGAGTGTAACCAAAACAACCGCCGCTTGATAGTAGAGTGGCTCCCTCCAATTGCCATCTCCTTTGATGCCTCGTTCTCTAGATCAGGAGGTGGAGGATCGTCGCAAGAAACCCCCTCTACAGTGGCGTCGACCAACGTCTGGCCAGGTTGTGGGCCAGATGCCTATGCCACAACAACGGTAGGACTAGCAAGTGCAAGAGCATGATCAAAACTGATCGGTGGAGGAAGTGTCTCCATTAGAGGCACTTCCCGGTACTGGAAACTGCCCTGAAACCTGCCTCGCAGGGCCATCTCGAAAGGAATGATCCTCTCGCGACCTGAAAAAACAAATCATATACATAAGGGGATCGGCAAGGCCCCGAATTCACCCTATTAAGATTTATGTACAAAAAGGGGGGGGGGAGAGGAGATGTATACTTACCATCCTTCTCCGTGAAGAACTGGGGCATCATCCCACATGTCCTCCAGGCAGCACTCATCCCAACTACAACCATCATATAATCCTCCCAATCGTCCCTATTGAAAGAAATGATTTTAACGCGTTTCCCACAATATCGCTATTCCCCTAAAGCTGAGGCGTCCGGTCGGAGAAAGTGGTTTGGCGAGGATAGCCATAATCGACCAGGTTGTGGTTCACCCATATCCATTTGTTCTTCTAGTTATTCTTGGGGGCTTTCTGGTTTATGATGAATGCATGGACGCCCGCTCCTGAGAGAACGTATGCACGCCAGACTGAGTAGAGGAGTTGAAGAAGTACTTTAAAGCCCAAAATTGAGGGAGAACGCCCAAAGTTTGACAGGCCATCTCGAAAACAACTATTTTGTTGACAATATTAGGAGTCAAATCATCAACAGAGAAGCCGAAGACCCGCCTCGAAGATTGGGATTGGGACTCCAACCTTCCCTTACGACAGCCGAGAAATATGCACCCCCCTTCGAGGATATTGGACCCTGTGCTCAGGAATAAAGACAAATCAGGCCTACAGAGATTCAAACTTCTTTGGTGTAGGCTCGATTCCGGTGTTCGGCGTTTTCAGTGTTTACCGATAACAAGTGCAAGACGAAAGAGAAAGGAAGCTAAGAGAAAAGAAGAAACAATTGACGAGAAATAAAGCGAAGAAAATGAAATTGTCCCTGATAACGGAAGTCTCAAATGCAAGGCAGGAATTTTGAACAGTAACAATGATGAAACCGTCTACGCAGACGGCTCCGTCACATCAGCGGATGCCAGAACTATCCAAGTCGAACACGTGTTTAGGGCTAAGCTAGAACAATTTAGCTACCCAAGGCAAACGCTACCGTTTACTAGCTTAGGGGACTTGTTAACGTATCTATCTAGGAATACGTCAAAGATAATATAAAGGAAGAATTAGCTAACGGTTGCTACTTAGCTTAATTTCTAGGTCGGGCCCTCGCTCTCGCGGCCTCGTACTTAGGCCCCCGGGTTCTAGCGCAAAGGTCTAGCTCATAACAATTGGCTCCAGTCCATAACAAGCCAAAACAGTACCAACCACTCCCCAAAGCGACAAGTGGAACGCTCAGAGCGCTTCTGTTTAGTGGTTCTACACCAATAGCAGGTAACCGTTAGTGGTGCACGATCTGCCAATAGGACGCCTCCACGTCCTGGTGGTCCAGACAAGACAAAAAGTATTGTCGGGGACATGCTCCTCCGATGACAAGTATAAAGGAAGCCCTTCTTCTCTAGAAGAAGGGATCTCATATATATATATATATATATATATATATATATATATATATATATATATATATATATATATATCAAACTAAACCTTAATTCTCTTATACAAGTACTGACTAGACTGTCGGAGTCTCGTTCCGGGACCCCTTCCCGGACGACGACTAACATCCGTTCTTTCTTTGCTGTGATTCTCAGGCTTAACTTAACCAAAGCCACTACAGACGATGTTAAGCTCGAAGACATATCCCCGAGTCTATTTCAACTCAAATGTCAGGTCAAGGCTGTATCGAGTCTGTATCACCCCCGAGTCTATTTCAACTCAACAGGTATTTTTTCAATGGTACGAGTGTATTTCACCCCACATACATATAACAAACAGGCATACATGCATACATGCATACAAGAAAAGTTAAAGATAACAACTGCATACAAACGTAGTGTCCTATAGTATAGTGAGCATACTCACCTCGATCTGCTGATCAACAAATAGATGCTCGAGCTGCTGAACCGGAAAATCCTCGCACTAAATAATCAAATAATATCCTCATTAATAATTAGGTCATAAACCATAACCGGGAATCTAATTCATTAAACCTGATTCCTAAAGTAAAAGACCATTTTACCCTTTACCTTAATCGGCCCAAATAACCATGGCCCAAACCCAAAAGCACCCGAAGCCCAAAATGGCCCAAAACCTTCTAAACCCACAGTTGAGAGTACACTGAGCATACCCGACTCATACGCCACACGTACTCATGCTGGCCAGGACATGCAGTTCAAACCCAGTACACGCAATGTACTTAGAAGTACGCCCATCGTGCTGGTCTGTGAACCATTCCTTATATACATGGCTTAATCCCTTACGACCATATTCTCCAAACTTCATATCTACTCCAACATAAGGTCTTAATCAATAAATTTGGAAGCTATAGGCTCATGCATGGCTTAATAAGCCCCGATATTCCAACCCTATGAAATGAATATCAACCCTTGAATGGTTGAGTTAAACCCATAAAAATACCATTTTTATGCACAAGGGACCTCAGAAACACTAAGATCTACCATCCTAAGCTTCTAGAGTAGCTTATACTCACATGAAACAACTCAAGGGACCATAACATGCCAAGAACCCTAAGCTAACTAGATCTAAGAGATGAATCAACAAGGTTGAAACTTTATATCTTCTGATACTTGCCAAGATGATGAAGATTCAGGATCTTCAAGCTCCACTCAAATCAATGCTTGATCACCAAATTCGTACTTCTTTAAAATGCACAAAAACACCAAAAGTTCACTACCAATGCTTGATCACCAAGGAAAAGCTAGGGTTTTATGGGGAGTCAATAGCGGGAAGGAGGCTGATGAGGGGGAAACTGTTGGATAAGGTGTCTAAGTCCATAACTTATTTGGTATATACTTGACCTGACCCGGCATGGTCCATTTGGGTTGCACTTCACCCAAACTAGTTATGGATAATTTTATGAGAGTTGTATACTTACGATTTATTAATATATTATAAGTTATAATATATTAGTATAAAGTCATGTTACTTAATTAGTTTTAATCTTGAATTAATTATGAATTAATTTAGTGATTAAAAGGAAGACTAATTAAATCATGGGCTATTATATTTATATGGTGTGGGCTAACACTCATTTGGGAATGGGCTAAGCTTATATGGAAGTCCATGGATGATCCATGGAGCTTTTACCCATGGATCCTTGGAAGAGGAAAAGACATGGGTTATTAGGGTTTCACCCTAACCATGTACACTATATAAACAAGCTTATGTTGCATGAAAAACAACCTAATGTGTGTGTAAGTGTGGTGGCCAAAATCAAGAGTTAGTATACTCTCTCATACATTTTTTCCAAGTTTGTGGTGATTTGTGATTTCCATTTGAGTCATTCACATTATTGGTGCTTGGCTCTCAAACTCCAAGGAATCAACAATCAACAAAAGGTATGTAATTCATCTAGTTCTTTTATGGTTAAAAGTACCCCATGCCATGCTAGATAGGTTATAAACCTTGGAAAATGATATTTTGCATGTATCTTAGACAAACATAGATCCAAGGTTTAATAGGGTTGCATGTACACTTAGGAAGTGTTAGAATGCTCAAAACCCAACAGTGGTATCAGAGCCTAGGCTTGTTTGTTTGATACTTGATGCAAAATAGTGAAAAAAGTCGAATTTTTTGCTGTCTGCCTGATGAACTCGCCGAGTCCATGGGGGGACTCGCCGAGTTCATGAGTAAACTCATACTACTCGGCGAGTAGGTTCATGCACTCGACGAGTAGGAGCCTCAGAATGCAGATTTTCGACTTTTGCTGCTGGAAATGGACTAGAAACATTACCCTAAACTGTTTTGGTGTTTTAAAACTTGTTTTTGGTTGGTGTAATGGTTGTTCTAATCCATTTACAATAGCATATATCAAAATTTCATGCTTTGTATGTGTTCATATAATTTTTGAAACTTTGATAATCATGTTCATGTTCTTATGAATTTAGAAGATGATAGGAATTATTTGCTGAATTGTTTAGGATTAATTCTTGATCATTTATGTGTTTTAATGGAGTCCATAATTTGTCCTCAAGTTATGGATATCCAAAGGACACTTCTTTTAAACACACACTTAAAACACATAAGTTACATGAAAATGAAGAGTCTTCATTTTTATGAACCTTTAATTCATAAGTTATGAAATGAAAGGTTTTGAATAGTTTCAAAACTTGTCCTCAAGTTTTGGAATTTGTAAAGTTACACACACTTTAATATACTTTAATTCCAAACCCTTAGAGTTTTAAAAGTTAAAATTCAACCCTTATACTATTTATAACATTAATGGTTAATTATTATATATATGTATAAGATCAAATTTGTCTTACCGCTAGTACGCCTCATTCACGAAGCCAGTCTATAAGGTGGGTATAAGGTTGTTGCCTATAAAATGGCAACTTAATGGGTGTCCACTCTCACCCACCACTTGCTTGACTGGTGGAGGGTCGTTAGCCGAACGGGTAGGACAAGGACTTATAAATTCTCATTAAAAGTATGATGGATATTATAAAGTAACTAAACCTTTTATAAATTCCCAATCTTAGTTACTTTAGGAAAATGTGAATATGGTGCTAACCCATGAAATTCACACTTTGTACCTTACCAAGTCGTTGGTGGAGCGTGTGTGGTTAACCGGCACACTAACTTGGACTAGTAAGGATCACGAAGGGTGACTTAATGTTTATCATAGATCGGTGGAGCGTATGTGGTTAACCGGCACATTGATTAGGTGATAATATTAAGGGTACCAAGTGAATTTGCATGGTTATTCACACCTTGTTTTGTGATCCTCGGCATCCCAGTCACAAAACTTGAAGGGCATAATCGAGATTGAAACATGCCATTGAAAAGTTCAATGAATCTCAAAAGAATCTAGGAATTTCAAAAAACCAATTAAACCTAATAATTCATTTCGTTTTCATGGTGGAAATTGGTGAATCGTCATTCACCTACCTTCAAATATATTATAGCTTAGATTACGACATCCCTCTTCTAAGTTATAATATATTGTGTTGGATCCTAGCCTTAATATTACATTTGGGTGTATTATTAAGGATTCGATATATCTAATCTAAACTTGTTTTCTTCTTTTCAGATGTCTTCCAACAACAAAGCTTCGGGCTCTAACCCTACTGGCTCCTTTTCCCTCATGAAACTTTGTGGGAGGGTCATCTTTGATGGTTCCAACTTCATGGATTGGATCCGGAACATCAGGATGGTTACTCGTTACGAGGACAAGGAATATGTCCTCGATAAGGAGCTAAAGGAGCTTGATGAGTCCACTGCTACTCCTGAGGAGGTCGCTGAGTATCAGGCACATGAAAGAGATGCCACCAAGGTGGCATGCATCATGATGGCCATCATGACAGCTGAACTCCAAAAGTCCTATGAGGACTATTACCCTTTTGAGATGCATCAGGATCTGATGGAAAGGTACCATCAGAGTGCTCGTCAAGAGTGGTATGAAATAATCTCCTCCATGATCACTACCCGTATGAAGGATAGCGAACCAATCACGAGCCACATGCAGAAAATGCAAAGGTATGTGGACCGTCTAATGAAACTGAATGTGAACTTCCCTAAGGAGTTGGCAATTGATATCATTTTGCACTCCTTGCCATCGTGTTATGATCAATTTCGTATGACATACCACATGAACAAGGAGGAAGTCACACTCAGTAAGCTTCAAGGACATCTAAAGACTGCCGAAAGTGGTCTTAAGAGTAAGTCGGTTGCTACTCCTACTCCTACTACTACCCCTATTTTGGCTATCGGGCAAGGCAAAGGGAAGAAGAGGAAGCACCCTTCGAAGGGTACCAAGGGAAAGTCCCTTGAAGGCTCCTCATCTGGAACCAAAGGTGGTTCTATCACTCCTTCTGCCATCCCTAAGGATGCTGAATGCTTCTACTGTCAAAATAAGGGGCACTGGAAGCGAAACAGCCCAAAGTACTTACAGGATGTCAAGGATGGGAAAGTGAAACCATCCCATGCAGGTATTTACACTATATTGTCTAATAACTCACCATATTCTAATTCTTGGGTTCTTGATACAGGTTGTGGTATTCACATCTGTTGTGACTTGCAGGGCCTAAGAAGAAGTGAGGATGTGGAGCACGGAAAGATAAACTTAATCATGGGGAACAAGAAGGTTGCACCTGTTACCAGGATTGGAGTTTATACTTTGTTGCTAGATAGTGGGTTAAAGTTAGATTTGAATAAATGTGTGTACTCGTCTGAAATGGCGAGGAATATTATTTCCTTTCATGCTTTGTACAAACAAGGTTTTACCTTTTCTTTTGATAATGAAGTTGGTAGTATTAATGCTTTCTTTAATAATGTTCTTTATTTTAAAGCATTACCTTGTGATGGTGTGTATGAAGCTGTATCGGTTGTAGATAATTTAGGAAATAATGTATTATGTATTGATTCTTCTACTAGCTTGGATAAAGCATCTTTGTGGCATTGTCGTCTTGGACATGTAAGCAAGAAACGCATAGGCCAGCTCCAAAAGGATGGAGTCTTGGAGTCGTTCGACCTCAAGTCGGATGATAGTTGTGAGTCTTGTCTACTTGGAAAAATGACAAAATCACCCTTCACTGGTACTTGTGCAAGGGGTGAGGGTTTGTTGGACCTTATACATACTGATGTATGTGGACCATTCAAAACCGCCACAAGGGATGCTAATCGCTATTATGTGACTTTTATTGATGATTTTAGTAGATATGGTTATGTCTACTTAATCAAACATAAGTCAGAAACTTTTGAAAGGTTTAAAGAGTTTAAACAGGAAGTAGAAAATCAATTGGGCAGGAACATTAAGATGCTTTGATCCGATCGAGGTGGTGAGTATCTTAGTACTGAGTTCCTCGACTATCTGAAGGAATGTGGGATTGTCTCACAATTGACACCTCCCAGGACACCACAGCTGAATGGTGTAGCTGAGAGGCGCAATCGAACTTTGTTGGACATGGTTCGCTCTATGATGAGTCGAGCTTCGCTACCAATCTCTTTTTAGGGGTACGCCTTAGAGACTGCCGCCCACATCCTTAATCTAGTCCCTACAAAGAAGGTTGCCAAAACACCTCATGAAATGTGGACTGGGAAAGTTCCCAATTTGGGCCATATCAAGATTTGGGGTTGCGAGGCTTTCGTGAGGCGCAAAACTCATGACAAGCTCGAACCTCGAAGTGAAAGGTGTATTTTCATCGGCTACCCACAAAAATCCTTTGGTTACCTCTTCTACAGACCCAGTGAGAATGTGGTCTTTGTGGCTAGGAGAGGGGTCTTTCGAGAGAGAGAATTTATAAACCAAGGAGACAGTGGGAGGCAAATTGACCTTGAAGAAATTCAAGACTCAATTGGTGAAGGAACCTCAGACACTAGCAATCAACTTGAGGAGGAAATTCCTGTTGATCCAGCTGACGAGTCTATACTTCCGAGGCGTTCCACAAGGGTTAGGAACACACCTGAGTTTTATTATGGATTTCATATTACTACGGAAGGTGATACATTTATCAGTGACAGTACACTGGTAAATCTGGATGAACCTAACAGTGTTAAGGAAGCCATGGCAGGCCCAGAGTCTGCTAAATGGAAGGAGGCTATGGACAGCGAGATACAGTCCATGTATGACAATCAAGTTTGGAACTTGGTTGACAATGTACCAGGCCGTAAGACAGTCGGGTGCAAATGGATCTTCAAGAAGAAGACCGACATGGATGGGAAGGTGCACACTTATAAGGCTCGACTGGTTGCGAAGGGGTTTACTCAGACTCAGGGTATTGATTATGATGAAACCTTTTCACCACTAGCAAAGATTAAGTCTATTAGGGTTATGCTAGCCATTGCTGCATTTCATGATTATGAAATATGGCAAATGGATGTCAAAACCGCTTTCCTTAACGGAAAGTTGGCTGAGGATGTTTACATGAATCAGCCAGAAGGTTTTGTCAGTGCAGAGTACCCCAATAGAGTGTGCAAGCTTGAGAAATCCATTTATGGATTGAAACAAGCATCTCGAAGTTGGAATCTTTGTTTCGATGAGAAGGTCAAAGAGTTTGGTTTCTCAAGAAGTGAAGATGAGTCCTGCGTGTATGTCAGAGCTAGTGGGAGTATAGTTAGCTTTTTGGTACTGTATGTGGATGACATACTACTCATAGGAAATGACGTCCCAACCTTGCAGGAGGTTAAGTCCTGGCTTGGGAAGTGCTTTGCTATGAAGGACCTTGGAGAAGCTACCTATATACTAGGGATAAGGATATTAAGAGAAATGAGTAAAAGACTAATTGGACTTAGTCAGAGTATCTACTTGGATAAGGTGTTGAAAAGGTTCAACATGCAGAATTCCAAGAAAGGAGAATTACCGATCCAAAGCAATGCCAAACTGAGCAAGGCTCAAAGCCCGAGTATAGAAGATGAGATAGCTGAGATGAGTCGATTACCTTATGCTTCCGCTGTTGGTTCGATCATGTATGCTATGACTTGTACCCGTCCTGATGTGGCCTTCGCTTTGAGCATGGTCAGCAGATATCAGGGGAACCCTGGCAAGGCTCATTGGACTGCGGTAAAGAATATTCTCAAGTACCTGCGGAGGACTAAGGATTGGATCCTTACCCTTGGTAGGAGTGATGACTTGAGAGTAGTAGGGTATAGTGATGCTAGCTTTCAGACTGATAGGGATAACTTCCGCTCTCAGTCGGGCTGGGTCTTTACCTTAAATGGAGGGGCAATCACTTGGAAGAGTTCCAAACAGGAGACTGTAGCTGATTCGACTTGTGAATCAGAGTACATAGCAGCGAGTGAAGCGGCAAAGGAGGCGATATGGCTGAGGAACTTCATCGGGGACCTTGGAGTTGTACCAGCTATTAAGGAGCCTATGGAGATTTTCTGTGACAGCAATAGTGCGGTTGCCTTAGCCAAGGAACCAAGAGATCATGGCAGATCCCGACACATTGACAGAAAATATCACTTCATAAGACACAAGATAGAAGAGGGACTCCTCGTGGCAAAGAGGGTATCGTCAGATGAGAACCCTGCGGATCCCCTTACGAAGGGACTGACGAGGGTGAAGCATTTGCAGCATGCGAGGCGCATCGGGCTGAGGGACGATATTAGTTTTACAGATTAGATAGCCTTTTCTGAAACTTGTAAAATGTAATCGACGTTTGATGATGAATAAAATTTGTGATTTATTTATGAGTAAAGTGTTGCTATCATTGTCAATTATTTACTATTGTTTCAGTTTTGCATGTTTTGACTTCCAGAATAATTAATTTATTCAAACCCTCCACAGTCGGTCATATGTCGGAAGTAGGTATGAATCAAGACTGTCATGAATTGGGATTGTAGATGACTAAAGGTGTTTAGCCATAGCAATGGTTGCTACAACATTCATGAGTACTCATAAGTTATGAGTATTGGAATAAACCCACGCTCACTTGTATCACTTCATGGAATTTATCTCGAGTGATCGTGAGACGGTAATATCATATAAGTCTTCAAACCTAGAGATATGAGTTGTTACCTATGAGTTGGTTGTGCATTGATTGCACGTAAACGCATCAGTAACTTGATGTTATAAAACGTGCCTTTGTGTGCAATTCAATAAGTAGTAGAACAAGCATATGAGTCGAAGTTTATCTGTTCCTTCTAGAAATAGAAGCGATATCTGGGCCCCTCGATGATTTTGTGTTGACCCATGTACCGGGCCCGTTCAGAACTAAATTGATGTGTTCAGTTAAGTTCTTTGTCAAACAAATCGGAAATCGAGAAACAACTGCTAGACAATAAGTAAGACATTGTTCCATGTATTTGTCCGACTGATATCATGAGAGCAGATGATTATATGATCACTTATCTAAAATGGCGCTTCATAGTTCACAAGAGTTTTCGAGAGCTACGATTGCCGGTTGGTTCCTGAAGTAATATAGGCAAATACAGTTATTAGACTTATCCAAGTGGGAGTCTGTTGGATAAGGTGTCTAAGTCCATAACTTATTTGGTATATACTTGACCCGACCCGGCATGGTCCATTTGGGTTGCACTTCACCCAAACTAGTTATGGATAATTTTATGAGAGTTGTATACTTACGATTTATTAATATATTATAAGTTATAATATATTAGTATAAAGTCATGTTACTTAATTAGTTTTAATCTTGAATTAATTATGAATTAATTTAGTGATTAAAAGGAAGACTAATTAAATCATGGGCTATTATATTTATATGGTGTGGGCTAACACTCATTTGGGAATGGGCTAATCTTATATGGAAGTCCATGGATGATCCATGGAGCTTTTACCCATGGATCCTTGGAAGAGGAAAAGACATGGGTTATTAGGGTTTCACCCTAACCATGTACACTATATAAACAAGCTTATGTTGCATGAAAAACACCCTAATGTGTGTGTAAGTGTGGTGGCCAAAATCAAGAGTTAGTATACTCTCTCATACATTTTTTCCAAGTTTGTGGTGATTTGTGATTTCCATTTGAGTCATTCACATTATTGGTGCTTGGCTCTCAAACTCCAAGGAATCAACAATCAACAAAAGGTATGTAATTCATCTAGTTCTTTTATGGTTAAAAGTACCCCATGCCATGCTAGATAGGTTATAAACCTTGGAAAATAATATTTTGCATGTATCTTAGACAAACATAGATCCAAGGTTTAATAGGGTTGCATGTACACTTAGGAAGTGTTAGAATGCTCAAAACCCAACAGAAACATGAAGGTCTATAATGACACTTAAATAAGGTCAAAACCCAAAAAATTAGGGTTTGTGGTCTGCTTACGTACGCCCGAAGTACGTATTGGTACGTCCAACGTACGTCATTAACGCCCGCGTCCAACATAAGGGAGTACACCCAACCTACTCCATGTTACGCCCAACGTAATAGGGACCAAACTGCAAACTTTTAAGACTTAATTAATATATTGAAGAGTACCTAAAACTCTAGAGTTATAGGATGTCTATCGCACCTCTGGTTACATATAACTATGTATTCTTTGGAGATTTGCCAGTAGTGGCGTAGTGTGCTGAGAGAGGCATAATATGTGGTAGTGAGCTATTAGACAGGTAGATTCGTGTAGATAGTTACATGTGCTTATGTGTTTAGTTGATTACTTTTTTGATTATATATGTCGACATATTATGATGGGTTAGGTTGAGACGGTCCTACTTTGTGTTGTAGGCCAAGATACCAGGTGCGATCCGATTGTAAGCCGTAGGCACGGGAGAGCAACCAGTCATGTACTAGAGGCTCCGGTGAGCGATTAGGTTGAGGTGGCAGACCAACATATATGTGAGCAGTCTAGTCATAAGCTTTAGGGCCGAAAAGGGAATTCTAGTCTTATGCTGTGGGATTGGGGGCAAGCTAGTCTTTGTGACTATGGACGTGGTGTGCATGCATTATATGTGTATTGTGGTGTGTGGTATTTTCAGGGAACTCAGTAAGCTTTGGCTTATAGTTGTTGATTAAATGTTTTTTTAGGTAGCAATGATGATGGTGGGAAGACGAAGGTGTGACTGTACACATTCATCAACAACAATGGAGATTTCGCGTTATTATATTACTCTGATTTTTAAACAAATGTACCTTGGAACAAATGGTTTTCTTAACTTGGATTCTTTAAATGTGAAGTTTTACCATAATTAAAAATGAAAATTTTTGTTGTGAGAATGAGACGTTACATACAGGCTAAGCCACCCATATAGGTATTTCATCGAAAATATGTGTGGTGCTTACCACCTAAAATTATATACAATCAAGGAAACCTTAGTCATTGCAGACACTACCTGATAACATTTACTCTTGATAAATATATAAGACCATTAACATGCTAATTCTACAAACTAAACAAGAAATAAGATCAATCTCAAGTAATTAGAGCATCCACAATTAATGCATAATTTAATAGAATTGTTGAATAACATGAAATGCCTAATTGACATTCAATAGATATGAAGTTCAATGGCCACTAAAATATTTGATGAGAAGAATGAATCTTTTTCAATATACACTTATTAATGAATAAATGATTTTTTAAAAAGTATGTTTCATTTAACTTCTCTAGAATTTAATGTGTTGTTGAAAAAAATAGTAAAATTGTATGAAAAATGAAATAATAATGTGTCTCCATTAACTCTATATAGTTTAGAGCATTAATGAAAGATGGCTTGGCACGAGAGCATCTCCATTTGGAAAGATACAAGAGTGAAATTTGTTAGCGTAATATTATTTTATGTATATATTAGTACATAGTCGGCCCATTAATGCTTGGCCCTTCTTCTGATTTCTCATCTACGTTTATATATATATATATATATATATATATATATATATATATATATATATATATATATATATATATATAAAAGTTCAATTGAGAAAATAAAAAAGGTTGAGAATGGGGGAATCACACTCATTTATTTTTGCAGCAAAAGCATCCGTTGTACCAGCGGAAATGGATAATGAATAAACATGTGTTTCCAACAAAAACATTTTTCCTTAAAATATGCTAATCATTACCTTAATATATATAAAAACATAGTTTTTTTCGTTTGTTTAATTATTAACAAGCTGTTTTTATCAAAAAATGATTTTAAATATACCAAAATTCATGATTTTTTATATTCTACAAATAGACATCCATATTGATATACTTTAAGATAAAATAAAAAATTTATTTTTTTTATATTTTCAACTATCGTTATTCATAAGTGAATAAAAATGCATCAGATTTTTGCTACAGTACATTCGTTATTCACTTATGAATAAAAATATATAATTAATTTTTTTTACAGTTTAAGTATCATTTATACTACTTATTCATATATGAACAACAAATTAACTGTAACAAAAATCTGATAAATGTTTTATTCATATATGAATATAAAATATGACGACAACTAATACACGTTTTATTCATATATAAATATAATATATGACGAAAAATGTTGTAAAAAATATATTTTAAGTAAGAAAACTTTATTACGTGTCATATTCATATATGAACGATACTTAAACTATAAAAAAAAGTTAAGCATACGTTTTATTCATAAGTGAATAACGAATGTACTGTAATAAAAATCTGATAGATTTTTATTCACTTATGAATAACGAGAGCTGAAACTTTAAAAAAAATAATTTTTTTATTTTATCTTAAAACTATATCAATATGGATATCTATTTATAGAGAATAAAAAATTATGAATTTTGATATATTTAAAATAATTTTTCGATAAAAATAGCTTTCTAAAAATTTAAAAAAACAAAAAAAAAATGTTTTTGTGTATATTAAGGTAATGATTAGCATAGTTTAAGGAAACATGTTTGGTTGGAAAACACATGTTTATCCGTTATCCATTTCCGACGGTACGCCTAAGTGTTTTGCGGCAAAATAAATGTGTGGCTGAGAATAATTCCCCCATTTTCAATCTTTTTTTTCTCAATTGAACCCTCATCTCTCTCTCTCTCTCTCTCTCTATATATATATATATATATATATATATATATATATATATATATCTATATATATATATATATATATATATATATATATATATATATATATATATATATATATATATAAAATTAATGAAAGATATCTTGGCGAGAATTTTGGAAATTAAATGGTATTAGAGCAAAACATAGTCTATTTGCCTTAAACCCTAGCCGACATTTCCCTTCACTTCTGCTATTCTCTAATCTTTCATTCGATCTTCCCTCTCAATATCTCTTCCTCCTTTTCATCAATTCTCTCACTGACAAGCCCTCCTCTACAATTAACATCAAGCATGCACTTCCATTTGTTCTAGATTTTGATTCCTCCATGTTACGCCCAACGTAATAGGGACCAAACTGCAAACTTTTAAGACTTAATTAATATATTGAAGAGTACCTAAAACTCTAGAGTTATAGGATGTCTATCGCACCTCTGGTTACATATAACTATGTATTCTTTGGAGATTTGCCAGTAGTGGCGTAGTGTGCTGAGAGAGGCATAATATGTGGTAGTGAGCTATTAGACAGGTAGATTCGTGTAGATAGTTACATGTGCTTATGTGTTTAGTTGATTACTTTTTTGATTATATATGTCGACATATTATGATGGGTTAGGTTGAGACGGTCCTACTTTGTGTTGTAGGCCAAGATACCAGGTGCGATCCGATTGTAAGCCGTAGGCACGGGAGAGCAACCAGTCATGTACTAGAGGCTCCGGTGAGCGATTAGGTTGAGGTGGCAGACCAACATATATGTGAGCAGTCTAGTCATAAGCTTTAGGGCCGAAAAGGGAATTCTAGTCTTATGCTGTGGGATTGGGGGCAAGCTAGTCTTTGTGACTATGGACGTGGTGTGCATGCATTATATGTGTATTGTGGTGTGTGGTATTTTCAGGGAACTCAGTAAGCTTTGGCTTATAGTTGTTGATTAAATGTTTTTTTAGGTAGCAATGATGATGGTGGGAAGGCGAAGGTGTGACTGTACACATTCATCAACAACAATGGAGATTTCGCGTTATTATATTACTCTGATTTTTAAACAAATGTACCTTGGAACAAATGGTTTTCTTAACTTGGATTCTTTAAATGTGAAGTTTTACCATAATTAAAAATGAAAATTTTTGTTGTGAGAATGAGACGTTACATACAGGCTAAGCCACCCATATAGGTATTTCATCGAAAATATGTGTGGTGCTTACCACCTAAAATTATATACAATCAAGGAAACCTTAGTCATTGCAGACACTACCTGATAACATTTACTCTTGATAAATATATAAGACCATTAACATGCTAATTCTACAAACTAAACAAGAAATAAGATCAATCTCAAGTAATTAGAGCATCCACAATTAATGCATAATTTAATAGAATTGTTGAATAACATGAAATGCCTAATTGACATTCAATAGATATGAAGTTCAATGGCCACTAAAATATTTGATGAGAAGAATGAATCTTTTTCAATATACACTTATTAATGAATAAATGATTTTTTAAAAAGTATGTTTCATTTAACTTCTCTAGAATTTAATGTGTTGTTGAAAAAAATAGTAAAATTGTATGAAAAATGAAATAATAATGTGTCTCCATTAACTCTATATAGTTTAGAGCATTAATGAAAGATGGCTTGGCACGAGAGCATCTCCATTTGGAAAGATACAAGAGTGAAATTTGTTAGCGTAATATTATTTTATGTATATATTAGTACATAGTCGGCCCATTAATGCTTGGCCCTTCTTCTGATTTCTCATCTACGTTTTATATATATATATATATATATATATATATATATATATATATATATATATATATATATAAAAGTTCAATTGAGAAAATAAAAAAGGTTGAGAATGGGGGAATCACACTCATTTATTTTTGCAGCAAAAGCATCCGTTGTACCAGCGGAAATGGATAATGAATAAACATGTGTTTCTAACAAAAACATTTTTCCTTAAAATATGCTAATCATTACCTTAATATATATAAAAACATAGTTTTTTTCGTTTGTTTAATTATTAACAAGCTGTTTTTATCAAAAAATGATTTTAAATATACCAAAATTCATGATTTTTTATATTCTACAAATAGACATCCATATTGATATACTTTTAAGATAAAATAAAAAATTTATTTTTTTTATATTTTCAACTATCGTTATTCATAAGTGAATAAAAATGCATCAGATTTTTGCTACAGTACATTCGTTATTCACTTATGAATAAAAATATATAATTAATTTTTTTTACAGTTTAAGTATCATTTATACTACTTATTCATATATGAACAACAAATTAACTGTAACAAAAATCTGATAAATGTTTTATTCATATATGAATATAAAATATGACGACAACTAATACACGTTTTATTCATATATAAATATAATATATGACGAAAAATGTTGTAAAAAATATATTTTAAGTAAGAAAACTTTATTACGTGTCATATTCATATATGAACGATACTTAAACTATAAAAAAAAGTTAAGCATACGTTTTATTCATAAGTGAATAACGAATGTACTGTAATAAAAATCTGATAGATTTTTATTCACTTATGAATAACGAGAGCTGAAACTTTAAAAAAAATAATTTTTTTATTTTATCTTAAAACTATATCAATATGGATATCTATTTATAGAGAATAAAAAATTATGAATTTTGATATATTTAAAATAATTTTTCGATAAAAATAGCTTTCTAAAAATTTAAAAAAACAAAAAAAAAATGTTTTTGTGTATATTAAGGTAATGATTAGCATAGTTTAAGGAAACATGTTTGGTTGGAAAACACATGTTTATCCGTTATCCATTTCCGACGGTACGCCTAAGTGTTTTGCGGCAAAATAAATGTGTGGCTGAGAATAATTCCCCCATTTTCAATCTTTTTTTTTTTCTCAATTGAACCCTCATCTCTCTCTCTCTCTCTCTATATATATATATATATATATATATATATATATATATATATATATATATATATATATAAAATTAATGAAAGATATCTTGGCGAGAATTTTGGAAATTAAATGGTATTAGAGCAAAACATAGTCTATTTGCCTTAAACCCTAGCCGACATTTCCCTTCACTTCTGCTATTCTCTAATCTTTCATTCGATCTTCCCTCTCAATATCTCTTCCTCCTTTTCATCAATTCTCTCACTGACAAGCCCTCCTCTACAATTAACATCAAGCATGCACTTCCATTTGTTCTAGATTTGGATAAGATGAACTACGATATTTGGCGAGAATTATTCGAAATTCATTGCATCGGGTATGCAGTTAATGACCACCTCAAACCTCCTTCTCAAATGACAACTGATAAAGAAAAAGAAAAAGACAAATGAACAGAAGAATCAACAACTGCAAAGGAAGCATGTATTCGCAAGGATTCCATCGTGAAATCGTGGCTGTATCCACCCTCTCCATCTCTCTTCTCAAAATGTTCTTCAAGAAACAAGCAACAACGTTCGAAATTTAGGAAAACCTTGAAAATGTCTTTCGTGACAACAAAACATCCCGGATAGAAGGACTCGCCTCCATCTACCTGGGATGCTAGATCCGTCTTGATATGTGAGGAGCAACAAATGCTCCAAGATAAACACCATGACTCCACACTAACACATACCAAAAATTCATCATCTCCTCATTCTCTCACTGCTCAAACCCACACAACTATTCATCATCTTAGTGGCATAATAACCAAAAAACAACAACAATAATTGAGGTGGTTACCGTGGGGGTCGCGGTGGACGTCGTGATGGCCCGGGAGGAGGGCGTTACGGCAATCGATAAAACAATGGAGGCGGTGATGGTAATTTTTTCTACAAAAGTCAACAACAACAACACAATCAACGGCAAGGCGTATGGGTGTGGGCCTACCCTCATCAGTTTTCTCATGGAACTAATCAACAAGGTTTGCTACCAATCCCAGGTAGTAATAAAAAACATGGACCTGGGCCCAAATCTCAGACGGCCCAACATAACAATATGCAACAATAACACCAGTTCTTTTCTCCAACCCAACAGTCCTTTTCTCATCAACAAGTGTACCAGGTCCAACAACAAAATCCGGAGCCCGCCACAGTTCCACATATGTTCAATACTATGACGTTAAATGATCCAGGTAAGCCGATTGGTACATGGACACGGGTGCAACCTAGCACCTTCACTCGACTACAAGTATACTCAAGTCTGTTTCCGATAAAATTAGTAATTCTTCTTCATCTGTATTAGTTGGTGATGGATCTTTAATACCTGCAACCAAATGGATCACACTACACTTCCGCTTCCAAATCCTTATCGCACTTTGACCTATCAAAATGTTTTGATTAAAAATCTGATTTATGTTCGTTGTTGTTTCGTGAAAATGATTGTTCCATTGAATTTGGCACTTTGGGTTTTATGTGAAGGATTTCCACACCAAACAAATAAATCCGTTGTGACAACACTTGTGATCTTTATCTTTTCAATTCTCCAAAAACTCAACCATTCATCTCCGTTGCTCCGTACATTTGGCATCAATGTCTTGGTCATCCCGTTCAACATATTTTCAAACATTTAGTTCATAATTGTTCTATTTTGTGTTCGTCTAATAAAGCTCTACTTTGTGTCATGCATGACAAATGGGCAAACATGTTAAATTCCTTTTTAGTTCATTTATTTTTGTATCGCTTTTTCCATTTGAATTAATACACTCTGATGTTTGGACATCTCCTATTGAAAGTTTGAGTGAAATTAAATATTATGTTATATATTTAGATGATTTCTCTCATTATGTTTGGGTCTACCCCCTTCGTGCCAAATTAGATATTTTTAGATGATTTCTCTTATTTTATTATTTTGTGTATGTATTAGTATATATTCAGCCCCTTAATGCTTGACCTTTTTTTTTATTTCTCATGTACGTTGTGTGCGTGTGTCTATATATATATATATATATATATATATATATATATATATATATATATATATAGGTTCCGTTGAGATTAGAAATAAAATAGAGATCTTGAGATTCAACCTCAGTTACATATTCCACATCTGCCGCTCTAACCCTTCTGAATACCGGCGCATCAAGCCTGTTATAATCATAAATGATTATATAACGCCGTCCGTTCCTTTCTCCTCCGCCACCATCCCCACCACCACCACTACCACCACCTCTAACACCAGCCAACTCCACCATTGTGACCTCCGTCACTTATACCACCGCCACCACTGCCACCACCACCTCTTTTGCGACCAAGTGTCACAATCATATATGATTACTCAATCTGTGAACATAAATATATGTATAATCATTTATGATTATATGTATACGTATAAACATATATAATCATATATGATTATATCTCTCTGTCATATAATCATTTATGGTTAGATATATCTCGCTACTGCCGGTACGTTGGAGCGTTAGAATGGCAAGTGAGAAATATATGGCTGAGATTGAATGTCAATATCTCTATTTTTTTTAATCTCAACTGAACATTCCCCTATATATATATATATATATATATATATATATATATATATATATATATATATATATATATATATATATAGGTTTAGGTTCTATGGAAAACAAGAAACCCTAAAAAAAACCCTAAAAATCATAAAAATGCATAAAAAAAATACTTAGACATCACAAATCTTTTTTTTGATTTTATATTATGAATTTTCACAACTTTTTCTTTATTTTCACTGAAACTTTTTTTTGAAAAAAAACAAAAAAAAAAAAGATCGATTTTTTTATTTTTTTTTCAGCGATTTTGTAAATAAACCTGCGATTTTTAGGTACAAAATGTCAAAAAAAATATTTGTGATCTCTAAGTATTTTTTTTTATGCATTTTTATGATTTTTAGGGTTTTTTTGTTTTCCATATAACCCTTCCATATATATATATATATATATATATATATATATATATATATATATATATATATATATATATATATATATATACTAGCCGTTTACCCGCGCCAAGCGACGGGTGCAAATAATTTTTCATAAATTAGTTTCTACACCCATTTACTTTACACTTCTAGGCCATGCAGCCTAATCGGAGCTATTAGTTTTATTTCGGCGAATATTTTTGTTTCAATGATTAAAATTTGCATGAGGGATTATGTGAACAGTTTATATGCAATATCGTGATACCCATGCAAATAAGTGACAAACAAATGATTAACGGAATTGCAACATACGATAATGGAGGTGCTAAAAATATACGAATGCGAAAAACCTACGAACCGTACTCATGTGTTGGCTACCAAACCACTTTCTTGTTACTTTTAGGATTGAAAAACATAACCGAGAAAAACTTTTATGTATGTATTTTTAATTATTGGTTTTTTGTTAATCCGTTTGATAAAACTAAAAATTTTAAATGTTTGGAGAAGAAATCAACAAAATAATGAATGAAGACAGAATCATGTGGTAATGAAAAAAGGATACTTCAATAAAGTGAGTCTACGAAAAAAAATCTAAAGTCAAATCAATAAAAACCACAATGATATTTGAAGCACTATGTCCTCTTCGTTGAAAACACTGAGTATTTTTATTTGATTATTGTTAACCCAAATAAATTTAGTCACTTATTAATATATATTTTCTTACTAATACAAAAATTTATAAACGTAATTGTTAAAGATTAATTACTAACTAAATAAAAAATCATTTCGTGCTATAATTAACCACATTTCATAATTCATTGTTTATGTTAAAATGTAATGGTTCAAAAAAAAATTGTGTCATCTAAATATATGTTAGATTTAGTATATTGGAAATTACAATTCGTTAAAAAATGCCAATTCACCAAAACTAAGTAAACAGAGCAACGGGTTAAAGGAGGAGGTTGAAAAAATTAAAAATAAAAAATAAAAAAATAAAAAAACTAAAAAATAAAAAAAATCTAATGTTATAAAAAAGTAGCTACAAATAATTTGAAATATACAATTTCACAAGCTCATCGATAATTGTCAATGAGAGTGCAAATAGCTTGAATGCAGAAAAATCATCAGTTTGACCATATCTTCGAAAATCTTTAACCTTGTGACCCATGCAAAGCAGTTGCGGTGGTCGGTAATTAGTTTCTTGAGACGATTTGTTCTTTTAGGCAAATAGTTTTCTTTTGCCTATGAGTTTTTTGGTGTTATATAATATTTTTTTTGAAACTGGTTTCCTTTCGATAACATGACATTTCAAAAAATACGTTTCAACGAATAGTTTAGTGGCGATTTATTTCTTTACGGAGGAATGAGATGATGCGTTTCTTTATGGAATGCGGTAAAGTCTTTATGGCGATTATGGAAATACGTGATATTCCAAATAACACACAAATGAATCATTAAACCAATTAAGTGTGTTATTCAGGAGTTTTCCCACTATTTAAACAAATAAAGCTTGTGCCTATTTGTATCTTTGCAAACAATAAAAAATATTTAAGTTGTTTCTGATTGGCATACAATGAAAAATCATTTTTTGTTCATATTATATGTTTATGTGCAAATTTGTCAAATGAATTAAAATATCATTTGTTTCCTTCATGTTTTATAAGAAAATTGTGAAAGTTATCATTAACTAAAATCTATATGTTAAGCCACGTTTTAAAAACTCCTTTAACAAAAATGATAAACAGCTAACATATAAATAGATTAACACATCACAATAAATTGTTAAACGTTTTAAAAACCACAATATCTAACTACTTAGTAACATATATAGAAAAACTAGTGGTATTATCCTTCAAAATTCCAGAAAGGTAAACAAAATATGATCATTATTGGATTTATAATTGTCGACAAATTTTATTCCTATAACAAAAAAAATTAGTTTCTTTGTTTTTAATAGCTTATGTGTATATTTTATTTTATAATCTAAGAATAAAAACTTTTTATTTTTATATTGTTTTATTTTTGTTTTTGAAGCTTAACCATTAAATAAGAACACTAATAGATATAACTTCAAAAGAAGCTAGTAAATTTAGAAAGAATATGTACGGATAAAAGCATGGATCGATAGTTATATCACAAAGAAATAAAAAAAATACTATAATATAATAAATATATTCAAAAATGAACAATACAGGAAATAGAGAAGAGAAAATAACCAACTAACTTCCTAGAGAACTAATGCAAAGCAATTCCAAAAGAAAATAGGTCACAGTACAGACCAAAGACCAGCAACAAGGGCACCACCAAAGGAGTGCTAGAGAAAAAACAACCACAACAACCAAAAATTAGAAATGTCTATCCTCAGGGGCAAAAAGGTCATTAAAATAAAAAATATGAGACACCATGAGGAGTTAACATCGCTAAGAGGAAATCCACATCCAATTAAATATAGCTTAAGCAACGAAAATAAACACCATTTGTACTGAACAATACTCAGGGGCAAAATGGTCCATTTCCAGGAAAAAGAGATCTATAAGATGAATTACCTATTGAATATTTCCATGTGATGAATCCTTAATGACCAACTCCCAAAATTTAGAATCAAGAACCAGCTCTGCACCCAAGACTCTTCTCTACATCAACAAGGGTAAAATTGTCAATTTGATAGAAAAATAGGCATGCACCAGCGAACATCCAAAGACATCACCACCCTCTGTAGACACATCTCCAAAGAGTCAACAGAAGACTACGAAAGAAAATCAAATGCTAGAACACTACCCTTCCATTGGTTTGACACTTTTCAATCTAGAATGTTTATGACTTAGACCTAGAATATTGTAGTAGAAAAGATTCATAAAATAACAATAAAAATTGAAAAATATGCATGCGCCACTGCAATGTTTAGAGTTAGGTACTGGTAAACTAACTAAACAAAAAAACATACAGATAAATACAACCACCTTCACATCTATTTATCCGAGTACGACAAATACAACCACCTTTGAGTTCAAGATTTCCGTTTCAAACCTGCAATCAAACCATAAAACAAATCATTCGATTAACAAAACTACACAATCACGTAGACACCCAGATACACACAAAAATTTACACACTTACATACATAAATATACACATATATTGTGTTTACCTTTTTGTTTGTTTCTCCTATTAGTTGGTTGTCTTTTGCTAAGGTCTCTTCTGGTGGTTTTATACTTTTTTTTTTCTTTTTTTTTTTCTGTTTTGACATTTTTTGCCCTGGTGCTCCTATTCCCTTGGAGTTGTTCTCTTACAGCTTAGAGGTTTGGTCTTTAGATATAATCTCTTGAGTACACTTGTTCCTTAGCCATCACAAGTTGTACAGAGCTGCAAACAAGGGAACCAGGAACAAAACAATGTTTAAACACAGAAAAGGAAAAGTTGTCATCTTCACACTAAGAATTCTCTCATCCATTAATCTTTATTGTGGATTTGAAATAGTTGTCCCAACAAGTTTACAAAAAAAATGGATACATATATACATGGATACATATATACATACATATAACCACTGTTTCATTATCTCAAAAATCATGAGCAACAGTTGATATAAAAACCACTGTTTCGGCACCAAATGAAAATTAAGAGTGAATATTTATTGTAAACAAATGAGTGTGCAATCGGGATTCTTACCTTTTTAGTTTGCATTCCAATTCACTTCAGAATCTCAGAGAATAGAAGCACATTTGTTATAGCTGCATATATTACAAGAATAGATGTCAATACAATCAAGTTTTAAGTGTGTTGCACTATTGTATGAAATTGAGGCTTTTCAACACTACTTACAACTGAAATCCTTTCAATTGGCCATTAGCTCGAACATACAGCTCATTCCTAAAATTTTAGGAAAAAAGAAGAAGAGAGTAAATAATCGATGTTTGATTTCCTGACAAAAAAAATTCATTTAAAAACAACAAATAATTGGGAATTTCTCATGGATCGAAATAGAAGAAATACTTTGTAAAATGTCAAAGCATCTATCATGGATCGAAACAGAAGAAAAAGAAACAAACTAACATTCCTCAATTTACCTGAAATAGAAGTCCATAGTAGAAAAAATTTGTCTGTGATTGGATTCTTCATCCTCAAGTTTTAGTAGTTACAGTGAACGGTGGAGAAGGTGGTTTGATTGAACTCTTCATCTTCAAAACCGTTGAGAGTGATCCCACTAAGATCGATAAGGGATAGTTTCCTGGCAAAATCACCGACAACGTCTTCATTAAAAAACACTTAAAGGAGATATGCCCAGATTTAAGGGGAAAAGCAATACAATTTTTGATGGGTGGCAGTCGTAGCAACAACAGCGACGGACGAAGCAACAGGCGGTTGAGAGCTTCTAGGGCTTCGATCTAACCTCATATCGAAACCATCTGCAGATTGAAGGCAACACAAAATCAGTGGTTGTAAAGGCAACACAACGACTGTGAAATATATTACCCGGAGGACGGAGGTTGAATAGGGCATCTAGGTTTTCTGATTTCAAGAGAGGGAAGCAGGGGATCATGTTTTTAGAGAGAGATGGCGATGGTGAGTGGTTGAAGGAAACATTGTGTTGACTGAAATAAGAGAGGAGATGATATACAGAGTGTATCTCCTGTTGACCGATTCGATCGGCTGAATGTGAGGAAATACCCATTTAATTTGACTGATTCGTGTTTTGGAAGAGTTTGTTCAGCTTGAGACCCGCTTATCTTTGACCTTTTCAGTTTGACCGGATTACTTTATTTTCTAATGCATAAATTTGTTGTAAATGATGCTTTAAGGGATGTACCTCTTAAAATTGAGCATAATTCAGCATTTAAGGCTAAATGCTTATTAAGGTATATATATATATATATATATATATATATATATATATATATATATATATATATATATATATATATATATATATATATATATTGTACATAATTAATGAAAGATGGCTTGGCGGGAATTATTGGCAATTACAAAATTACTTATATTGTATTTTCATCTTTTAGGGAAAGAGAGGTTATATGTTATTGATCTTATATGAAACTTTGATTTAAGACAAATTATGCTTTCAAATAACGCAATCATACTTACTTCCCTACTTTGTAAAGTGACCGATCAACAACGAATACTTAATCACAAGTGGATTTGATAATTTGAATTTCTTACTCTTGATAAACACTTGAATATTCTTGAAAAAATCTGATCAACATTTGGGTGGTTAATATCAAGATAAGATATATCACATGAAAGGGTGTGTGTGTATATACGAGAGAGACAGAGAGATGCCCCACAACCTTTCACTATAAAGATGCTGGAAAGTGATGCACTTCTCTCCTTGTCACAACCTGCACCCAGAATACACACTTCATAATTAGTGCATTTGGTTGAACTAGTTGTACAAAGTATGCACCATGCTGATGTGTCACTTGAAAAATCTTTGTGGCTGGATGACCTGTACAACCATATTAAGTCAAGCGCATCCTTCGGTGATGACTCCACACTTCAATTCTTGGATGGACTCATGCCAAAATGACTGTCCTTTGGTAACATCTTTTTCCCTGAAAAAAGATAATCACTCTTGCCACTCATGCTATAATTTTTTATCAGCCAATCAAATAAAGTCCTAACATATATCTCTTTTGACCCACCCATGCACCTTATAGACGTCCAAATCCTTGAGTACTAGTATTAACAGCTGTTCTACTTGTACGATGCTCACATGTCTCCTGAAATTTTGTCATATATATAGGCCGAACTAAGTATGTGAGGCACACTATTTGCTCATTACACCACACTTATTCTCGTGGATAGCCCTATGCTAAATGAAGAGCAGTTTACTTCTTTTTCCCATAAATATGCATGGCTTCTAAGTTTCTTTCATACTCAAAATCAGAAGTTTCTTGATAATCTGTCATGAAGGAAATGTCGTCCGTTACTAAGTCAATCAGAGGGTGGTGGGTCAGGAGCCATGCAGACTGGGAAATTGATCATGATGATGGCTATGACTATGCGCCAGCAGCAAGGTTAGAAGGAGATGGGGACGATGATGATGGAGATTACGACTATGCCCCTGCAGCATCAGAAGGAGATGGTGACGATGACGATGGCGATTATGACTATGCTCCGGCAGCTTGAATTAGTTGGTGAAAACTTAACATTAACTCTAACTTTGAGAAAATTCATAACGTTAGGAAGGTGAGGAACCACAAACCTATCTGTGATGTTTTTGTGGATTTTTGTAGTACTTGTGTAATAGTGCTAGTTAGCTAGGCTTCTAAATGATTAAGTTGTGTAATAGTAGCTATGCTAGTGCTTATCAGATGTTATTGTCTACTCAACTAGCCTAGAATCAAGCATTTTCTAGTTACCGACAATGTCAACTGATCTATGATATTGTTTCTGCCACCGCATCATTGTAACTCTGATAGTTCTTGAATAACAGGTACATTTTCAATGAATTGAGGACTGATTCATAGTGGTGATGTGTCATTTTGTGCATGGATCATGATGATCCTATTTTCAAGTCTTTAATTAGTTAATTAGTTAGTTGCATGTGTTGGATCGCTATGAAGCAAGCCAAAATTTGTATGAGTTATAAAGGCTAGCCAAAAGACATTTGATTAATGTAGAGTTATGTTTAGAAAAAAAGTTAAGCGAATGTCAAACGCGTAACTAGATGAATCAACTTTGACATTCTATGATTTATACAAATAAAAAGAACATCGTGCACGATGATCGTACATAAATGAAAACTAAACAAGCTTCCATCATGCACGGATTTAATATGCAAAATGTTTTAGGTTTTAAGCACCTCAAAAACCATAAACGATTTCACACAGATTCACACAGCGTAATAATGCAAAACGAAAATAAGAGCACAATTAATTTAAGTGGTTCACATGATCATGATGATTGTCCACGTCCACTAGCAAGCATGGGAGAGATAAATTTTATTGCAATCTGCCCAAATTGCTTTTGATACATTAGGTTATATGAATTCAAGTAATATAAATATAGTTGGTTGACCTAAAACTGTCACTAAGGTCAAACCCAGAATGAAAAACTAGTCAATGACAAAATTAAAGGTGAATATGACATAGCAACTAGTCCACATAAAATCTTTTTCGAGAGTGGGACCCAATGCTTGGTCTGCATAGCGGCTGTAGAATCAAAAGGTGAATCAGTCCCTACACATTTACAATATCCTACTTGGAGGATGATGAACAAATCTACTTCCATCCAATCTAGAAGTCTATACCCCCCCCCCCCTCTAATTCACGCCTTCTCTTTAGGTACCTAGAAGGCCGGTAGAAGCCATACACAACTTGAACTTATCTATAATCACCACCTTGGTAAAAATGCCTGCTAGAATACCAAGGATTTTATTCAAATTTTGGGTCCCATCACTTATCAATTCTCGGATAAAGTAGTACATAATCTGAATGTTTTTCATCATACTGTAAAACACTAGATTCTTTGTCAAGTGGACCGCAGTCTGGTTGTCACAATGCACCATACAATCTTCATGTTGCATTCCAAGTTATGATAGACGGTTCTCTAACCATATAAGTTCCGTGATTGCTTCTACAGTCACCATGTATTGTGCTTATATGGTGGAAAGAGAAATACTCAGGGCCGGTCATGAGGATTTAAATGCCAAAGAAGAGCCAGGAAAAAAGCCCTTATCGCTATTATAAGTTTCTTTTATATATATATATATATATATATATATATATATATATATATATATATATATGTATATGTATATGTATATGTATATATAATATAATATAATATAATATAATATAATATAATATAATTAAAAAACGTTGGACCCCCAAAATTTTTTAGGACCCGTGCAGCTGCCTACTTTGCCCCCCTTCAACGCCCGGATGACAATACTCTTCTGTAATATGGATATCCAATTGAGTGTTGTACCTCCGATCGTGAACACATACCTAGTTTTTCTGTTTCCCGAACCTATGAAACCCCTAGATAAGCATCAACAATTCCTTCAAATCCTACCGTTTTTCTATGAATTATAAGGTAACCTCGTAAGTACCATTTAAGTAGCATAACAACCACTTGACTCATTCTGAATGCTCTCTCCCTGGGTTAGACATAAACCGAGTCAACTCCAACTACATGAATAATCTATGGTCTGATGCACACCATATCATACATAAAGCTACCAACTACTGAGGCATAGGGAACTTTAGCCATTTCTTTCATGTCTTCTTCTGTCTTTGGGGATTGTTTCATTGAGAGTATCAGCTGACTTCCCAAATGTGTGCTTCTGGGTTTTACATCTGGCATGTTGAATACTTCTATAACTTTCTTGATTTACTTTTTTTTATAAAGTTTCAAAGTACATGCACCTATGTCTCTAGCTATCCTCATGCCGAATATCTGCTTAGTAGCCCCTAGGTCTTGCATTTCGACCTCTCTAGACACATGCTTCTTCATCATGTTGATCTCCTACATGTTTGATCTAATTATCAACGCGCCATTAACATATAATAAAAGAATGATATAAGAGGAACCAAAGTTCTTTAGGTAAAACAATGATCCATCGCGTATTCTCCCGTACCCACCCATCTACATGAAGCTATCAGACTTCAAGTACCACTATCTTGGGGCTTGCTTTAACCCATACATACTTTTCTTCAACTTGCATACTAGATTTTTCTTTACCAAATATGAGAACACCCTCTAACTATGCCATATACGTGTCTTCTTCCAAGTCATAATGTAGAATAGATTGTCTTGACGTCTAGCTGTTCTAGATGGAGATCTTTTATAATCACTATACATAAGCCCAATATTGTAATAGTGATCTTCACAACAAGAAAAAAGATCTCATTGTAATCGAGCTCTTTTTTTTTGTTGGAATCCTTAACTACCAACCTAACCTTGTACCTTTTGATGTCATCTATCTCATCTTTGACTCGAAATGACTACTTGTTTTATAGTGCTTTCTTTCTTGCTAGTAACTTAACTAAGGACCAAGTCGTATTCTTTTCAAGTGATCTTAACTCGTCTTCCATAGCCTTTTTCCAATACGAAGTCTTTTATCCTAAATAACATTTAAGTTCATCATTCTATGCTAGTAACAGGTAGTTTGATGAAGGAGAATGCCTATGTAACACCTCGTATTTTTCAATCAAAATTTAAAGCTATGTTTAATCTAAAAACTAGGTTTAACAGAATCCATTTAACAAAATATTATAGTTTTAAACAAATAATTAAAAAAATCTCTTGGGTGTTATTAACATTGTATCAATGAACCATAACAAGCAAACCAAGATTCACAATACCAATGCTAAAAGTAACTTATGCTCTACTAGTCTCCCATGGACTTCATTACTTCTAGAATACTTCACACCTTTAGCTATCACCTGAGATACATGACATAAAAAAAATACGTAAGACAATATATCATGTCAGATATGTGGGTTTGAGACCCAAAACATTTATCATAATTTTTCAAAACATTTCATTATTCATGACACAACTTAAAAGGGATTTCTTTTTCACATTCTATTAAAAACATTTTGTTAAACATAACATGTTTCAATACATTTCTTATCACATTTCATTCCTTTTTAACATTAAAGGCTAATTCCAGTATTGAACCGTTTCCATTTATATACATAGGGTATAACAATACCCCCAAATATATACTAAAGTCGAAAGAACATAATCAGTCCACTCTAGAATCATATCTGTTAGGTGATATATCTCGCAAAGGGGTGGCGCCGTCACGATAGATTCCTATATATCCTATTACGAGGATATCAAGGCTCGAGCAAGTTATTCTTATCATTACTTTTCATACTGTATTCATTCCATACATTAGTGTCAAAAGTACTCGTTTTCGTAAGTAAAGCAACTTTATTTTTAAATACTTTAAACGCATCATCATGTTAATCAAAAGTTCATTTTTCCATGTACCCTAAAGTGGGAAAAAGTCTACATGTATTAACCTAGTTTCCAATGTAGGTTGTTACCCTTTTTGAAGTTCCTTTCCACATGTAACACTCCCTTTACATAATTCTTATACAACACAACTAAAGGTCAATCAAAATGACCAAAATACTCCTCATAGATTCCATTACTAAATTTTATTTTTTTCAACTATTCCTCATGTAAAAATATGAACGTAGGCGAAAACCATGCACAAATTCGAGTCCCTATGCAGAAGTTATGAAGAAAGCAAGAAAACCTCTAACAGAGACTTCCATGGTCTGTGGAAATTAAGGCATGAATTTTCACATGTCGTGTTTTCATGTTTGCATGCACACACAAAACTCGATTTTTCTCAAAATAACACTCTACTTTGCATAGTTCTTGAAGACCCTTTTCCCATTCACTTTGTGCCATTTGTATAGGTTTTCACACATGATTAGGAGGTGTTTTATCATCTTAAAATACTTCACTTAATCCATTATGTGCTCATTGAAACCTCTAAGATCATATAAATCTTTAAATTCCATAAGAAAGGCTAACTTGTCAATTGTTCACTTGAACATTCCAAAGTTAACAGAGTTTGTTCCCAACTTATTGAATACTTGAATGGGTATTGTTAAGTGCAAAGTTATCGCAATAATTCTCATTGTAAACACCTAATATAACCTTGGAATCCTCAATTCCATTCCATGTTACCAAATTTCCCTTAAGGTCAATAACTCCATATTTCAATCTAAGAATCAAACAAAACTTTATGTTTTAAGTTCAATCCCTTCCAAGAGTATTCATTCATGATTATGAACTTCTTTTACTAATCACTTGTTTATTTCCAAGGAATTCTATGGTTTTCATCTTAATGTCTCCAATTCCATTTCAATTCAAGTTTATACATGATTCTACAATCATGGATGACTTTGAGCATTTCCCATTGGGTTTTCTTGTTTTCAAACCTCATCTAGGTCATTGAATCAATCATAACTTCACTTTCAATTACAATATCTTTCAATTTGAGATTCTAGGGTTCTTACTGGTCATTTTTTCCAAATAATCAAACTTCGAATTTTAAGGGTATTGGAGAAGAGTTTTACCTTGCTAGCCTTGATTCCTTCTATCCTTTGCTTGATTGCCCAATTATCCTATTGAATCAAGCCCTAAATGTCACGAAATTAAGCATTCACCATTAGAGCTCTGTCTTCCTTGCAAAAGACATCTAGAAAGAATGAGGGAAGTATTCTTGCATCTCCTTTCCTCTAATTTTCACTTATGGTCCCTCTAGTTTGAGCATTTTGTTATCCTTATGAGTTCAGGACCCATGTGTTTCTTCTCCCTAGCTTCAAGCCAACACAAGGGTGTTCTGCACTTCCTTCCATACAATGCTTTATAAGGTGGCATTCCAATACATGAGTGATAACTATTTTTATAAGAGAATCCCACCAAGGGTAAGTTATTGTATCATTTTCCTCCAAAATCAATCACTCATGACCTTAACATACCTCCAAATTTTGGTTGGTCCTTTTGGTTTGCCCGTCCATCTGAGGGTGGTATGCGGTGATCAAGCATATTTTTGTCCCTAGTTTTTCTTATAAGGATTTCCAAAATCTAGATGTGAATCTAGCATCCCTATTTGAAACTATGGTAAGTGGCACACCATGAAGTCTCACCACTTCATCAACTTAAATCTTTGCAAGCTTTTCTAAAAGGGTGGTTTACTTTATGGAAAGGATAAGTAAACTTTTAGTCAAGAGATCTACAATCACCTAAATGGAATCATTTCCTTTACTTGTCCTTGGTAGACCCATCACAAAGTCCGTAGTAACGTCTTCCCATTTCCCAGCCGGTGTTTATAGTGATTGAACTTTTCCATAAGGAAATTTGTGTTCCGCTTTGACTTGAGCACAAGTCAAAAACTTGGAGATGTACTTTACCACTTTTGGTTTCATTCCGATCCACCAAAAGTGTCTTCTCAAATCTCTGTAGGTCTTGGTAGTTCTGGGATGAATGGAGTATTTGGATTTATGAGCCTAATCTATAACAAGATTCCGATTCTTTCCATGTTTGGGGACCCATATTCGGCCCTGAACGATCAACAATCCTTGTTGGTTTTCACCAAATTCAATATTCCTTCCCAATTTCTCCTTCTTGACATTCTATTCTTTCAAAGCTTCAACTTGGATGTCCTTGATTATCTGAATTAAGTTGGACACCACATCAATTCACATTGATCTTCCTTTAATGGGTTTCTCATGAGCCTCTCTACTTAAGGTGTCAGCCACCACGTTCGCCTTCCCTTCGTGATAAATGATTTCAAAATCGTAATCATTTATGACTTCTATCCATCTTCTTTGTGTCATTTTTAATTAATTCTTAGTGAAAAAATATTGAAGTCTCTTGTGACCCGTGTACAATTTGCATTTGGTTCCATAAAGGTAGTGTCTCCATATTTTTAGGGCAAAAACAATCGGAACTAACTGGATATTGTGAGTAATGTACCGAGTCTTTGCATCCTTCAATTGCATAGAAGCATATGCAATGACCTTTCCTCGCTGCATAAGCACACAACCAAGCCCTTTGTTGGAGGCATCACTATAAACCATAAAGTCTTCCATGCCATCGGGTAATGTCAGGATTTGGGGCTCACATAGTTTCTTCTTCAAGATATTAAATGCTTCTCTTTGTTTTTCACCCCACACAAATTTAACTTCTTTCTTGGTATGTCAGGTGAATGGGACCACGACCTTGGAGAAATCTTCCAACATTGGTTGGAGTCTTCGGGGGTTCCCATTTCATGTCTGCTTCAGTTTTATAGGGTTAACATTTATACCTTAACAAGACACTATGTAACGCCTGGTTCCTGGTATGTATTTAAAATCATAATTTATTCACTTTTGTAGAGAAACTCGACGAGTTGGGAGCCGCAGACTCGCCGAGTAGAGCTGATTTGGCATGCGGGTTAAGGAACCTACTCGACGAGTTGGAAGGCCCCAACTCGACAAGTTGAAGGCTGAACATGAAACCCTAATTTTTAGGGTTTTCACCATATTTAAAGACCTTATGACCCATTGTTAGCCTCCCTCATCGTCCCCTCAGTCCAGAGAAAACCCTAGTCGTACCTCTTTCCTCATTTTGAGTGTGTGTGAGCTTAAAGAGTGTTCTTTGGTTCTTTTCTTGAAGGAGTGTGAAGTTGGTGGTGCAAAGTGGAAGGGAGAAGCTTTAGATCCGATATTTTCAGTGTTGTTGCAACCATTTGGAGGTATAAAGTCGATACGTTGAACATTTAATTGATAGATCTCTTCATTGAGAAGTTTATGGCTTTTAGTAGCTTATTTTGGAGTCATTCTTGGATTTGAGCATGTCTTGAAGTTATGACTTCAGATCTAGACATTCCATGGCCTTTTGAGACTTAAAGTTGCCAGCTTTATTAAGTCTTGGCCCTCCTCCGTGTCCTAGGTCGCTTATGAAGCTTAGTTTTAGTGTTTTTAGCCTCTTGATACCATGCATGGACGTAAAGTTAGCAACTTTACATGGTATCTCCGTCCAAGGGGAACAAATCTATAGTTTCGAGGCATTAAACTCGCTTGGAAGTGACTGAATGAGTTAAGACTAAGAAAACTCGATGAGTTGTTTATCCAACTCGGCGAGTTGGATCGTGGTCCCCCGACCTTTTTGGATTATTGAGCAAACTCGACGAGTTGTTGAGATGACTCGGAGAGTTGGCTAGGGTTTTCTCGGTTTTCTGAAAACTGAAGGAACTCGACGAGTTGATGGATGTACTCGACGAGTTGGGTCAGCATGGACTGTTGACCTTGACTGTTGAACTTGACTTCGATCATGGTTGACCAAGTTTGACTTCTGGGGGGCAGTTTGGGTATTTCAGGATTTTGATGGATTGATCACTTGGTGAATGTAGGCATCGAGTAGAGAGCTGATATTCGGAGTCAGGCCTTATCAAGTTCTATTTAGCTTTTGAGGTGATTTACCTTCCTGTATGTGTGGGTCTAAGGCACCAATGCCGACCCACTAGTAGTTGTATAGAGTAGAGATGATTGTCTTTGTGATAATTGTTTGGTATGCCACTATCTGTTGTGACTATGTGTTTATATTCTGTGATATTATGTGATAGTGGTAGGGGTGAAATAGACCCCGTGACCGGTTGAAAGAGACCGAAGGGGTAGGCCAGCACCCTGATAGGCTAGGCAGTATATGAATATATGTTTATGTATGTTATTATGTGATAGTGGTAGGGGTGAAATAGACCTCGTGACTGGTTGAAAGCGACCGAAAGGGGTAGGCCAGCATGTAACGCCCGGGTTTCGGGGCTAAGCATTTTTAGACGATGTAATAGTCTAGGTCAACTATTGTAACTCTTTTGATGTAATAAAAATGAAATATTTGAGTATTTTGTGAATTTATGTGCTTATTATTTAATTATAAATGTATAATTAATAAAGAATAAAAATAAGCGTCAAAATTAAAATATGAGATAAGCCCGATATCTTTACATAAAGTTGTAGTGGTCAAAACAAGGATTCCGGAGATATAAAGAACGCCGAAATCCGAATTATAACGAAGAAGTTATGACCCGACGAAGTTTCACGACGGAACCGGCACGATACCGGGAAGCGTGAATAGTAAATTTATGATAAAGCGAGTTTTTAGCCGACACGACCTAAACGAGAATCGAAGAGCTCTTTAATTGTGGCGTAACAATAAAAAGACAGACGAAAACGGACGTCGGATGAAGAAGTTATGAATTTTTAACGGACCAATCCTGTCCCGGCCTGTTAAAAATATAACTTTTAAAATAAATTCAAAATTAGCCAACGGAGTCTAAACGAAAGTTGTAGATTACGTTCCCGCCTTCGCGTGGATATAAATAACGTCAAAAACGGAGCTCGTATACAAGAGTTATGATTTTTCTAAGACGGGAGGCCGATACGCGATATTGGGTGACATGGCACCACCAGAAATTGGACATGTGGCACCACCAGAAATTGGACACATGGCACCACCAGAAATTGGACATGTGACACCACCAGAATTTGGACAAGTGGCACCACCAGAAGGCCACCACATGCCCCAACTCACTATAAATAGAAGTGTCGGGTTCTCTCATTTCTTACACCTTTCCTCTTCCACTTTCTCTCTCTAAACTCTCTCTCTAAGCTCCCTTGAGCCCCTAAAGTCTAGGTAAACCCCCTAGCACCCGAAGGAAGTCCCGAGGCTCCCGGAGTCCCGAGAAAAGAACCTTTCGGCTCGGAAACGCTGCTCCAGCGAAGTCCGGTTTTGAGAAAAACCCGCTGTAAGTAAGGTACGCCTACGAAATTTTTAATATAACTTTTAAATAATTATAGTAATGTTATTAGGTCCTTAAAATAATTATTTAAGCTATTATTATTTATATATTGGGTGTTATTTAACGCTTGTATAATAATAATAATAGCCAGACTATTAATTAGTCACGGTTAACGTTAAAACTAAACGCTAGTGATATTAATACTAGGTTTTGATCAAAGAAAAATTGTTTTGAGATAACGGAGTGCTGTTCGAGTACCGAGTCACCACCTAATCAGGTGAGTGCATAGTTACTTTCATCTTACACATAGATATGAAGTATTTTATATTAATTGCGTGCTATGTGTGCATATTATCTGAATACTTGCTGCCTATGCTGATGAAAGATTTTTATACATGTTTTAAATAATTTAAACTGTATATGTATTTTATATCTACAAAAATGTTGGGGTAAAACATGGGTAGATGTAATAAGACAATGTGTGATAAAATGATGAGAGGCCTCGATGTTGTTGTTATTGATTCTATCATCTAGCGGAGTATGGATGACGACCACGGACTCTTCTAGACAGTCCAGTGGAACGCTAGCAGGCTCGCAACCTGTAGGTGTTTGTGAACGATGTGTTCACCGGTGTACTCCATCCCCTTCACGGTTGCCTTTAGGACATTTATTGCTGAGGAAACCCCTTGGCAGTAGTGTCCATCCCGATATTGATCCTTAGTCTAGGTCCCTTATGACAGGTGTTTTAGGGACGTAATGTGAGGATAATGGGAACGGGTAATCGGGTTATTGTTGATTGATGAAATTAATAAACTTATTTATTGTGGGTTGAAAACCCTATGTGCTCACCAGGCTCCCAAGCCTGACCCACTCAGTTTCTTGTATTACAGGTAGTGGCGCTCGAGCATATATATGATGTTTGGGATGAGAGATTATGAATAAATGTAGTAAGGCTATATTGTACTGTTTATGCTTTTGATCTGTATCGAACATGACATCCCGATGTTTTTTAATGAAATACATTTCTACGGAAATGCTTTGATAAGTCTTTATCATAATTTTATTTTGGGAACAAATTCCGCAACACTTTTATTTAAAATGTTACTCTGATTTTTAAACAACGCATAAACAAAATCGGTCTTTTCTGGCCGTGAAAATGGGGATGTCACAGTTGGTATCAGAGCATTAGTTTAAGCGAACTAGGAATTTGTAGGATTTCTAGACTTAAACTTAGAATGCTAAGCAATGATTGTGAGGTGTGAGCACTAGCTTATTTTAGGAATTGTGCCTAAAATGCTTTTATGTGCTAAATGATTTATGCCTTATATGCTGTTATTTGTTCGGATCTATGGTCTGTTGCCGACCGGATCTGGAAACCTTATGTGTTTAGGATTCTAAACGTACAACTACGATATTAGAACTAACATGTAAACGTTTCGGAGAGATAAGGATGATTTAAACGTCTATCCCGAATAAAGATCTAAATTCACCTTATTCGGTGTATAGATCAAAATGGCAAGAACCCGCAGTGGAGCTGGAAACGCAAACAAAAACAGGAATCGACCACCTGTAATTGAGCAAATACCTGTTGTAGCTGCAGCACCTGAGCCAGTAACGATGGCTGGTGTACAATTGATGATTCAGGCGATGTTGGATAATCAGATGGAAGAAACTAGACGTCTGCTTCGACAAAATCGTGAAGAACTTTCAATCCAAGTTGAAGAGCCCGAAGTGAATGGAGGGCCATCGGAAGGTGGAAACTTCAGTGGTACCGTTGGTCAAGACAACCCACAAATTGTTAGACAAGGCAATCGTAATGGAGGAAATGATGGAAGAGGATGTAAATACAAGGATTTTATGGCGTCTAAGCCACCGTGTCTATCCGGAAGCCCGACGCCGGTGCAAATTATGGATTGGATCTCCGAAATGGAGACAATGTTTGAAAGTTGCGAATGCAGCAACAGGCAGAAGACCGCTCTTGCGATCCCGTTGTTGAAATCTGGCGTGTTGAGTTGGTGGAAGCTGTTAGCTGATTCTATGCCCAAGGGAGAAGCGAGTAAAATGTATTGGGAAGATTTTGTGGAACAACTGAAACTGCAATACTGCTCAGAGCAGGACCTACTGGAAATCAATAACGAGTTTCAGAATTTGAAGAAGGGAAAGATGAGCGTTGCTGAATATGCTGCAAGTTTCACGGAGAAAATGAAGCTTATCCCATACCTAGTTCCAACAGAACTCTCAAAGGTCAATAAGTTTGCCCTTGGACTACCAGCGGACTATGGTCCAATGGTTAAGCAAGCAACCACGTTGAAAGCCGCCGTCTGGGCTGCCAGAAATGTTGAGACCCAGATCAGGGAGAAAGGTCTGGAAAGGTCAGAGGTTGGTGAGAAGAGGAAGTTTGACGGACCCTCGGGGTCCAGCAAAAAGGGTAAATTCTCAAAGTCTAGTTCGAAAGGAGGTGGAGGAGGCGAAGTGAAGTGGTGTGACAAGTGCAAGAAGAAGCACTCTGGGAAGTGCGACGGAGGGGTCACTTGTTTCAAGTGTGGGAAGCCTGGGCACTATGCCAATGAATGCACATTCACTAAGAAGGTCTGTTATGAGTGCAACGAGGAGGGGCACATTTCGAGGGACTGCCCGAAGAAGAAGGAAGCAGGAAGACCCAACATTCCACCAAAGCCGAAGGCTAGAGCCTTCCAGATGACACTGGAAGCTGCTAAGGAAGAAGCTGATGTCGCTTCAGGTACCTTTCTCGTAAACAAATTGCATGCCCAAATTTTATTTGATTCTGGAGCCAACTACTCCTTTATTTCGCATGAATTTGGTAGAAAGCTAGCTTTGCCTGTCGATAGACTAGATAATGCCTTATTAGTCGAAGTTGCTAGTGGCAAGTTTGTACCTGTTAGCCATCGTATGAAAAACATCTTAATTGATTTGAACGGGAATAAGTTTCACGAGGAATTATTGCCTATCGAACTTAACGGTTTCGACATCGTGTTGGGAATGGATTGGCTTAGCACCAATGATGCGGAAATACTGTGCAAAAAGAAGATCGTAAAAGTAAACCCGCCTGGGAAAGAGTCGTTTATGGTGTATGGGGACAAACGCAGGGTAAATTCTGGAATCATTTCTCTAATGAAAGCCAGAAAATGTTTGACCAAGGGATGTACATCATATTTAGCATTCGTGATCGATGCTAAGAAGGAAAAGAAGGTGATACAGAGCATTCCTGTCGTGTGTGATTATCCGGAAGTATTTCCCGAAGATCTTCCCGGATTACCGCCTGATCGACAAGTAGAATTCCGTATTGACTTGTTACCAGGAACGACACCAATAGCAAAAGCACCTTACCGATTAGCACCGACGGAGATGAAGGAGCTGATGATGCAACTTCAGGAGTTATTGGACAAAGGTTTCATTAGACCTAGTTCATCACCCTGGGGAGCTCCGGTGTTATTCGTGAAAAAGAAAGATGGAAGTATGAGAATGTGTATTGATTACAGAGAGCTGAACAAGGCAACAATAAAGAATAGATATCCGTTGCCAAGGATTGATGACCTGTTCGATCAACTGCAAGGTTCAAGTTATTTCTCAAAGATCGATCTTAGGTCAGGATATTGAGAAGACTGCGTTCAGAATGAGATATGGACACTACGAGTTCTTGGTTATGTCGTTTGGACTAACTAATGCTCCAGCAGCATTCATGGATCTGATGAACAGGGTTTGTAAACCATTCCTCGATAAATCCGTGATAGTGTTCATAGATGACATTCTCATCTACTCGAAAAGCCAAGAAGAGCATGGTAGACACTTGCGGGAAGTGTTAGAAGTCTTGAAGAAGGAGAAGCTGTATGCTAAATTCTCCAAATGTGATTTTTGGATTCGAGAAGTCCAATTCTTGGGTCACGTGGTCAACCAAGAAGGGATAATGGTCGATCCAGCAAAGATTGAAGCGGTAATGAAGTGGGAACAACCAAAAAGTCCCACGGAGATCCGAAGCTTTTTGGGATTAGCCGGATATTACCGAAGGTTTATCCAAGGATTTTCTTCAATCGCTAGTCCATTAACAGCGTTAACCCACAAAGGAGCTACCTATGCTTGGAGTGATAAGCATAAAGAAGCATTCGAGAAGCTAAAGAAGAAACTATGCGAGGCACCGATACTTTCTCTACCCAATGGAGTTGAAGACTTCACTGTTTATAGCGATGCGTCTGGTGTTGGGTTGGGTTGTGTTTTGACCCAAAGAGAAAAGGTGATCGCATATGCGTCTCGACAGTTGAAGGAACATGAAAAGAACTACCCGACTCATGACTTGGAGTTGGCGGCGGTAGTTTTCGCTCTAAAAATATGGAGGCATTACCTCTATGGCACGAAGTGCAAACTTTTCACCGATCATAAGAGTCTCCAATATCTCTTTAATCAGAAAGAATTAAACATGAGGCAACGACGTTGGCTAGAATTACTCAAGGACTATGACTGTGAGATACTTTACCACCCCGGTAAAGCAAACGTTGTCGCTGATGCTCTCAGTCGAAAAGTCAACCTTGAAAGAAAAAGGCCAAGAGCGTTGAGAATAGAAGTTGTCTCGACCATTGTGGAAAGTATCAGGAAAGCTCAAGAAGAAGCTTCAGAGAAGAGTGACCGAAAAGAAGAACGTTTGGGAAAAACATTAGTGTTCGATACAAACAGTCAAGGACTAAAGGTATTCCAAGATCGGATTTGGGTACCTAAGGCTGGAGGAATAAAAGATCTTCTGATGGAAGAAGCTCACAAGACCATGTACTCGATTCATCCTGGTAGCACTAAAATGTATAGGGACCTAAAACCCTACTACTGGTGGCCGACGATGAAGCTCGACGTTGCGAAGTATGTGGCCGAGTGTGTAACTTGTGCAAGAGTTAAGGCACAACATCAGAAACCATATGGGAGTTTAGAACCCTTGCCTGTACCCATGGGTAAATGGGAAGACATCACCATGGATTTTGTGACTAAACTACCCAGGACGAAGAACGGTCACGACATGATTTGGGTGGTCGTGGATCGTTTCACAAAGAGTGCACACTTCATAGCTGCCAATGAAAGGTGGTCTATGGATAAGCTTGCAAATGCTTACGTGAAGGAAATTGTGAGACTTCACGGTGTTCCTCTAACAATTATATCGGATCGTGATAGTCGTTTCACGTCAAGGTTTTGGAAAAGTCTACAAGAGGAATTGGGTACGAAGTTGTGTTTGAGTACGGCTTACCATCCGCAGACTGATGGTCAGAGTGAAAGAACAATTCAAACGCTTGAGGATATGTTGAGAGCATGTACCCTCGAGTTCCAAGGTAACTGGGATGAACACTTACCTTTGGTAGAATTTTCCTACAACAACAGTTTCCACTCGAGCATCAAGATGGCACCCTATCAAGCTTTGTATGGACAAAAGTGTCGTACGCCTTCTTGTTGGCTTGAGGCTGGAGAAAAGCAGTTTATGGGCCCCGAGATAGTCCATGAGACTGCTGAGAAGCTGAAGGTGATCAGGGAAAGGATGTTAGCAGCTCAGGATCGTCAGAAGAGCTATGCTGACAAGAAAAGACGACCGATGACCTTCGAAGTTGGGGATTCGGTTCTGCTTAAAGTCTCACCATGGAAGGGACTTATAAGATTCGGAAAACGAGGAAAGTTGAGTCCAAGGTTTATTGGACCGTTTAAAGTTCTTCAAAAGATTGGGAACCAAGCTTACAAGATCGAATTACCTGAAGAACTGGATGGTATTCATAACACCTTTCATGTGTGTTATTTGAGAAAGTTCACGGGAGATGTGCCCGACATAATCCCGATCTCAGAGTTAAGAATGGATGAGAATAAAAGGCTGATCGAAGAGCCTGAGGCGATTATTGACCGTAAGACTAAGAAGTTACGACGCAAGATGGTCGACTTAGTGCTAGTCCAATGGAAACATTCAAATGGGCCGAATCTCACTTGGGAAACAGAGGATGACATGATGAGTCGCTATCCGCATCTGTTTGCTGACGCATGATTCCGGGACGGAATCATCCTAAGGGGGAGAGAATTGTAACGCCCGGGTTTCGGGGCTAAGCATTTTTAGACGATGTAATAGTCTAGGTCAACTATTGTAACTCTTTTGATGTAATAAAAATGAAATATTTGAGTATTTTGTGAATTTATGTGCTTATTATTTAATTATAAATGTATAATTAATAAAGAATAAAAATAAGCGTCAAAATTAAAATATGAGATAAGCCCGATATCTTTACATAAAGTTGTAGTGGTCAAAACAAGGATTCCGGAGATATAAAGAACGCCGAAATCCGAATTATAACGAAGAAGTTATGACCCGACGAAGTTTCACGACGGAACCGGCACGATACCGGGAAGCGTGAATAGTGAATTTATGATAAAGCGAGTTTTTAGCCGACACGACCTAAACGAGAATCGAAGAGCTCTTTAATTGTGGCGTAACAATAAAAAGACAGACGAAAACGGACGTCGGATGAAGAAGTTATGAATTTTTAACGGACCAATCCTGTCCCGGCCTGTTAAAAATATAACTTTTAAAATAAATTCAAAATTAGCCAACGGAGTCTAAACGAAAGTTGTAGATTACGTTCCCGCCTTCGCGTGGATATCAATAACGTCAAAAACGGAGCTCGTATACGAGAGTTATGATTTTTCTAAGACGGGAGGCCGATACGCGATATTGGGTGACATGGCACCACCAGAAATTGGACATGTGGCACCACCAGAAATTGGACACATGGCACCACTAGAAATTGGACATGTGACACCACCAGAATTTGGACAAGTGGCACCACCAGAAGGCCACCACATGCCCCAACTCACTATAAATAGAAGTGCCGGGTTCTCTCATTTCTTACACCTTTCCTCTTCCACTTTCTCTCTCTAAACTCTCTCTCTAAGCTCCCTTGAGCCCCTAAAGTCTAGGTAAACCCCCTAGCACCCGAAGGAAGTCCCGAGGCTCCCGGAGTCCCGAGAAAAGAACCTTTCGGCTCGGAAACGCTGCTCCAGCGAAGTCCGGTTTTGAGAAAAACCCGCTGTAAGTAAGGTACGCCTACGAAATTTTTAATATAACTTTTAAATAATTATAGTAATGTTATTAGGTCCTTAAAATAATTATTTAAGCTATTATTATTTATATATTGGGTGTTATTTAACGCTTGTATAATAATAATAATAGCCAGACTATTAATTAGTCACGGTTAACGTTAAAACTAAACGCTAGTGATATTAATACTAGGTTTTGATCAAAGAAAAATTGTTTTGAGATAACGGAGTGCTGTTCGAGTACCGAGTCACCACCTAATCAGGTGAGTGCATAGTTACTTTCATCTTACACATAGATATGAAGTATTTTATATTAATTACGTGCTATGTGTGCATATTATCTGAATACTTGCTGCCTATGCTGATGAAAGATTTTTATACATGTTTTAAATAATTTAAACTGTATATGTATTTTATATCTACAAAAATGTTGGGGTAAAACATGGGTAGATGTAATAAGACAATGTGTGATAAAATGATGAGAGGCCTCGATGTTGTTGTTATTGATTCTGTCATCTAGCGGAGTATGGATGACGACCACGGACTCTTCTAGACAGTCCAGTGGAACGCTAGCAGGCTCGCAACCTGTAGGTGTTTGTGAACGATGTGTTCACCGGTGTACTCCATCCCCCTCACGGTTGCCTTTAGGACATTTATTGCTGAGGAAACCCCTTGGCAGTAGTGTCCATCCCGATATTGATCCTTAGTCTAGGTCCCTTATGACAGGTGTTTTAGGGACGTAATGTGAGGATAATGGGAACGGGTAATCGGGTTATTGTTGATTGATGAAATTAATAAACTTATTTATTGTGGGTTGAAAACCCTATGTGCTCACCAGGCTCCCAAGCCTGACCCACTCAGTTTCTTGTATTACAGGTAGTGGCGCACGAGCATATATATGATGTTTGGGATGAGAGATTATGAATAAATGTAGTAAGGCTATATTGTACTGTTTATGCTTTTGATCTGTATCGAACATGACATCCCGATGTTTTTTAATGAAATACATTTCTACGGAAATGCTTTGATAAGTCTTTATCATAATTTTATTTTGGGAACAAATTCCGCAACACTTTTATTTAAAATGTTACTCTGATTTTTAAACAACGCATAAACAAAATCGGTCTTTTCTGGCCGTGAAAATGGGGATGTCACACAGCACCCATATATGCTCGGCAGTATCCAGTTGAAAGAGACTGAAGGGGTAGGCCAGCACCCAGATCTGCTCAGCAGTATCCGGTTGAAAGAGACCGAAGGGGTAGGCCAGCACGCAGATATGCTAGGCAGTATGTGTATTGTATGGTATATGGTATGATGGGGGAACTCACTAAGCTTCGTGCTTACGGTTTACAATTTTGGTTTCAGGTACTTCTTCGAAGGGAAAGGAGCCGACTTGATGCCATCGCATCACACTATGTTTTCCGCACATGCGATCTTTAGGAGTTATACTGTAATGTTGTTTTCTTATGACATGTTTTGATTATTGACATTGGTTTTGATATGGGATGACATTATTGATGTTTTCAGAATATTGGTTTTATAAATACTTAATTTAAAATGAAAATTTTTGGTCATGAATTTTGGGTTGTTACACACTTCGTGTCCAAAAAATTGATCTTATCGTAGCCAAAATTCACATTTAGAGAACTTTGCAGAGCGTTTCTCCTTCTTGAGTAGTTGTAAAACCTTGCCTAAGTCATCTCCATGCTCTTTTCTACTTCTTGAGTATATCAAAATGTCATCTATGAAGAGAATGAAGAACTTATCAAGGAAAGGATTGCAAACTCTATTCATCAAGTCGTTAAAAATGGCGGGTGCGTTACTGAGCCTAAAGGGCATTACAAGAAATTCGTAATGTCCGTGATGCGTTCGGAAGGCAGTTTTGCCGATGTATCCATCTTTCACTCGAACTTGATGATAACTGGAATGAAGGTTAATTTTTGAAAAGTAGTCCGCTCCTTGTATTTGATTGAACAAGTCATCAATGTGAGGTATGGGGTAACGATACTTGATCATGACCTTGTTGAGTTCTCTGTAATCTGTGCACATGTGCATTGATCCATCTTTCTTCTTAACAAATAATACAGGAGCACCCAAATGGACGAACTAGGACAATGAATCCTTTGTCAAGTAATTCTTGAAGCAAAGACATATTTTCTCTCATTTATGTGTGAGCAAGCCGATAAGGTGCACGAGCCACTGGCCTTACACCCGACACTAGATCGATGCTAAAATCAACATGTCTTACGGGTGGTAAATCAGATAAATCTTTGGGAAAGACTTCGGAAAATTCACGAACTATCTTCACTTCCCTAATTTTTTTTTCCATTTCTTCCATTCCATATAGGACACATGCTAAGAATGATTCACATCCATTTGAAATACACCTTTGAGCTTTGAAAACCAATATCACACAAGGAAATTTGTTGTCCTAGTTTTCATATGCATAAAGCTTTTCTATAGGGCACATTCTACGTCATCATGTTGTCTTTTAATACTATAAGATCATAACGGTGTGGCTATTTATTTCTAGAAGGCAGTCTGGGTATTTATTTCTAGAAGGCAATCTGGGTACATGTGTTTCATTGTGATATGGGTACCGTCAACTATTTTAATACTATAAGATCATAACGGTGTGGCTAAGTGTCCAATTAATTTATGAAAAAATCCATGCGATACAAAAGAGTAGCTAACACCCGTATGAAATAATATGCGTGCAAGGTTAGAGTCAACAAGTAGTGTACATGCTACGACATCATGGGTTGTCTTTGCCTCCTCCTCACTCATCAAGTACCCTCTTCCCGCAACAACTTTTGTTCTACCTTCTAGTTGGTGGTAGATCCCACGGTCTCACTTCCCTTCTTCGTGCAGTGTGTACTATAGGGCCCATTCTCATGACACGAGTAACATTCCACATTTCTCACATCCTTCAGTTTACAATATTTAGCCTTGTGACTGGTTTTTCCACTCTTGAAGCATTATACTGACCCCAATCTACACTCACCACCATGTCGTTTTCCATATTTCCTACCATCCTTGGCTTCATCTCTCTTGAAGTAGCTAGATGCGGAGTGAACCTCTTATGCGATCCCGAAGATCCATGGAATTTCCTCTTTTCACCAACCATTTGTCTCTTACTTCCTTTTTTGAGTATTTTGTCTTCCAATCTCGAGGCCGTCTCAATTTATTCATCAAGTGTTGTGGTATTTCCCATTTCCAAGGAGTAGTCAGCTGGAAGCCCATTAAGGTAGCGGTTCACACGAACCTCTTCATTGGGTAATGTATTCCTATGGAAGGGAAGCATGCCGATGAACTTCTTGGTCTACTCATCAATTGTCATATTGCCATTTTAAAGAGTAAATAAATCATTCACCAACTTATCTTGGCGTCTCGGGGAGCAAATTTGACTTTATGCGCTTCATAAATTCTTCCTAAGTGAGGGATGTAATCCCTTTGGTTCTAATCACCTCAAGAAGGTTGTTCCACCATCCGTGAGCATCAACTTTGAGCATGTGGCTAAAAAATCCCACTTTCAATCTATCTCACACTTACAAGTGTAGAAGGCATGTTCCATTTCTGCAATCCACTTCATCACCACATTTGGGTTTTGTCACCTTTGAACTCTGTCGGGCGGCATGTCATAAAGTATTTGATGCCAGATTCCCTCGCTCCTCTTTGTGCACCTTGTGGTGCTTTTAGAGAAATCACCGAAAGTTGGGGTTGTAGAGGAAGAGGTCCATGAGTGGACAACTCAGATTGGCCAACATTCTTGGGGGAGTCACCTTGATCATGGGATTCTGACAAGGTTCTCGATGAATCCCTCATTCGTTTATCAATCAATTGCCACATTTCAATTCCGTATTGCTCTTGGTGTGCTTGCAACGGTTGTTGGATTGCCTCAAGGGTAACCGGAGGGGGATTGGCACAACCATCATTGTTTCCTTGGTTGACCACTCTTGGTCCCGATTCACAGGAGGCAACTGGTTCAGGCCTTGTCCTTGTCCTTCATCACGATAATTTTGACTCCTTGTTCATGCGATCTCACTATAACATTTCAACCGATTAGTATATAATAATTTTCATGCATTTATGTTAGAACTTTCAAAAAATATCATGTCATTTCCTAAGTCATGAAATCCTTGTAACATTCCTAGCATAGGTCTATCCCCCATTTTACAAAACCCTTCCATAGTTCCACCGAGTTTGAGTACATGTCATGTGTTTATAATAATACGAGCCCTATACCATTATACTAAGATCATACATAATCAACCTTGACTTCACCACTTAAGAGATTTATTCCATTGGTTTAGACTATCCATTATTCATCTTAGAGGCACATGATGTGGTATTCTATGAGTCCATCTAACTTAAAACATAACAATCCTATGCTCATTCATACTTTCATAACCAAAGTCTATGCCTAGGAATGGAATGATCAAATCCTAATTCACTTAAACAATGGCTCTAATACCAACTATAACACCCTATATTTTTCAATTGAAATGTAAAGCTATGATTTATTCCAAAATCTAGGAATAACACAATCCATTTAACAAAACATTAGAGTTTTAAACAAATAATTAAAAAAACAATCTCTTGGGTGTTACTAACATTGTATCAATAAACCATAGCAAGCAAACCAAGATTCAAAAGACCAATGCTAAAAGTAATTTATGCTCCACTAGTCTCCCATGGAATTCATTACTTCTAGAATACTTCACACCTTTAGCTATCACCTAAGATACATGGCATATAAAAATACGTAGGACAATATGTCACGTGAGATATGTGGGTTTGAGACCCAAAACATTTATTACAAGTTGAAAAAACATTTCATTATTCGTGACGCATTTTAAAAGAAATTTTTTTTCACATTCCATCAAATTTTTTTTGTTAAACATAACATGTTTCAATACATTTCTTGTGATATTCAATTCCCTTTTAACATTAAAGGCTAATTCTGGTATTGAACGATTGCCATTGTTATACATAGGGTCTAGCAGTACCCACAAATATATAGTAATGTGGAAAGAACGTAATTAGTCAACTGTAGCATCATATCTGTTAGGTGATCTATTTCGCGAAGGGGTGGTGTCGCCCCGATAGATTCCTCTATATCCTGTTACGAGGATATCATGGCTCGAGCAAGTTATTCTTATCATTACTTTTCATACTTCACCCATTCCATAAATTAGTGTCAAAAGTACTCATTTTATAAGTAAAGTAACTTAATTTTTAAATACTTTAAACACATCATCATGTTAATCAAAAGTTCATTTTTCCGTGTACCCCAAAGCGAGAAAAGTCTACATGTACTCATCTTGTTCTCCGATGTAGGTTGTTACCATTTTTTAAGCTCATTTTCACAAGTAACACTCCCTTTACATAATTTCTATAGAACACAAGTAAAGGTCAATCAAAATGACCAAAATACTCCTCATAGATTCCATTACTAAATTTTATTGTTTTCAACTATTCTTCATATAAAAATATGAATGTAGACAGAAACCGTGCGTAAATCTGAGTCTATATGTAGAAGTTATGAAGAAATCAAGAAAAACCTCTAACAGAGACTTCTGTGGGTCGTGGAAATTAAGGCATGAATTTCCACGGGCCGTGTTTTCATGTTTGCACACACACACACACACACAAAACTCGATTTTTCTCAAAATAACACTCTACTTTGTATAGTTCTTGAAGAACCTTTTCCCATTCACTTTGTGCCATTTGTATAGGTTTTCACACAGGATTAGAGGTGTTTTATCATCTTAAAACACTTCACTTAGTCCATTATGTGCTCATTGAAACTTCTAAGATCATATAAATCTTTAAATTCCATAAGAAAGGCTAACTTGTCAATTGTTCACTTGAACATTCCAAAGTTAACAAAGTTTGTTCCTAACTTATTGAATACTTGAATGGGTGTTGTAAAGTGCAAGTTATCGCAATAATTCTCATTGTAAACACCTAATATAACCTTGGAATCAGCAATTCCATTCCATGTTCCCAAATTTCCCTTAAGGTCAATAACTCCATATTTCAATCTAAGAATAAAAAAAACTTTATGTTTTAAGTTCAATCCCTTCGAAGAGTATCCATTCATGATTATGAACTTCCTTTACTCATCAATTGTTTATCTCCAAGGAATTCTATGGTTTTCATCTTAATGTCTCCAATTTCATTTCAATTCAAGTTTATTAATGATTCTACCATCATGGATGAGTTTTAGCATTTCCCATTGGATTTTCTTGTTTTCAAACCTCATCTAGGTCATTGAATCAATCATAACTTGACTTTCAAATACAATATCTTTCAATTTGAGATTCTAGGGTTCTTAGTGGTCTTTTTTCCCAAATCATCAAAACCATCAATGGAATGACTGGTTTGAGATTTGAACCATCAAAACCACCCAAAAGGGGTGAGAAATCGAAACCCCAATCATCAAATCCTACTAAACTTGACATTGGGGTTTCACTCTCTTCACAACTTCGAATTTTAAGGGTATTGGAGAAGAGTTTTACATTGCTAGCCTTGATTCATTCCCTCCTTTGCTTGATTTCTGAATTCTCCTCTTGAATCAAGCCCAAAATGTGAAGAAATGAAGCATTCACCATTAGATCTCTCCCTTGCAAAATACGTCTAGAAAGAATGAGGGGAGTATGCTTGCATCTTATTTCCTCAAATTTTCACTTATGGTCTCTATAGTTTGAACATTTTGTTAGTTCTTACCATTACTTGCATTTTCCCAACTCTAACAGGTATTTGGCATATTTTAACCACTAACATCCTTACTTTATTTTCAAATTAAACTTTAGGATGTTACAGCCTAACTGTAGTTCTTCTATCTTTAATGGATCTCTTCATAACAGGAGATTAAATATCTTCCTTATATAGTAAGTTCAACTTCTAGATTCCCAGTACCTTCAGTTTCATCTGAGCTCCACTACTTCTAGAACTCGCCTATCTCAAGAGTACTTATATGTCTTACAATGTCTTCATATGATATTTCATTGATCTCAACTTTCTTTTTCGGTTTTCGTTTCTTTTCTTTGGTGGAACTTGTTGCAATCTCATCCTTTCATAAGATACTCTAATGAAACACTACATCCATGCTTCTACTAACCCTTTTATTGTGGTTATCGTAAAAGCGGTAACCCATGTCATCTAATTCTTTGGCTTTTCCTAGAGCTTGACTCTTTCAAGGTCCTTGATCTTCACATAAGCGATGCAACCTAAAACCTTCAAGTGTCTATGAAAAATCTCCTGACCTTTCCATTCCTCCTATGGAATTCTAAACCTATGGGGGTTGAGGGTTCTCTGTTGATTAAGTAAGATATTGAACTAACCAAATATGTACATAACATATTGGACAACCCTGCATTCAGTCTCACGCTCTTTGACCACTCGTTTAATGTACAATTCATCCTTTCAACCATACCATTCCATCGAGGCATTTAAGAGGCCGTTTTCAACATCCCGATCTCATGTTGAGCACAAAAATCAACAAATTATTTTCTTATATACTCTCCCCCATTGCCTGACTTGAAACACTTACTCTTAAGAACCGTTTCATTCTCTATAGTATCTTTTCATTTCTTGAAGGTGCTACATACGTAAGATTTACTCGTTAATTAATAAACCCAAACTTTCCTTATGCAATCGTCAATGAAAGTAACATAATCTAGTACCTCCTACTGAAGTGGGAATGTATACATATAAATGAACTAACTCTAACTTCCTATCCTTAGGCAATTGACCCATCTTTGCAAAAGCAACATTCTTCAGTTTTCCAAGAATACATGGCTCACAGAAGTCAACTACCATATTATTCAAATATGGAATTTTCCCTTTGGAGACCAACATCTTCAATTCCTTTACACTCATATGCCCAAGTTGTTGGTGCAATAGAATGGATGCCCCTGCTTCTTCTATTGTAACATTTGCTTCATCTTCATAAATCTACACCGTATAGAGTGTACACCATTTCAGTCCTTTAGCAAAAACTAGGTTGCCCTTCGTTACCTTTAACTAATGATCACCAAATTTGACATGTTGACCATCATCATTAACCTATTCAACCGATATCAACATTTTCTTCGGATCGGAATGTACTTGGCATTTTTCAACCTCCTATTTGTTCCCAAAATCACCTCGAGAACAACATCCCTAACACCGGTGATATCTAGGATTTTTTTATCTGCTAGCCAAACCTCCTTCCTGTTATGCATAAAAATCTACATTATACTTTTGAAATGACTCGCATGAAACGATGCACCATGACCCATTTTCTAGGATTCTATGGAGTTTTCGACACAACAAATAAATGCATCATCATCGAAGTTTGTTGCCATGTTCCACTCCTTTTTCCTTTGTCCGCTAAGGTTTTGGGTACTGATTTCTAAATTGGCAACTTTCATTTCAATTCCAACATATAATATCTATCCTGTTCTCCGAGTCACTCTCTTCCTCAATTTTGATGTTCCTATACCACCACATCCTCTATTGTTTTTCTTCCTTTATCTTCTACGATCAACATGACCGCTAAACACTTACCATACATTTCTTCAATGCCAAGGATCAAATTACGAATGACTTTAAATGTCAACTTAGTAGTTTCAGATAAACTACTAATTGTTGTCACTATACCGTACCACTGTACCTTACCAACTTTCAGGTAAAGATGATAATAGTAGTAGGCCCTAAACTTCATCATCGAATTTAATATCAACCGAAACCAGCCTTGATATGATTGAATTTAGTACTAACAAAGTAAGGTTCTGGTGTCCGACATACCAAAAATACGGTACTCGATGAAGAAGGTTTGCGTGTTTGGCATACCACAACTGTAGTGTATGGCATATTGCAGTTGCATTACTCAATGAAGAAGGGTTACATTGCTCGCTTAATGGGATTTTTGATTTACCGACATTTCTTTGGCCCAACCAAGATGTAGTTTTTTAGATCTCATTTGTATGTATGTGATCCTAATAAGGTGTTTGTTTTGACGACCGTTAATAAAACCTCTCTAATTCATTTGTAGACATAACTCGATTTCTATAATCAAGTGAACCCCGCTAAATTCTTGTATTCTTTATTTTCTTCGTACGTTTTATTGTCGTGTTTTTATGTGTTTATCGATACTTATTCATAAGAGGTTCCTCGATTAGACGTTTGCCCTCATCCACCCGAATCTCTTCCATTTCCTTAGGTAACAAACACCATTGTGTCAACTTTATCAACAACCTGATGTATCTAGGATTTATTTTTCTTCTTTTCCCAAAACGAATTAATCGTGGTGATACCTTAATCAATATCTGGTCATCAAATTAGTATCATTAGACGGTTCTTGATCAAATTCGCATTTTTCCTCTTATAATCTCCCCTTTTCATAGTTAGTTACAAATTGTTAAGCTAATTAGTTTTTATAATCTCCTATTTTCCTTTGTATAAAGAATGAAGTAGCGGTAATCGTGTATCCTTATTAAAAGAATGTTTTCTCTCAATCTTTTTTTTTTCACTCTGGAGATGAATGTACTATAACTCTATAAGTATTCTACCCAAGAAAATTGGAGATAAGATAATAGTAGTGCGTTTATGTGCTGTCAGGTCATCTACTTTGTTTAATTAAGTTATATTATTTCATCTATACAGGTTTTGGTATTCTCATATCATTGTCAAAGTATTGAGTGTTGGAAATAGTATCTTAGAGATCTAATATTACCCCATTAATTAGTGATTTGTTGTGTGTGAGTTACGTGAAAATATATGGTTATAGCGGCATCAAATTTACTAAAGATGCAATGACTCGCAACTGTTGTGCTAGATCCATGTCATGATAATTGCAAAGCCATCATAGAATTTTTTTCTAAAAAGACAGATATCTGTTACACTTGCCATAATAAAAATATGGCTTTTCGTAGTGATGCTTTACTTTTCAGCAACCATTAATGCAGAAAATTCATTCATTTGACCCACTAGACACCTTTAAGACATGCACATATTCTTCAGCACTAGTGTTAAATTAGTACCCTGCTGACATGTCTCGTAGACATTTCTCACATAGGTGCCACCAAGTATGTATGACACACCGTTTGCACATTGCTCCACACTTATTTCGGTGGACAGGCCCACGCTAAAACAAGCTCAGTGTACTTCTCTCGCCCATAAATATACTTGGTTTCTCGTTCCTTTCATAACCAAAATCAAAACCCTAAAGTTTCTTATAGTCTGTCATGGAAATCTCTTCTGCTAACTGTTCAATCAGTCAGTGGTGGTGGCGGAGGCATGCAGATGAGCACTACTGTGGCGATGGCTACCACTATGAACCAGTAGCCAGGTTACGAGCAGATGGTGATGATGATGGAGATTACGACTATGCTCCAGCAGCATCAGAGGGAGATGGCGATAATGATGATGGAGATTATGACTACGCCCCAGCAGCATGACTAATTAGTTATTGAACATCTAACATTAACTCTAACGCTGAGAAAATGCATCATCAGTGAGAAGGGGAGGGGTTTGTCGATGTTTGTATAGTACTGATGCAACTGCTAGTTGACTATGATTCTAAATGATTAATTATATATCTGTGTAGAAGTATCCATCTACAGCTCATGATATGTAGCTTTCTTCGGCTATCTTTCATTAATTCTAAGAGCATATTTCATCAACGACTTGTTTTGGTCATAGAGGTATCTCTTGGTGAGTCTAAATTAATGGGTGTATGGGTAATTGTGTAAGGGGTCCTCGCTCTTAATCTAATCCAACTATGCCACTCAACTTGGCATCATGGGGAATATATCTATAGTGCTTACCACATGAAATTAAATATGGACTAGGGCACTTCCGTTACTAACAAAAAAAATAGTCAGCATTACCTCCTATCGAAATTATTTTTGAAAAGAGTATTAATAAAATAGTCAGCATTACCTCCTATCGAAATTATTTTGGAAAAGAGGAGTATTGTCTTGGATCATATATAAACCCAAAATTTTGTTGGATCCCAAATCATCTCAGATTGGAGCTAAAAGTGACTTTTTGACAATGAAGTTGAAGTGCAACCTCAATGAAATGACAAATCATAAAGCAAACAATCTTAATTCTATACACACATGACGTAATAAAAAACATGTGGCAAAGGGGTCATCTTAATTTTGAAAGAGATCGACAAGGCTCAAAACGCTTATATTCTATCTTCAACTTTTCCATAAGAGTGGTTAAAGATATTATATAACTTTTACACGTTTTTAAGATAAATTTAACAAGATACAATGTGTGCGGACAAAACTAGCATGACTAGTTTTAATAAGACCACACGGTGCACGATTTACCGCATACCGCGGTAAGGTGCGGTATGCGGTAAACAACCTACCGAGCCCCGCAAAAAAATGCGGTAAGTGTTGGTCGTGTTATGGATTTGCCGCATGGAAAATGGATAAGTAGCCGTTGCTAACGCTACAATTTCATTTTTTTTGTTTTGTTTTTTTTGTTTTTTTTTTAAAAAACCACTATAAATACAATCTATCTATTTTATATTTTTCACACACAAACCACTTTCATTTTATGCAACCTTTGAAACCTTTGTATTCCAAAAATGAATCCAAACAACCATCAAGTTTTCGTCTTATTGAGCCCTCGGTTTACCGACTACAAATGGATCCGTCTTCAATCTCGCCCAGACCCCAACAATTTTTTATTAACAAATATCACAACAATTTTACACGATACAAACTCTTAGCCCAACCACATTTCAAAAATTTCCCCGCTCCCCGAATACGTTCACTCACCGGAAGTCGAATTTGTCCGAGAAACTCAACCCAATCCCAAACCGGTGGCAGAGCCCGATCCCGAAATTGTCCAAGAAACCCAACCCGTATCATCCAACCCCAAAAACACGGAAAAACAGAAGCACCGATTCGAAAAGAGAAGATGTCGTCTCAACAATGGCAACCGGATGAAGAGTTGGTTTTAGCGTAATTATGAGTAGATATTTTAGAGGATTCCAAAAAAGGAAACGCGCAAAAAGATGACCATTTTTGGCACCGTATAAAGAAGCGTTTTCTTAAGGTCATGGATCATGGAGAGTACCGCACTAAAGATCAGTGTACTAGCAAGTTTCGCGAGATGAACAAATTTTTCACTAAGTTTAATGACATTTACAACAATTTGTTAACAAAACGGAAAAGCAGGGAAGGTGATGAACAAATCTTAGAGACGACCCTTAAAATGTATCTTGTTGATAGTAATAAGAAGGCGTTCAATTTTCTAGATGTTTGGAGATTTTTATCTAACTCCCCGAAATGGATAAAAGAGTATGGTAGCGAAGAAGGTGGTTCGAATAGAACCAAAGTTTCCCAAATGTCTTACACTACTTCATGAGATACACATTTTGGGGTTGATTTGAACGAAGTGGATGAACTCAAGCCGGAAGAAATGGTTCGACCGATGGGTCGAGATGGGGCAAAAAAGGAGGATTGTTGTCGAATACATCGGGAACGGGAAGATGAGATGAAATACATAGAGTTGATACTAGTTTGGAAGTTTATCATTTGAATTTTTCAGTCATTTGAGTTTTGAAAAGGTGAAGGTGGAGGAGAAAAAGTGATCAAGAGAGGAAAAACAACGGGCTCGAGAGGAAAAGCAAAAAAGTCATGATATGGAATTTTTAAAAAAACCTTATGACCACCTCATCGAAGATGAGCTCGATATGATTTTGATGGTTAGAGCGGAAATCATGAAAAAATATTACAAGTAAATTTTTTTGTCGGTTTATGAATGTAATCGTTTTTATGTTATTTTCGTTTTAGGATTGTAATCGTTTTTATGTAATTTTTTTTGTCATTTTTAGGAATGTAATTGTTGGGATATGAAGTCTTGTCCAACCTGGAGCACTTAGAGTTGGAGTGGACCATCAGGAAGGAGAATGGAGCATCAGAGATGTGCTACTTTGGAATCTTGATATGCCACCAAGTAATTTGACATGCCACCAAGTAACTTGATATGCCACAGAGTAACATGATATCCCAAAGTGACAAGAAATGCCACCAGGTGACATAATATGCCATGGAGTGCCATCATATGCCAAAGTGATAGGATATTCCACAAAGTGACAGGATATGACATGGAGTGACATGATATACCAAAGTGATAGGATATGCCACGGGGTGACATGGTATGCCACGGAGTGACAGGATATATCACAGAGTGCCAGGATATGCCAAAGTGACATGATATGCCACATAGTGATAGGATATGCCACAAAGTGACATGATATACATAAAGTGACATGATATGCCACCAAGTGACTGAATATGCCACTTAATGACACCTGATGTGCCAGTGGAATATTGATGGTACAAATACTATGTATTTGAAGGATGAAGGTTCTAGAAGTGACTGTATGATATTTCATGATTGGTTGGAAATTAGGGCATCCCCTAAATGGGCTAATTATAGATGGGCCTGGCCCATCAGAATTAGGGTTTCCTATGCTTTCCTATTAATATACTCATATCCCCATCATTGTAATTTCCTAGATTTCTATGAGAGATCAAAGTGAGATATAATTTTGAGTGCTTGTAATAGTTTCATAAAGTTAATAAAATCCTCTTTCTCGTTCACACGTGGACGTAGGTCACCTTGACCGAACCACGTTAAATACTGTGTTCTTTTGATTTACGTTTGTCAGAAGTTTTTCGTGAGTTCACTGAAGTTTGCTTTTTGATATTTGTCTGAAGTGCTTAACTTGTTTTGTTGTTACCCAACAAATTGGTATCAGAGATATGGCTGATGACGGGAGAGTTAAGATCGACAAGTTCAATGGAAAAGATTTCGGTTTCTAGACGATGCAAATTGAAGACTACCTCTACCAGAAGAATTTACAAGAACCTTTGTCATAATATAAGTTGTTCCTTATTAAGCAGGAGGATTGGGAGTTGTTAAATCGGTAGGCACTTGGTGTGGTGCGTTTATCATTGGCAAAGAACATTGCTTACAACATTGTCAATGGGAAGAAAAATTATAGGTTGATCAAAGTGCTATATAACATGTACGAGAAACCTTTAGCAGCGAATAAGGTTCACTTGATTCGACAATTGGTAAATCCGAAGATGAAGGAAGGTGGCTTAGTGACTGATCATGTCAATGAATGTAATTCAATCCTATGAAGGTTGACATTGGTTGAGATTAAATTTGAAGATGAAGTCTAAGCATTGCTACTATTATCGTCATTATCTGAAAGTTGGTCAGGAATAGTGACAACAGTCAACAGCTCACCTGGAGGTGCCAAACTGACATTCGAATGCATTTGCGACTTAATCTTTTGTGAGTACGTGTGCAAACGAATCGCTCGAGAATGCTCTAACAGTATTCTTAGTACCGAGGAAGGAGGAAGGAAGTCCAATAAAGGGAGTGGGGGTAGAGGAAGATCTAAATCGAGGAAGAGAGGTGTGTTGAAGACATAATCGTTTCAATTATATTAATGAAGTTTTTTTAGTTAATTACATGTTATTCAACTAAAAAAGAAAAATCAAATTTTTTTTTTAATTTATTACATTTTATTCGATTAAAAAAAACAAAAGTGTGGTAAGGTGTGTTATGACACCCACCAGTTTTGTGGGGTGTGGTAAAAAATGACATGACATGTGGTGAGTGTGATATGACACCTACCAGCCTAAGTCTTAAGAAACTTGGTCATGAAGATTAAATATGCTCTTTGGGTAATGCAATCATTTTTCCTACTTTATAAAATTACCTGGCAACGTTCAAGATTCTTTCTTGGCAATTTTATTTCTAAACTAACGTACATTTACATATGATTTTTTTTAACACCAATGAAAAGGTCCTATTATATTCACACTTTCAAACTTTATATTTTCATCAGTTATCATATAATAATCATTTGACTAAGTTTTATACTTTTAACAATATTGACTTAATTATTTAATAATTACAATTTTATTAATATTAATAACTTTAAACTTATTTTTTCATAAAAAATAGAGATAACGATAATATTGTTTTTATAATATAGTAATATAAAAAAAAATTCCAAAAAAATTTCATTAAATTTTTTATCCTTGTTTATAGTCGTAAACCAATAACTTAATACATTTTTTTTCCATTTCCATAAACCTAATATCATTGATTGTAAAAAAAATACAAATAATATTATAGGAAAATTCCGAGCAAATCTTTTCATCATTTTTCATAAAATTTTAGTATTAGATAGTTTGTCATAAAAGATCTTTCTGTAGGTTTGAATGCTTATAGAATTGTAGATGCGACTTATACATAGTTTGTCATTCGGTTGCGGACAAGTCTTTGTGGCACATCCATAATACCGAAATGGGAGGCATCATGTTCTCTCCTTCCAACTATACCATCATATAGTGATTTGTGTATACATGTGCAAATGTAAGGACATTATGATTTTGAAACTCTCTAGGACTTCTCCATGGAGGAAAAAAGTTATAGAGCCTACTGTGGTAAAAAAAATTTAGACGATCACACCAAATTTGTTGACTATCAAGATACATGTGTCCCAGGCAAAAGCATATAGTGTTCTGGTGGTGCTATCCTATCTGTCATAAAGAAACACAATGAATCAAGTATTCCATCACATCCATCAAAAACTCTTGAATAGTCATCATATGAAGTCAATAAATCATCATATAATTGATTACGAATGAAAATCCACTCATCTTCATCATACCCGAGTCAAAGGAACTATGTTCCATCGGTGGCTCATAATTTCCATCACCCTTTACATTTTGTATAAGTGTGATGTACGGAAGAAATAGTGATAGAATTTCCTTGAACAATGAATTATGTTCCATCAGTGGTTCATCGTTCAAGTCAAACTGGTACGACCATTATCCTATTGGTTCCTCGTTTAAGTCAAACTGGTACGACCATTGGCCTATTGGTTCCTCGTTCGTGCCCATGAAGAATGAACCACATGTATAAAGTTTATCGTTCAAGTTGATGAATGATGAACTATGTCTAGGTGGTTCCTGATTCAAGTCTGAACAACTATATCAGTGATGAGCTTAACTTTGATGCTGAACATGCTTTAGTTTTGGGTGTGCATGATGATTTTTCTTAACTAAAGGGTCATTGATCACAATTTTTGATGGATAGTTATCTCTTCCATCCCTTTTTTATAATTGTATTTGACATGGTCTGTTGGATTGTTGAATTTCTCTGTAAACCTTTGCATATGATGATCTACATTAAGATTTCCATAATCCACATATACAAAAGGCCTCAAATCAAGCGATCTCCAAAAAGCATCAACTGAATCCAACATAATAAGTGAACTTGCAGTAAAAAAGAAAAAAAATATATTATCGAGTGATTATACTTATAAAACTTGTCAATTTAATATAATAGATTTAACATACCTGCACCGACATACATTGCAAGTTCGTGAGTGCATGGTAATCCAAAACATGTCCATAATTGACAACCACAATTCTCCGGAGTTGAAAAAAATCCTTTTGATTGATGAAGCTCTTCTAAGATTTTATCCAAAGCATGCTTTGAAACATGATGCCACAGTGATTTGAATATCTCATCCTTAAACTTTGGGTTACAATATGCTCCTTGTGAAATTATCTTTGATAGTCGTGTCTTGTGACTGTACAACTGTTTCAATAACATATAGGAATTTGTCCAAATAACATTTCCGAGATCCTAGGTGTTTTTTCAGCTTAGCATGTTGGCTCTCAACTCTATTGGTTGTTGAATTTCCAAAATTGGTACTTTTGCTGGTCCGTAATTATACAAATTTGTGGGGATACTTCTCCAACTAAACATTGTAAAGATAGCCAAAAAAATATCTAAAATGTGAATGAAAATCAAATTAGTATTATTGCATTAGTAATAATTGTTAAAGAAATTCAGAGTTCAAGATATATCTTAATAATACATGGATTTTAGGACAATAATGCCTGAAGTTCTGCATAAGCTTTCATGTATGCACTCAATGTAGGAGATTCGACTAATTTATTCCACTTTGGATGAAGAGGATCCCACATCTTTTGTGATTTGATACGTGTCCTACAATTCTTTGTTATATCGTTGAATATATGCCACCTAAAAAATAAATGATTACTTTGTGGAAAAACATCTTCACAGACATTCATCAACACCAAATCTCTATCGGTGACGATGACACGAGGACAAAACGAGTCGTTAATCGTCAATTTTAGACAAGTCAAAGCCCACCTATAGTTTCTCATTTTTTCATTGTGCATGAATGCGAAGGATATGGAAAACGTCTTACTCGTAGAAGTGACACCAACAATCTCCAGAAAAGGAAGATTATAGTTGTTTGTTTTGTATGTAGCATCCATCAACACCACATGTGGAAATGCTTGTAACATCTGTAACGATACTGAAACATCCCAAAAATCATGACCAAAAAATTTCGTTGTTTTATTTATTAAAATAACCATAATTATCAAAATCATTTCTTCCAAAAACATAAGTCAAAGTATCAATCAAAGTATCTTATCAAAACTCATATCAATATATCAAAGTAAAAACATCCCAGGCTAAACAAACGGTGTGTGCACTGCAGTCATCCGGAGCTTTTCCCTTTGCTACTAGAAGTACCTGAAACCAAAACTGAAAACTGTAAGCACGAAGCTTAGCGAGTCTCCCCAAACTACCACATACCATACACGTAATCATGCTACTAAGAGATACGGGCCCCGTCCACACTCAAGGAGATACGGGCCCCGCCCACACTCATCTAACTAGGAGATACGGGCCCCACCCACACTTCATTGACTAGGAGATACGAGCCCCGCCCACAGTCCGCTGACTATGAGATACGGGCCCCGCCCACACTCAGCTAACTACGAGATACGGGCCCTGCCTACACTCGACTAACTACAAGATACGGGCCCTGCCCACACTCGGCTAACTATGAGATACGGGCCCCACCCACACTCAGCTAACTATGAGATACGCCCCCCCACACACACACACACACTCTCGACTACTAAACATACATACAAGTATCACACAAACAACAAGTATAGCCAAATCTATCAATCAGTCCTATATACATACTCAAATAATGCTATGAGATACGGGTCCCACCCACACTCAACTAATGATGAGATAAGGGCCTCGCCCACACTCTATGAGATACGAGGCCCGCCCACACTCAGCTAATGATGAGATATGGGCCTCATCCACACTCACATTCCTAACAACACATACAGGTATCACACATATAACAAGTATAGCAATCCAACAATGTGACTGATATCTATACTCAGGTAATAATAAGATACGGGCCCCGCCCACACTCCGTGTTCCTATCAAGAACATATAAACTAAACGGGCCGACATTGGTGCCTTCGACCCGTTCAAACCAGGAGGAAACTCACCTCGCACTGCTGAAGTCCTGCGAATAATTCTCTGGTTGTTGGCTGACAAATCCCTGAACTGTCAATCGTCAAAACAAAACCCAATTAACCATTTGGGTTTCAATGCATAACCATAAATACACACTTGGGGTAAAAGGACCATTTACCCCTAACATAGCTTGGTCCAAGACCAAATCCCAACGCATACTCTGAAGGCCCAAAAGTCAATTAATCAACCAAGGCCCAACTATGGCTCAATTTTCCAAATTCGGCCCAAACCCTTTGTATGTGCCTTACCTTAAAGCCTATCCAAATAATCTAGTCCATACACATGTTCTCAGATGACCCATCAAGAGTCCAAACATTTAAGCCCAACAGAAAAACCCAACTTGAAGCCCACACATAATTAGGGTTTTCAAATGAAATGACAATTAGGGTTAAGTGTTCTTACTTAACCCATTAAGGACTTAACTCATTAAGGACTTAATCCATTAATTCCAGCACTCAATTAGGCCATTCATACAATGTAGTCGGACATAATTCAAAATTCCAATCTAACGGTCCAAACGCGGGTCCCAGCAAATCCCAAACTAACATTTCCAAAATTAGGGTTTTCTAAACCCTAATTAGGGTTTCCAACCCCAATCACAAGCCAACTAAGTCCAAGATTAAGCTATTGGGTCAATTAGGGTTTCACTATGCCATGCACCACCCACTGCCACCTCGGGCAGTGGTAGTCGACGGCGGCTCACGACGGCAACCACCACCTCACGGTGGTGGTGGGGGTTTTCCATGGTTTTTCTCACGGCGCCTCTAGGTTTAGGGTTTGCAGCTCCAAACGATAGGGAAAAGAGATACGGGGTTAAACCCGTGTCACATTTCAAACTTTTGTCCATATTTCCAAAATCAGCCCCTCCTCACAAAATCTTTTTCAGTTTAAATCCAAAATTTACCCTTCAGCCCCTGCCTCCATAAATCCGTTCATATTAAGTCCAAAAACTACCCCAATCAACCCCCAACTGTAATAATCCATTACAATTTAAGTCCGACAGTTACCATTTAACCCTCAATAATAAAAATGTAGCTTTTAACACCCCAATGTGTACACCCCGTTAATTAGTACGACTTAGGGCTAAAATACAATACTTAAAAATACGTCTCGGGTTCTAGGGTTCATTAATTATTTATTTATTTTTAAAACGGATTGTTACGGATATTGGGTGCATAAAAAAGAAATATTCTAACTCGTTAGTACTTTCGTTTAAACGATACTCAAAATTGTACTATTTAGTATGCAAAATGTTCATAACATTCTGTATCGGGGTTCTACTTTCACGTTGAGATAACTTAAACTTATGGCTACAATTGTATATAGTTGTCAGTGAAGACACATTATTTTAATTTTTCTGCTTTATTGTTGACATAATATCTATAGCTAGCTGTTTCACATTCAACTTTGTCAAATCTTGCACCAAAAGAGTCTTTTTATCTGACAACCGCATTGTAAATGGATGACCCTCCATATACATTGATGGTTCATGATTGTGCTCATCATGTACGAACCTTAACGTCCAACCAGGCGCCTTCAAATACTTTCCTACCAATTCGAATAGACAATATTTTTTTTCCTTTTTGCATCTTAACTTCTGGATATATCACCACGATCACAAAAAATAAATACTTTAGAGGTGAATCCAAAACTTATTGCCTTTGATCATTTAGTGATGGTAATAAAACCTTGAGAACACTCCACATTTTGCATCCAATTCTTCAAATCTTCAAGAGATCTGAAAATTTTAAAAATGAGAGAAAAATTTAATGTTAAAAAATCGATAAATACATCAAATACTTATATACATATAAACATAAGATTAGAAATTACACTTTGTCGGTAGAAAATTCCAAAATATTCACCCTATTTTCCTACAAAATTAAATTTGTGCAAATAAAATAATAATTAAAAGGTGATTAAAAATTAATTAAAAACGGGAAATTGAAAAAACTGATTAAATAAATTAATTAAAATATGAAATTAAAAAAAAAACTGATTGAATATTTAGAGTTTTAAGTAGCCTAAATTCTAAATTTTTAGCGCAAAAAAAGCTCATTAGAAGTCCAATCCTATATATATATATATATATATATATATATATATATATATATATATATATATATATATATATATATATATATATATATATATATATATTCATGTGAAAATGTATATATCTTGCGAAAATGCGAGAACCAATCAGAATTGGACACATGGATATGATAATTAATATTTATTTATAATTATTTTAAGGATGTAAATGTATAAAGAAGGGAAAGATTGTAATTATATATTTTTGATTTTATGCATCAGTTAATTAAGGATAATAGATTTTGAATTTTAAATTCATATGGTAACTTCCTTACTCAACGTGGTGGATCAAATTAGTTTTTCATGAAGATACCAGAATTGGACAGAACCGAGAATTGATAGACATCAGATTTTTTTTTCACAGTAGATGTTTGTGTTTAAAGCGATATTGGATGCCGGTTCAAGTAGCAAAATGTTTAATTCGCAAAGGAAAAAAAGAAGGTTTTGCGTATGGAAGTAGTAGGAAACATGAATCGGATTATAAACTCTGCTGATAATCCGATTGAAATTGAAGATGATGAAGAATGTGTAGTTGAAGATTTTATATAGGAAAAAAAATCGATGGAGGTTTATGCGTTTGTAAACATTGATTAAGATTTTTTTTTGAATAAATTTATGTTGTATTATATTGTTATTTTTTGCAGATATGAAGAATCCAATTGAGGTACATTCCAGTAAATCATGGAAGATTAAGAACGATCCTGAAGAATCAGATGACGTTATTTCAAGTGATGATGTACTTAGCAAGGGGAAAAAAATCAATGGTATGTGGTTTTTTCAATGTCGTTTTTCCAGTAAATAATTCAATCGTCATTTTTTCATTTACTTTGATATTTTTTTTGTATCAGATGTGAAGAAGCCAATTGAGATTCATTCCAGTAATTCTTTGAAGCTTAAGAAAGATAGACATCAGATTTCTAAGTCGATTTCTAAAGTTTGCAAGTAAAAAAAGACTATATGGTAATATACATTCAATAACATATGAAGGATATTGTTATATATTTTGGAGTTTAGTATATTATTAAGCTATTATCTATTTATTATTGTAATTGTTGGTTACGTTTTGTAGGTTCTAATGATTTTTCCAGTGATTCCGATTATGAAGAGGCGGGTATAAGAAGTTTTAAGAAGTTTGTAGTAAAATCTGATAAAAAAAATGATGGTAAATCTGGTAATGTGAAAGCTTTGTATGCTCGTGTTTCTCTTAATTCTATTTATGAGGTTGTGAAATCTATGAATGATATCCAAAAAGATTGTGTAAGAAGAATCAGTTTTGGATCATTGCTTGATATGAAGACTCAAAGTATTCCAACAAAATTATGTTATTTTGTTTTGGATTCTTTTTATCACGAGGAGAAGGTTATTAAGAGTGAAGGTGGAAATATTCCCGTAACAAGAGAAGATGTGAATCGGGTTCTAGGTTTGCCTTTGGGTTTTGAGCAAATTAGTTGTTTAAGTGTTCGAGGCAATGAGGATTGGTTTGAAATTTGGACAGACCAATTTAAGAAGCCATTGTCATTAGTAGCTCCTTTTGATTTGGTGGTGAAGATAATAAAGCAAAGTGAAGCATGAAACATCCCTCGATACGACACAAAAATTTTTGTTTTAATATTACTAAAATCACATCATCGAATGCCATACATAATAAGAACCATAGAGTGAGTAACTCAAAAGTCAAGTAACTGTGTCAAAACAAATACTGTATCAATCATATCGAAATATCTGAATAAAACTCCCAAGATAAAACTGAAACTATGGTGTGTGTCATGTCATCATCCCGAGCTCTTCCCTTTACTTGCAGAAGTACCTGAAACCAAAAACTGAAACTGTAAGCACAAAGCTTAGTGAGTTCCCCCAATCTACCACATACCATATAATAACATATAAAACAACTACTGGGCCTTGCCCACTGCATCGGACCGAAGTACGGAAACTGCATCGGACCGAAGTACGGAAACTGCATCGGACCGAAGTCCGGAACTAACCAGGGCCTTGCCCTCTGCATCGGACCGAAGTCCAGAAACTGCATCGGACCGAAGTCCGAAACTAACTATGGCCTTGCCCTCTGCATCAGACCAAAGTCCGGAAACTGCATCGGACCGAAGTCCGGAACTAAGCAGGGCCTTGCCCTCTGCATCGGACCGAAGTCCAGAAACTGCATCGGACCGAAGTCCGGAACTAACCATGGCCTTGCCCTCTGCATCGGACCGAAGTCTGGAAACTGACTGAACATAGCATAGCATAATCATAACTACTAACATAGCACATATACTGCATACTGCATCGGACCGAAGTCCGGAACACCTAACACAAAGACATGCTTGAATCACAGAGACATCAAGCACACTGAACTACTGCATCGGACCGAAGTCCGGAACTACTGCTAACTAAACGGGCCGACATTGTGGCCGTAGACCCGTTCCTACTGGAAGGAAACTCACCTCGTAACGCTGGCTGCTGAGGTGCTAAGTCTGAGACTGTCTGACTGCTGCTCCGGAACTCCCCGGCTACAAATCCCATAAACACTAAATCAAATACTGATAACTAACCTCAGGGTAGAATGACTATTTCACCCCCGGTCAAAGTCAACTTCCTGGTCAAAGTCAACTTCCTGATCAAAGTCAACTTCCAGTTGACCGGACTCGCCGAGTTGGGCCACCAACTCGCCGAGTCCCTTTCATCCGTTCTAGACCTCTACTCGCTTCTACTCGTCGAGTTTGGCGAAGACTCGACGAGTTCTTCTTCGATACAAACATCGAGTCTAACTTCATCCGACTCGCCGAGTTGTATGAACAACTCGTCGAGTTCCCCTTCATCATATGAACACGTCCAGTCTGCGATTCGCCGAGTCGTAAGAACTACTCGTCGAGCCTGAAGAACAACTCGCCGAGTTGAAGAACAACTCGCCGAGTCCCAAGCATGCTATTAATATACAGTCGATTCTAATCGATTTCAGTGCTTCTAAATCATAGATCTGAGCTTCTAGGACTGGTTTTACACGTAAAGTTTCCAACTTTACGTGCATGCACAAGGGTATGAGGCTAAAATACCTAAAATCATCAGCTACTAAGCACTTAGAGTTTGGAACAAGGCCAAGATTACATAAAGGTGGCTATAATGAGCTCCTGGAGTTCAAGAGGGGCTAGATCTGAAGTATAACTCGATCATAAGGCTTTATTACAAGAGATTTGGGGTTTTTGAGGTTAATATCAACAATTTTAGGGACAAACTAGATCTATTAGATCAATAAACAAGTTGGAGACTTTATTACCAGAAAAGATGACCACAAAGGAGTGTGCCCCGGATCTACTTCTTCTTCCTTGAACTCTTCAACCTTCTCCTTCTTCTACTTGCTCCAAAATGCACCAAAAGTTCCTTCACAAGGCAACAATCACTCACACACTCTTTAAGGAGGCTAGGGTTTGATAAGAAATGTTCTGAGGGTGATGGAAGCGAGGTTGGGGCGCATAAATGTGTTTAAATAGGGTGCAGACCCTTAAAATTAGGGCTTCATCCAGACAAGCGGACTCGTCGAGTCCCAACATATGGACTCGCCGAGTAGCCAGCTTAATACGCGTGATCAACCCGTCTCTACTCGACGAGTCGGGCTACAGAATCGTCGAGTACCCCTTAAAAATGAAAATTACTTTATTAAATCACATACCAGAAATGGGGCGTTATAATTCTCCCCCATTTATCTTAGACTTCGTCCTCGAAGTCTGCTGCTGCTGAATCTATAAACAAATCTGGATAATGCTCCCTCATTTCCTCCTCGGCCTCCCACGTCCATTCTGAACCCTTCCGGTGCTGCCACTGCACCTTCACTAGCTGGACTACCTTGTTCCTCAGAGTCTTCGTTTTCCGATCCAAGATCGCAACTGGTCTCTCGATATAATTTAGGCTGCTATCAACCTGAATATCCTCCAAGGGTACAACCGCTGACTCGTCCACCAAACACTTCCTCAACTGAGAAACGTGGAAAGTGTTGTGGATCTGGCTAAGCTCTGCTGGAAGATCCAACCGATAGGCGACCTGACCTACCCGGGCCAAAACCCTAAAAGGACCAATGAACCTGGGGCCCAGCTTGCCCCTCTTTCGGAACCTGATAACACCCTTCCAGGGCGATACCTTCAGGAGGACCATATCACCCTCCTGAAACTCCAAATCCGAACGCCTCCTGTCGGCGTAACTCTTCTGCCGACTCTGCGCAGTCTGCAGTCTGCTACGGACCTGCTGGATCAACTCTGTGGTCTTGAGTACCACATCTGTACTCCCCATGACTCGCTGACCGACCTCACCCCAACAGATTGGGGTTCTGCACTTCCTCCCGTAGAGCATCTTGAAGGGAGGTCGGTCTATACTGGAGTGGTAGCTGTTGTTATACGAAAACTCTGCTAACGGAAGATACGTATCCCAACTGCCACCAAAATCTAGCACACATGCCCGAAGCATGTCCTCGAGGGTTTGAATCGTCCTCTCGCTCTGTCCATCCGTATGAGGTGGAACGCGGTGCTGAAATGGAGACGAGTACCCATCTCGTCATGAAACCGCTTCCAAAATCTGGAAGTAAACCGGACATCTCGGTCTGACACCACCGAGACAGGCACTCCATGCTGTGCCACTACCTCGCGCACATAAATATCAGCTAGCTTCTCGGCCGATATACTCTCCTGAATCGGTATGAAATGCGCGCTCTTGGTCAGCCGATCCACTATGACCCAAATCGAATCAACTCCTCGTGCGGTCCTGGGAAGCTTAGTGATGAAATCCATGGTGATATCCTCCCATTTCCACACGGGAATGTCTAACGGCTGCATCTTGCCGTGGGGTCTCTGATGCTCCACCTTGACCTTCCTGCAGGTCAGGCATCTCTCCACGTACCAAGCTACGTCCCGCTTCATGCAGGGCCACCAATAGTCGGGTCGAAGATCCCTGTACATCTTCGTCGCCCCTGGGTGGATGGAAAACCGAGACTTGTGGGCCTCATCCATCAGTACCTGCCGTACTCCTCCCGAGTATGGTACCCAAACTCTCCCATGAAGGGTCAACAATCCTCGACTGTCATAGTCAAAGGAAGCTACTCGGCCCACAATCCTCTCACACTTCTGTCTCTCCTCCTTCAGGCCCTCAACCTGTGCCTCTCTGATCTGCTCCAACAATGGAGTAATCACTGTCATCCTCAGACAAATATCCCTGATCGGGGCGGCTACCGCCTTGCGGCTCAGGGCGTCGACCACTATGTTGGCCTTGCCCGGATGATAAAGGATCTCACAATCGTAGTCCTTTACCACATCTAACCATCGGCGTTGCCTCATGTTCAGATTCGGCTGATCCATGAGGTACCTCAAACTCTTGTGATCCGTGCAAATGATACAGCGGACCCCATAGAGGTAATGTCTCCAAATCTTGAGGGCAAACACTACTCCCCCCAAATCTAAGTCATGTGTCGGATAGTTAGCCTCGTGAGGCTTCAACTGTCTAGAGGCGTAAGCTATCACATGCCCTCGCTGCATCAACACTGCTCCCATACCTGTGATCGAAGTATCAAAGTAGACTACAAAATCCTCTACTCCTTCTGGCAGGGTGAGAATCGGCGCCTCGCACAATCTCTGCCTGAGGGTCTCAAATGCTGCCTGCTGCTCAGGCCCCCAGCGAAACACCACCGACTTCTTGGTCAGTCGGGTGAGCGGGACTGCTATCTTGGAGAAATCCTGAATGAATCTCCTGTAGTACCCTGTTAATCCTAGGAAGCTTCGAATCTCAGTTGGAGACCTCGGGACCTCCCACTGCATCACAGCCTCTATCTTGGCCGGATCCACTAGTATACCCTTCTGGTTGACGAGGTGTCCAAGGAACTGCACCTCGCGCAACCAGAACTCGCACTTGGAGAACTTCGCGTAAAGTGTCTCCCTCCTCAGCATCTCTAGCACCTCTCTCAGGTGCTCCTCGTGCTGGTCCTGAGTCTTGGAATAAACCAAGATGTCATCAATGAACACTATCACAGACCGATCCAGCATCGGTCTGCATACACGGTTCATGAGATCCATGAACGCGGCTGGAGCGTTGGTGAGCCCGAACGACATCACCACAAACTCATAATGACCATAGCGGGTTCTAAAAGCGGTCTTCTGCACATCCTCATCCCTGACCCGCATCTGGTGATATCCTGACTGTAGATCAATCTTGGAGAACCAAGATGCTCCCTAATGCTGGTCAAAAAAGTCATCTATCCTCGGAAGTGGGTAACGGTTCTTCACCGTTACCTTGTTCAACTCCCGGTAATCTATGCACATACGGTGCGACCCATCCTTCTTCCTCACGAAAAGGATCGGGGCTCCCCATGGTGAACTACTCGGCCTGATGAAACCCTTGTCTAGCAGCTCCTGCAGCTGCGTAGACAACTCCTGCATCTCTGGAGGAGCCAACCGATACGGTGCTTTGGCTATCGGAGCCGCACCCGAAACCAGGTCAATCCGAAACTCGACCCGTCTCTCCGGAGGTATTCCAGGAGAATCCTCTGGGAATACGTCCGGATACTCTCGTACTACTGGCACATCGTCAACTGTCGCCTTACCCTTCTCCCGGGCATCTATGACATAGGCGACGTACCCTGCGCAACCCTGCTGAATGTAGCGCCTCGCTCTCGCTGCTGAACATAGTATCGGTCCGCGCTGTGGCCTCTCGCCCTGAATCACTAACTCTCCCCCACTGGGAGTGCGAACCCTCACTAACTGCAGCTCACAATCAATCACCGCCCCATTGGGGCTCAGCCAATCCATACCCACTATAACCTTATTCCCTCGCAGGGGAATGGGAACCAAGTCCACTGAAAACTGCTCATCGAATAACTGCAGCGAACACGCCCTATGAACTCTCGCGACCCTAACGGTCCTGTCATCAGCTATCTCAACCTCTAGTGGGCAATCCAGCTCCCCCGGAGCTCTGCTAAACCTCTTGCTAAGCGCAAGAGACACAAATGATCGAGTAGCCCCCGAGTCAAACAATACTGTAGCTGAAATGCCGTTCACTAAGAACGACCCTATATACAAACATATAACCATGAGAAATGATCAATATTTATAAGGAGATAAAAGGAAAATATATACCTGTCAGCACATCAGGAGTCGCTCGGGCCTCCTCTGCTGTCATCTGGAAAGCTCTACTCTTCGCCACTGGCGTCTCACCCCGGCCCTGACGGCCGTCTGTAATCCTCAAGGTAGCAGGGGCAGGTGCTGCCACCTTCCTTGCTGCTGCTAAACTCGGGCACTGGGACTTTTTATGTCCCCTCTGATTGCAATGGAAGCAAATCAGATCAGCTGCTGTGGTGGCGGTAGTAGTAGATGTACAATCTCTACTCATATGCCCGGTCCGGCCGCACTTATAGCAACCGGCACTACCTGCCTTGCACGCCCCATCGTGCAATCTCCCACACTTGCCACACCGACTGTGGCTCTGCTGTCCCCTGGGTCTGTGATCTGACACCTTGGGCTTTTTGCCCGAACTCCCTGTACCAGAAGCCACCTCTGGCTTCCTCTTCCTCTCCATCTCCAGATCTATCTCCCTCTCCCGAGCCCTCGCAATCATATCATCCAGCATTTTACAGCTGGACCGGCTCACAAACTGGCGGATATCACTCCGCAACATCTCATGATAATGGGCTTTCTTCATTTCCTCATCAGCTGCGTACTGAGGAACAAGAAGAGCCCTCTCCCTGAACTTGGCGGTAATCTCCGCCACTGTCTCTGTAGTCTGGGTGAGATCCTGGAACTCCCTGGCTAGCTGCTGCACCTCAATAACCGGTGCAAACTCGGCTCTGAACCTGGTAGTGAAGTCGTCCCAAGTCATGGCATCAAGCGCTGCGTCATCCCCGATGACATGCCCGACCTCCTCCCACCAATCTCGTGCCCTGTCCTTCAGAAGACAGGATGCTATTCTGACCTTGTCCCCCTCGGGACATCTGCTGGTGCGGAACGCATTGGCGACATCCGCCAACCACCTGGTACTCACAATGAGATCCCGTGCCCCATGGTAGTCTGGAGCTCCACAAGCCCGGAACTCCCTGAAGGTGAGTGTGCGTGACCCCATCATAGTCGCCACCTCAGCACGGAAGGTGCTCAACCTCTCGTCCATCAGCTCTAAAATACCCTCCTTGATCGAACCGAAGATCACAGGAGTCTGCTCAAGTATAGTGCGAGTAATCTCTGAAGAGAGAAACTCCCTAGTCTGCTCGTCCAACTGCCCGGGCTCCGGGCCTGATTCTGATCCCTCTCCGGCACCTGAACTGCCGACTGCTGGTCTAGGGCGTAAAACCACCATTCTGAAAACACATCATGACAAACGTCAGAAACACTGATATATCTCGAGGGATCGCTACTACTACCAGTTTCCTGGTCTCATCTCAGCTTTCCTTGGTTCAAGTACGGATCCTCTGCTTTCAGTAGTACGGGCCCATACTACCTTCCACATCTATCCGTACTTTCCTCAAGTACTGCCTCGACTCCACCAAGTCACTTCTACTGCTACTGATCTCTACTATTCTCATCCTAGGCTTGCCCTAGGGAAATCTCTGACTCCACCCAATCCAGTCCTCAGCTGCTGAAGGCCTCCTTGTAATGCCAATTAGCCATTACCTGAATACCATCACATGTGGCGAGGCTCAGATAATCCTTCGAGTGAAAGACTCGTTCCTACAACGGTTAGACTCAAACAAGAGCTGCGCAATAGGGCCAAATCCAGCACTCTGAGATTATTCAACCCTGTTCACAAGTGACGTGACGTATTCACCTAATGGCTAATTCCCATCACTCCGAGTCCCACAAGCACGAAGCAAGCAGCATTCAGACACAGGAGACTACTCAAGCAATTCTATCCTCATAACAAGAAACTGTACTAGCATACAATGCTAAGCTCATACTATTAGGCATAACCTAAACAGGCTATCCTACTGCTGTCTACTCAATACTAGCATGCAATTCTCATATAGCTGAAACACATATAGCAGGCACATTAGGCATCCTCCTAGATCCTTAGTCCTATTCTAGCATGTTGTTCTACTGAAACTGAAACTGATGATCATAACATAACTTGTATGGGTAATTTGGGAGTACTTACTTGAGCTCGGCTGATCGCATGCACCACACCCTTTTTCCTTTTCTCAAAACTCTTTTCTTTTTAAGTTTCTTTTTCAAAAATTTCTTTCGAAAACATTTTTCTTTTTGAAAAATCTTTTACCGTTTCCTTAGTTTGAGTCCAGTCATACCCGAAAGTGCGCCTGAATCCCTCAAACCAAGGCTCTGATACCAACTTGAAACATCCCTCGATACGACCCAAAAATTTTTGTTTCAATATTACTAAAATCACATCATCGAATGTCATACATAATAAGAACCATAGAGTGAGTAACTCAAAAGTCAAGTAACTGTGTCAAAACAAATACTGTATCAATCATATCGAAATATATGAATAAAACTCCCAAGATAAAACTGAAACTTTGGTGTGTGTCATGCCATCATCCCGAGCTCTTCCCTTTACTTGCGGAAGTCCCTGAAACCAAAAACTGAAACTGTAAGCACAAAGCTTAGTGAGTTCCCCCAATCTACCACATACCATATAATAACATATAAAACAACTACTGGGCCTTGCCCACTGCATCAAACCGAAGTCCGGAAACTGCTGTTGGATTAATGTCTAAGTCCATAACTATATTTGGTATGTACTTGACCCGACCCGGCATGGTCTATTTGGGTTGCACTTCGCCGGCACAATTTATATGGATAGTCTTTTGAGAATAGTATATTTATGATTTATATTAATATATTATAAGTTCTAATATATTAATATGGAATCATATTATTTAATTAGTATTGATCAAGAATTAATTTAGAATTAATTAAGTGATCAAAAAGAATTAATTAAATATGGACTCTTATATATATGGAATGGGCTAAGTTCATTTAGGTTGGGCTAAGCTTTCATGGATGGTCCATGAAGCTTTTAACCCATGGATCCTATGTAAATGAAAGGTCATGGGTATTAGGGTTTACATGGATGTAACCCTAATCCTCCATAATATATAAAGGGGTCCTTGGCTCACAAAATTGGCACAAGTGTGTGAAAATAAGAGTGGGCCGATTTTAGTGTGCATACATATTCTCTCAAGTTCTTCCAAGGTGTTTTGGTGATTTGTGATTCCATTTGAGGCTTCCACACTATTGGGGCTAAGCTCTTAAAGCTTGAAGACATCAAGCTACATCAAAAGGTATGTCATCTAACTAGAATTTTGTAATATAGGTGCTTCATAATATGCTAGTTAGGATGAAACCTTGGAATAGTTAATATTTGCATGTATAATAGAGAAAACATAGATCCAAGGTTTATAGGGTTGCATGTACACCATAGGAGTGTTAGAATGCTCAAAACCCAACAGTGGTATCAGAGCCATGGGTTGTTTTCTGTTATATTGATGCAAATGTTTTATTTTTAAGTTGGAAAAAAGAAAAAAAAAACATGACGTTTGTCAAATTTTAATATAATTACTTGTTTTGTGAAAAACGAATTATTTGTAAAATTTGAATCATTTGTTATATGAGTTGAATTAGGTCAAATTTAGTAAAAGATAAAATGATATGATTATTTTATTAGTTTTAAAAGTTTGATCTAAATGTTTTAAGGAGTTACATATTTTGTCATAAAATTTTGGAGCTCAAAAGTTTTTTTTAAAGTTGTGATCTTAAGGGTTTTTGAAACTTCCATAAGTTATGGATATGAAAGTTTTTTTTTTAAAAAAAATTTGATTCAAAGTTTTTACGGAGTTACAAAATTTGGTGTTAATGTTTTAAAGAATTCCATAACTTGTTCTTAAGTTATGGAACATGGAAAGTTTCATCATAAAACACCATTAATTCCATAAGTTATGGAATCCAAAGGTTTTCAAGAATTACAAAACTTGCCCTCAAGTTTTGGAATTTGAGAAAAGTTTTTTATGAAAAAAAGAATTGAATTCTAAAACTCTTGGGTTCATAACTTAAACAATTAATTAAATGGTTTTAATTTTGAGTTTAATAAATGGAATTATGATGTTTTGTTGAATAGTTCAAATTAACTCTTATGGACTTTATTAATAGTTAATTAAAGCGTTTAATTAAAAGAGTATTATTAAATCCATAAATATATGGTTTGAGTTTAATTAAATTAAAAGTCTAGTTTAATTAATAGATTAAACCACCAAGTATTTTAAATGTCTAAAATACACCCTTATACTATTATAATATTAAAAGTTTAATATATTATATGTATAAGAGCAAGTCGTCTTACCATTAGTAGGCCTCATTCACGAAGCCGGTCTATAAGGGGGGTATAAGGTTACTGCCTATAAAATGGCAGTTTAATGGGTGTCCACTCTCACTCACCGCTTCCTTGACCGGTGGAGGGTCGTTAGCCGAACAGGTAGGACAAGGACTATAATTCTCCCTTCATTATAAGTATAATGATAAATACTAAGTAACTAAACACTTATAAATTCCCAATCTTAGTTACTTAGGAAAATGTGAATAAGGTGCTAATCCATGAAATTACACTTTGCACTTTGTTTAAGCTGTTAGTGGAGCGTGTGTGGTTAACCGGCACACTAACCTGGACTTAACAAGGTAGGCAAAGGGTAACTTAATGGTTATCATAGTATCGTTGGAGCGTGTGTGGTTAACCGGCACATCGATTGAGGGGTAAATATTAAGGGTACCAAGTATATTTGCATGGTTACTTCACACCTTGTTTTGTGATCCTCGGCATCCCAGTCACAAAACCTGAAGGCACACTCGAGATTGAAACATGCCATTGAAAAGTTCAATGAATCTCAAAAGAATCTAGGAGTTTCAAAACCAATTAAAACCTAATAATACATTTTGTTTATCTTGGTGGAAATTGGTGAATCGTCATTCACCTACCTTCAAATATTTTATAGCTTGGATTACGACATCCCTCTTCCAAGTTATAAAATATTTTGTTGGGTCCTAGCCTTAATATATCATATTGGGTGTTATATTAAGGACTTAAATCAACTTTACGTGAATTTCTCCATTGTTGATGTCTGGTTTAGACAACAATGATCTTCCCAAACCAAGCTTTCCTAATGAATATGACTTCCCGAGTTTGGCTCATGGAAGTCATACTTCTCTTCGTCCACCTCCTCCAATTATTCTCCCTAACCCACAAGTTCAAGGTCACTCAAGCCCTAATGGCAATCAAGGTCTATGTGTGATCACATCTTAGAGATGAAGTCATATATTGACAAGCCGGGAGAGTTGGGTGTCAAAGTCTTGAGAAAGTTGGATGTTCAATCACTTTCTAAGTCACATAGTGAGTTCCTTTGGGACTACTATGAAACAGACTATGACATGAACCTTAATGATCATATCTATTTGCTTGGTGCTGCTGAATCAGCAATGATTTGGAACGATAGTAAAGCAAATTTGATTAGAAGATCAACTTCCCAAAAACTTTATGGACAGTGACAATGGTGACACTGGAAATCCAGAAAAAGCATTCTCTTCCCAATGGAAAGGGATTGGCCATAGTCAACCCGGTTGACCAAATGGTAAAGAGAAAGGCTAAGTCTGAGATAGTCCCATTACCAAAGGGCCCATATGTTTATTTTGCCAAAGGAAGGGGCGTTGATTGCAAAGCTGCCAAATTTACCTAAGGATGTTAAAGTCAATAAGTTTGACTCTACATCAGGTAGAGCCCATTATCTAACTCTGTTAAGTTCTATTCTGAGATCCTCATTACATGATGTGACTGGGTCACATGTTGATGTTTTAAGAATCAAAGAATAGAGAGAAATCTTAAAGGAAGTATATGCTGATTCTGATCGCGAAGGTGGATTTCGATCGCATCAGAATTTTGAGCAGTTGCTTAAGAAGTTATGATATATTGCTAAGGAATAGATAACAACAATTTTCCATGTGGATTGTAAGGATAAGTTTTTCCGCAAAGTTTTAAAATAAAAGAAAATTGTTTAATTTTATTTATTTGAAGTATCCTTACAATGGCATTTGTGGAAAATTGTTGCTTATATGATTCCACTGACAGCAATATTGGAAAATGGATTTGATTCTTTCATTTGTGGTAGTGTCTAAATTTACCAAATCAGGAAAGTTCCTCATCGACCAAGTTTCAATTGGACCGAAACTTGGAATCATGCAAGTTGAATAGTATGATCAATGAGAACTTTCAAGCATTGGAAAATCAAGACTAATTACTTGTTCACATGGATGTGTGAGTCAAGTGAAGGACTAAAGGGATCGAGTACACATTCTTGTGCACTGGTCATGTCCACCACAAAGATCGTTAAGACTATTTGATTTACTAAAGTTTAGTAAATATGGTTATACTTACAAGTTTAAGTATAATTCTGAAACATTGGAAAAGTCTCAATGTATGGTAGAACGAATGGGAAAAATCAAATTAGGCAGAAAGATAAAAGTTTCTCAAATCTGAAAAGATGGGAGAGTACTTTAGTATCATGTTTGTGATCATCTTAATGATTTAGAAATCATATCACAATTAGTCCTCTAAAGGTCATCTTAGTGCATTCTTATGACTAAGAAGAGGAGTCATGAATTGTTGAAATGGTTAGATCAGGAAGATGAGTCATACTTCGTTCCAAAACAATTCTTAGAGTCATACTCCAAGATTGTAACTTGAGTGACATGTCTTAAAGAAAGGTTTAAAACACTTGTCAAATGTAAGAGTAAAAGTGTCCTACTCTTGTACATTTGAAATTGGTAAGTTGTGATTTTTGGATAAAACAAAGACCAACTAAGGCCAATTGTGTGAAGTGTTTGTCTTGATAAAGAATCCGCACTATCTCTTGAATATTTGGCAAGATAGTCTTATATGTCAAGAGGACAGTGGGAGTCTTAAAGATCCTAAAAAGAATTTCAAGAACTAATCAAGAATAAAACCTGAGGTTCTTCACTAGCACACGACTTGAGGTTTATAACCTATCGTGTTGACATATTCTGTGCCCATTCCAGTTAAAGTTGGCTTTGCATAGGAGTTCTAAAAGTTCTCAATTGGTTGCATAACAACTTGGAAGCAATGGCAGGCCCTGTACTGCCAGGTGGTAAGAAGTTAAGATTGCATAAGTTCAGTCCATATGAGTTTGGATTTGTCATTATCCTTGTCTTGTGACTATGGTTTTGACGATTCACATGGATAAGAACACATACACCATAAAATCTAAGGGTCATAAGGTTTCTCTCCGATTCATGAAAATGATGGTGAGGAAACACTTCCACCAAGTAGATTTTAAGCAGATGGCAAAAGGTCTAAACAATTGAGACTATGATTACGACATCCCTTTTCATAGTTCTGAAATTGTTTAGACACACATGCATGCTACCTAAGGAAAGGTGTATGATTTTGATAAAGTTTTATCAAAGCATCTCGTATCAGAAATCTGAACTTTGGTAAGAAAGTCAATAAAGTATTGATTTCTAGAAGTCCAGCTGATTTCTGAGTACATGTTAAAGCTAGTGGGAGCATAAGTGTTATGCTAATAATCATCATGTTAGTGGGAGCATGATAACTATTGTTAGTGTTGCAAGTTAGCAATGTTAATTATAGAAAACAAAAGTTTCAATTCGTGAGGCTGCAGGGATTGAAAAAGTTGTTTTGCTATAATTAAGGGAGAGGATATACTTCATTTCAGTTCTAAAGGCTTAGATTGAGACCTTAATCATCTTTAGTCAAGAATATATATATGAATTTCATGTTGGATTGGTTCAACTTAAGGAAATTCTATATATTGCGTTCTCAAAATTCGATTATGATTACGGCATCCCTCTTCATAGTCAAATTTTGAAAACATGGCAAATAAAAATATTGTAGCAAAAGACTGGTCTAGAATCATGTCTTTATGTGAGACATCATGAATCGTGTACCATTTGCTTTGGGTACAGGATCGATTGCATGTGCTATAATATTTGTCATTTCTAAATTTTTCCAAATGCCCAGAGGCATTAAGAAGGGAAAAGGTCTAGAATTGGATATGACTAAAATGTTTAAGCAATTGTCGAGGACAATCTGAGGTTTACCAAAGATTGGTTGCTCAGGGACAGTTGGAAGTATAGTGCTAATTTTGGAAGGACCATATTGACATATTCTGAAAAGAGGCATCTCTTATTCAGAAGTGATAGTCAAAATGAGAATATGGAGTTGTCTCCATAGGTGGAAGTTATCTGTGTAAGATTAGAAAACTTAATGCAAGAAGCATGTCCAAAGCAATGTACTTTGAATATGAGACTTAGTTTCCATGGAGTTGATCTCCATTGGAATACCTTATAATGACTGTTGACAAGTCTTTGTGACTTTGTACATATTCATTACAGGAGGGTCAGTGCATATAAGTTTAAAATCTAAACAGATTTCGATAAATGATAGGAATTTGAAATTCTCACATTTTTCGATAAGGATTTGGGAGTGTGAAATTAGAATCATTGAAATTATGTTCAATTGGTTTATTTCACAAAGGAAGGATCATAGACAAACATAGAGTGCATACTTGGTGTATGGCAAAGCTATTGTTTAAGAAAAACATAGTGTACATGCTTGGAGCATGGGACAACTAGTGTTTTTAATTCAAGTATAAAGTTGATAAAACTGAAACAATGAATAATGAGTAATCAGTATGGTGATAAATAAAAGTGTTTATTTATATTCATAGGGTTTGATACCATATTTGATTCATTTATTCTTGTGTTTCACTTTGCATGTTTTGACTTCCAGAATAACTAAGTCGCTCTTCCTGAATGATTAAGTTATTCAAACCATCCACAGTTGGTCATATGTTCAATCAGTCGGTCATCATAAATCGAAAATCGGGAAACAACAAATGGACAGAGAGAATGATTATAATCCATGTCTCAGTCCATATGATATCTAGAATGGAGGAATATATGATCCCTTATCTAATGGACAAGTCATTGACAAGGTCAGAGTTCGACAGCGGCTTTAAGAGCTACGATTGCCAGTTAGGTTTTGAAGTCATACTCAATAATAGTTTTAGACTTATCCAAGTGGGAGACTGTTGGATTAATGTCTAAGTCCATAACTATATTTGATATGTACTTGACCCGACCCGGCATGGTCCATTTGGGTTGCACTTCACCGGCACAATTTATATGGATAGTCTTTTGAGAATAGTATATTTATGATTTATATTAATATATTATAAGTTCTAATATATTAATATGGAATCATATTATTTAATTAGTATTGATCAAGAATTAATTTAGAATTAATTAAGTGATCAAAAAGAACTAATTAAATATGGACTCTTATATATATGGAATGGGCCAAGTTCATTTAGGTTGGGCTAAGCTTTCATGGATGGTCCATGGAGCTTATAACCCATGGATCCTATGTAAATGAAAGGTCATGGGTATTAGGGTTTACATGGATGTAACCCTAATCCTCCATAATATATAAAGGGGTCCTTGGCTCACAAAATTGGCACAAGTGTGTGAAAATAAGAGTGGGCCGATTTTAGTGTGCATACATATTCTCTCAAGTTCTTCCAAGGTGTTTTGGTGATTTGTGATTCCATTTTAGGCTTCCACACTATTGGGGCTAAGCTCTTAAAGCTTGAAGACATCAAGCTACATCAAAAGGTATGTCATCTAACTAGAACTTTGTAGTATAGGTGCTTCATAATATGCTAGTTAGGATGAAACCTTGGAATAGTTAATATTTGCATGTATAATAGAGAAAACGTAGATCCAAGGTTTATAGGGTTGCATGTACACCATAGGAGTGTTAGAATGCTCAAAACCCAACAACTACATCGGACCGAAGTCCGGAACTAACCAGGGCCTTGCCCTCTGCATCGGACCGAAGTCCGGAAACTGCATCGGACTGAAGTCTGGAACTAACCAGGGCCTTGCCCTCTGCATCAGACCGAAGTCCGGAAACTGCATCGGACCGAAGTTCGGAACTAACCAGGGCCTTGCCCTCTGCATCCGACCGAAGTCCGGAAACTGCATCGGACCGAAGTCCGGAACTAACCAGGGCCTTGCCCTCTGCATCGGACCGAAGTCCGGAAACTGACTGAACATAGCATAGCATAATCATAACTACTAACATAGCACATATACTGCTTACTGCATCGGACCGAAGTCTGGAACACCTAACACAAAGACATGCTTGAATCACAGAGACATCAAGCACACTGAACTACTGCATCGGACCGAAGTCCGGCACTACTACTAACTAAACGGGTCGGCATTGTGGCCGTAGACCCGTTCCTACTGGAAGGAAACTCACCTCGTAACGCTGGCAGCTGAGGTGCTAAGTCTGAGACTGTCTGACTGCTGCTCCGGAACTCCCCGACTACAAATCCTATAAACACTAAATCAAATACTGATAACTAACCTCAGGGTAGAATGACTATTTCACCCCCGGTCAAAGTCAACTTCCTGGTCAAAGTCAACTTCCTGATCAAAGTCAACTTCCAGTTGACCGGACTCGCCGAGTTGGGCCGCCAACTCGCCGAGTCCCTTTCATCCGTTCTAGACCTCTACTCGCTTCTACTCGTCGAGTTTGGCGAAGACTCGACGAGTTCTTCTTCGATACATACATCGAGTCTAACTTCATCCGACTCGCCGAGTTGTATGAACAACTCGTCGAGTTCCCGTTCATCATATGAACACGTCCAGTCTGCGACTAGCCGAGTCGTAAGAACTACTTGTCGAGCCTGAAGAACAACTCGTCGAATTGAAGAACAACTCGCCGAGTCCCAAGCATGCTATTACTATACAGTCGATTCTAATCGATTTCAGTGCTTCTAAATCATAGATCTGAGCTTCTAGGACTGGTTTTACATGTAAAGTTTCCAACTTTACGTGCATGCACAAGGGTATGAGGCTAAAATACCCAAAATCATCAACTACTAAGCACTTAGGGTTTGGAACAAGGCCAAGATTGCATAAAGGTGGCTATAATGAGCTCCTGGAGTTCAAGAGGGGCTAGATCTGAAGTATAACTCGATCATAAGGCTTTATTACAAGAGATTTAGGGTTTTTGAGCTTAATATCAACAATTTTGGGGACAAACTAGATCTATTAGATCAATAAACAAGATGGAGACTTTATTACCAGAAAAGATGACCACAAAGGAGTGTGCCCCGGATCTACTTCTTCTTCCTTGAACTCTTCAACCTTCTCCTTCTTCTACTTGCTCCAAAATGCACCAAAAGTTCCTTCACAAGGCAACAATCACTCACACACTCTTTAAGGAGGCTAGGGTTTGATAAGACATGTTCTGAGGGTGATGGAGGCGAGGTCGGGGCGCATAAATGTGTTTAAATAGGGTGCAGACCCTTAAAATTAGGGCTTCATCCAGACAAGCGGACTCGCAGAGTCCCAGCATATGGACTCGCCGAGTAGCCAGCTTAATACGCGTGATCAACCCGTCTCTACTCGACGATTCGGGCTACAGACTCGTCGAGTACCCCTTAAAAATGAAAATTACTTTATTAAATCACATACCAGAAATGGGGCGTTACAAAGCAGATATGGTTTTCATTGTGAATTTCATAATTCTGGTGAGTACATGTTTAGGATCATGTAACAAACAAGGAGCTTGTAATTTCAAAGTTCTTCCTTACTTGTCTCGGTCATCTAAGTTGGATCAAATAGATTGGTGTGCATATGTATTGAATTGTTTGAAGGAAGAGAAACCGGTCTGGAGCAGAAATGAAATTAAAACATTTTTTAATGGACCATGTGAATTTCTAACAATATATGCTTTTAAATTATATGATTTGTATATAGAAAAAAATAATATTCAAAACATTTATGTATAAATCCCTTTAAATGCCAAAAAAGCAATTTACTTTTGTAAAAGGGCGTAATCGTCCTTTATTTATCATACTTTTATGTTATACAAAGTTGTATTTTTTGCATTTTTTTCACTTTTTTTATTAATTTTTGTTATTTTTGTTTTTTTGGTCAATTTGCTATAAATTTAATATAATACATGACAAAAAGGGCATTTGCCCCCGCATCATACTTTTATATTGTAAAACTCTTACAACATAAAGTTTTTTTTCATATATTTATCATACTTTTATGTTATACAAAGTTGAATTTTTTTCATTTTTTGATAACTCCAAGGACAAAAAGGGCAATGTACTTTCGTTATTTAGTTTTTGTTTTTTTTCATTTTTTTTTGTTTTTTTCAGAAATTGTTTATGTTAAGGTAAATTTACAAAACTACCATTCAATTTATTTCATTTATGTATAAATCCCTTTAAATGCAAAAAAAGCAATGTACTTTTGTAAAAGGGTGTAATCGTTAATTTGCTATAAATTTAATAGAATACATGACAAAAAGGTCAATTTGGTCCATTTTGCCCCTGCATCATACTTTTATGTTGTAAAACTCTTACAACATAAAAGGTTTTTTCATACATTTATCATACTTTTATGTTATACAAAGTTGTAATTTTTTTTCATTTTTTTCTAATTCCAAGGAAAAAAAGTGCAATGTACTTTCGTTATTCAATTTTTGCTTTTTTTTCATTTTTTTTTTTGGTTTTTTCAGAAATTGTTTATGTTAAGGTAAATTTACAATATGTGACAACCCGAAATTTTCTATCCTGTACAGTCAAACACTTCATTGAAAGTCAAACTCATTCCTGCTATCATTTGGCACAATTTGGAAACTGTTTGAGTGTTCTAAAGCCTAGTACTTCAAGAGATAACTGGAGAGAGGATACTTTAGGGAAAAGTGTGCAACATTTAGGTTCCAAAACTCCAAGAGAAGGGAATTTACGGCCCAAATGGTATTGGGGCCGTAAACCCCAAAGACTATATAAGAGGCACTTAGCCATTTTTGTCATTTTTCACCATTTCCAAGCCTTAAACTCAAAATCCTCTAAAGTATCATCACTAGATCTTCAAACTTAGTAAGTTTTCCTTCCTTGATTAGTTGAATTACTTCATTATCTAGTGTTTGTGAATGATTTCATCCAAGAAATCTCTTCATTTGATAGATAATCAAGTGTTCTTCAAGAACACCAAGAACACACACTAGTGTTCTTGAGCCTTAAGCACCCTTTCAAGCTTCTACACTGTAAGTACTCTTGTCCTAGCTTGTTGTATGCTTGAATTAACTAGTTTACACTTAGAAATCATCAAGAAATCATAATCAAAAGGGAGTTTACGGCCAAGGAACCTCCTTGGGCCGTAAACTCTATTTTAGAGTCCAAATGAGCCCTAATCACCTCTCAAGCCTTAGGATCAAGTTTAGAACACTTCTAACATGAACTAAGGACCTTAAACATGGATTTGGTACATAATACCATGAGTTTACGGCCGTAAACTCATGGGGAAGTGGTTCCCAGGCCGTAAACACAAGTTAAGGTCATTCTTGGACCTTAAACTCACCTAGCCTCTTGTTTAGCCTTGGATGCCAACCTTGATCCTTCCTAGAAGTGTTTAAAACCTTAAACAACAATCAAAACAAGTCCCTATAAGAGTTTACGGCCGTAATCACCTAAGGAAGTGGTCCTTAGGCCGTAAACTCTACTAGGTAGTGTTATTGTGCCCCTAATGCTTTCCTAAGGCATGGACTTGATCATTGGATGTTCAATCCAGACTTATAAGACCTTAAATCACCAAATGACACTTAGTACCATGTGTTTACGACCGTAAACTCATGGGGGAAATGACCTTAGGCCGTAAACTCCATAAGGAGTGGTCCTTGGGCCATAAACTCGAATGACATACCATACAACCTTTAGATGCAACCCAATAGCCTCCTAACACTTTGACTAAAGTGTTATCCACACCTTAGAATGTTTATACTTGTCTAATTAGTGTTATAATCACTAATTATATATATACATATGTCTTTATATGTTATTAGGATCATTGTGTGTGTTTAAGTCTTCACTTAACACCAAGCACTTGTCCGACACTTCCATCCGATCCACTCGCTACAGGTGAGTTCATACCCCTTAATCAACCTTTTAAATGATTTTAAATGCTTTAATGGGGGGGGGGGAATACAAGTAGAAAACAGTATGTTATAGAATCAATCACATGTGATTTATAACTGTGTTTTCATCCAACTGATTTCACATACTTCAAAATGTGATACACGCAATGGTTTTTAGTTCTGTTATACTTTGTTATCAAATGAATTACTTTTGAAAGTTTTTATAAAATGACATCAAGTCATTATTAATTATTGTTCAAAACTCTTAAATTTTTTACAAGACCTCTTTCAACTTATTGTTTAAAAACCATATCTATACACTTATGTTTCATGTATATATGTATTGATATAAGAGCTTTCATTCTTCCTTCCGTTCCAACACTCTTGGGTAGCAAGGATGTATAAACCTACTTAGACACTCAATTTACATTCCAGTAAACTATTATAGGTATAGTTTAGGGGATACAAAACATTATTCCTATTACAAGGAACTACACCAGAGTCAGTTCATTCATGAGTCTATACTAATACATCAATATGAAGAGATACTAATACATCAATATGAAGAGATACTATTACATGGATACTTTTACATAGATACTTCTACATGGATACTGTTACATAGATACTATATGATAAGATACATTTACATATAATATGTGTAGATACTATTATATATGTACGAGACTAACCATTCTACACGCAGCTGTTAGCTACAGAGGGAAAATGCACATCGACGGATGTCTACGGTTAATACTATTCGGCATCTTCCATGTCGTGTTTATCCTAGTACCAAAGGATAATACTTTAATGATTATATAATTCCCCTTTTACTTTTATTTTGTGATACATTCACATAAACGATGAGGTAGACTATATGTTTATCCTAGTACCAAAGGATAATACTTTAATGATTATATAATTTCCCTTTTACTTTTATTTTATAATAATAGTCACACATGGGAAAAACTTTCATTGATACAGAAATGTAAATTTCAAAACATTCGGGTCTTGGTAGAAGACTACCTTTTATACTAGTAGGAAATATGGGATTTTCTAGGGTTTTCACACTTATATGAAATGTTTCATTTAACATTTACCAGCCTTTCATAACAGCTTTTCAAAACAATGACATTAAAATACTTATGAATTCACCAGCTTTATGCTGATCTACACTTTCAAAATAACTTGTATTCTCAGGTCACCAGTAGACAGGTACGATGACCAGGTTTAGAGAAGACGGAGCACAGACAAGACTCGTCTTTTATTTTGATTATTCAATATGTTGTTTTATACTATGAAAGAACACTCATGTATTAAAACTTTACTTTTAATGCAATGGATGATGTTGTTGCTTGTTTACTACTTTGCACTGTTATGATACTTTACATGACGTCCTCCACCCCTGAACGTTTCTGCCGTTCTTGGTTTTGGGGTGTGACAGATTGGTATCAGAGCATTGTTTATAGTGAATTGAGTATATCAACCCATAAAAGATATACTAACTATAAATACAATGGAATTAAAATACTCTGACCAAGAGTTTATACTTTTAAATAATAAAATATTTAATAAAGTATACGTGCCTGCATTCATACTAAAATCAGTGTCACAATGACAAGAACAAAAGTATTACGATTGTTGAATATCACAAGTAAGCTTGGGGATGTATGGTCAGTCCTGGGAGTGGCATAGCCTGATCAAATATGCGGGTCCGAGGAGTGATTAGCATATGCCCAAGAATGGTTGTGATGTGGCAACAAGTCTAAAAACTTACCAACACTACCACAATGAAATACCATATGGGTATTTGGTGTTATTATAATTACTTACTTGCGAATTAGAAAGGTCTTTATCCATAAATCAATAGTTGCAAGGTGGATGCATTAAAATTATATGTATCTAGGACGTCATAGACTCAGAATCTGTGAATCTTTGCTTTACTCCCTGTCCTCGTTTGGTTGTGGGCTTAGAGTTAGGGTCACTTATTCGAAGGTCTATCCTGTCCTGAATACATATAACTAGTATGCACTAAACAAGTATTGAAGTATCTGATAAAGATCATCTTATAATTATCTAATTAGTACGTCTGTTTAGTTAGTTCTTATATCCCTTTTATCGCGTAGATATCATGGTTGGATTCCATCCCCACGACAACCCGTACTACCCTAACCACGATAATGCTGGATGGCTCGGAGAGGAGCCAGAGAATGATCACCCAATCCCTATGGATGGTCACCAAGCTGAAGGCTTTGCTGATGGTTCTGACTCCGAACCTGAAGTGGAAAACCTACCCCCGATGGCTCTTGTTCCAAATCCTAACCCTCGTCCGGCTTTTCATGGACCGACGCCCCCTTGGGTGGAATGTTTGGAAACATGGAGCGAATAGCAAGATCAACCTATGCCATTTAATGGAGACCGAAGCTTCTACAACATAAGCGAAGGAGGCTCAGCAGACAGAGTTCTGCCAATCCTGATCCGTAGAGTTACCCGAAACGAAATTCAGGGCAGGACGGCTCTCCATCGCATCACAGAGATTGATGCCAATACAAGAATGCATACCATTCGCACCAATCGCCTTGAACACACTCATGAGAGATCTGAGAGAGACCATGAATCCCTGCTACAAGCACTGGCTGAAACACGAGCCGAAGTCATAGAACTCCGCGTACGCCAGAGGGTGTACGAAAGACACCTGCTTGATATGGAACGTCAACGGGCTGAACTAAGGGTTCATCAGAGGGACGACCGTCACCTGTAGGAGATGCTTTACTTTCCTTCTTCGTTTTAAAGGACCGTGTTCCTGTCTATGTCCTAAGTGGAATTTTTCTATGTAACTATCTTGTACTGTAAGTACTTTTAGTTAGGCCTTATGCGGCCAAAACTTTCCTACTCCGAATATGATGTAAGACCTTTTACAAGGTCAATTTTCCCGAACTTATTACATCATGAATATCAATGATTTTGACAGTCGGCTAATTTCTGTGTCACGCCTTGTTCAAATACTTTCATCATCCAACCGTTGGAGTCTCTTTGCAACCCATTCTAGTCGAGCTATTAGACTAGGGTAATTTAGCTCCGGGATCATTCCCAATTCTCTTTCAAAGGTTGGATCATGTTATTCACCAACCAATGGTACCCCGGTTTGAACGACAAACGTCATGAAACCATTCTACGAACTTACTTCTACTCTGTACTAGGGCTGCATCATAGGGATGTAGGTCAAACCTTCGAGAATATACTTCTATTCTTTGCATGAACGATCGAAATACATCTAGGTTCAACCATAATCGCTCACGAATTCATTTTCTTCCCGTGTAACAGAATCATGTCGCCGAAGAAAAGTAATCAACCCATCAACCGAACACCGACTCTTCAGATTGATGCAGCTACCTTTTAAGCTGCAGTCTCAGCTGCCGTGACAGCTGTTCTGACTCACCTTAACGCTAACAACGCAAATGTTAGCGGAATGGTTATCGATAATTCCAATGAAGGTAACAACCAAGTACATCACCGAGCAACGAACTACCACAACACTCCGAATCTCAAGCCCAAGAATAACAAACGAAAGTTCAAGGATAAAGTTAAAGGCAAATCACCCCAAGGGTCGAGCAAAAGACAACAACCTATGGCAGCCTTCGTGCCCACGACATCTGTACCTTCTACTGCCATTTCTTCTAGTATCACAGTTATCCTTAACCCAGCCAGACAGTATGCTGGCAATCTTCCAGAGTGCAACAAATGCAACTATCACCATCATGGACCTTGTCGGGAAATGCAGTGCTTAAACTGCAACAAAAAGGGACACACCATCCGTTACTGCAAGACTCGGGTCCAACACATTACTTCAACCACCAATGTCGAAATTTCTCAGATATGCCATCTATGTGGTGTAATGGGACATTTCAAAAGGGACTGCCCAACAGAGAAGGGTGACGGGGGAACAGGAGGAGTTTGACCCCAGAACAACAAAAGACAGCTAAGGACCCTACTATAATATAGGTTCACTTCCAATCGGCAGTATTTATGATGCGTTTAAACATGTTTAAAAACTAGTCAACTCGAGTCTCATCTTTTGCGAGATCCCGTCAGTTAAGGGACCTTCGTGCTGCGTATACTTGTCTTTTGTAGTATACCTTGTTCGCAGCAATAGTCTGGTAGTAAATCTAAAAGTACTGTAACTCTGTTAAAAGTTGCACTATTATCTTTTGTCTGTAACGCCTTTTGGATCTAATCTAATGCCTTTATTATTCCGAGTAGTCCGATACTATCAGATAAGTTGAGTCATTTCGACCCTCGCAATACCAGTTTCGTGCGTAAATCTCTTTCTCCGAAATCGTCTTTCTTGCGAAACCGTCATTTCAGAACTCCGAAATACTCATGCGTAGAGTACCTCATGTTTCTTATCCTTTCCGAAGAAACCTCAGCAAACCTCCCCGAAGTACCACTCGTACAGTACGCCAAGTTCAATCCAAAGACCCGTACGGTCGATCTATCGCTGAAGAATGTATACACAAGGGTGGTATATAATTAAGGTTCTACAGGTTTATAATTGATGATTCCACTTTAACTTCTTTTCCTCGTTGGGATGTGAGCTTAAGAAAGAATCATTTATTCGACTACCTTTTCAATCTTAAATTATATACGACTCGTATACACGAGACTGTGATTGATGAACCATGTATGAATTCTAATATGAACTTCAGGACGGAGACTGCCCAAGACTACGAGTAATCGCATCGTCATGCGAACAAACTTAGAACCCAGTACGACTCCTGTAAACAGATTGCCCTACAGTCTAACACCCACCGAGCTGCAAGAACTGTCATGTCAAAACTAACGAACTCCTCATCAATGGAATTGAAAGACCAAGCTCCTCACCATGGAGAGCTGCGGTCTTGTTCTTCAAGGAGAAAGACGAATTGTTGCGTAGGTCCATCGACTTCAGAGACCTCGACAATATCTCCAGTAGAAATCATTACTATCTTCCTCGCACAGATGAATTGGCCGACCAACCGCAAGGAACGATGCACCCTTCAGAAATGGACCTAAGATCCGAATATCACCAGTTGCGAGTATTAGAGAAGGATGTTCCGAGGACAATCTTCCAAACTCGATGCGGACACTACGAGTCTGTGGTGATACCCCTCGGATAGGACCAATACGCCCGTAGTATTCACGAACTTAGTGAATAAGGTACACCATTCTTACTTGGATCAGTTCGTCATTGTCCTTGTGAATGACTTACTTATCTACTCTCGTAGTAAGAAGGAAATCATAAAGAGCATCTACGACAAACCATGGAAACAATACGATCAGAGAAGCCTTACATGAAGTTCTCTAAATACGAGTTTTGGAATTGAAGAGTCAAATTCCCAAGACACACTATTAGTGATGTGGGAATTCTTGAGGACCCTTTCAATTAATCAAAATCGTTGAGAATTTGTCAGCACCGAAGACGCCGACGGGAATTCACCAAATTTTAGGTCTCGCTGACCTACTGTCGTAGTTCATTTAGGACTCCTCGCAAATTACAGAACCTCTTATGACTTTGACCCAGAAGAGAGCTGCCCTTGACTGGGAAGAGAAGCAAGAGGGAGAAACCTTTGGAACTCTAGGTGAGAGACCAAATTCTTTTGGAAGTCTCACTCTGGGAAAGCTTGATACGCTTCGGAAACCGTGGAAAGCTAAAATGCAAGATAGTTAGGACCTCCGAGATTCTTGCCAGGATCGGCCCTGTAACTCACAAATCCAACCTACCCCGCGAACTCAGTAACATACATTTTACCCTCCACGTCTCGATCTTGCAAAAGTATCTATCCGACGAGACTCTTGTAATCCCACTCGACGAGATCGAGTTCCACAAGAGCCTCACCTTCGTGGAAGAACCGTAGTGACCATGGACTGAGAGGTCAAGCGGACGAAGCAACGCCGCATCCCATTAGTGAAGGTTCGTTGGAATGCCAAGCGAGGATCTAAATTCATTTGGGAGCGCGAGGACTTAATCGATTAAGAAGTATCTCCATCTCTTTGCTCGATTATTCTTACCTACTTCCTTACCTAAATTCTAATTTCGGGACGAAATTCCCTCTAACGGGGGGATGATGTGACACCCAAAATTTTCTATCCTGTACAGTCAAACACTTCATTGAAAGTCAAACTCATTCCTGCTATCATTTAGCACAATTTGGAAACTGTTTGAGTGTTCTAAAGCCTAGTACTTCAAGAGATAACTGGAGAGAGGATACTTTAGGGAAAAGTGTGCAACATTTAGGTTCCAAAACTCCAAGAGAAGGGAATTTACGGCCCAAATGGTATTGGGGACGTAAACTCCAAAGACTATATAAGTGACACTTAGCCATTTTTGTCATTTTTCACCATTTCCAAGCCTTAAACTCAAAATCCTCTCAAGTATCATCACTAGATCTTCAAACTTAGTAGGTTTTCCTTCCTTGATTAGTTGAATTACTTCATTATCTAGTGTTTGTGAATGATTTCATCCAAGAAATCTCTTCATTTGATAGATAATCAAGTGTTCTTAAAGAACACCAAGAACACACACTAGTGTTCTTGAGCCTTAAGCACCCTTTCAAGCTTCTACACTGTAAGTACTCTTGTCCTAGCTTGTTGTATGCTTGAATTAACTAGTTTACACTTAGAAATCATCAAGAAATCATAATCAAAAGGGAGTTTACGGCCAAGGAACCTCCTTGGGCCGTAAACTCTATTTTAGAGTCCAAATGAGCCCTAATCACCTCTCAATCCTTAGGATCAAGTCTAGAACACTTCTAACATGAACTAAGGACCTTAAACATGGATTTGGTACATAATACTATGAGTTTATGGCCGTAAACGCATGGGGAAGTGGTTCCCAGGCCGTAAACACAAGTTAAGGTCATTCTTGGACCTTAAACTCACCTAGCCTCTTGTTTAGCCTTGGATGCCAACCTTGATCCTTCCTAGAAGTGTTTAAAACCTTAAACAACAATCAAAACAAATCCCTATAAGAGTTTACGGCCGTAATCACCTAAGGAAGTGGTCCTTAGGCCGTAAACTCTACTAGGTAGTGTTATTGTGCCCCTAATGCTTTCCTAAGGCATGGACTTGATCATTGGATGTTCAATCCAAACTTATAAGACCTTAAATCACCAAATGACACTTAGTACCATGAGTTTACGGACGTAAACTCATGGGGGAAATGACCTTAGGCTGTAAACTCCATAAGGAGTGGTCCTTGGGCCATAAACTCGAATGTCATACCATACAACCTTTAGATGCAACCCAATAGCCTCCTAACACTTTGACTAAAGTGTTATCCACGCCTTAGAATGTTTATACTTGTCTAATTAGTGTTATAATCACTAATTGTATATATACATATGTCTTTATATGTTATTAGGATCATTGTGTGTGTTTAAGTCTTCACTTAACACCAAGCACTTGTCCGACACTTCCATCCGATCCACTCGCTACAGGTGAGTTCATACCCCTTAATCAACCTTTTAAATGATTTTAAATGCTTTAATGGGGGGGGGGGAATACAAGTAGAAAACAGTATGTTATAGAATCAATCACATGTGATTTATAACTGTGTTTTCAACCAACTGATTTCACATACTTCAAAATGTGATACACGCAATGGTTTTTAGTTCTGTTATACTTTGTTATCAAATGAATTACTTTTGAAAGTTTTTATAAAATGACATCAAGTCATTATTAATTATTGTTCAAAACTCTTAAATGTTTTACAAGACCTCTTTCAACTTATTGTTTAAAAACCATATCTATACACTTATGTTTCATGTATATATGTATTGATATAAGAGCTTTTATTCTTCATTCCGTTCCAACACTCTTGGGTAGCAAGGGTGTATAAACCTACTTAGACACTCAATTTACATTCCAGTAAACTATTATAGGTATAGTTTAGGGGATACAAAACATTATTCCTATTACAAGGAATTACACCAGAGTCAGTTCATTCATGAGTCTATACTAATACATCAATATGAAGAGATACTAATACATCAATATGAAGAGATACTAATACATCAATATGAAGAGATAGATACTTCTACATGGATACTGTTACATAGATACTATATGATGAGATACATTTACATATTATATGTGTAGATACTATTATATATGTACGAGACTAACCATTCTACACGCAGCTGTTAGCTACAGAGGGAAAATGCACATCGAAGGATGTCTACGGTTAATACTATTCGGCATCTTCCATGTCGTGTTTATCCTAGTACCAAAGGATAATACTTTAATGATTATATAATTCCCCTTTTACTTTTATTTTGTGATACATTCACATAAACGATGAGGTAGACTATATGTTTATCCTTGTACCAAAGAATAATACTTTAATGATTATATAATTTCCCTTTTACTTTTATTTTATAATAATAGTCACACATGGGAAAAACTTTCATTGATACAGAAATGTAAATTTAAAAACATTCGGGTCTTGGTAGAAGACTACCTTTTATACTAGTAGGAAATATGGGATTTTCTAGGGTTTTCACACTTATACGAAATGTTTCATTTAACATTTACCAGCCTTTCATAACAGCTTTTCAAAACAATGACATTAAAATACTTATGAATTCACCAGCTTTATGCTGATCTACACTTTCAAAATAACTTGTATTCTCAGGTCACCGGTAGACAGGTATGATGACCAGGTTTAGAGAAGACGGAGCACAGACAAGACTCGTCTTTTATTTTGATTATTTAATATGTTGTTTTATACTATGAAAGAACACTCATGTATTAAAACTTTACTTTTAATGCAATGGATGATGTTGTTGCTTGTTTACTACTTTGCACTGTTATGATACTTTACATGACGTCCTCCACCCCTGAACGTTTCCGCCGTTCTTGGTTTTGGGGTGTGACACAATAATACCATTCAATTTCTTTCATTTATGTATAAATCCCTTTAAATGCCAAAAAAACAATGTACTTTTGTAAAAGGGCGTAATCGTCCTTTATTTATCATACTTTTATCTTATACAAAGTTGTATTTTTTTCATTTTTTTCACTTTTTTTATTCATTTTTGATTTTTTGTTTTTTTAATGTCAATTAGCTATAAATTTAATAGAATACATGAAAAAAAGGGCAATTTGGTCCATCTTGCACCTTCATCATACTTTTATGTTGTAAAACTCTTACAACATAAAGGTTTTTTTTCATATATTTATCATACTTTTATGTTATACAAAGTTGAAAGTGAATTTCAGTTTAGACCATTTGGACGTGTTGTTAAGGTTTCATTTGGGGGATTTTATTGTAGTGTTTACAACCGTTATGTGTATGTCATTGTGGTGTATGTTATGGCCCTTGTTTCGCTTGCTGAAACTGAATCATATATTATAAAGGATGAAGACAGTAGAAGATGATAGAAACACTTGTTTTATCTTAATTGAGTCTTTGTCATTAAATAGTCAAAAATCAAAAGAGTTTGTTTGTTCAGATTTCTGTTAAAATATTATTCTTTCATACAGTTTATGTGTTAATACTATGCCTGTTCAGATCTGATGACCTTTATCGTATGAAACCGAGTACCACAATTTCATCCATGTATCTCTAATACATCACCTCACATATGTTAAACCTTTTGTATTGTTATACAAAGTTGTATTTTTTCAGAAATTGGTTCTGATAAGATAACCTTTTGTATTGTTATAAAAGGGCATAATTGTCCTTTTCTATTTAAAACAAATAATGGCAGTTTTTTTGTACTTGATTATAAAATTATGTGTTTATATATATATATATATATATATATATATATATATATATATATATATATATATATATATATATATATATATATATATATATTTGAAAATCAATAAATGACGGATGATTTGGTCCAATAAAAAGAATAAAGTACAAAAAGGTCAATTTGGTAACAGAATAATCCAAAAGTGGTTGTTATGCATGTGAATGTGTTGAAATAAGTAAATAATTAACATGAAATACATTCAAATATATAATACTAAAAATATATAATTAAACAAATATCTCCAAAGATTATCATTTTGCATAAGTCTATATATGAAAATCATAATATAAAGTTCTCTACTGATGTTCTTTCAAAGGCACAAGCAATTTGGATGGGTTGATTGGGCAGTTTCTTCTATCATGATTGACAAGTTGATTACACCCAGTGCATTTACGTTTTACTTTAAGTGATTTTGCAATTGCTTTTTCTACAGAGCTTTGGATTCTACTTTTCTTACCTGAACCTTTAGTTCTTATCCCGCTAGGTGCCTCAATGTCAATTTCATTTGGAATGTGGAGACCAACAACATTTTCAACAATATCTTTGATTGGATTTGAATTTGGTTTAGTTGCAACATTCTTTCCACACTCAATGCTTAATGTCTTCAAAGTTTGTACCAGTTCTTGTAATTTTCCAAGATCATGAGCAACCAAATCGATACATTTCTCATAATATGATGACGCCTCATGCAAAAGTTTTGAAGTTTCAGTGTTGCCCACTCCCCACCTATGCATTATCTTTTGATAAGAAACATCCACAATGTTTTTTCTCCATCGATCAAGAATGTATTTGTCCGGTATTTTGAAAATGTCATTGTCTAAGAGAACTCTAAAACAATGACGACAAAGAATTCCATAAAATTGGAAATGCATACATGAACAGTCTATGGTCATATCTTCTTCATTTAAAACCACTTGCAATATATTGTTTTTTTATCATTTTACATTTATAATAAAATTATAGAAAAAATAAATATAATGTTAAGTAATTATAAACCTTGAATTGGGGTCTTTCTCTAGATTTATAGTTTCTGAAAACTATTGTGCATTCTTAAGTGTCATTCACACTTAAGGATTTCTTTTGGAAACACAAAGTGAATGCTTTTTTGATCTCCTTCTGTACTTTAACGAATGCCTCCCTAGTATAAATTGTGGATGCATGTTTTTCAATCTTCAATGTATAATTGGCAGAAATCATATGAGGCGTACCATCTCTTGAAGCTATATCCAATCTTTTTTTGTTCATGACGTTGCTTTGCAATAGCAGTGTCAAAGTTGAACATAAAATTCACTAGTAAATTGGATAGGCTAGAGAAAACATAGAAGAAAGAATTTGAACATTCAGATCGTGATGTAGTCTTCATAAGTCCACACATAGGAATATCTCTAAAGTAAGAAGGAATCCATTTGTCTCTCTTATTGTACATGTCATCCAACTATTTATTTTCTCTCAATTTGAATTCGTCCAACATTAAGTTCCACTTACTCTCAAATTCTGCAGGTTCAAGATGTATGTTGCAAACAATTTTATGTAATCGTTTCTTGAAATCTGAATTTTCAACTACATCCGAACAAATCTGTAATTCCAATTAGTAAGTTGTTAGTATACAATTTTTATTTTAAGAATAATATTAAGTACATAGTCAATTGATAAATTACTTTTGCAGACACTTTGCTCATGATGTGCCACATACATAATCTGTGTGTACATCCTTGAAACTCTTTTGAAATGGAATCCATATCTGAAAAAATCATGGAAGGAATTTTTCCATGTGCTTTAATAAAAGCTTTTAATAACCATGTATATGACTCTATTGTTTCATCCGATAAGAGTCCAACCCCAACATTGATTGTCTTGTCATGGTTGTTAATAGCAGTGAAAGGAACAAAAATCATATTGTACCTGAAATATATATTATAATATATAAATTAATTAGTAATATAAATATAAAATTTTATATTGAAATGTACCTGTTGGTTCTGTATGTTGCGTCTATTGAAATTACATCTGAAAACTTAGAGTAATTTTATTTAGCAATTTCATCTGCCCAAAACATAGCATTTAGAACTTTATCATTTAGCTTATATTCAAAGTGAAAATTTGGATAATTGTCTTTGCGAATTGCATTTGGTCCACAACACATTGAGTATCATTAGGTCCAACTATATTGATATAATCTCTCCAGAAAATTTTGTTTGTACTCAATCTTGGATGCAGTTACATTATCATAGCCTCTTTTTAGATTTGCTTGTAACTTGTGGGCTTTTGTAGCTCCAATGTTTAGATTAGAAGCTTTCACAATAAGTTCTTGATCAGATATTGTGAGCTTATGGATTTTACTACAAATGCTTCCTTGATCAAAATCATTAAGTGGATGATTATGTACTGCTTGAAATTTGTATACTGTAAAGTATCACTTTTATGATCTCTGTGAAAACCTATCATAGCCATGCAGCCTGTTACCTTATGATAACATTTTCTTTCTTTATTTTTCAGACCTTTTGATGTAAGTGTATCAATAGTTTTTTTCCTTGGTTGACCATACTTGTTGCACCTTATATGTTTTTTTCGCAGAGTATAATCTTCATAATAACTTGAAGATCCTAATCTGATTCCAAAGCCCGCAACTTTCCCATACTTCCGGTACATTTCAATTGCTTTATTTAAAGATGGAAAAGTATATTTTTCCTTAGGAATCAAATCTTTTGCAACAGTTGGATGATATAAATCGTCTCCATCAGGATAAATTTTTTCTGTTTATATATGAAATTTGTAGTTATTACAATAAATATTTAATAATTTAATATAATGGTTGAATACTTTCCTTGAATCATCTGTGTTTAATGTTCGTGATTGATCACTTGAAGAATTATTGAAAGATTTTGTTGGATCAATGCTAAAATCAATTGATGATGGCATTTCTTTTGCAACCGTTGGAAGATAAAAGTCAACTCCATCTGGATAAAAAATATCTGGTGAAAAAATTTATTCGAACTTATTATCATTAGTATTTAATCATATAATAATACAATCATTGAATACTTGCATTCATCATAATCGTTTCATGTAGTTCCTAATTTTCCAATTTCAGAATTATTGTAATTAGAATTATTTGAAACTGTAATTTTCGAAGTTATTATCTTTTTACTCTCAGTAATTTTTTTTTTTTTTGTAAAAGTATTGATTCATCAAAATGTTGATTAATTGAATCGTCGATTCATATAAGTATGCAGGTTTTATTTAATAATAGTTATAACATTAAGGTTTTTGCATCAAAGCAACCTATAAATGTTTGATTTTGATTCATGAAAGATGAATTAAATTTAATTAAACGGTCAATTATCAAATCTAATCCACTCGAATTGAAAATTTCTTAAATTGACATCTATACCCTTTATAAATAAGTTAAATTTAATCATATAATACATTGAATAATCGTTTAATGTACTTCCTGATTTTCCAATTGCATAATTATGGTAATCAGTTGTCGATGTCAGATTATGTTCTTACATATTCATCTTTTTACTTTCAGTAATTTTTTTGTATGAGGAAACTATCGATTCATCAAGATTTTGATTAATTGAATAGTCGATTCATGAAGATGTTGATTATTAACCATCGTAACTGTTAATATGTATGCAGTTTCTTAATATGCAGTTATTTTAAATATGCAGATTTTGTAAACGTGGATTGCAAAGTTATTTAATTGACATCTATACCCTTTTATAAATAAGTTAAATGATTTATTAAAAATAATAAAGATTAATGATGTGTCATATTCTGATTGGTTCTCATGTTTTCGCAACTTCTTTGCATTTTCGCAATAACGTTCCCCTATATATATATAGATATATATAGATCCAGTAAGAAATTTTTTTTTGGTAGGAAGGTAAGAAATTTTTTTTCAACTTATTTTTAAAGCGAACAAAACAAATGATTCACTAGATGAATCAATAATAACATGATTCACCAAAAAAAAATTCACGAAAAAACATTTCGATGATTCATTTTTGCGATGATTTTGTTGATATTCACTAAAATTTTCATAAAAGTGAATTTTTTCTTGATTTACTTAAAAATGAATCATGAAGATATTTTTTCAGAATTTTTTCTTGTGAATTATCTTACTTTTGAATCATCTAATGATTCATTTCGTTTATTTTCTAAAAAATGTGTATATAAAAAATATATTACCTTCCTACCAAAATTTTCCTTCTTATTTGATTTTGATTCTCTCTCTCTCTCTATCTCTCTCTCTCTATATATATATATATATATATATATATATATATATATATGTGTGTGTGTGTGTGTGTGTGTGTGTGTGTGTTGTTATATAAAATTTAATTATATAACATATCTACATTGTGATTATACTATTAATTTGGATCTTTTGAAGTTGCATACGACACCAAAATTATATATACATTTATAGTGGTCTTGCCAATATATATCTTATAAACATTTTCACAATAATAACTACAATATATTTTTGTATATATTTATTTATTGTGATGTATACCTCGATTCTTGTGTCCAATACTCGACGTCGGGAAATTTTTCTGATGGTACCGATCGATAGATTCACGTTTAATCCGACCCGGAGCGTCCAGTTTCTCAACTTTTGTAAATATTTTTGTTATAAATATCTCAATTATGAAATTAAATATTAGACTATTGCCTGAGTCCAAAAACACTTTCAAAATTTCCATTTGACGTGTGCACGTCCCTCAACGGATAGAAACAGTTTTAGTGGTTTTAAGAAAATAATGGTTTCGGATTCTTAAAACGGTCGTATCTTTTGCATACGAACTCTGTTTTAGACGTTCTTTATATTTTCAGAATTAAGGAAACACGTACTACGAGGCTACACTGTTTGTTTTTCTCACAACGGCTTATTATGAAATTTCAGTTTTTTAGACGCATTCTATGGTTGCCGTTTGAGCTGCTTGATTTGTTTGCCAAATTAGATATTTGAAAGTAAGATACTGTACGGTATCTTATAATAGTTGAAATAACTTATTTACGTTATATTAGATGCGCCAAAACTCAATGAGTCAAAATACAAAGAGATTTACTGTGAACTTGACCGTTAAGAGTCTTTGACCTAAATCTGGGATGTCACATTACCTCCCCGTTAAGGGAATTTCGTCCCAAAATTATTATGTTCTAGAATATTTTGTTCCACTATCATTTTGTTCTAATAGTATTTCATTCCAGTAGCGGAGGGAGCACTGCTGGAAAATTGTGGACACTTTTGCTTCATTTGATCCTCAGGTCCCAAGTAAACTCCGGCTCTACACGAGATTTTCATCGGGCGTTTACTATAGTTATACAGATTTGTTTTGAGGCTTTTGATTTCTTGATCCACGATCTCCACCGGCTCCTTCACGAAGTGAAGTTTAGTGTTGACTTAGATCTTATCGAGAGGAAATACAAGGTTCTCATTAGAGAGAAAATTTTGAGATTATATACGTGGGAGGTGTCGTAAACTTTGTTGAGTTCTTAAGGTAATTCGAGTTTGTAAGCCACCAAACCAATCCTTGCCAGAATTTCAATAGGTCCGATAATGGGATTTCGCTTTACCTCGTTTTCCATCTAATGACACCTTTCAATATTGTGACCTTTAGTAGGACACGGTCTCCTGTTTTTGAATTCTAATGGTTTGCGTCTTGTGTCAGTGTAGTTTTTCTGATGGCTATGTGTGGCATTTAATTGTTCCTTTATTTTAATGATCCTCTCTACATTTTCATGAATAATCTCAGGGCTAGTGAGTGAAGTATCTCCCACATGCCTTTTATCCAGTTGAGTATCACCAACTTCTGCCCAACATATCGGAGAACGACATCTAGGTCCGTTCAAGGCGTCGAATGGAGCGGACTTTATGTTAGTGTGTTAGCTATTTTCATATGGAAACTTGACTAGTGGTAAGTGAATATCACATTTCTATTTTAGAATCAACAATTGTGTAGTAGACCAAATAGATTTTGGTACTCTGCTTGACTTTGGAGTAAGTCAAGCACTTACTTTTATAGTTAGCAATCTCTGCCTTCATGTTGGGGCACCAATACAACTTTTTAAAATCGAGATACATCTTATCTGATCCAGGTTGTATTTAATATCTCGACTTACGAGTTTCATTTAAAACTAGACTCTTAACTTCATCAAACTTTAGGCTCCAAATTTGGTTCATAAAATATTATGTTGTAACACTCTAAATTTTCAAACAAATTTTTTATTTTATTTTATTTATTTTTAAAATCACATAAAACCCAATATCACATTTCTCGAAAAAACCACAAATGTATAAGTTGTCAAAACACAAGTCAACAATTATCTGATAAGATCCCAAAATCCGACGCCTTCCCGCGATCTCTAACTCGTGTGTATAATCTAATAATCTCTAACTCGTGTGTATAATCAAGCCGACGCCTTCCCGCGATCTCTAACAATTATCTGATAATCTCTAACTCGTGTGTATAATCAAGTCGACGCCTTCCCGCGATCCTGAGAGGTACCTGAAACACATATCACACAACACGGTAAGAACGAAGCTTAGTAAGTTCCCCCAAAATATCACATACACAAATAATAAGCCTCTCATGGCTATAGCTTGGCAAGGACCCTCCGGTCATGCGTCTCGGGGACCCTCCGGTCTCACGGCTCGGTGTGGACCCTCCGGTCATGTGTCTCAGTGAAGACCCTCCGGTCTCATAGCTCGGGTCGGACCCTCCAGTCCTGTATCTCAGTGAAGACCCTCCGGTCTCACAACTCGGTTTGGACCCTCTGGTCCTAACTCAGTAAGGAACACAATAATATAGCATATATCACAAATACAAGATGCATAATATCACATAACTCAGTATAAGCACATAGGACCCTCCGGTCGATAACTCAAATAAGACCCCCCGGTCACACAATATTACAGCTCAGGTAAGTTTAGTGAGAAGACTCACCTCGCATGGTAAAGAAGTATATCCCACACTCGAACTGCTGGTCTAGACTCCGCCCTTCCATAGCCTCCAAAATCCACAACTTAACCAAACACTAAAGTCAACGGAAGTCAACAGTCAAAGCTGAACCAACTCGTCGAGTGCAACTCATGTACTCGTCGAGTTCCTCAATACTCAGAAATCACAAAAACCTGAGTCAACACGCCGAGTTGCTAACCAACTCATCGAGTCCATGCAAAGTCCAAAAGATCGGGGGAAAACCCTAACTACTCGTTGAGTCGTTCCACCAACTCGTCGAGTTTACTCTATATAGAAAAACGGGAAAACCCCACTCAACTCGTCGAGTTCTTCAGCCTTTTCTCATTAAACTAATTCCAGTCGATTCCAATGCTCCAAAATCCAGATCCAACCTCCTAGGATGAAGTTACCATGTAAAGTTGCCAACTTTACGATCATGCAAGGCCTCACAAGGCTAACACATCCAAAACTAAGCTCAAGAAGGGTTTAGGGCATGAAGACGGGTCAAAGCTTCATAAAGTTTGGGACTTTATGTACATGAGGGCTTAGAGGAGTCCAGATCTGCAATTACTCCCCCTGGACAAGCTCAACCCGAAAATGGCCCTCATTTTGCACCAAAATACCCATAAAATCACACAAGAAGAGATCTAAGAAATGGCAAGCCAAGGTAAGGACTTTTTACCTCCAAATAGATGCTACAACTGTATGAATGCTGGATCTAAAGACTCCTTCTTGTTCCAAGCTCTTCACTCTTCAAGCTTCCTCCAAGAATGCACACTTTTGGCTTCACACACTCAAAATATGGGCTAGCTCACTAGGGTTTCTCTCTGGACGTGATAGGGTGATGAGGGAGGCGGGGTAAAGGAGTTAAAGTCCTTTAAAAAGGGTGCAAACCCGAATAATTAGGGTTTTTCTCTAAACAGCCTCAACTCGTCAAGTCCAGCTCTCTAACTCGACGAGTAGGCTTCATAACTTGCGCGTCCAGATCAACTCCTACACGACGAGTTGGGCCAACCAACTCGTCGAGTATGCCCTTCAACTTGCACAAAATCCTCAAGTCCCACATCCAGGAATCTGGGTGTTACAATTCTCCCCCACTTAAATTAGATTTCGCCCTCGAAATCGCTCTTTATCAACACATCAATCGAAACAAACACCCGAGAAGCACCACCAGAAAATCTCATATCATACAACGATCTCTCTCCCACGACACCCGAAACCAAATAGGAACTCCCAACCCGAAGAAGGACGGACCCCTCTGTCGTTGCAGTGCCAGCTCTGACTCTCCAGAACCTAAAAACTATGGTGGTCTGTCTTCCTGTCAGACCACCCATGCAGAATTTCATCATGTTAATCGCTCATCGAATAATAGACCCTGATAAACACTTCCAACTCCAATTATCTTGTTGCAACTGATGGGAACAAGTCGTTGACCAATAATTGGCTGCTGATCACTCATGTCAGACATACTAGTCGGTCCAGTTGGTAACTCAAAAGGAACGGAGGGGTCACATCTCACTAAGGACCAACCATCGGTACTGCTATCAGAACCAATCTGAAGAATAAATCTCAATACTCTGCTCTCAGACACTAGAAGAATGACCATGCCCAGTTGGAAATATCCTTTAATTTCCATAACCATAAGCCCCAGCTTCTCTTCAAATGTTCCTTCCAACACTGGGTACCAGGTCAGCTCCCGACCCAAAAGTTGAATCTCCAAGGCTACTCTAGGTCATCCGGCAATACGACTTCGCAGTCGTTCGATCCAACTGAGCTGTCTCAACCAATCACGCTGATCTCCAAAATCACGAAGTTCGCTTTACCCCCAAGCGATTACTACAACCGATCTGAAGTCGCCTCACTTCTGACCTCTGTCGTCTACCACTTATTAGTTCCATGCGTCTCGTGATCCTTCCCAAACCAACGAGACGACCCACTCAGGTCTAAAAACATCAGATGGAAACCATTACCACTCAAAATGAAATCCATCTGAAAATCCGGAATCTCATCCTGCCTACCCAATACACAAATAGAGCCAAACTCAAGCTCGAGAGTTTGGTTCGATAGCAGGATTAGAACCACTCATATCCAATCTGATACTCAACTCACGACCCGTGATCCGCGAATCTACGCGTGCATTACTTCTCCAATTCCTTCCGATTTGCGACAACCCCTCCCTAAATCTAGATATAATGGTTCCTGGCCATCACAGAGACCCTAGTCTCGCCCCTGGTCTGGCCACCAGGTTCCCACAGACTCATTTGGCAAGGCTACCCAGGCCTAAGAACCCCTCTGCGTCACACACTAACTAGTAAAAGCTACGGCTCCCCGCAGTTTTACAACACTGTCTCACTGACTAATAAGTGCTATAGCTCCCCGCGGTCTTTTGGCCCTCTCTCACTGCCTCGTGAATGCTATGGCTCCCCGTAGTCTTACGATACTCTCTCTCGTTGACTCATGAATGATACGGCTCTCCGCAGTCTTACGATACTCTCTCTCTGACTTATGTATGCTACGGCTCCCTACAGTCATACGATACTCTCTCTCTCTGACTCATGTATGCTACGGCTCCCCGTAGTCATATAATACACTCTCTCTGACTCTTGTATGCTATGACTCCCCGCAATCATACGATATTATTTCTCTGACTCATGAATGCTACGGCTCCCCGTAGTCATACGATACTCTCTATACTCTCTCTGACTCATGAATGCTATGGCTCCCCGCAGTCATACGGTACTCTCTCTCTCTGACTCATGAATGCTACGGCTCCCCGCAGTCATACGATACTCTCTCTCTGACTCATGAATGTTACGGCTCCCCGCAGTCATACGATACTCTTTCTCTCTAACTCATGAATGCTACGTCTCCCCACAGTCATACGATACTCTCTCTGACTCATGAATGCTATAGCTCTCCGCATTCTTATAATATTCTATCACTCGTCATGGGCTCACCCCACGGTTTTCCCTGACACTCCCAATTGATTACTCCCACCCGGATCCGCTTACTCTCTTATCACCCCACAATCTCATCATCAAGTCGTCATCACACTGAGTTCACTATCTTATGTTCTGCGGTCCAACATACTTAGGTGCAAACACCTACCCAGATTATGTTGGATAAGATGTCTAAGTCCATAACTATTTCTGGTATGTACTTGACCCGACCCGGCATGGTCCATTTGGGTTGCATGGCACCATGCAATTGGATAAACTAAAATGAGAGAAATAACACTTATGGTTTATTAATATATTATAAGTTCTAATATATTAATAATATTATTTAATTAGTTTGATCAAGAATTAATTTAGAATTAATTAAGTGATCAAAAGATAACTAATTAAATATATGGGTAGATTATGTAAATCTTCCATATCTTATATAGTGGGCTAAGAGGCTCAATGGATTATCAAGTTGGGTTCCACCCATAGGATGCTCCATGGATGCTCCATGGGAGTTACAAACCCATGGGTCATGGAAATGAAGAGTCATGACACATTAGGGTTTACATGGTGTAACCCTAGATGTGTCAACACTATATAAGAAACCCATTCTCCACCAAAATAGGCGACACTAAGAAACAAGAGGGCTAGAGCCGATTTTGCAAGTGTAAGATTCTCTCAAAGTTTACTCCTTTGCATTTGGTGTTGTGTGAAGCATTTGAGGCATCACACTTGGGGTGCTAGGCTCACAAGGTTTCAAGGATCATAATCAACAATAAGGTAAGTTATTCTATCTTTCATTCAAGTTAAAAAATGTTCCCCGTGTATGCTAGATAGGAATATAACCTTGGAATTCAACTTTGCATGATTATTAGACAAACATAGATCCAAGGTTATTAGGGTTGCATGTACACTTAGAAAGTGTTAGAATGCTCAAAACCCATCAGTGGTATCAGAGCCTAGGTTTGTTTGTTGTTTTTTTTTTGTGTGCAAACAGCTTGAAAAAAAAATCATTTTTCTGTTTTCTACTCGTATGAAAGTTTGCACATTTGTTGCTGGAAATGGACTAGAAACATTACCCTAAACTGTTTTGATGTTTTAAAGCTTGTTTTAGATGGTGTAATGTTTATGCTAATCCATTTACAATGGCAATTATTAAAATTACAAGTTTTTTTTAAGTGTAATTTTTGATTCTTGAAAGTGTTTATATTCATGTTCTTGAACTTATGAAGATTAGATGATCATAGGAATTGTTTGTAACCTTCATGGTAGTTTAATTCATGATCATAATGTGTTTTAATGGAGTCCATAACTTGTCCTCAAGTTATGGAAAACCAAAAGTCTCACTTTTATTAAAGCCATTAAAAGAACACAAGAGTTATAAAAATGAAGAGTCTTCATTTTTATTACTCAATTAATTCATAAGTTATAAGAAATGAAAAGTTTTGGAAGTTTACAAAACTTGCCCTCAAGTTTTGGAACAAGTAAAGTCTTGATTAAAACTTCAGTTCCAACCCTTAGAATTTTAAAAGTTAAAATTCAACCCTTATACTTTATAATATTATAAGTTACTAATATATATATATATGTATAACGTCAAGTCGTCTTACCGCTAGTACGCCTCATTCACGAAGCCGGTCTATAAGGGGGGTATAAGGTTGTTGCCTATAAAATGGCAACTTAATGGGTGTCCACTCTCACCCACCGCTTCCTTGATCGGTGGAGGGTCGTTAGCCGAACGGGTAAGACAAGGACTTATAAATTCTCATTAAAAGTATGATGAATAGTATAAAGTAACTAAATGCTTTTATTAAATTCCCAATCTTAGTTACTTTAGGAAAATGTGAATAAGGTGCTAATCCATGAAATTACACTTTACACTTTGTTTAAGTCGTTGGTGGAGCGTGTGTGGTTAACCGGCACACTAACTTGGACTTAACAAGGTAGGTAAAGGGTGACTTAAGGTTTACCATAGCATCGGTGGAGCGTGTGTGGTTTACCGGCACATCGATTGAGTGATAAACCTTGAGGGTACCAAGTGATTTGCATGGTTACTTCACACCTCGTTTTGTGATCCTCGGTATCCCAGTCACAAAACTTGGAGGGCACACTCGAGATTGAAACATGCCTTTGAAAAGTTCATTGAATCTCAAAAGAATCTAGGAATTTCTAACAACCAATTAAAAACCTAATATTTATATTTCGTTTTTCATGGTGGAAATTGGTGAATCGTCATTCACCTACCTTTCAAATATGTTATAGCTTGGATTACGGCATACCTCTTCTAAGTTATAATATATTGTGATTGGATTCTAGCCTTAATATTACATTTAGGTGTTTTATTAAGGACTCTCTTAATATCTAAACTAATCTTGTTCGCTTCTTTCAGATGTCTTCAAACAATGTTGCTTCTGGCTCTAATCCTAATGGCTCCTTTACCCTTATGAACTTGTGTGGGAAAGTCACTTTTGATGGATCCAACTTCAATGAATGGATCAGAAACATCAGGATGATTACCCGCTACGAGGACAAAGAATATGTCCTTGACAAGGAGCTTAAGGAGATTGATGAGACCACTGCAACTCCCCAGGAGATCGCTGACTTCCGGGCACATGAAAGGGATGCTACAAAAGTGGCATGCATCATGTTGGCCACCATGACAGCGGAACTCCAAAAGTCCTATGAGGACTTCTACCCTTTTGAAATGCACCAAGATCTGATGGAAAGATACCATCAAAGTGCACGA